>NC_135783.1:322715987-323351404 GCF_051106095.1 Pogona vitticeps | reverse complement strand
TATATTTCCATGGCATTCATTTGGGAGCAATTGCAATTCTTCAGATAGGGAAGAAAGCCTTTCACCTATCCATTTGGGAGTTTGTGGATTATCCCTTAGGCCTGAACTGGCACCATCTGATTAGCTGTCCAGAGTCAGTGAGAAAAGTGCTTTGCAGAAGAAAGTCCAAAGTTCAACCCCTATTGTCTTTAGGTAGGGCTCAAAAAGGATAAAACCATGGAGGGTTCCTGCTAGTCTTAGCCAAATGGACTGACAATCTCCCTCAGAATGAGGAACGTTCTTTTGCTTCTAGAAGTGTCTATCTTCCAGCCATGCATTCTAATGCATGGTAACGACTACAGATATTATCAAACTTAATTTTTTTGTACATTGGGCCCAGCCTAATAAAGTGGACCCTCTACTTACAGAATTAATCTATAATTGAATGGTGGCTGTAGGTCAAAAAGTCTGTAGGTCGAGTCTCCATTGACCTTACAATGCATTGAAAACCAGCCATTTTTGTTCCATTTTTGTTCCATTTTGGGTTTTTTCTGGTCTGTAGGTCGATTCTCCGGCTGCAAGTCGAACCTACATTTTGTGGCCAGAGAAGTATGTAACTCGAAAAGTCTGTAAGTCGAACTGTCTGTAAGTTGAGGGTCCACTCTATACTTAGCTGCTTGAGATAGAAGAGTAAATAGCACCCCTTCTTTCAAAATCACAAGACCCAATCTCCACAAGATTAACTAAGTTATTTTAGCAGCTGGGACAGAAAACACAATATTGCTCCAAAAACAACAAAATTCCATTTATAACCAACAATTTCCTGCCTTTTAACGACATCCCAAATCTATTGCCTCATGATGCTTAATGGTAGAGCTGGCCTTGGCCCAGATTAACCATTTCATAAACTGGCTGTGCTGTATCAGGGTAGGAGACAGGACTGTCAGCTCCATTTGCGCTTTCCTGGTCCACTGATCTGTCAATGTACCCTTGCAAGCCCTAACATTTTGCCTGTTTCAGGTTGTCAGTCATCTCAGATACAGTTTTCTAAGGAATGAAACACAGTTAACCATTTTAGATGACACGATGCAGCGATACCATAAAATTTTTCAATATGTAGTTAAGTAGGTAAACGGCCCTTCACACCGTTATTGACAGACTAAAATGGCCACGATGCTGACTGTTATCAGTCTAAATATTAAAACTTCCTCCAAATCTTAAAAAATGGTATCCTGACCCCTTTTCACTGTACCTTAGGCTTTGCATATGCATATTGGGGCAACACATTAACACAATAGCTACCTACGGTGTCAACAGAAAGAATCATTCCTATTCATCTCCTAAGAAATATATGGTTTTGTAAATGTGTATTGCACACATCCTTCCATCTAGAGCTTTCTAATAGCTGCTAGTTCACAAGTAGTTCATTTATCAACATGGGGCACAATATGCCAGGCTATTATAAAGTGCAACTAACGTAATTAAATCACTAGATGGCCAATAGCTGCAGGGGTCCTATTGTGATGAAAGGCATCTTCAGTTTATTCACTGATATTACTTATGTCAGGGTGGTCTGTCCCTGGAATCATTAGAACCATCACATACCTTCCTTGAATAAACCCTTTGAAATGACAACTTTCCCACACTAAAAATCAAATATTGTCCATATAATTGTTTTCTATATAAACGCTCTTTTAAAAAAAATAAGCCCCCTCCACTATGTGCGCAATGTGGTACCGTTTGCTGTGTCCCCCATGCTGTCTCATTTAGTTCCTTATCTACAAATGGTAAATACATATTGCCATAAACCTGGCATCTGGGCATAAATACAAAGAGTGGTACGGGATTGTCACAAGGCAGCTACTTCAAAAACATTACGTGACATGGAGATTTGTGGAAGCAGTGTGGTACAGGTTCCAGCCCACAGCATAGTTAAAGGCCACAGGACAAGCTGCTCCTTCGCACATATTTGACTACCTCCCATGGGAAATACAATACTTCACAGATCCTGAATGCATAGAACAAAAACTAGCTCAATTACAGATTCCATACCTTCATGAGCACCCTTGAAATTACACTTCTTGTTTGTTCATAAAATGTAAATGGGGCACATTAAGAATTCATTGGCACAGCCACCTTTTCCTCTTTCCTTGCCCTTCCTTCCCAATATGCAATGCACAAATTATTGTCTTTAGCAGTGCAATCTCGTTTGCCTTGGCAAAGAATTATTGCTATCAATAGCTATTATGGCAACACCAATTTCCCCTACAGGAATTGCCAGTGACTTGCATACTAGAAACTTGCTTTAGTTTAGTTTTGTTTCAGCCCCCACGCATTTAACATAGAGGATATTATGCTTTCATGTGGGGAGGGGGAATTTTAAAAAAAACAGCTGGCAGAAAGATGGAGACAGGTCCGGTCAGAATCAAGGAGGAGATACACAACAGAGACATGGAGAGAAAGAATAGAAGCACATTTGTATTACAAATATAAAACCTTTGATTACTCTAATTACACCTAAAGGAAAACAAAAACGTTTTGCTGCCTGAAAGGGCATGAATATTTAATGGCAGAGGAAGGAACGAAAGAAAGACAGGAAGGCAACAACAGTCCCACAAAGGCAAGCTTCAGGCGGATGGTTCCAAGAACTGACGCTTGTCATCATTTTCTCATTTTGAACTTGTCTTTCAAGGCGGTTGTGCAAAGCTGATACTGAGAATCCTGCTTTCGTCTCCCAGCCCACAAAATCATGGCCCCTGGCTATTCCATCTCAGCCAAGGATTGTGTTAGATCTTGGAGTGAAGATGAAAATGGATGGGCAACACATCTGGGCTATGCCTTTCCCAATGAAAAGGTTAAAGGAGAAAGGTGGTTTGTCATGCTTCACATATGTCTCTTCTCCCACCTGCACTACACATCATGATCTAACCAAGTACTGATCCAATAGGGAATATATGATTGCATAAATAGATATTTTATTAACACTATGTTAACTAGGAATGCATACCACTCCGCCCTTCACACTTCCATAGACCAATTGATTTGCTCCACCATTATAATTTAATACAATCTGAGATGCCAATAGTTAAAGGTTTCTAGTGAATTAAAAAAGACAGAAGAGACAAAAAAGTGATTTTATCCACCACACAAGGTTTTGTCACAACACACAATTTTCCTCACCTGCATATTGTTAGCATTTTTTGTTTCAACCCTGGAACAGGATCAGTCACTGGAAGGTAAACACAGGCTTGACTTCGAAATCTGATAAACGAAGGAATCATCTCTGAGCATTATAGCAGGAAAAAATGGGCTAATAGTTGATATGCATTCCTCTTAACCCCGAGCCAAGCTCCTGGTTGATTCCTGCATGGTGATCAAGGTCCAGAAAGAATTGCCACCTACTTCCCTTGGTTTAAAGAATTATAAATGTGATTGAGTCATACCGGTTTCCTACCCTCTCCATTTGCCTCTAATTTTCTGGAACAGGATGAAGGGATCACAGCAATATCCCCTCTTCCCTCACAGGTTCTCAATATGTCTATGCATGTCAGCCCATTGCAGATGCATGACAGAATAAGCTTTGCTGGGCAGTCTTATAAAGTCCCACAGTAGCTCTGCTGACATCAGAAAGAGGTTCTATCTATAGTCACTCCACAATTTTCCCCATTCATAAGAAACATAATTAGCAGACAAACAAGCAGAAGCAAAAAAAAAATTCATCTTGAACATGTTTGTAATTTTTCGTTCTCTAAGCTTTGATGGATTGTAATCAGCATATTATATTTGCTGAACCATTCACTTGGATTTCAGATTTTCAGAAAGGAGGCTCTTAAACTTGTTGATCCAATGATCTGATCTTGTTGGTAGTAACACCTTCTGGTTTTATACCAATAATGAAATTCTCTGAAATACAATTACTGCATTATGGAGTAATGGAGTGAAAAATAAATGAGTGCCAAGCTAATAATAATTCCAAGGAGAAGCCACAGCTTGTGAGAAATGTTCATTATAATTCCATCCATTTTTATCGAACCATTGTAGGGAGACTGGGGCAGAAAAATACATCCCGACACAAGTATAGAAATGTTTAAAAAGATGGATCTGTCCTTCTACCTTCAACATGGGATGGGGCTTGGTTCTTTGCCATTTTCTGTGACAAAACCCTTTCCTGGTAATTAATCAAATGATCAGGGGCCTCCTTTCTTTCCTTACCCATGAGTTCACCTAACACTGGCATGACATTTAATAACCGCTGGCTAAATTAAGCAATTTCAAAATTACGGATGTTTAGCAAAATAAATGAACATACTCTGTGGGAAGTCAGGCTGACAAGAGAGAGAAAATCATCCACCTACTTATTTATTTATTTCACCTCTGGAAAGAACAGCTTTCAGGAGTTCAACGCTGCAATTGTTACATGCACTGTGATGGATTAGCTCTAGTAAACTGAAATAAACAGCCATCTGTCTTCTTGCTCATGTTGGTTCAGGGCATACTGTACAGTGCACTGAGACAAGAACAAAAATCCACAATCCAGAATCTGGGGGCTCCAATCAATAATCCTTTCCAGAA
Source organism: Pogona vitticeps (assembly GCF_051106095.1). Lineage (NCBI taxonomy): Eukaryota > Metazoa > Chordata > Lepidosauria > Squamata > Agamidae > Pogona > Pogona vitticeps. The sequence continues at coordinate 323,346,853 of NC_135783.1, read as the reverse complement.
TTACTTGAGGCTCTAAGGGGGTCCCATAATGGCTTCACAAACAGAATTATCCCTGCCACTTTGCTTCCTCTGCCTATTCCATGTGGGAAAAAAAATAGCTTCTTCATAGAGTTTACCTGTGTTGGTGTCAAGTCTTAAGAGGGCTATAAAGATGAGTGAGTTATTCTCAACCTATGTATGATAGGCAGCATTTTGATACAGTAAAACAAGGGATACCCCAAAATTCAGATTCAGAATTTGGATTGGAAAGTGGGAATGATAAACCTTTGAATTTGGAATTCAAAAATTTAAAAATTCAGAATTTTCCTTATACCTAGGTGATAAATAATCCTGGCACTTTTATATTTGCAGAAGGCCTTTTCCTGAAGCCCTCCAAATTCTTCCAGGGTATCCTGGAACATATTAATGAGATGTGGGTCTAGCATTTGCTGCCTCTCATCTCTTGTTATTTACCCATCTACCTCTCTATTCCTCTGGGCTGGTAGCTTCATCGCTGCTCTCTGATGACTCCGACCATTCACAATAAGGAGGACACTTGCCCCCACAGTACCCACTTCTTTTGTCAGCAGCCCTGTCCTGAATCTTTAGGTGACTGAGTGTGCTACTACTGGAGAAATGGTTGAACACCTGATCATGCTTGAGCACCTTCTTGCAGTGCATGCACTCAGCCATGCGGGTATCTGTTGCAGCCTGTTGAAAATGCTTCCAGATTATTACAAGGCAGCTGGGCAACAGATTTTGTTTGGGGGGGGGGAGGCTCAAAATAGCAGTTGTAGGCTGTCTTTTCTCCATCTCTCTCTGACTCCTCTCAGTAGAAGTTGCTGCTGTGAGTGCCAGCAACATTTCTGCACTCTTTCCCAAGTATCTACTTCTTTTGCCACACCACATTTAATACTGCTTGCAGGCTCTACGCAAAGAAGAATACTATCTGATTCTGCTACAACAGAACACATACCCTACCAATGCCCATCTCTCTCTCTCTCTCTTTTTCTCACACAAACACACGCACAAACATGCACACATGTCTATATTTAATGAAATATTATTCCTTTGCCTGATATAATCCAAAGGGGGCTGAACCTAATATAGTATTTCCTGTTGATTTATAACACATTAGTATATGAATCTACTAATCCTAAATCTTATTAGTAACTATAGTAAGTATGCAATACATAATAAGATATAAAGAATGTAAATATAAGTTGAGGGTTCAGAAGAGGACACAGAGAGAAGTGCTGCAGTGCAGGCTTGAACCAGAGCATATCCTAACAGGAAATGCTCAGGGGATTTCTAAGCAGATGTTCCAACCTTTCAGTTGAAATAACAATCGAAAAAATAACCTTCTGGTGTCTGTGCCTGCTTCCAGATTTCATTGGTGCAGACAGACATCATTTACAGGTTTTGTTCCAGCCCACCTCCTTTGAGAAACCCATGGCAACCTCCATCAGGAGACCCTGAGTTCTCTTCTGCCACTGCAGTTGGTGCCAGAATGTCCTGAGTTTCATTTCTCAAGAAATCACTTCATAATGCCTAAGAAATAAGTCTCACTTTCACATCTTCCTGTAGCAAGCAGAAACTTAGCATTTTCCTTTCTAATCTAGAGGAGTAGATGGGACTAAAAATATTACAAATTATTATTACAGATATTTGGAACTATAAACTTGGATTTGGATATATTCAGAAATATCCAAATATGGCATTATTTGGTTAATTCCGAGTATTTACAAATCCAAATGAACATCCCTAGTAAGAACTATTCCTATTCTCTTTCACACATATTTATAAGTATGTACATGGAAAGCTAGACAAGACTATTTAACCAGAAAAAAATGAAATCAGAAAGTGTGACTAAATCAATGGCGAAACTCTTAAACTTTTTGTGTCAAAAATCACACTCTATTCATCTAATAAAGTGGACTCTAATTCATGGAAATATAGGCCATGATTAAGTTAGATTCCCTTTAGCACAGAAGGAAAACGAGCTAGAAAAATGTTCTAATACATTGCAGCCCAAATCCTATTTGTTTTACTGCAGCGATCTATTTCACAGTTATTTTCCCCCTAGTGCTTAAACAAGGGGTATCCAATACTCTTGCATATGCAGAAGTCCGATTACTACAAGAGGCCAACTGCTAGCTGCTCCCACGTAGCAGTTCCATTCTTTGTTTCCTAACAGGATTCTGCTCTTCGGTTACTCTCTTACAGATTACAGTACTGAAATCCCTTTGCCACTCTAAGCAAGCAGTGCATTCAGGCATCTCAGTGCAGCCACAACTAAACAAACATCAGATTGCAGTGACACTCCTTAACTGAGAGGCATGTAATGAGTCTCTCCTTGGAACTGGGATAATGCATTACCAATGAACTTTCCCACCAGTAAAAAGGTGGAAGTGCTGTGGTGATGGTGGTGAGATCAAGAGAAACCCAAACTCTGAAATGTTGAATGAAAGAAATGAAATGGGCAAACATCCAAACAGTCAGAAAAGGGATAATAATCAAGTTAATAATCAAGCATCTTGTTGGGGTTGCTGTGGCACTGTTTATACCAACAAAACTGGGTGAACTATGGGTAATTTCAGGTTGTGGTCAAGGTGGTGGATAGATTATTTCCATGTTCCCATTCCAAGGTGAGTTAGTTTTAATTCTAACTTTTTCTGAAGATGACTCACCAGTCCCATTGGGAGACTCTTAGTAAAGGCATACAGCTCTCAGTGTTAACTGCCAGATTCCTAGCTTTTCCATTAAAAAATATTCCAAGGTGGGAGGGGAAGGCCCAGGACATGAAAATCTCTGTCTCAGTTTTTTCCAAATCCCATCTGAATTTTCTTCACATCCTTCCTTTGGGGTGGGTGGGTTGTGAGAGTGGGAAGGGGGGGGGATCCACATGGACATTGCTGCACTTTTCGCTGTGTGTTACATGGGGAGAGGATAAGAGAGTCTCACTGCTTTACCTAAAATCCGGGGTCATCATTCTACTAATGACTCTTCTATTTAAAAAAAGTGGAAAAAAATCAGCTACTCTGCCCTTCTCATCAGAGTCTCTCGATGCAGATCAAGACCGATTACCATCATATGGTACCTAGAGACAACAGTTCAGACGCAGCCATAAGGCTTATCAAAGAGCATGTACGCACAAATGCCACATGCATAGTCTTACTATTGCTAATACAACTTGATAGAGACCAGACTGTTCCCATATGGAGTCGAGAAAAGTCCTCCTGTCAGTGGAATATGGGTGGTTTGAGCCTAAATGCAGACATTCATTCATCTGGACCAAAATTCAAACTGCTTGCAATTCAGTTTGCCTAAACTAAAGAACATTTTCACCACAGCACACCATGCTACGGCTATTCTGAGTTGCCAATGGGGCTGATATTGAGGTTACCCCAGAACCTTTTCCCACTTTCATTGTGCAAACAATAAAGATCCTATTGAACATATACTGAACGTCTTTTGGAGAAGTCCCTATCAACTGCTAGCTATTTGGAGTGTAGAAGGCAAATATTTATGGGTTAATGGGTGTGAGTTTCAGGGAAACTAATCACATGATCTGCACCAGGGCAGTTACTGCATCTATATCAATGTACACTCACTTTCACAAAGAAACCATGTGGCTCTCCAGTGGTCTCCCTTCTAAAGTCAATGGATCCTGAAAAGCCTGCTCTAAACCTTCCACATCAGAGTACTAGTGATGACCCAGGGAACAGAGGGCAACAGGGTCATTTGGAAATGCTGTAGAAAGCAGCAGAAAAATCTGAAATCTCAGTGATTATGAGGACACCTAGAATGATAATGTCAGCAACAATGACAGCATAAACATTTAACAATTTTTCGTATCTCCCTTGTGCTAAAGTATGCATCGTACAACCTTATAGGCTACCTACTGTACAACCCCCAAGGGCCCAAATTCAGCCTCTTCTGAAGGACCTCTGCACACTTAAAACATTTTCTAAAATAATTGTAAAAATATTAAAAATAGGCTCAAAATGTGCTCCGGTGTCCTCTAATGGGATGTGGAGCAATTCAGACATGTTTTAATTCCTGACCCCTCTTCAGCATCCCTGCTCCAAATGCTTTCTGGCTACCAGATGGTACAGTGATCCATCCCATTTTTGTACACAAAAGATGGATGAGGTAACAGTCATGGGAGCAGGTATGGCCTTCCACGGTCCAGAGCTGGGCATGTGCAGCTCTTTGACCTATTGTTGTTGTTTAGTCATTTAGTCGTGTCCGACTCTTCGTGACCCCATGGACCAGAGCACTCCAGGCCCTCCTGTCTTTCACTGACTCCTGGAGTTGGGTCAAATTCATATTGGTTGCTTCGATGACACTGTCCAACCATCTCATCCTCTGTCGTCCCCTTCTCCTCTTGCTTTCACACTTTCCCAACATCAAGGTATTTTCCAAGGTCTTTGACCTATAGAGGTTTCTAACTCTGATTCAGTGAGAGACAGAGAGAAGGAAAGCTAGGGATGTCTACGTATCTTTCACCCCGACTTTCCCTGATGAGAGCTAGTTTGACAGCGAAGCTGGTATAAAATTTACACTGATTTGCAGTGTGGAAAGAGGCGGGCAGTTTCTGACCTTTAGCCATTTAATACTAGAGACAACAACATCACTTTCCTCACCTAAATTATGCTATTGATAGTCAAACGAAGAAACCTTTGTGTAACCAAGAAGTTTTCCCATGGAAGGACTGTAAACTCCATTCAGTTTTAGCATGAAAAACAAATTCCTTGTGATAATATTCTTTAACTTTAGGTTCCTATTTAGGTGTTCATCTCAATGTGTGAGGAGGCCATAAGGCAGGGTGAGAAAGTGATGGCCCTCCAACTGCTGTTCAAGTCTAATTCCCATTAGCCCCTAACTAACCTGCTCAATAGTAAAGTATGGTGGGAATAGTAATTCATGAGGGTTTGAAGGGCTAAACATTCCCCACAACTGGTGTTGAGCAACGGGATGATCCATGAACTGGCTTCACCTCCTACATCTCTACTTGTGCCTGTGCCATCCTCTACAGTTGCTGATCTTACCTCATGGACCAGCAAGGTCATTTGGACACAAGCAGAATGTTGCATATTCTTTGGCCCTTCATGCATCTGGGCAAATGTCTTACCTGATCATAAGTGTTTGTCTTTTCATAAGACGCAGCTTAATGGTTCTTGGGTTGCCCTAGCCCGAATATCAGATTATATGATCATTTTCACAGGGACTATTTCTCTATTTCCCAATCTCTTAAAACATATATAATCAAGAAGTCACTGTGATGTTCAAGTTAAGAAGGTCGAGCTAGCATAAATGACATATTTGACCCAAGAGACAAGTTATCTCTGCTTATGCAAGTTCAGCATAAAAGTAGGAAAAGATGTTAAATGCAATGGACTTAACCATAATTTTTTCTTAATGAGTTTATCACTATTTTCCACCAACTCATAGTTCCTCATTTTGGCATCTATCAGCACTAGATATTTGTTAGCATATTTGACAATAGATAACTCAAAACAAAGCTCTGAGAAGATTATATCACCAGGGGTTGCCATACTAGAGGATTACCTATCTTGTACTTAGGTACTAATTAATTAATTATGTGCTAACAAGTTGGAGCTAACTTATAGTGTCCTTAATAGGGCTTTCAAGGTAAGTGAGATATTTAATGAGTGGTTTTACCAGCTCTACGGCCCCAGTGAGTTTACATGGCCAACTGGAGATTTGAATCTTGTCTCCAGAGTCCAAGACCATCACTTTATTCAATACACACTAGGTACCTATGCATACTTAGGTACTAGCACAAGTTTTTAAAAAAAGAATCCTCATGCACTATATACTCATGTCCAATTCTCTACATTCATCCAGAGGTTACTATGGAACACATGGAATTATACTCCTTACCTGATCAATATTTTAATATGAACATATTTTATCAAGTAAAGTAGCTTGCACCGTGAAATCTAATGCAATATAGTGTTTATATGGTTCAGCTAATACTGGGATGATCCATGTTCAAATCCCTTCTCGGCCATGAAGTTCACTGGGTGAGTTTGGGACAATCATATAAAGACATAAATCCGCTTTACATGCCAGAGATGTAAATGTTCACTTAATTCACTCTCATCAATGAGAATAGGAAATTTCAGAATGTTATGCCCATGGGATAAGATCATGAGTCCTTTTATGTGACTACTAATTCTAGAAATTAGCAAAAGAGCTTTTGTGAATCTTGGGAAATCATTTCTATTGCATATTGCTAATCTTGCTGCTGATGAAAAAGATCCTAGTCCTTTTGCACTCATACGGGAGCAAAAAGTCTTGCAATGGTTGGCATTTTTTTTCTATGGGATGTCTCTGTCGTGATACATTGAGGACCAGAAAGTTTACAACCATCTGTTACATTCTTGCTTTATATTGATGGCCTAACTAGTTCAATGTTGCCTGTCCTGAGTATCCACAGCTTGTCAGTGTTTTGGATGGGGGAGCAGAAGCCAGCTTCAGAAAGAGATTATTGAAATGTAAATTATCTACATGCCAGACACAGTTGAACTATGCAACCTTTCCAGTCACTGTTTCCCAGATAATCTACCTCACGAGGTTATTGTGAGGATAACATGGAAATTGGCGCGTCATGTATAGCCTTGAGCTCCTTAGAAGAACAGGAGGATATAAATGAAGTAAATGCATAAATAAAGCAGCAATAGTGGTGCCCTTCATAACAGAATCAATGCATTAATTCAGAACTCTGGTATCTGTATCTGAATAAAAATGTTAAGAATCCTGTTAGATGTCTTTGGTTGTGAGAAGGCATCCTTCTAATCAATGAAGAATCCATGATCCTTCAGGAAATAATGTACACTAATTAAAGACATATGAAATTTCCAATAACTAGAACAGCATCTGAGAAAAACCACAAACTTCTTGGCAAATGGCTGTTGGGCTTTCCATTGTTTCACCAACTCTACTATTGGGATACTAGACATCCAATCGATTAGGAATGGCAGACATCATGAGGAGCTAACACTTCTTGCATTGAAAAGGTCAGTTGCCATGACAGGAAGGATGTGTGTTTTTGATACACACCAGATTTTGGCAGTCACTCTGAAGATGCAAACGGTAGCAAGATGCTACCTTCATAAAAGCAACAAGCAGTAAAAGGAAAGTTACAATAAATATTGGGTCTACTGGAAGTCTGAGAGATTAATTATGACTGTTTTATATACATTCTTTTAAAAAAAGTTCTTAACTCCCATTTCATTTTCTGCTGGTCTTCTGGTTTTACAGAGCCCTATTCTTAAAAAGGAAACCCTAATTAGTTTTTCATGATAAATGGTATATTTATTTTCAGTTCCTATTTCTGTATCGCTAATGAAGGTTTTTGCAAGAGATAGAGTGTGGGGGGGGAGGAGTGATGTTGGCGTTTGGACCCGACAGGCTATTTTGCTGCAGTAATTAACTAGGAGTCCACAAAAATACATTACTGCACTATTTATTCCTAGCTCAGCACTGGTTACCTCTCTGGGTCCAAGTGACTTGGAAATGCTTCTACTTAAGCAAGAAGATTTGCACTAGTAAGATAATAAGTCCATAATAATACACTGCACTTCTTTAACAGTTTCCATTAGTGGATCTGAAAGTGTAATAGGAACCATTTATTAACTGCTGAGCTTCTGTGGGAAAGGTAACAAATGTTTAATGGATGTCCATTTATTTATCAACCACAGAAATGCAGGCATGTCACTTTATACTAGAAAATCATAAGCCTACAAACTTGCCTCGTATTAATCGTAGGCAGACAATCAACATGGGGAAAGATGTTTGTGGAAGGATAAAGTCAGCTCATGCTCCCTCGCCTTTCTCCCATCATGATACTTGACCTCCAGGTGGCCAAGGTGATGCCTGGAACGTGGGGCCATCTTACAAAACTCTATGTAGATGCCACCATATTCAAAGGCACAGACCAAGGGTAAGCAGCTATCCAATGTTCATTCATCTCTAGAAGCTGCCTCTCTCCCTGGAAACGCTCCACACTCAACATGCACTCAAAGTTGCTGTATTTGCTTAGTTCTCCCTAAACTTTACTTTACTCCCAGACATAACACGGTTCAGGTGAAATATGGCCATGTGAGGGCAAAATTGGCCATTTTAAGATTAAAATGGGAGGGTCAGGTAAGTGGATGTCCAAGACTGCAATGAGCAGAGTGAGCCTCCCAGGGCAGCAATGCTGGTTTATTGTACTTGGAAATAAGCAGAGTTGGAAAGAGTGACTCTCTTGAACTGCAACTCCCTAAACTGCTTCAGTGGTCATGCTAGCTCTGAAATTCTGGGAATTGTAGTAAAAAGAAATAATTACTCCAAGCTTGGGAAACAAGTGAGGTAATATACACTATCATCTAATAACACCCCCCCCCATAAGAACATTAAGTCCAGAGTGTTTAAATGTATGTTTTATGACACAAATCACTGCTCTTGATGAGTCTATTTTTTTTCCTGCTGCCAAATGTGTGGGTGAGTGTCTTTTCCCCGCTGGTGATGAAGGGTGTGTGTGTGTATATGAGCACACTGTTGATGTGAGTTTTGTTGTTTGGTCATTGTATTATATTGCTTTATGATACTTGATCGTAAGCTACCCAGAGGACCCAATTTGGGTGCAAGGCGCACAATAGGTATTTTGTTATATCCTAATAAAAGTAAATAAATTGAGACCTGCCTCTTACTTGAATGTTCTGAAATACACATCAGTGGTATTCTATAAAAAGCTGTAACGTGCCAGGAAGCAACATCAATTTATCAGCCTACAATATAGCTGTAATTCACAGGCCTACTAATACCCACTATAGCTCATTCTAGATTGCTGCTTAGCCCATCCTAAACTCAGAAGCCATTCCTATTTTTATTCACTTCAATTAAAGGAATAAACCGGAAACTAATGGTGTCATTGCACTAATGGAAAACATTCTTCCTACTTATCACAAGGGAGTGATTCAGCTCAGTTTTTCATTGAGCAAACAATTGTGCAGTACACTGCCTCTTGCACTAACGCAACTATTGGAGCTTTTTGCTCTCTTAGCTTCACATTAGATTTTGGCTAGGAATGTTATTCCACACTTGTCTGGTCTTTGCAGCAAAGACAGGAATCGCACCATTCTTCTCCTCACTGGTGAAGAATTTTGTGATTGTTTTAATAAAGTCCCCAAACTGGCAAGAACAATAATGGCAACACCATTATTGCACGAATTTGCACCATTTGTGAAATTGCGCAGATGGTGTGAATTGGCCCAAATTATGATAACTGGTCTTTATTTAAGAATCTGAAGCACTAGCTAGGCCATTGGCATTTGTCTTAACAATCAGTCAATCTTTCTATGATTGCTCTGTTTGTGTTGCTTCTCAAATGGAATTGACACTAGAGGCATTTAACATATAATGATCTTGGATGGTTGGGCGGGAGAGCGCTTTGTCTTGCTCTCAGCTGTAATCAACAAGTCTCATAGAAATTTTAAATTCCTCACTAACATGTCTCATCTAGAGATGAGTGCGAACTCCAGTTCGGAGGTTTGTGCTGGTTCATCATATATTCCCTTTCACGACTACCTAGGCCAGATCTCCCAATCACTAGCTGGCATGCACTGCATGTTCCCTCCTCTTAGGACAGTCATCCAGTCCCAGCAGGAGCACGTGCTTCCCTCCTCTACCTCTTTTGGTAGCTGCCCACTCAAAGGCAGTGCTGCAGGAATCTCTGCCCCGCCTCCTTGTCCGACTAGGTGGTTGCCAAAAGAGGCAGAAGAGGGAAGCACCACGCTCCTGCTGGGAGTGGCCAAACATCCAAAGAGGAGGAGGAGAGCAGTGTGTGCTGGCTGGTGAGTAAGTGGTGGATCTGGTTGGGGTGGGAGGGAGAAGGGAACATGTGGCACCTGTGGTGCCAGTCTGATGAACCTGCATGAACCTCTGAACTGTAGTTTGTGTGCATCTCTAGTTTCATAATATTGAGATAGCCTCGTGCTGTAGTGGTTAAACCGCAGTACTGCAGTGATGACTCTGCTCATGACCTGAGTTAAATCCTCGGCTCAGGTAGCCAGCTCAAAGTTGGTTCAGCCTTCTGTCTTTCCAGGGTTGGTAAATTAAGTATCCAGATTGCTGGGGAAGGAGGAATGTGTAGCCTTCATAATTAAACCACCCAAAAAGAGCTTTAAACACTATGGGGCGGTATATTAGCAGCATGCTTTGCTTTATGAACATAAGGAATTTAGTAAATATTTGTTAGGATAAAAATATTTTACAGTATTAATATTACCTTCCATTCCTTAGCCAGATTTTTGATGGAGGTGGTTATGAGTGAACATTGTATTGAGTATTTGAAAGAGTTGCTTGTTCACAGTATGGTCCACATATAGGGTTTCCTTATATCCACAGTTTCAGACATCCCCAGCAGATCATGGAACCAATCCCGCACAGATACAGGAGTCCTACTGTTGCTAGGGTCATGCAGGGTTTTGCTGTAATTTCTCCACCTTATTACCCCTTTAGAATGTATTTTATTATGACTCAGAAACACTGACAATCTGATGGGATAAAGAAGTGTTTGTTATATAACTGTACCTTAAGTTATGGATTTTATAAGCAAAAGAACTTCTACTAAACTTTGTTCAATAAATTACTGTGCATATTGGTAGCACTCTGTATGACACAAGAGAAATTAGCAGCAACTGTATGTTCCCTTATACGCCTAACCACAATAAAACCTACTCAGTTCAATGGACCTTACTTCCAGGTGAATGGTTATTGGATTTTATTATTGAAATCTAACTCTCATTCAGACTGCAATCTTAAATGTTTACCAAGAAGCAAGCTCCATTGAACAATGTGTGACTTATGTGGAAACACAGATTTCTATTGCATGGGACCAAACCCTGTTTCAACTATCTTTAAAAACCAGGCAGGTTTGCAATTTGTATTATAGTTAAGGTTCACTTAAGAAATGACAGTATCACATCTCACAGTTGCACAAAAATATATATATATATATATTCTGAACGTCATTTGCAACTAATAGCCTCTGAGTAAGCCCCAAAGTAGACAACTAATGGCAACATGAATCACACAATGTTCTGTTCATGACCAATTTTCAAAAGTAAAATGGAGAAGAATTTAATACGCAATGGTGACACTGATAATGATGAAGGTGGTGATGACACATTGCTGTTGTTGTTGTTTTACATTATGCATCTCTTTTACTCCTAAAACTGTTGCCAATGAGTCAAGGAACAGGAACTGGAACTAAGAATCTCTAAGCAGAAGAACAGCACTCGTACCATGTAAGTCACATTGCGCCTTTTCACTTTTCAAAACCTTCCTTCTAGCTTTGCCATTTCCTAATGGATCACCAGATGCAGGTATGTAAAGAGAGGAACATATTCTCCACCAGCACAATTCAACAAAGAGCCTCCCCTTCCCCCTCCGCCATGCTTCCATATAAGTTCCCATTCCATCCTATGAGCTTTGCTCAGGAGAACATTCCAACACATTGTGCCCCAAATTTCTGAAGAAAGAGAAATACTGTGACAAACAGTGCCTTTAAATGCTGATAATCAGCTATGGAACATTAACATAACATTTGCTATGCCAGCAAGTTTGGCTTTCGGATGCATTCCCTGTATTGTAGTTTTATTGTTTATGCATCGCTGTGGCTGTGTTTTTATTTTGATTTTATGGACGTGCATTAAGCAAAGTTGGAGCAATAAAGCTTGATTGATTGACGTTGTGTCTCAAAGCATGACATTGCACAAGAGTATCATACAGTACTACCTATTCTCACTGCAAGCCAAGAGAAATTTCTTCTGCAGGCCTTACTGAAACTCTTCTTTGCCCCAGCTATGACAGGCCATAGTCACATGGCAAAAGTTTGTTCCCAAGAACATCTCATGCAATGAACAGAAGGATGTGGATATCAGTGGCTACCAGGACTGCCTCAAATATTTTGCCATCCCAGATACAAAACAGGATATTCCCCCCTCTCTTTTTCATTCTATGTCAAGCAACTGACTGGACTAAGCCTTGAATCTTCTTCATGGCTGACAATGTAATAGTGTCCTTCCCTACATGTGTGGCAGCAGCCTAAGAGGTCTATGACAGGTTGGTAGCACGCCTACTTCTGTCATCCAACAGAGGAAGACAGCCAGGGAATCCAGCAGGAGAAGCATTTGGATCTGTTTGACAAGTGTTTTCTGCCTCTTATCCGTACATGACTGTTCAAAAAGGACTGCACTACAGTAAGAATTCTATCTTCCTCTAGTCATTAGAGAAAATTAATAATTTGGCTTCAATTAACCAGATGTTGTATGCTTCCACAAAAGATGATGGAGAACGCACTGAGTGTCTACTAGCCTTTATCTATACAGATGGAGAGAAGTAGCTGATTCTACATTCCCTGCAGTGAAACTTGACTCCCTCACGCCTGATTGTGCAGGCTTGCAGTCTTCAACCTGGAACCAGAGAGCAAGTTGTTGTTTCCAAAATTATGTTGGAAACCACCCAAACAGTGTTCTAAGCACAATGGGGTGCTATATAAGTTGAAACAACAGCAACTGCAACAACTTTAGTTTAATTCCAGATCCTGCGACTTCAATATCAGTCCAGGATGATTTGTTGACTCCAGTTTTTCCCCAGATCCCATGCTCTGCAATGGCCAGACTTGATGAAGAATCTCTGAAGACTCAAAAGCTCACCTTTCAATTGCTATTTTAGTGGCCCAATAAAGTATTACCCAACTCTTATTTTGGAATTTTCTCATGACCAGCATTACTATGTTTCTTTTTCTTATCTACCCATTATTTCCAACTATAATTTTTTTAGAACAACCCTGTAAGGTACATGAATATATATTCTAAATCCCTGCAATACAGATGAACAGCTGAAGGTAAAATACCTGTGGCCACCATCTGAATTCATGTCAAGAAGAGTTTCAAGCTTTGTACATTCTAATTTATAATTTAGCTTTTTAGCCACAGCGTTAAGCCTGGCATGGGAAGGATACTGAAGCTCCTTCATCTAGAAAATCTTCTGTAGGTACCTTTCTATTTTCTAAGATTACTGTAAGGGCTCTACTCATTCTTTTACATTTATATTCACAGTCAGGAAGGACAGAAACTTTGGTTTGTTTGTTTAAATGAAAGCTTGGATTCTCAATAATGAATTCACTACCACATTATGCAGGTTTTATATGCTTGCCTATGATTATGGTATGCACATATGCTTAAGGATTGTTTTGCCAGTTTCAGGGGATACTGTTAACTCTGCACCATTTCATCCATGGCCTACATTTTTCCAATGTGGTCCAGTAGGGAAGAAAATAGTCTGGTCCACATTTTAGAATAAACCGATCTAATCTGGACCTTCACAGCTAAATCTTCAAATAGGATTTAATTTTCCATGAACTCTATACGACTTCAAATTTTATTGTACAATCCTTTAGAAAAATTAAGACAGAAATAACATTAGGGGAGATTAAGCACAAAAATTGCCTAAATTAAGGCAAAAGCATTTCATGTAATTTCACAATGCAAAATATATGTGTGCATCACATGCACTTTTAAGTACATCCCCTTTATATATATGCAATCCATTATGCTAAGAAAAGGAGGGTTTTCAGTACACAAGATTTAAAAGATTTCTTTAGGGATGTAAAATATGCAGTGCAGATCACCTAAAATACATTGATTTTGATAAGTAATTTAAATTATTAACAGCAAAAATGACTTTACAAACAAACAAACCTGGAATCCAGACTGCAACAGAAGAGATGTATTGTGACACAAATCAAGATATTTCTGCTTTAGTTCATTTTAAAAAACACAAATTAGTGTAATTAAACAACAAGTTTAACTTCCCTTTCAGATTCTCAACTTCTGTGGTCACAAACCTCTTTTACTCACAGAAAATAAATGTTCTATTCTTAACACCATATTAAATTTTATGTGCACTAAATTTCACCAGAGGAGAATAAACAGTTTGTCTGCTCTCCATCTTTTCATTCTGCATTTTTATGCCTCTACATCTTTACTTGTTAGACTCTGGGGGCTGGAAAAAAATATATTCTGTGCAGTTTTACCTGGATAAACACCCTATAAATTACAAATGATATTTATTGGCCTCATAGAAAACTCAGTACAGTTAGAAATAGCAGTAAAGTAACTTTCAGATACACCTACGGATATAGTTAATAGATAGATGCACCCACAATAAGTATCAGTTTCCATCTACCACATCCTCCCTCTGTTTCCACTGCTATGTGTGGCTTTAATTAACTTGTCCACCATTTGGAATTCTAGTGGGATACAATGCAGGCAGAATCATTAAACCAAATCATATTTTCAGCGTCGCCTGATATTTCACTAGAGCCATTCAAATCAATTTACCCAACAGAGACATTTGTCCCTGGGCTGTCACCACAGCCCATACTGAGCAGTCCCACACTTCTTTATCTTTTGGCAAGGCCATCATAAGCAAGCGACACAAAGGGTGATGTATGGGAACTCAAATAAGTTATAAATCCTCCATCCCTTCATCAGCTGTCAAACAGAGAGAATTTACTCCAGCCGGCCTTGGCAAAGGCTGCCTGGCTGTGCTCAGAGAAAGTCAGCTTTAAGATGACATGCACTTGGAGGTGAAGAATTTCTTTACATTCAGAATCCCAGTGTAGAAGGTTGGAAAGAAGAACTGTAGGTAACCTCAGGGACACCACTCCACCCCCTACAGACATACATATTTTCTGCTAGAAAGATTTGCATAATTTACTGATTTGTTAATTTAAAATGTTTTTTTATCCCACTTTTCTCCTGAAAAAGGACCCAAGGTGGCTAATATCATTAAACTACAACATTTAAAAGCTAAACGTAGTAAGCATACAAATATTTATTTATTTTATTTATTTATTTATTCGATTTTTACCCCGCCCCTCTAGACAATGTCTACTATTTAAAGAAAGAATCAAACAAATATCACACTAAAAATGGTAAACAAAATCGACACTAAAAACAGATTCAGAGCAGCAAGGCAGAAGACTCCATTTAAAAGGTCTTCTCAGACACCCAGTCACTGAGGGAAAGCTTGCCTGAAGAGGAAGGTCTTTGTTTGTGGAAGGACAGTAAAGTTGCGCCCAGAGTGGCTTCCTGTTGGAGGGACTTCCAGAGTCTGAGTGTGCAACAGAGAAGGCCCTCTCAGATGTCCCCACTAAATGGACAATATATCATGTTTTTCTATGTATAAAATGACACTTTTTCCTAAAATAATTAGAGGAAAAATTGAGGGTCATTTTATACATGGTAGTGGGGGGGGGGGAGGGATCAAAGCACTTTGATCATGCTTTTCCCCTCCACCTTTTGCAAAGAAAGCACCCCCTCCACTTTATTTGCAAAAAGTGGAGGGGGAAAGCAGCTTTTTGCGAAGAAAAGTGGAGCAGGAAAGCATGTTCCTCACAAAAAAGTGGAGGGAGAAAGTGATTCCTTCTTTCCCCCTCCATTTTCTTGAGAGGAAAGTGCTTTCTACCTCCACTTACTTTGAAGAAAGCTGCTTTCCCCCCATTTCAAAGAGGGGAGGGGAGCATTCCCGCTCCACTTTCTTGCAAAGAAAGAAATTTTGGGTTAGGAAAGTGGTGGACAACTTATACATGGGGGTGTCTTATACACGAAAAAATATGGCATGCATAATAGACGGAATGTGAACAATTCCTAAATGTTAACTTAATCGTTCACTTCTCCATTCTAATCAAGATATGCTGCTTCAACAGAGCGAAACAACATGCTGAGAGTTCATTAGACCCCAGGACATTTCTTACTTATAGAACAAGAATGAGATAAGGAAGCAAGGAGCATCTCATTGAGGTTTTCACAATTTGCAAAATGTCTCCACGCAAATCAAATTAATTTTCCTTCAGCCAAATATACATACAAAGCAAGAAGGACTGATTGATTGATCGATCAAAAAGGTACAAACAATCCATCAGTTATTTCCTGTTGTAAAAGTCCATGCACTGAGAGTTCAACTACTGTACTTATGAAAAAATAACACTCAGTGGTAATAATGCTGAGAAAAACTGAAGACAGCAAGAAAGGGGGAAGACTAAATATAAGATGGATAGACACAATAAAGAAAGTCACAGCCATGAGTTTGAAAGGGCTGAGCAAGGCTGTGAATGAGAGGACATTCTGTAGGGCATTCATTTATAGGGTCACCATAAATTGGAGGTGACCTGATAGCACATAACAAGAACTGTAGTCTTATGCAGTTTGCATGAAGGTTATGCATTTTGTGCAAACATCATTCTCACAAGTGTGAGAAATCATGTTAGAAGCTGCATAAATTATCTCATCTTGTGAAGAGGGAGAAAAAAAAAACTGGTTTCTCATTTTCATGTGAAAGAACAAGAGGCAAGGCTTGACTCCTACACAAAGGCATGCATGGGCCACAGTCATTTCTCTGTTCCAAACAGAAGGAAATGTCAATACTTCCCTTGCCTTGATTTCCTTAGCTTCAACTGCAAGATGAGCACACAAGAGCAACAAACACTCTTCTTCTTTTGTGGCTTTGAGACAGATATGAAAATTGTCACTGGGGCACTGTGCCCAAAGTACTGTGGGAGGGAGCACATAAGATGCATTTACTTAGTTCATCTAATCTTAACAAGCCACAGAGCTGAAACCATGCTGGCCTGCTGCCTGTGTGCATGGTGGGCAGAGATGAAAGGAGGACAAGAGCCCAACATCAACATGACTAAGAGCATGATCCGTGCACAGCCTGGGGTGCGTGTGCTTTTTTCTTTCTTTTCCTGACTTTTGTAGCAGCAGCCCAGCATTCCTTACAATAGCATGCCAGTTGGCAGGTACCAGGGAGAAGGACATGAATCAAGGCTGAGCCGATTTATACCATTCAATGTCATTCACTATTCTATGGATAACTTCTGCCCCAGATACCACTACTTCTGGATTCTGGTTTAGCTTTAGCTGAAAATGACTTCCACAACCGGAACATGCAGAGTTTGCTGTAAGTTTGCTTCTTTATTTGTTTCTCTTCATTTGTCTTTACCCACATTTCCAAAATAAACATGAATGCTACTTTTAAAAAAGAAAGAAAAACAAAGCTGTAATACTGCAAAAATACAACTGGCATGTGATCACAGGAAAACATCTAAAGAAGCAAGTGTTTATTAGAGGTATGCAGATTTGAGTTTTCGGACTACAAATGGGAATTGCAGTCCACAAACACAAATCAACACACTTCTTTTATTTAATGAGCCACAAGACTGTGTGGCCTGGCTGCAAGAGACCACAGACTAACATGGCTACCCTCTGTGATGCTGTTATTGATGTGATTTATCTATCCTGCGGCTGACAGGTTATCAGTAATTCACACACACAAATCTGAATGTAACCACATATGCAATCAAATCAAAGGTCTGTTGTTGTTTAGTCGTTAAATCGTGTCCGAATCTTCGTGACCCTATGGACCTGAGTATGCCAGGCCCTCCTGTCTTCCACTGCCTCCTGGAGTTTGGTCAAATTCATCTTGGTCGCTTCAGTGACAATGTCCAACTGTTTGGTGATCCACTGTCCAACAATCTCGTCCTCTGTCATCCCCTTCTACTCTTGCCTTCACACTTTCCCAGTATTGGGGTCTTTTCAAAGAATTCTTCTCTTCTCATGAGATGGCCAAAGTACTGGAGCCTAAGCTTCAGGATCTGTCCTTCCAGTGAGCACTCAGGGTTCATTTTTTTCAGAATGGATAGGTTTGTTCTCCTTGCAGTCCAGGGGACTCTCCAGCACCACAATTCAAAAACATCCATTCTTTGGTGGTTAACCTGCTTTATGGTCCAGCTCTCACTTCCATACATCACTACTGGAAAAACCATAGCTTTGACTATGCGGACCTTTGTTAACAAGGTGATGTCTCTGCTTTTTTAGATGCCATCAGTGTTATAAAATTCTGCATGAAAAGGCAATCCCATTTACATGTGGGTTTTCACATGCTACAAAATATTTTATGGGGGAAGCAATGTGTAGCCTGCCTAATTAACTTGTTCATTACAACCAGTTTTGCCAAACACAACTATTTTTGTCTGAACATTTGTATACATTTCTCCATCATAAAAATTCAGAGAACTGTGAAAATCAAAGAAGAATTGCTTTCCACTAAGAGTATTCATTTGGGAATTGTGATGTACACTAATTCCTATGAAAATAAAATACCTCCCTCATTTTTAACGTGATATAGGGAGCAGCCTTATCATTTATATTAGTTTTTATTGAAATGGTTTTTCAATTCTGCTTGAACAGCCATATATTTGTGCCTAAGAAATAAAGGGGGCAATGAAAAGAGAGAATTGTAACTTGAGTCTTATCCTATCAGCAGGCAAAATCCAAAGGTCCCTCTCATTTTTACACACACACACACACAAACACACACACACACACACACAGAGAGAGAGAGAGAGAGAGAGAGAGAGAGAGAGAGAGAGATGCATGTGCACGCATGCAAGCATGCACACACACAAAATCTTTCTGAAAAAAAATTCCATGTGTTGCTGATATTTCAACTGGTTCCTGTTTACAAAAAATGTGCTAGTAAAGAAGCCAAATCCAAACACAGAGCAGCATCTCAGTTACTTTCAGTGTAGGAGCTGCATGGTGCAGTTGTTAAACTGCTGTACTGCAGCCAAAAGTGTGCTCATGACCTGGGGTTCAATCCCAGGTAGCCGGCTCAAGTTTGACTCAGCTTTCTATCATTCTGACGTCAGTAAAATGAGTACCCAGCTCAATGGGGGGGGGCAATGTGTAGCCTGCATAATTAACTTGTAAACTGCCCAGAGGTGCTTGAAGTGCTATGGGGCTGTATATAAGCATCATATTTTGCTTTTTGCAGTGGAAAATGAAGGAGAAAGAAAGAGGAGTCTTTGGTGTACATTTGAAAGCCTGTACACATGCTTAGCAAGAGCTCTTAAACCAAGGATCACATAAAGTTATTTATTTATTTATTTATTTATTTATTTATTTATTTATTTATTTATTTAACTTATATGCTGCCCACACTACCTGAAGGTCTCTGGGCAGCTTGCAGCATTTAAAATACAATAAAAGGCAAAATAAAAGGGCAAAATAATTAAAATGCAATTAAAATGTATATTCTAAAAATTGCCATCAGACCTACAGCTGAAATTATTTCAGTTAAAAGCCATTTGAAACAGGAAGGTTTTTACCTGGCGCCGAAATGTCATCAACGTCGGCGCCAGACGAATCTCAGTCGGGAGGGCATTCCATAGTCTGGGGGCAGCTGCCGAAAAGGCCCTTTCTCTACAAGCCCTCCCTCTTATCTCCTTAAGGGATGGCTCTTTCAAAAGGGCCCTTTTGAAATTTTGGATGGCACTTTCAAAAGTTATCAGTATCTGGGCTGTAACAAATAAAAAGCACCTTTGGAGCCTCACATTCAAATTGCTGCCTTACCCCTCCTCCAACTTGGCTTTCTGAAAGACACAGACACACTCATCTCCGGTAGTTCAATAGCATTATAAAACCCACAATCTCTTCTACCCTGTGCACACATCTCATTATCCATCCTTAGTATACATCTTGAGCAATGCAATTTACTTCAATGTCACCAAGAGAGAGATGCTCCTCTGGGACTGTCATTACCATAAACCACAATCTGCTGCCAATTTAGCCGTCCTTATTCGCCCCGTATTTTAACTTCTCTCTAAATGATGACAAAGCACTTTGTGCCCCCCCCATCTCAAATGTTGCTTTAGCATCTGTCCCAAGTGCCCAGTTCCCCTTTTCCAGGATCAGCCTCCTCATCCCAGACAACTCACTCTGCATTTGGACTCTCTCCAGTTTGTGACTTCCAATTTATCTTGTATTTCACAGCTCACATTGTTCACTGTTTGTCTTTGCTCCATCTCTTCCTGCTTTTTTGTGGATTAAAATGTATCTTTTCCCTTAGTTTGGTTCATCTGAGCAGCCATTTTACCCCAATAACTATATTGAGCCCAGTATAATTCCAGGAACAAATAGAACATGAGATTAGACCAGAACCACGTAGCTAATGGCCCTTTTCAAGTATGAAGTCAAAAGAGCCCAGCTGGAAGTCAGACAGTGGACTCCAGAAAGTGGGGAAAGTCAATTTCCCACATACTGTTTTCATTTCTACTTTTTCCACTCCAAAACTAGCATTATGAAATGATCCAGAAAATTTTACTACCTCTAGAGTATATGCTAGGTAGTCAGCTGTTGGAGATGGGGCTAGCTCTGGGTCTCCTGCTTGGACAAGATGACCTGTAAAGTCACTTCCAATTCTGTGAGGCAGCTATTTCCAGGTCAGTGACTAAATGTAAATGTTGGCCTCAGCTAGAATATACCCACCAAATTGATGGAATGTGTTAAATCGACATCTGTGTAAGTTCCATTAATGCAATGAACTTACTCAAAATGGGAACTAACAACTGAATTCTAGAATTCTTCATATGATAGTGATATGAAAAATAACTAATCATTTAGTATCGTGTGTGCATGTGTCTGGTCTCTGGGTGTCTGTGAATTTCGTTGTATGTGTATATACTTACAATGACAATAAATTATAAATTATTATTATTATTATTATTATTATTATTATTATTATTATTATTATTATTATTATTATTATTATTATTATTATTATTATTATTATCATCATCACTCCATGGAAATAGCAGGATCACCTTCTGCTGACTTACTAATTTTTTATTCTGTCCTATAACCAGATAAGCCCCCTCTAGAAGTTATCATTACAAAAAAAGAAGGCAAAATCAAAAAATACCACCACAACATGCAATGGCCCTTATGAAATATAAACCATAGCAATACAAGAGCATGTGGGTGAGATCTAAACTTAGTCTTTTCTAGATTCAGTAGAATTTATGGTAGACCTGACTAACTATAGACACATTATTTCAGTGGGTCTACAATACATATGACAAGATATGAATCCAACTTGATATATAACCCAAGTGGGAAATCTCTAAGGCTTTCCTAGAATGTCTGACCTTTGCAAGCCTTCTAAGGCTGTCCTCTTCCTATACTAAGTTACTTGGGGTGTATTAAATTTAATGGCTGAAATCCTGTTGCACATCTGCATGTGCACAACAGGGATGATGTCTGCAGCAGCAGCAGCACATTGTCGCTGATTAAAAGAAAACTGTTGCTGATTAAAGACAATTCTGAGGTGAACACAGTTTGTCTACAATGTGACAAAGTCACTTGCACCTCAAAATCACCAAAGGAAGCCTTTGTCCATGTAGGTTCAATGTCATTGATATGAAGTCCTCTGTGATGATATTTCAAGACACTGTGACACATGCAGTGTGCTCATATTAACCTTGTGGGGATTAGGTGTGTTTCACTACCTGGAGATATACATATGGTGTGAAATGTGGAAAATCTGCAAAATTCTTCAAAAGCAAATTGAAATTAACTTCTCTCTCATTTGGTCTCACATTCAATAAGCACAGCCATTTCCAGAAAAGAAAGAGCCATGTTATATCTGCTTCAATGTAGTTGTCAAGGATCAGGAACACATGCCTCAATGCACATGTGCAAACCTTGACTTATAAGAACTAAACACCTGCATCATGGGTCTGGATAGATTGATCAATTTTGTTTCCTTCTGTATTCAAACAGCACTCCCTATTTGAATATGAAGAAATCTAGAAATTTTAGTGAACTATTGTTTGTTAAAAAAAAAAAAAGATCTAATGATCATACATCCGTATTGTTCCTATAAAGGTTCACCTCTTCTAAATGATACAAAGGCCAGAACAAACATACCTGCTACTTCTGAACTGATCCTGTTGCCTTCATTCTGGAATTTGTTTTAAATGAAGGGCCGTGGCCCATACATCAAGTGATGATTTTTGGAACGTCCTTGTGCCTATGTAAGGATTCTCAGTCATTCAGTCATCCAGGTGTGGTTATTTGGAAGTTGAGTCATGGACTTTCTTATTAGGTTGAAACATTTCGCTGCTCATCCAAGTAGCTTCTTCAGTCTGAGGAGAGCTGGTAGGAGACCCCTGATATATCCTCCACATTGGTTTCACTTCCCCCTAGTCTGAATAGGCTCGTTAGATAGAGAAAGGGTTGGGGGTCCTAGAAGATGGGTAGTTTGAGATAGGGGTCAGGGAGCCCAACCATGTGCATATAGAAAATCCCTCACTCAACAGGGGTGGAGGCCTTAGATACAATCTGTCTCCTATTTATCATGCTACCCTTTCCTCTGTCCCCAGAAAGATCAGGACCACACCCACAAGAAAGACCACTGTAAAGATTGTTAATGACCTACTGTATGACAATGGGTGGAGAAGGACTGCAGAGGTGGGAATTTCACCCCTAAGAAAGATGTCCTTGTTTCTTCTGCACTGCCTCTAGCTTTGTAATATCCAGCCTGAATAAGATTCCTGCAGGAGCTGAAAACTAGCTCATGCTTCTGCTTGTGATATTTTAGTGATTTAAAATAGTGTATACGAGGATGAGACAGCTTTTTTCTTTCTTTTTCTTCTTTAGGAAACACATTGCGGTAGCGACCTATTCACATATGTGTATCCAAAGCACATCACATGCAACTGTTACCAGTTCTCAAAAGGGCCCCAAATCATAAGGGATTTTGAAGCCATGTGCCAGTTACTAAACAGGCAAGTACCTCCTGCTTCCCTGTATTCCTTACAGCAGTTTTAGTCCCTCTCCAGTTCATCGACTGGAATATTCAGAAGTCTTCCTGCAGGCTCAGAGAAAGAAAAAAAAAGATTAAAAACTATTTCTTCCTACCTTGGAGCAGAAATAAAGCCATCCCTTCATTGTGGAAAGTCTGCCAACCACTTTTCAATGAAAAGGGAGCAAAGAAGTATGTGATCACTCACTGTCAAAGTGTGATTTGTGTGTTCCTGGAACACAACTGAGTTCTGCTGTTTTTATCTTGAAGCGTTCATCCAGGATAGTGAAGAGCTTGGGAAAGTTACCTTTGTAGACTACAAGGGCTAGAATCCCCCAGCAGCTAGGGGACTGTGCAGACAGCACCTGTGCATTTTGATGTGTAGGCCTTCTGGTGCCCATTTTCCATCAGCATACATTTATTGCACAAGGTGCAGAGCTGGGAAGAAGAAGAAAGGCTTGGCACTGAGAAGATCATTTCTGCATCTGGGCCGACTGAGCAAAGATACAGCGAAAGTTCATCCTTTAAAAGCATCCTGCCAGAGGAACACTAGATGTAGGCAGCATGCCGGGCAAGAGACTGTCTTTTTCATGTTAACATCTGTCAAGGCAGAACATTGCTGCTGAAGAGTAGCTTCTCTCAGCATGAAAAGCCTTTGCATGTCACGTGGTTCTGAAGCTGGGAAAACGTTGCACTGAATGCCTGCTTCTTTGAAAGTATAGCTGGATGGATTAAATTATCATTGAACAGTCGCAGCCAACATTGCAATTATGTTTTGGATAAGCTGTTAACCTTAATGACTTTTTGTGACCATAAAGCGGGCTGCATATTATATGAAAAGCTAAATAAAAGGGACTGTATTACCCTGACGATGGTATGATGGGGGACAGGGATACCTGTGTGGGGTGGGAACTAAAGACTCTGTTCTAGATTCCCAAAATGAAAAAAAGAACCACATAAAACTATCAGGGGGCAATGAAGAACAGGATGGGTGGGTAGGATCAGGGACTTCTGTTTAAGATCAGTGTCAGCATGAGTTAAGTAAGAATCCAGCAATGCATAATGCATCACATCTCCTTCCAGATGTAAGTGATCAGGAGGTGATTGATAAAGTATCAAATGTTTTTGGATTTCTTTGAATTCTCTCCACATTCCTGTCCTGTCCTTAGTTCATATTGGTTTCAAGGACTTTGTTGTTTCCTCCCACATGGAAATTCCTATGCCTTTCATTTTATTTCATTTGTTGAAAGCATTTGTGCCTTGCCATTCTCTCCAGCGGGGCACTCAGAGCAACTTATAACAGAATAAAATTATTTTTAAAAGATTTAAAACACATCTTAAAATAGGTTTAAAAAGCATTCTTTAAGGGCAGACCCGAACATCTTCTAAAAAGTCCTTTAAAACAACTATTTAAAACTAAACCAAAGGCCCTCCAAAACAGAACAGATTTAGCTGCCAGTCAAAAACTCAACAGAGAGGGCATCAGCCTAATTTCTCTTGAGAAGAGAGTTCCACTAATTTATCCCACACATTCCCCATAATGTGTATCAAACCCCCCAACAAGACAAGGAACTCTTCTCCCCAAAGCGAGTTATCAGTTGAGGCAGGACTTTAACTAAGTAGATGACCACCTTCTAGGAAGAAGCACCTGGAGACGGGGTTGAGAAACGAAGGAGGGATGATACTATAGCTGTCATTTCCCAACTTTGCCCGGCATAACATTGTAATTCTAGCCAGTGATAAATCACCAATTACTCAGTTAAATGTCACTTGAATAGAACAAACAAGCTGCCAAGTTTCAGGTTTTTTTTAACTGACATTTGTTTGTTCATTCATGAGGGAGAAGGAAACCTAGGAGAGGCTGAGGGCTTCTTATCCCCAGCCCCACTTTGCTTCTGAGTAGAAGCCTTGGAAATCAGGAGCACTTCCCCCCCCCTCCTCGAGTACCAGCCGAGAGTCGCTTCCCCTCGTCTGTCATTCCCCAAACACCAGCCATTTATAGTGCAGTAAACAGTACATTAGCTCCCAGACAGTTCTTAATCTGTCATTCTGTTTGTTAGGATCCACTCTGTCTACTCAACAGATGAGCCTCTTGGAAGCACCTCCTCTTCTCCTAATGAAGTGGCAAGCAAGTAACCTTTTCCTTTGGCAGAGCTCTGCAGCGGCGCAGTGTCACCGTGTAGGAGTCGCCTCATTTAACCTTCTCTCTCTCTCTCTCTCTCTCTCAATCTCTTTTTCCTCTCTTTCCCATTACACTCCATGCCCTATATGGAGAAGATGTTTGACACTGACATTCCTGGAGGGCATCATCCTCCACCAAGTTCATCCCACCATCTGCTGTCTACAAAGCTGCAAGCTCCTGTGGTTTCGGTTCTAGAATTAATTCCATTGTTGACCTCTGCTAACCTTAAAGGTATGACCCTGGAGAGGTGCTAAGTAGGACATTCTGGTGGGCCATTATCCCCCTAAGAATTGGACTCATGATCTTCATTACTTAGAAACAAGCTTCTGAGGTGTACTGAGCCAATGGTAGTAGTGTCCTTGTACTCTTGTTACACAAAACAAAAACAAACAAAAACCCTACATAGCCCTGTTACAATCTCTCTGTGCAAACATACTTAGTAGCTGGAGTTTCCTTGATCTTCTTTTTCTGAAACTTAAATCCGCTGCTTCTCACCCTGCATCATCCAGCGAAGCAACTGTCCACCGTTTGTAACAGGA
Organism: Pogona vitticeps; assembly: GCF_051106095.1. Taxonomy (NCBI): domain Eukaryota; kingdom Metazoa; phylum Chordata; class Lepidosauria; order Squamata; family Agamidae; genus Pogona; species Pogona vitticeps. Next base: position 323,321,422 of record NC_135783.1, on the reverse strand, counting down.
TTCTTGTAAAGAACTTTGAATCACTGAAACTCAAATAGTGTGAAACGGTACCATTGCTTCTAGCATTCCTCAGCATCAGAGATGCTAATAGCAATGTTGAAACCTGTCTTCTGCTTGTTGTTGTTTAGTCGTTGTCGTGTCCGACTCTTTGTGACCCCATGGAACAGAGCATGCCAAGCCCTCCTATCTTCCACTGCATCCTTGAGTTTGGTCAAAAACATCTTGGGCGCTTCGGTGACACTGTCCAACTCTTCGGTGATCCACTGTCTAACAATCCAACATCAGGTCTTTTCCAGGGAGTCTTCTCTTCTCATGAGATGGCCAAAGCATTGGAGCCTCAGCTTAAGGATCTCTCCTTCCACTGAGCACTCAGGGTTGATTATTTTCAGAACGGATAGATTTGTTCTTCTTGCAGTCCAGGGGACTCTCAAGAGACTCCTCCAGCACCAGAATTCAAAAGCATCAATTCTTCAGCAGTCAGCCTTCTTTATGGTCCAGCTCTCACTTCCATACATCGGCACTGGAAAAACTATGCGGACTTTTGTTGGCAAGGTGATGTCTCTGCTTTTTAAGATGCTGTCTAGGTTTCTCATTGCTTTCCTCCCAAGAAGCAGCCGTCTTTTAATTTCGTGGCTGCTGTCCCCATCTGCAGTGATCTGGTAGCCCAAGAAAGTTAAATCTGTCACTGTCTCTATATCTTCCCCTTCTATTTGCCAGGAGGTGATGAGACCAGTGGCCATGATCTTCGTTTTTTTTTATGTTGAGCTTTAGACCATTTTTGCGCTCTCTTCTTTCACCCTCATTAAGAGGTTCTTTAATTCCTCCTTACTTTCTGCCATGAGAATGGTATCATCGGCATATCTGAAGTTGTTGATATTTCTTCCGGCAATCTTAATTCCAATTTTGAACCAATCAGTTGTTCCATATCCAGTTCTAACTGTTGATTCCTGTCCCACAGATAGATTTCTCAGCAGATAAGGTGGTCAGGCACTCCCGTTTCTTTAAGGACTTGCCCTAGTTTGCTGTGGTCCACACAGCCAAAGGCTTGTACTTAGTCAATGAAGCAGAAGTAGATGTTTTTCTAGCACTCTGGCTTTCTCCATAATCCAGCGCATGTTAGCAATTTGGTCTCTAGTTCCTCTGCCCCTTCTAAATCCAGCTTGTACTTCTGGGATATCTTAGTCATTATGCAAACCTTCAGCACAAAAGCCATAGGATCAAGTTGCGTTGAAAACTAAGCCAGAGAGCACGAGAGCAAAACTAACTTATCCTAACATCTAGTCTCCCACTCTTAACTACACAGATGCACTCCATGAACCTTCACTTTATTTTTAGCCTCTTACATTATGCAGTAGATGAGCTACAGTGAGATTTTAGGATTAAGTTCTTCTAAAATACCTCTTCGTGGCTAATCAAGTTAACCTTGGCTGTTAATATTCACATCTTCACATCTTAATCACTTTCTCAATCTCTCTACATCTAATTGTTCCTGAGAATATGTTCCTTCATGGTGCCCACCCTCCCCTTTTCTCTCTTTTTAAACAAAGTGGAAGGGAAAAAATGAATTGTAAATACTATTTTCTCATTAGTGTGGCTTTCCCTGTCCTCCTGGGTATTTACATAAATGTGCAGCTGTTCCTCATTTGTTGTAGGGAAGCCAGATGTTTCCTTCCAAAGTAATGCTTCAGAGGTGGGAATGTGTGTGTGTGTGTGTGTCAGAGAGAGAGAGAGAGAGAGAGAGAGAGAGAGAGAGAGAGAGAAAGAGGCACCTTGAAAGAAATATTTTAAAGGATGTTTTCTTACCCATTTCCAACGTGCTGTCCTCTCCACTCATCTCCACCCCCATGGCCAAGACAGCGCATTCCGTGCTTTTGAAATGGCTATGTAGCAGGTGTCATCGGTCCTCCAAGTACTGGTCTCCATGGCATTACTATTAACCAGAATCACTTTGGGGCTGGTGTAGTTTGGTAATTGTTTCTTTATATTCTTGAAAGGTACCAAGATTTGAAATGCAATCGGTGAGAGACTAATCCTAGGGACAGACAACAAGGGCTCCTAGCATTTATATTCTGTGTGCACAACCGAGAGGCTCTGCCTATCAAATGGAGGAACAAATGTTCCACATCCCTGTTCACTGCTGGACATGGAAGATACACAGATATGAGTACACACAGATGCAGAACAAACAAGCTAGTTTTCTGTCGTAAAACCACAAGCGTTCTAATATTCACCTGCAGATGTGCCTTAACCATCTTCTCACCAAATGCTTTCTCTGTCAGGGCCACACTGTCAAGGAAGCACAGTGAGGAGCTGATCTCCCAACCTCTGACCCTGTAACCAGATGCCTAAACCCCTGAGCTATCCAGTGGTTATTTGTATACTTTAAAAATGTATATGTTTTCTATGATGCCTATTGTCTGTGCATTGTTTTCAAATGCATGCCCTTTAAGTGATTCGTTGGAAAAATGCCTGGATGGCTTTGTGTTTTATTTCTGCAAAACACAACACACTGTGCAGATTTTGGAAACAGGGCGCTCTGTGACCCATAATGAATCAAAAATGGAAAAACCTGCAGCAGAAACATGAAACCTGCCCAAGTTGCATTCTGCTCCCTAAAGAAGATACTTGGGTACAGATGGACTGTCTCTATGGAGAGCTTGTTGCCCCAGCCATGATTTTACAACAGTTGTTAGCCCAGGATCTGAAAGATTATGGCCATTTGTCTTTTACAAAGTTACATTATATATCCAGAGGGAAATTACGAGACTCTGAAAAATTAATCACAAATAGTGCTAATGGGATAAAATGATGAAGCAATCTAAGGTAGGCTGGATATTGTCTCCTCTCACTGTACATCCAATTAAACACCTCCCACAGCTGAGGATCACAGGAACAATGGGATTAAGTCTAAATACCCTGAGTGACGCCGACACTTGAGCAAACAGTCCTCCAGTCCCCTATTACTATCTGTATTCATTATAAATGACCTATTACTCAGTCTGAGGTAATGTACGCTTCGGTCAAAGCTAACAAAGACATGGAGGGCGAGATCCTGTTTCTAATGTACAGTCCCATTACGGAAGATTAATCACCTTTTAACTTACATTTCTGCATCTTGGCTTGAACACCAAGAAGGCTGGGAGAGAAACATCCATCATATTAACCAAACAACATAGGAAACATGTTGCAGCCAAAAAAGTACAGATCAATACAGTCACAACCAGGTTGGTTATAACCAAGGGCTTTGTTCTTTAAAAAAAAAAAACACAACTCAGCACAATGGGAGGTCACTACCCAGCCCCCACCTCGGCCATGAAGAAGAGCCTGCAGTTGGCAATAAAGTTCACAATGATTAGATCAGGGACCGCCGAATACCAGGAAGAGTTGAGGCAACATTACACTCAAGGAGGTCACCTTGACACTTTTGGACAGTAGAGGATGATAATTTGGCCAGCCTTTCCTGGGCTGCCTCACTTCCAATCTTCGTTGGCAACACCATCTGGGCAGAAGAACTGAGAAACATGAGATTCATTTGTCCAGAAAATAAGAAAATACGGCCATTTGGTACTTCACAGTAATGACTGCATGAATAGCAAATGTCTCTGAAATAACAGGAACAGGATGCAAAAAGAAGCTGCTTCACAGCAAGCCAAATTATTTGTCCCTTGACTCCAGTCTTAAACCCTCAAGCTCCCACCATCCATCCTAAGTCCCAGGAAAGCTTCTTCCAATCACCAGCTGTCTGGTTCTTTTAAATGGTGGTGCTAATGGCTGAACCTAGAACCTTCTGCATACTAAGTGTTTAGTTCACCACTGAAGAGGTAATCTCTCCTATATTTAGGGCTGTTACTTGTTAGGTGAATTTTGCTCAGTGGTAGCAGGAGGATAAATGCTACACCAACACTGTCCCTCTTGTTTTTCCTTTGGAAAAACAAAGGACATAATGAAAGTTGTTTCACCGCTTGTAGGTTTTCAAGTTACCTGATCATCATATCTGGAACAGGGTGCTCAGGAGAAGTCTCCCACGCATTCTAGGTCTTTGTTTTGTTATACTTCCAGCCATGAACACAAGTGGGCTGGATTGCAATATTGTATTTTTTGACGTTTCCTATGGTGGAAGTGTGAAATGCCCATTTAGCAAGTTCCTCACATCCAAATGGCATATAGACCTCGAGCCATTCTGTTTAGTCTGGCTTCTTCTGCTGTTATTTTCTGGTATTGTGAAGTTGCTTAATAAGTTGAGCCCCTTCAGGTTATCCACAAATTGGACACTTCCCCTACTTCTCATGGAGAAGCAGTAAAAGTGAAATAATAATTAGTAGTGAAATAACAATTAGTAGATGTAGTATTAGTATTAGTAGCCCTGATAACAGCTGTCCCTAAACCCTCTCTCAATTTGAGGGACTGAAGAGCAATATGTCAATCTCCTTCACACAGACACTAATACCAAAACTCTTTACTATTCTCTGCAAAGGAATGACCTTCATGGACAACGCACTAAAATAATTTGAATTTCTGATTTATTTAGCAGAACAATCCTACTGATATTTATTATTATTTATTTATTTATTTATTATTTATTTATTTATTTACTGATGGAAGAGAAGACCAGTGGTGGAACTATCGCTGCTCCCTAAGCCCTGCCAGCTCACCCTGAATGAGTCTGGATTAAGCAATCCAACAGCATGTAACAAAAACAGGAAATATGATACCTTCCTTGAAGATACCCACTCCACACATGGACTAAAGCAAATTTAACCGGTGTTTTGAGCATATTTTTTTCTACGGACACTATCCAAATGTGCCCCTTTGGATGGTAGAACATGTCACCACCGCCACTACTGCTCAATATGTCTATTTCTGTCTCCAAATGCAGACCTGGGGACAAAAAGGTTTATTGAGCAGATTGCTTGCACATTTTTATTTTTAACAAACACATTGGTTCCAGAGATTTACTTTCTGCCAAGAAGAAAATATGAGGCTCAGAAAGAGTTTAGTTTCATGCTCCCTGGTCAGACAATTAGTGGGGACTTCAGATAACTTGCTAATGGTGACTTCATGATGGAAAGCTCTCCTCTTGCCCTGGTGAAGATACATTAGGTTGCATTTATGGTGGTTATTTACAGTACAGCATATCAGATTAATGGCTGCCCACTGGAAAACCTGCAGATTCAGGACATCAGGTCCAAATGATCCCTGAGCTAACAGTATTAACCTTTGCAACAGCAATGTGGTAAAAAGAGTCATTATTCAATACAATCCTGTCAATTTAGTCCAGGCTCTGAAATTTCTGGAGGCGTACGAGATGTTGTATATAAAAGAAGCAGCTTCTGAAATGAACTGGAGAGTTTTCTTCCGTGAAAAACAATGTACATTCCTTTTCTGACCATACCTGTTGAGCTGGGAGGTGGAATGTCAGTATGATAAAGGGAATGTAAGAGTTATGGGAGAATCAAAGGAAAAAAAGACAGATACAGTTGCCAAAATTCTGTTGCCAATGGGAAGTTTGTCGGCAGGGCATGAGTGGAACTGTACCCTCCATCTCAGCAAATGTATACAGAAAAACTGTTTCCTCTGATAGTGAAGAAGGTATAAAACCATCCTGAACAGTAGCCATTAATGACCCTGTCCTACATAAATTTATTTAACCCTATTTTTAGGGTTTATTTATTTAACCCCTATTTATTTAACCCCACCTCAGTTGGCAGTCCTTGCTACATCATGTGGCAGGGAATTCCACAGTCTTAACTGTATGGTTCAAGTAGAATTTCTTTTTCTCTGTCTCTAACCCCCATCTTTTGGGTTCAGTGGTGTCCCCAGATTCTAGTATAGAAGGAGGATAATTTTCTCCTTATCTACTATTCCACCTTATACATAATTTTATAAATCTCTGCGTACCTTTTCTCTGAGCTAAACAGCCTCAAATTTTGTAACGTTCCCTGACAGGTAAATTCCTTTTTGGTTTAGTTTGTCATTTTGGTTGCTCCTTTCTAGCTGTACAATGCCATTTTTCACGTCTGGTGACTGAAAACTGAGGGTGCCTTTTAAAAAAATTCTGTTTAGTTAGAAAAACAAAAATGGATAAAATCCATAACTAAGAACCAGAATTGTGACACTGAACCAAAGTCTGGATCTGAATCCATGGTTATTTGCCCCACATTGGTGGCCGATGTAGCATTCCCTGTTCTTTTCTTTTCTTTTCCCTTTATCTTTATTGTCTATATGGCAAGCAGACATCAAAATGCTTATATCCTTTTTGGGAATAGCTCTATCTATTCCATTTGGCCAGTGAAGGGGGAGGATGATTTCTTTTACTTGTTTGTTTGTTTTTAATTACCACAATGTGCATATTTTCATATTCAGGATGGGGAAAATACAAGGTTTTTAAAATATTCCAGTATGGGAGAAAGCAAAATGGAGATTTTTAGATCTCTAGTCACTGCTCAACGTGTATTCTATCATCCACATAGGGAAGGTTTCTGTCCTTTCGGCTAAGATCTTAATCAATGCTCATTCATATCCAGGGGAAGAATAGTTCACCGTGTGATAAACACACATTTCTTTGCTCTGCGCTCTCTTGCGCGCTCAAGGTTACACATTCTCCGACAACACTCCCCAGACATGTCTGTGCAGGATAGTTGTTCTCAACGCTCCAGAGAAGTCATGCTACTATTTAATAAGGCTGCTTCTCCCAAATGCAGTTTCTCACACAGCCTATAGCAACATTTTAAACTGTCCTAAATGATGGCAGAACCACAGGGGTTTGTAAGCAAGGAGGGGAAATGAAAACTGCCCAGAGCCAAATAGAGCTTGTGATCTTGGAAAACCTCTTTGTGGGATTAATTTGGAAAGGCGCTGGGGAAGGAGGGGGGAGGCAACAAGAGTGAAATGGATTCTTCTAACTTCATTTGTGGTCTGTTTTTTTGCAATGGAAAGATGGGTTTCTGTGAGTGCATTTAGGGTTAACCTGTAAAGCCACAGCGCCATCTAGTGGGTCCAAAGAACACAAGGACCCTCCTCAATTTTGCTCTTAGAACAGTGCTCTCTGACAGCTCCAATATTTTCACTGCAATATTCCAGGAGTTAAGAAACATCTCCACTACATTAATTGGTTTTTTTTTTACCTCTAGATGTTTTTGGAAATTATTCATCATATCTCTTTTACAGAAGACACAACAAATGTTTCTCTCTATATACATAATTGCTCAAACTCACCGCTGCTAACAAACGTTGGGGGCCTTTTCAAAAATAGAGAAGTGTGGGCTGCAGACCATCTGCCCAGTACATTGGTTGCCAGCAAATGCATCCTGGTTGCGCTAACATGAATTTGGAAACCTCATGTATTGGAAATGGACTACACAATCGCATCTCTAATCTAATGGGCTTAAGAGGACTGGGGAGAAGAGGTGCCATCACAAATCAAGGGATCCTCAAAATGTCTGTCTTTTATTTACAGTAATTCCTCTTACTCTCCATGAAAAAAATACTCAATGTGCTGTAACCGAATAACAGGGCAATCCTGATTCACAGATGCCTCACCTGTAGTGGAACACAAATAAGCAAAAAGATCTTGCATTCACAACTGTCCTTGGGCTGGCACAGCTCTCGCCTACCTGTTGATCTCAGAGATCATCCCGCAGAGAGATCTACTAGCTGAATTGTTTTGCCAGCTAAGATCTGCCAGCAGGGGAGTCCCCTCCCCTCTCCTGCCAAAACAAAACAAAACAAAAAAACACAAAGTGGACAATGAGCTAAAAAGAGGGAGGAAGGAGCTGAATTATGCCACAGGCAACCCTTCTCTGGAGCAGGGACATGAACATTATGCTGGTATAAATTTGGACTAAGATGAAGGTAGTCTTAGGCTGGATGGGGTTGATTCTGCAGAACTTCACCTGGCCTAGCGTCAGATCAAACAATCCTTGGAGATGCTACACCATATGCCTTTCCAAATGTATGATTCTGCTGTGAGACTGCTGCAAAAGCCATTTGCTCCATTTGTCGACCTTACCTTTTAAAAAAAACCGTGCTACTAATAGGCTTTTTATAGCTTTTTTGAGCCCTTTTCTCTTTGGGAGAAGCTTCTTGCAGTAGACAAAAACTTGAGATTCCCCATGAAGTGGGCTTAGATAAGGGACAGTTGATGTATTGTACCGTGTGTGTGCTCTCCATGCTGAAAGAGATGCCTTACTGTACTTCATATCTATATATAAATCTATAAAGCACTCACACCTGAAAGATATAAAGTACAGTCAGAACTCTAGCCTGTCTGTGTCATTCTTCTCCTTCCCTGGTCACCAGAAAAGTACTCTGATTTTCTGTTTCTCAAGCTGGCAGTATACAATGATGTATCAATGGAGTCAGAGTTTAAGACAGACATAAGGTCTCAGCTTTTATTTCTTTCCCAGTTGGAATGTTCTCTTGGAAGTGTTCTGTAATACTACGCATAATCCAATTTTAAATGGCCCATAGAAAGTTGTTTCTATATCAGTACAGAATTTCTGCAGTGATTCACTCAGCCATTCTGCCCATTACAATTGTCCCCTTGCACAGTTTACATATATTTCAAATGGCTTTGTGTAGGAGACCTTCAAAGAAAACTGGTCCTCTAAACTGGATCTATAGTTAGTCATATTTAGAGTAGGACCGTTGAAATGTCTGGCAATTAAAGTTAGTCATGACTGTTACAATGAGCTGTCAAAGCCTTAAATGGGTTGGGTACTTGAAACATTGCTTTCACCTATGCCAACTGTGAGATTAGCAGCAGAAGTCTTACATGTACGGTCTAGGAAGAACAGTTAACTGGCCAGCATGAGGAACTGGTCTATTTTGACAGTGGTCCCTTGTGAGAATTTGCTGTGGCTAAGGTTGACCAGGTTCCATCATTATAAGAGCTTCATGTTGGCCCTGAAGACTCACATTTTTATCTTGACTTAAAATTAAGATAGGGCCTTACAGAAACTGTTGTACACTTACTTTTCTGTGGTTATGTCTTATCAGTTTGTTTCTAACTTATGGCAATTTTATGAATTAATTATTTTTAAAAGCTGAAGCCATGGCTTCCTTCACTCAGTGCTGTCGAGTTCTGAGTTGCCAGTTTCGTGCTTATGGGCTGGTATCCTGTTGCATAGTTCCACCAGAACAACTAGAGGGTTGTCACCGCCGGCGGCAGATGGCTGCTAAATAAAGAGTTCCTGCTTCAATTTCAGGTTGTGAATAACAAGTTGAAACTGTGTGCAATCTAAAATCAAAGCAAGAAGTCTTTAATTAGCTGCAATCTGCCACTACTGGTGAGATCATTCCCACTGTGACTGGGGAGATAATTTTTATTATTTATTATGTTTTATTATGGTAAGTTTTGTTGCAGGCCTTCTTGAGATTATTTATCCCACAAGGCAGTTTATAAATATTTTATTTTAGCAACAACAATTCTGAGTACCTTGACTTCATGGGTCTGTTTTGAGTATTGCTCAGTCTTAATTCAGACCACAGTTTGTCATCACATAACTCTTCCGTTGCTCATGTCTGCAGATCAAAATGATCTTAAAAGCCAAGGCCCAGTGATCAGAATCTACTCAGTTTCAAGCGAGGACAATATACTCTGTTGGTCTTACCTATTTATATCCCACTTTTAAAATGGCAGTGCCAGGCCTTCTACAGTGCTTGGCTGTTTTCTGTTCACTTGAGGTAAAGATCTGTGGCAGATGAACTATAAAAGACACAGATGCTTCCTGGGGCCCTACCAATCACATGACTGATGGTCTGTGATGCCTATCATCCATCTTCATCATTCACCTGAGATCAGCAGGGCAGAGAAGTAGCAGTTGGAAGGTCATTTAGTGCAATTTGGAGGCAAAAAGAGCTGCTATGACAGATAGTTATGAGAAATCAGCAGACTTGACACCAGCTTTTATTGGGCCAAGCGAGGCAATTAAATCAGAAAATAGGAGCCCAAGGAAGACAAATAGTTCCCTGGTCATGTTTCTTTTGAGGTGGCAGCACCAAGTTCATTCAAAAGGAACAATTTATGTTTGGCAGGTGCATTATTGATTTTGGAATACAGCAAGTTACTTTAGATGTGGGGCTAAATTCAGCACCTTGGAGAGTTCATCATATTCTCAGCCTAGAATTGTGTCACTATAATACTCAGTTTACTATTCAAAATTCAACTCAAGATCAACACCTGTTTCTCACATTCTGTCTCTTAGAAGGCAAATGGAAGGGCCTTCAGCTGAACCCACAATTAAAAAAAAAAACATTTCCCAAATGTCTTCTAGACAAGGATCAAAAGCAGATTTTTAAACTCCATTTTAAATACACTCAAGATGGAGGCAACTTCTGTTGGAGATCAGCAGCATGGAACCATCACTAGAAGCTTCAAAGTCTCCTCTAATCTGCATAAAACAGGCTTCTTCTTTCTAATAGCTTGGGAAATTCTTTGTGGATGGTTGTAACAAAATAATACTACCTAGAACAAGGGTGGCTAGCATTCTCACATGCAAGATTTACTTTGTTTTTAATCAGAAAAGCAAAATTCATCAACTGGAGGCAAATGCAAAACACAAACACACTTACACACATTATGAACCCAGCACTAGAACTATACCAACCTCACAATCCTCCCATCCAACCATACACTCCCAGTTGATCCCTTCTGTAATTTTCCCCTTCAGCAGTATGATTTAGAAAAAAGGGGAATAATTTTCTTGTTTACATGTGAAATGACTGAAAGTAAGGAATCTTTGCTGATTGACTTCCAATGACCTAGAAATCTACCAGTTGATCCCAATCAAACTCCTGCTTACTTCTGATCTAGAGAATTCTCATTGCCAACATGCACTAAAACAGTGGTTCTCAACCTTCGGTTACTCAGGTGTTTTTGGACTGCAATTCCCAGAAGCCTTCACCACCAGGTGTGCTGGCTGGGGTTTCTGGGAGTTGCAGTTCAAAAACACCTGAGTAACCCAAGGTTAAGAACCACTGCACTAAAGATATATGAGATGTGAACTGCCTTCAGACAAACATGTAAAAACTACCCAAATCAAGTGTATATGCAAATTTCTGGGGTAATGACTGGCCAGAGCAAAGAACTGAGAGACCTTAAGTAGATGAAGTGGCAGACCCATGGATCACTTATTTTTAATACCTCATTTAAATCTAATTAGAAGTTGGGAAAGAGAAGGAAAAATTAAGGAGCATGCTGAATTTGTTACAAAGAAAAGAAGATTATGCTTTTTATCGTAGAAATGAAGTAGGGAAGAGCAGGCTGTCTCCACTGCCCTTTTAAGAAAGAATCAAAGAGCACCATGGCCATTCCTTTTGTAATTCCCTGCCCCCCCAGTCCTTTCCTGGTAGGTGCTACTATTTAAATGTGTCTTTTGAGTCAAGTGACTCATGGTTCACTGCTGGGAACAGTGCTAGAATATCACAGATTTATGAAATCTGAGGGACAGCTGACTTTCAAACTGCATATTAGTCAAAGGAGTGAAGATCAAGTGATTTTATTCAAGAATTTTCAAAGATTTAAGCCTAAGGTAAGTCCTAAGGTATCCCTACATCTATCTGGCCTAGTTAAACGTGGAGACTTACAGAAATGAAATCAATTTATTCATCCCTATTGAAAGAACATTAACAGAAGTTTTGGCAATGGTAAAAACTGACCAAGGACATCAAGTTTCTATCAGCTTTAACACAGAATAAGTTCCACTTCTTCTATGAATTCCTTATTTGTTGATTTATTGTCAGCCAATATGAAATCCTGATCTTGCTTTCTACAAAATCAGCATCACTTTCTACTCACTTGGATGTTTTCGAAACACACATTTTGAAGAATTTAATTTTAAATGGGATTAAGAACAAATTTCTTCCCTATCCCTATGGCCTCCCATAAAGAGTGAAAGATGTTTTGTTTCAGCGTTCTCTCCATGACTAGGCCATCCAGGGGCTTACAGAAGGAATGTCAATACTGATTTGATTCATTCTTGTGTGGTAAATGGAGCAATTAAAAACTGTTCCCATACATTCGGCATAGCAGAATTATTAATTTTTGCAGCCTCAGAGAGATTTTGCACATTTTCAAGTCTCTTTTTTGCACGCTGGTGCAAAGTTGGACAGTGTCATCGAAGCTACCAACATGAATTTGACCCAACTCCAGGAGGCAGAGGAAGGCAGGGGTCCCGGCGTGCTCTGGCCCATGGGGTCACGAAGAGTGAGATACGACTTAACAACTAAACAACAATAACAAAGTACTCAGTAACAGAATATGCAACTGCTGTTGAATGGTTTCACAGACTAATAACAGCATTTGATGGACTATCTCTTAAGGATGAAGAACCTGTACTTTTTTTAACTCGTTCTCTGCATGTGCGTTTGCATGTATGTGCGTGTGTATGTTTGTGTATGTGTGTGCACATCCTTAGTTTCTCAAACAAGAAAAGAACACTAGTTTGGAGCAGAAACATTTTGGACAAATTTCACATGCCAAGACATCATCATCATCATCGTCATTGTCATCATCAGTTGGCTTAGTCTCCTCCTGAAACTTAGATCTCTTGCCAAGATAAAGTTTTCTTGGTGGGCTGCCTCACTATGCTAAGATGGCCTGTCCTGACCAAAGGTATCTGGCAAGATTTTTTTCAGATCTCTAGTAAAGAGGAAGAAAGAGAACATTAAAACCCATGAGTGTCCTGCGCTATATTTCCTGAAAGAGCTACGATGATCAGATTTGAGAACTCCTGCTCCAGCTTAGGCAGTTATTTAACATTTACTGTCTATGAAACTCTGACATTTACACAAATCACACCAATTCTATCCAATCTAAGCCATGTTGTAAGCTCTAGTGCCGATGGTTATATTGGTCAAATGGGTGGGTGGCACCGTATCACAATTTTAGTGCCTTAAACAGAGTACTTCTGAACATCAGAATTGAGTTATAAAGGAAACCTGCCACTTCCAATCAATATCGGCCTCTGCTGTAAGCAAGATGGAATGACAGGTGAAAGACTTCCTTGCTGCACTGAGTGAATCATGAGATCAACCTGAGAGTTTTGTGCTACAACTGTAGGGAGAAAATGGGAAAGGGGAGAATATAACACAGAATACATATGACTGACATCTGTTGGGGGCCCTTGTCTCCCATTTCAGATACACAATTGCTCTGGTGTCAGCATTTGCGTTTCTACCAGATACGTACTAAGCAGGCTGACTGAATGAATGTTAGAAGGGTCTGCCTCCACCCAGCTCCAACCAGAGGGATGAATGGCAGACATGCACTACACAACCCATCAGAGCCTTCTTAGACCGGTGGTCATGACAGATTAAGTGAGATTCCATGATCCCTATAAAAGGTGTCCGATCATTTGCAACTCCCAATATCAAAAAGAGCTGTTCTTTTCCACCACATACTTCCTTCCTGTTCTGCCCCTCTACAATTTGAGGTCACACCCTCTGTAACACAGGACCCAGCTTTGACATATGACTTGGAGAGGGTTAGAGGGAGAGGGTAAGAAAAATTCAGAGAACAGAAGGACAAATAGTCAAGGTTAGGGTGTGAATATGATTAATATATACAAGGTGCACCTACCCTGGGAGTGCTAACAAGATCTCTATTGCATGTTTGAAGGGGTATACTCATCCACACAAACCTCTCAATTTAGAAGATACAGTAGATTGTAATTAGGAATGGGCAGAAATGTGTTTCATTTGCACTTCCCAAATTAACAGTCAGATCCAAATGTGGATCTCCTTTAGTTTTATGCTTCCCTCAAATATTTTATGCCATTTTCCAGTTAGAAAGAAATATACACAGAAATATATCTGTTATTTAAAATAATGTAAAAAAAGAGAGGGACATTATATAATGGAGATTTACTTGAAAATTTTATATAGTTACAAAACTGCATGGGAACATGTTGGAAAAACGTACATGGAAAATTGGATGTGTTTTCACATGGACTTTCTTGGGAGGAAATGCAAACTAATGAGAAAACAGACCAAAAGAAACTTAAGAATAGAAAACTGGGGAGGCAGGCTGCAGGAACCAAGATGAATACATTTATTTCTCTCTACCTCATAATCCTTTGCCTGTGAGAGGGGTTACTGGTGATTCTGGGTTTGTCAGGAAAACTTACCGAATAGGTAAAATTGCTATCACTCTTGCACCTACTCCTCGACTATGATCCAACATTCTGAAATTAGGAAGTAGGAAGAGACACAGATGTATTGAAAGGTCAGCAATGAGATGAGAACACAACTAGATGGGAAGAAGACTTGGATGTAAATGAAGATAATGCTGAACTTGGACTAATATAGATGCAGCGGATACTAACCTGCAAGTATCTACTATAAACAAGTGCAGGAATAATTGTAATGGTAAATACTGTAACAAAAGATGGAAAGACCTGTAACATTTTTGTGTTGAAGAATTCATTAAACTGATTACCTATCTGAACCGCCTTCCCCCCAGTGTATCCCTGATATAAAAAACTTAATAAAAATATTAAAAACAAACACACAGAATGATCATATATATCTGTCCCAGAGGAACAGGTCTCTTTCAGAGATATTTATATTACCTGTCTAGCACTTTGACTCTTGGGAAACTTTATATAAATAACAGAGATTAATATTTTCTGTCTAATCCACAGTGTTTCACAGCTAAGTCTATTACACTAGCCCCCAGGAAACAAGTCTGTAACATTGTTGAGACATGTCTCCAAGCACAGCTAAAACTGCTGGACCTCAATAGGTAGTCATTGTCCAATAACAGGCAGTAATTAGCATTTTTAGGCAGATGGGATAATAAACAAGAATTTGCTCCTGGAGTTTATTATTTAGCAGTGTGTTTCTTCTTCTGACAAAAATTTTAAAAAGTACTTAATTCAAAAAGACCCTTAAAAGGTTGATATACCGTGGCACTAGATGAAATCTCCAGATTAAGACAATCTCCCAGCTGTCTTTTTAAAATGAATCTTGCCACTGTTTATACTATACATTTGTTCTAACACTGAATAATTGACTTTAGGTGCTGTGAGTGCCAGGATCCCCAAGCAAGCACTGACTGTTATGGCTGGAGGATTCTGGCAGCTCTGGATTCATGTTGCCACAATTATTGGGTCAACGAAGATACAGTAATTCCTGAAAAATATTTGGAGAGGACAATCTAATGTTTGGCGGTTCTGAATCATAGTGTCAAGACTGCCAAACTGGACTATTGAGCAACAGAGAAAGCCTACAAAACAAACATTCCCATACTCACCTGACAGGGTGGGAATCAGGGACAGTCAAAGTTTGAAATTTTGTAGAAATAAAGTATGAGATGATTAATGGTATATGAATTGGAACCCTGGAAATGTGAAATGTGATTATAACCTAGATGTTTGAACAACTATGAACTGCTTGATGAAGGTTACTTAAGAAAAAAACAGATGTAATTTTGAAAGTGAATTGTGACACAAAACAAACTGTGTAAGGAGTAATAAACTGAATATCTATAAAAGGTCACTGCTGAGTACTTAACAAAGTCCTATGTAACCTCATGTATTTCCCTAACTTTTCAAGAGCCTATGGTTTTTCTATAAGGTTTTCTTGCCAAGCAAACAGGAAGATTAAATGAATGGAATTTCTTACTGAAGGAAACTCTATGAAAAAAGAGTCTGCTACGGAAAAGTAGATGGAAGTAGGTAAGAGAATTTGCATATTCTTAATCAGCCAGTCCTCCACTCATGTAACAAAGTCCGTGAGATTTTACATCAGCCTGCTAGTAACGGAATCCACAAGTTAGGCAAGAATAGAAAAACAATGATAACAGTACAGTATATAAACATCTCATGCCTTTAAAGGAACTAGTGTAATGTAAGCAAGATGCCAGCCAGCATAGAGCCAGCCAAAGCCAGCAGACCCAATGGAACAAAGCCAGGAAGCCAGGGAGAATAAACAGATAAAAGCAGCTGCAGATGTAGCAGAGGCAACAAACAGAAATCATGGAATTTCCTTCATAGATTTAAACTGGCAGATGGCTCAGTGAGCACTTAGAAAATTATTGTTTTTCTTTGGACGTGTTCAAATATGTTAAAATGCAAAGAAATTTTTACTTTTGTAGATTTTTATCTTTTTCACACTAATTGCAAAAAAAATCTTAACAGTTATAACACATAAGGAGTAGAGTTGATCTATGCTAAGTTAATGTAGTTACATCTCAGTTATCAGAGAGGGGAACTAATTGCCTTAATTACTTAATTGATTAAGTAGGACTTGTGAAAGTCTGCAAACCCAAATAGACCACAGCCAAAAAAGGGAAACATGTCTTTCTGTCCTCATGGTAAAGCTCAAAATTTCAAGCAGATAATGATACAGCTATGGAGCAGAAGCAGGCATGAAAAGAGAGGGGCTTTAAGAGGAACCACCAAGCACTGACCAACTCTAGTGCTAGAAGGTGCAACATTTATTATTTATGTTATGTTATGTAATTTATAGAACTTATTTATAGCTTGTCTCTTTCCCATGAAGGAACTCTGAGAGGTGTACAACAGATTAAAAAGTACACCTATATTTAAAATCACAATAAATCAGAAAATTAATATCAAAATATGATTAAATTAATATACAAATATTGTCTTTTAATTGTAAGCTGCCTTAGGTCCTTTTAAGGAGAAAGACAGGGTAAAAACAAACAAACAAACATTTTACTAGTTTTTTAAAAATTAAACAAATCCAAAACATATGATTAAAACATGTGTTCACTTCCTTCCTTAACTATGCTGCTTCACAAGCTGTTCTTTGGCGCACAACCCGAAAAGCTACACCCTGCAAAATTTTACACCTAGACATGGGGCAGACATGATTCTTTCAGGTACTTTTTAAAATGTGGAAGGAGATTCTGGTCATTGCAGTAGAAGCCTCTGGAGAGCCTACTGGAGTCCAAAAGTCTCATTTTGCGCCATTCTGGAGTGAAACGTCAGCTTGTCTGCAAAGGAAGTTTAGAGAGCTTTCCTCAGATTTGTAGGTATACATCTTAGCCAAAATGTTTGTAAACAAATGACTTTCAGAGATCAGCCCTTCTTATTTAGCAAGCTAATTCATAATCTCTTTTGGAGTACACAAACGTATCAAGTGGACTCACTTTCAGAACAAGTTCTCAGTCTGCCATCCAGCCAAATGTTCTGCAACTGCCAAGAGGTGCTTCTGGGCTTGCTGAGAGGAACTTAAATGCTCCTTTGGGTGCCCTCTGGCACAATGGAAGACACTGCTATTCTTTGGCACAGTAAGGTTACAAACATTTTAAAACACAGGATGCTACTCTTTGAAGACTGCTGTGGAGATCTGGGATGTGAGGCAGGGAACAACACAAAGAGCAAAAGGCCACCTTCAAAAGTGCTCCTGGGATATACACAGTCCACACCACATCCTAACTTTTCCCTTCTCTTGCTTTTCTGGCAGGAATGCACAGCAACGGGTGAAAGGCCAAGGCCAGGATGTCAAAAGCAACTTGTGTTGCACAGTCTGGTGAAAACAGAACCCAAGCTGAAATCTCACACCCCACAGTTTCCCCAAAATATCCTTCCCTGTGGAAAGAGGCCAGCATGTTCTAATGGATTCTTACAGCAGTGTGCAATTTTTTTGTACATAGTGGGAAGTGATAAATGTGACTGCCACTTACCTTAATAACCTTACAAGAGAGTTTATCTTAAGGTTCCCTCTTATATGTCTCAAACCATTCTAGAAAGCTTCACAACTTTTCCCAGTGGATGGACTTCTTGGGAGGTCATGGAACTACCACCACATGTTAGGATATGATGTGATGCTGTATCCCATGTGTTTTGGGTGGTTTGGCCAGCAAGAGTCTGCCAAGAGAGCTTCACACCACTCTGAGCTGTCTATGGCACTTTTTTTTCTTGTGTTAGAACAGCAAGAAAACCTTTAATCACCTTGTAAGGTTAGCTAAAGCAAGTGACAATGCCACTGTTGACCCCAGCCTGCCATTTTAGATAACTCCCATTTGTTTTTTCTGTGATCACCCAACAAAGAGGGTTTTTTTTCCTATTGTTGGTTATTGCTCCTGTTTCTGGGTTGTTGGTTTTTTGTTTGTTTGTTTTTAATTCTCCGTCCAACCTCAGTGGAGAAAAAGACACATTGGGGAAGGAGGAGAAAGAAATGTAAAGGGAGATGCCAAAGATGACCAAGAATAGTGCAGGCATGTGCCTTGATCTTGAGGAATATAAAATTAAATCTCTTTCAAGAAAACAGGATCTCTCAAGAACACTAGATCTTTTCATAAACATAATGCACAGCCCTGGAGACTACTACTGGGCAAAAAGGTTTATTCGCACACAGTTAATGAAGCATATGCAGATTTATTTCCTGCATGCCAGAACCTTTCCATGCTTATTGCTTTCAGTATCAATAAGTAATAAGTTGAGGGCATAAGAAATGAATGGGTGGTAATTAAACACTGGCAATAAAAGAGCTTTTGCAAAGTAAATCAAGCTGAACTGCAGTTGGCAATGAAGTTACAGAGGTCACCCAGCCCAACATAAAGGATTTGCCCCTGATAGAAAAGGTGCAAAATTATGAACATGCAGCTTCTTCATTTGAAGCCTGCCACAAGAAGAGCAGCAAACTCCCCTAAGCTAGTTGGGACAGCTGCCAGACCAGTCTGGAAGATGACCAGTTACACTTTTGACCTGGCAATGCACTGCAAGGATAATAAAAACTATGGAAGCACATACATAAAATGCTCTTACGTGGTGAAAGACAGACGTTGTTTGCACCATCACTGTTTAGAGATGTTACAAAATTCCTGCCAAATTTTTCTTAAACTGGATTCCAGGATAAATTCCTCACCTGGAAACTGCATAAGAAATGAAACTTAGTGTAACTTGGAGACAGAAATCTCACCTTGCATGCTCTAGAGCTCATGGGACAATGTGCGATCAAAGATATAATTGGTCTTCTACCACACTGAAGACTCCAAAGGTCACTTTTTTTATTCAAGCAGGACAGAACACTGCCCTCCATCACACCTGGTACAGAGCTTATAGAGAAGCAGGTATATTATATTCATACGTTGCAGAGACAAAATAGGCCTACAATGACCCTTTAGAATGTGACATCTGAAAGTCCTGGAGTAAGTGCTGAACCCTGAAGTATGATAAATGCTGAGTCAAAAGAAGTTATTCTATTGCTCCTTTAGAAACAGAAGCTACTTTCCAGAATTAATTCCAAACCTTCTTTACTCCCCACCCCAACAATTTTGGATGGTGGGAAGGCTGCCTCTTCATCTTCCACTTTAGAGCAGTGGTTCCCAACCTTGGGTAACCCAGGTGTTCCTGCACTTCAAGCAGAAGGACTTCCTGGACTGCAATTCCCATAAACATTGGCCAGCACTGCTGGTGATGGCAGCTTCTGGGAACTGCAGTCCAAGAAAACTTGGGTTACACAAAGCTGGGAGCCACTGCTTTGGAGTGATAAATTGTCAAGGTCATTACGGGAGAAGCAGTTTGCTTGTGAGGGTGCCAGCTCAGTTCCTGTTATGAACATGCAGCTTCTTCATTTGTGAGTGAGTGAGTGAGTGAGTGAGTGAGTGAGTGAGTGAGTGAGTGAGTGAGTGAGTGAGTGAGTGAGTGAGTGAGTGTGTGTGTGTGTGTGTGTGTGTGGGACATATAACCAAAAACCTGTGGTACAACCATTGTAGATATGGCTCCCTAGCTCTGATAAATTATTGAAGAATGTTTCCTTCCCCTGGAGAAATTTAAGTGAAACAGTTTGTGGACACTCAAGTTTTAACCACCAGCAAGAAAAGTGGCATATTGTGTTGTTATCGAATAACTATTTCCTAACAGTTAATTTAAATATGTATAATTTACATCCAGGAGGAATGTAAAATTAATAATGGATCAACAGTGAAATTAAATGAAAGCATCCATAGGAATAACTAGCGATGGGCTGATCTGACAGGTCCATGTATTTAGACCTCCTCCTTTCCCACCTTTCCTCATGTCTCCCTCTCCCTCCTTCCCCCCCCTCTGTGTAAAAGAAACAATCCCTTTCATGTATTTTTCAGTTTATGGGTCTTCGTGAACATTTTTCAGACATGCACATTTTACTTCACAGATCTTTCAAAGTCCTCTAATGTGTGTATCCAGTGCGGATCGACTCCCAAGTGGTTTGGAAAGACGAACTCTCCCTGCCACATTAGACAGAATAAATTTCTCAAACATGCCTCAGCAGAACCAGTAATCACTTCAGTCCTTTTCGGTAAACCTACAAGTCATTCCTTTGCATTGGTTTTCAGTCTAAATAGGACAGAAGGAGGGCAGGTTGCACTAAGGTGTTCCAAGGCTGCATAGATAGATAGCCTGCAGTCTGGCCACAATCTCAGAGTTGACTCATATCTTGTCTTTTGCATCTTCATTTCATCTGCCTCTGTTTCACACAAGTGGTCTGCTGATGAAAAAAGAATACATTGTGTCTTGGGGACCCACATAGGAACTTTCAAAATTAAGGGAAATGAAGGAGGGGGCCAGAAATTCCATCATCTTAGAAGCTAAGCAACATTACTTTTGTAGTAATCGGAAGGGAGGGAGGGAGGGAGGGAGGGAGGAAGGAAGGGAGGGAGGGAGGGAGGAAGGAAGGGAGGAAGGAAGGAAGGAAATCCAATGTATTCACAAGCCCGTAGGCTAACAGAAATCTGAGTATAACATGCTATCGTCTAGTTTAAATAACCTTATGCCAGTTTTACAAAACATCACTCAAAATTAGTGTTGGACAATTTCCCATGGTTGGACTATCTATTTTGCAAGGCTCCACTTCTCCGCGATAAAGTTCCTAGTTAAAACACAGCATCTCAGGGTCCATCATGGATATATGAGCACTCTCCTGGCTCACTACAATCTGGTTTGTGGATCAAGGGGATCCACAACTCAAATGAAATGACATAGTCCTCACCAGCCACTATGTCAAAGCGAAATTGAGAACCATTTTCTCTGTACTTAAGTAGCAATTCATGCCACTCACTTAGCATTTGGATCAATGTGGGCCTTCAGCCAGGAAGGAAAGCATGTGGCCAACAATTATATCTATACATGAAAAAACTGAGGCTAGGAACAGTTGCTCCTTCTTAACACAATTCTAAGCAAGAGTTTGTAGACAAAACTGAACACAGGACATACCTTTTGGCAATCCAATGTGGATAGAATTGGAGTGAGTAATATGGACTCACCTTTCTTGCTTCCATTTGAGGACATCTGCTTCTTGCTCAGATGGGGAACACATTTGATATTACTCTTCAAAGACACGAGTCTTTGTTGAAATCATTCTGTTAGAAAGGCTACTACAAGAGTCTTCAGTGACCTCCAGAGTTTTTCTGCGACACTTCTTTATAGCTTCTCTGTAAAATGGGCATGCCTTCAGCCTTTCCTACATGGTGTTTGTGCATATGACATATTGATTGTGATAAAATTGTAAATATCGGAAGCAGTTCTGAGAGTACCCTTCATTCATGTCAATCTAATCTCTAATTGCTGCACACAACTTTCTCTCCAACATTTTGGATGGTTAAGTCATCTCTAATAAATGGCCCAGGGACAGTTTTGCTGATGCTTTAAAACCTGCCTCATTTCTGAAATGCCAATGTTACTCAGACTGCAAAACTTTGAAACAATGTGTTTCATTGGGAGCCAGGACAAACATGGTGTTATGAATCCCTTTAGAGATCTCCCTAACACTCACGTAAATGCAAAGACGTCCAAGGGTTGTATTTCCTATTTGCTCCTGGCTTTCATTTGAGATTTTACAACAATTTACAACAGCCCCTCTGTACATGTGACAATCAGGATTGTGCAGGGATTGCTCCTTCCTTCCCAGACCATACCATTCCCATGGTAGATAAAGAGCTGCATATTAAAACTTCCCTCTAGGAAACAGACAACAGAAAGACATCTGACTGCACAGAAAACCAGCAAGTAAGAAAGAAGAATTAGAAGAATGGTAAGCCAGGTTTCTACCCCAATGTGCCAGTTTTCTCCAGTGGGAGGGATATCACTTCAAAAACAAAACCTTCAATCTGTGGTCCAAATGGGGAAGAAGGAAAAATGTGCTCACAAATAAGCCTGATGCGCATATGAGTTGCACTTGTATTTTTTTCCCCCCTTCTCATTTCTGATGTGCTAAAGAGAACCTTTTCTTCCTGTTCGCATTTGGAAGTCAAATCTCCCTTGACTCAGTTTTAAAAAACAAAACAAAACAAAACAAATCACAAAACCTTCACAACAAATGTGCAGTTAAATAAAACTATCACCACCTGAAAGGATATAGAAATGTTTCTTCATGATGACATCATGATGTTAGATACTAAGGCCTAAATCCAGCTACTAGTCCCAACCAATGTAGGCCCACTGAATCAACAGGGCTTAAATAAGTGTCAACATTCAGAAATTGAGGTAACAAGTGTACTCCAGTTGGGATTAGCAGTTGGATTGAGATCTACATATCCCCTTCCTATCTACACTTCATTCCAACAGTTTCTGT
This sequence comes from Pogona vitticeps, assembly GCF_051106095.1. NCBI lineage: Eukaryota > Metazoa > Chordata > Lepidosauria > Squamata > Agamidae > Pogona > Pogona vitticeps. Next base: position 323,298,901 of record NC_135783.1, on the reverse strand, counting down.
CCTCCTATTCACTGCTTTGCACATGATTACCCTGAATAACAAATGTTCTATGATTAGTCTGACAATACTGTATAGTGGATATTTTGTACTACATATGTACTTCAGTGACGAAGGAGTCGATACAAAGTTAGGATTGCTCGAGAGATTTCTATCTGCTTTAAAAACACAGGAATAACCAGAAGCCGCCTTTAAAAAATGCCAAGAATCCACACATGAATAGGGCTGAAGTTTGTCAATAGAGGACAAAGATATATCATAAACAATTGTTATTATCATTTATCGACTTCAAGAGTTTCATTTGATAACTTTCCAGTGTTTGCATGCACTTACAAAATAAGAGGATGCTGTGGCTGGAAGACTGCAAGAAATGAATGTACTTCGTTAAGCAAAGCTCTGATTATTGTCTAGCACATGCCGTTCCATCTGGTTGCTATAAAAAGAACATCAATAACCCCTTTTTCATTTGTCTTTAAATATGAAAACAGAATGCACTCAAGCACTTTCATATCAGATCAAAGAAAAAATAATTATCCTCCCTTTTCTTCAAATAATCTAGCTTTTAAAGCTAGTTTCCTAGGAGGCAGATGAGCCAGCTCTGAGATTTGCATTCATGCCCAATATTAAGCTGCCAAACCATACACCAAAGGACTTCAGATCTTTGCACGAAATTACATTTAGAAAAAAAATGGTACTCACGGTCATTGCACTGGTTCCCAGAATATGATGTCATGGAGCAGTCACATGTGAAGCCTTCCCACTGCTGAATGCAGATGCCTTGGTTGGCACAAGAGTCTTCTTGACAGGTGGTACTTGGACCTGAGGAGAGGCAATAGGGAAATAAAGAAAGAAAAAGCAGCCATTGGAAAAGAGTCATAAGAATGGAGTATCATTTGCCAAAATCATGCATCAAGGAAGAAAAGAAAAACAACATACTTTTCTATTTCATGGACATGCAACAGAAATTTAGGACATAGAAGACATGGAGAATTGCACACTCGGCAACAAACAGAAAACAGTGGCACACAGCAGAAAGAAGGTGTGAAAGGTTGCATATTCCCTCTTAGGCAGAGTCAGAAGAAAGGTTCTTAATAACAAAAGCTTGCTTCCCAAAGTGTCAAGATCCCCAGCACTCTGATACTCCAATGTGCCCATTGTTTATCTCTCTGTGCTTGCTTTTTATCGGAATGGGTTAGAGAAGAGTTTTAGCGCTCCAGGCATTTCTTCAAAGGGCATGAAAAGTGAGAAGGGAGCTAACAGCCCATTTATGTAATATGTGCCCAGTTCAGCCAAGGACCGTTGAGCAGATCATTGACAGATATGGTGAAATGCCACTTCCTCCTCTTTTTCTGTTCCTGTGACCCTACCTGTCTTCCACCTCTATATTTTCTTCACCAAAGAAATAAGAACCTTAGATCTGTCTGGTTGGCTTCTATAATACCTCTGCATACCTGAAGAACTGAATAAAATGGGATGTATTTCTTTGATATATGAGCACAGTCATATTTTGAAGACTTTTAAAAAATGTAAGTAGCAGCCACTGATGTTACGTATGTTTGTCATAGCATATCATTTTCATTCATCTATATTGTTTAGTTTTTGAGTTCAGCTCTACATCCTTAAATGCAGATGCACAAATGGGAACTACAGGCTAGTCATCAATCCCAGGCAAAATTCTGGAAGGTATCATAAAGTGGTCATTGTGCAAGCACCTAGAAAACAATGCAGTAATAAGTAGATACCAACACGGATTTGTCAGGAACAAATCCTGCCAAACTAATTTGATCTCGTTTTTTGATTAGGTCACCTCCCAGATACACAGAGGGAATGCTGTAGATGTAGTATATGTTGACTTCAGCAAAACTTTTGACCAAGTGCCCCATGATATCCTGATTAGCAAGCTAAGTAGGTGTGGGTTAGATAGATCAAGTGTCAGGTGGATACACAATTGGCTACAGAATCATACTCAGAGGGTCATGATTAATGAATGGGTCCTTCTATAACTGGGAAGAAATAACAAGTGGGGTACCCCAAGGCTGAGTCCTGGGCCCGGTGCTCTTCAATTTTTTTAATTAACAACTTGGATGAGGGAGTGCAGGGAATGCTTGTCAAATTTGCAGATGATACCAAATCGGGTGGAATAGCTAATACTCTAGAAGACAGAAACAAAATTCAAAATGATTTTGATAGGATGGAGCACTGGGCCGAAAGCAATAGAATGAAATTCAACAGGGATAAGTGCAAAGTACTGCACCTCAGAAAAAGAAACCAATTGCACAGTTACAAGATGGGCCAGGAAAACTACGAATGAGAAGGATCCTGGAATTGTGGTAGATCACAAGCTAAAGATGAACCAACAGTGTGATGTGGCTACAAAAAAGGCAAATGATATTTTAGGCTGCATTCATAGAAATATAGTTTCCAAATTCTGCAAGGTGCTAGTCCCACTCTGTTCAGCACTGGTTAGGCCTCGCCTTAAGTATTGTGTCCAGTTCTGGACACCACACTTCAAGAAGGATGCTAACAAATTGAAACAAGTTCAGAGGATGACAACAAGAATGATCAGGGGGCTGGAAACCAAGCCTTATGAGGAAAGGCTGAAAGAATTGGGCATGTTTAGCCTTGAGAAAGGAAGACTGAGGAGTGATATGATAGCACTTTATAAAATATTTTAAAGGCTGTCATACAGAGTAGGGGCAAGATCTGTTCTCAGTCATCCCAGAATGCAGGACACGCAACAATGAGCTCAAGTTAAAGGAACCAGATTTTGGTTGAATATCAGGAAAAACTTCCTAACTGTTAGAGAAGTACGACAGTGGAACCAGTTATCTTGGGAGTTGGTGAGTGCTCCAACACTGGAGGCATCCAAGAAAAACTTAGATAATCACCTGACAGATATGCTTTGATTGTATTCCTGCACTGAGCAGGAGGTTGGACTTGATGGTCTTGTAGGCCCCTTCCAACTTCACTTTTCTTTGATTCTATGATCATCAAGAGCAAGGAATAGTTTTGTCTACTCTAAACAACTGTAACATCTACGTATAATAACTGACAGCATCCTCTGAGATTTACCAACTATTTCTCCACTCTTATGAAGGGTGAGCTCCACATCAGTTTATGTTATAGCTGTATCAGACTCAGCATATTTGGGAGACCATAAGATTGAACTCTACCTGTCTGAGAACAGAGAAGTTACATTTGGCTCAACTAATGATGGCTTGGGGATGGGGAAATTGGCACTGCACAGTTCTGTCTCTTCAACAATGTCTGCATGTCCATCAAAGAAACAGTAGGTGCACTCATCTAGCATACTGCTGTGTTGATAAAAAAAATCAAAGAAATAAAGAAAAGGGAGGAGGGGTACTCTAATACACTGCATTCAGAACGAAAAAAATTCCAACTTTTGGTCTTAACTTGAGTAGACCCATTGAATGAGTGGGATTTGTTATGTCAACATTTGATTCATTGACTCCATGTCACTAATTTAGTTGGGTCTAAAAACTGGATTTTGTTCAGCCTTCCAAATGGAATTCCACTCACAGGAATTGCACTCACCCTTCTGCCAGAGGACAATTGTCACCTGCCCCTGAGCCCCTTGTATCTACTGAAGATCTGCTCCAGAGGATAGAGTAGACGCTCTGGGCAGTGTGAAAGGGAATCAGTTTTTTCCCCCTTGCCAGCTTCCTTTAGTGCAGGGATGTGTGATCTTCAGACCTCTGAAGCTTAGTGGGTCACACCTACTTCCACAACCCCACTCCTCAATATTCCCACAAAAATAATATCTACATTGATTTCTTAGATTGGGGCAACTCAGCTCCAAAAATTACAGTTTCTGCTCTGACAGAGTAACTATGTTAAGAGGATTTGGGCTGCTGTTTTGTGCACCTGAACAGCCACCAACTGGGTCAATGTGGTATGACATTAAGAATTATCCTTTGTAATGAAGAAGGCAGATCAAGAATATGCCCTTCATTTAGTAACTGCAGCTTCAAGCACTATGGGAAGGATGAGTTGAATAATTGCTTGTACAGCAATTACTTCCTGAGCACTTTGGGGAAAATAGCCAGTCCTAGAAAGATGGCTATAATGGCAACTCCCCAAACATGGAGCTGAATGGCAGTCATGGTGGTGAGGATGTTGTACAATTACCACCTCCCAGTTCCCCAGCATCTAAGCCAATTGCAGCTCATGACAAGGACACCTTGGCTTGATTATGTAAACTACAGCGTAGTGGAATGCAGCAGTGAAAATCATCAAAAAAGGCGCCTGTGCTTCTCAAGTTATCAGTACAACATTGTGGCATGAATGAACTGCATAAGGGAACAAGGGACCCTCTTTCCTCAAGAGTCTTTTGAGGATGGACCTACCAAACAGACCAGGTTTGCCCAGAAACAGCTTTCAAAGTAATCCCCAGAAAGAAAGCAATAAAACTGTGAACCAACATCTTCAACTATATTTCAAAACACCTTCTGGGATTTAGGTACCTAGAGAAACATGGATGCTTCCAATCTGTTCCTCTGAGTGATTGTAGTGGAAGCATGTTTTCTTTGTGTGTGTGGGGGGGGGATCTATTTCCCAAAGAAGGTGGCATCTTGCAATTCTGACAGGCTGGTGTGAGTGGTACCAGCAGGTTGGAAGTATTGTGGGATATTAGCGCACACAAGATAGGGAAACAGATTCTGTCAGGATTTCAAGTACAGTGTCACAAGAATTATGAATGTCACCATGTTTTTGGCTTACATACATATTGCCTCAAATTAAATTCACTGAGGAACCTAGGAGGACTATGCTTTCTAAATTTATCATGCTGTAGTGGTAAATTTAGAAGTGTAAGTTTTAATAATGACAGAACCCATAGCCAGATGGAGAGTCCAAAAATACAAACTGCTGGATGAGTCCATATCAACAAATGAGGAGCCAGTCTTTTGTAACTCTAATGACTCTCAACTGCACATTCAAGACCAGACCATACTCAATTATTTTGAATTACAATACGGATGGCTTGCAAGATCCTACTGTTCCTGGGAAAATCTCTTTCTTCCCATAGCTATGCTCACAGGGTGCAGGGGAGTCTGGGGGGGGGGGGTTGCAGCAGATGACCTCATAGTTTCTGCTGATCAGAAAGTCTGAGGCTTCAACCTTTTAAGCTTAGCTCGACTACACTATTGGTTACAAGAGCTACAAAACAGGATGCTCTGGATTTACAGAGGAAGCAGATCTTGGCTGCTGGGTTTTTCCTCCTGCTGCTGCTCAAAGATTCTCTCTTTGATGGTGGTATAAATTACATTTGACTGAGTTCAAACAAACACTCTCTGATCTGATTCTGTCCTTTTACTCTGTGGCCACTTGGTGTACCAGGAAGTCAAATCACTGGATACATCCTTGGGTATTATTCTTGTACCTACCTGTCCGAGCAATGTCTAGACATAATTCACTATATGAGAATCAACCTGTGATGCCGCCTACTAGATCAGCCTTTTAAAAGCCTGCTACGGGTAAATCACAATTCCTTGTGAATCAAGGCAGAAACAAGTATTGGGAGGGTCAAAAACAAAACAGCAAAGGAATATAATTACAAACGAATTGATAATCACATCACAGGATATGTGGGAGTACTCCAGCACATCTGTAGGGAGATTATTTTATTTTAAGAAACTTTATGCAGAGTTAAATAAAAGAATAATCATAGCAAGTAACTGGTTGAGAATTAGAATGAGTTGCTGAGAGGATCAGGCATTACCTAATCAACTCAGTTCATTAGCCTTGCTTCCCCTGGTTTGTGTGGCATTTTCTGCTCTGCTCCTGGAGTGGGCAAGTCCTGATTAGAATCAGCCTAGTATCGTGTATGGGGAAATTGGGACCTGGTATGGCAAGATCCTGGGGCAAGGGGCAACTTTTTATCCACAGTGCCTACCAGATGGCCACTTCTACCTAACAGTTTTGGGATGGGGGGGGAACTTGGGGGACCCTCCCCTTCCTAAAAGGAAGAAAGCTACTACTCCTGGAGGCCTTTAATGATGGAAAATCCTTCATTTTTAAAAATACAAATTAATTTTGCATTGCTAATATGGAGGGGGGGGCTTTGGAGATGCCCTGTGTGCAAAAACATTCCTGGGGAACAGGTATGCAGCTCGTAGGCTGCACTTGCCCACCTTTGCTCTGTGAAGAAAACAATGCTGAAACTTGCGAAAGCACTCATAATTCTTCACACCGCCCTGAACACTATTTTGCAAGGCTAGGGAAAAATTCTGCCAACATGTGAAGATTGGGACAAGGTCTTTGATGATAGATTTTGAGACCCCCTCACCTACCTCAGCTTACCTTTGTTTTATGCTTTAGCCAACCACAGTTGCAGCCCTACTGCTGAGGGTTCCAGAGACTCGCTGACCCCATTTCTTCCACTGTGCAGTCCTTACAGTAATGACAGGAAGCATTGCATCTCTCAAGATCAGAGGCACTGTCCGTCAGGATCATTAGGACCAACACCTCTAATCTTTTGGTTGGGATACCAGTAGTGGGCGTGGGAGTGGTATCTAGTGGCATCTGGCTATGTCTAAAAATCCTGAACTCCCAGGACTGCAAAACTAGTGCTTTGCAAAACCTGTTGGCAAATCTGAGCTTTCCACCAACTTCTACATGACATATTACTTCAGACAATCCTGACTTCTAGTAACTAGGCTTCCAATACGTGAGTCTGCACCAGGAGTGTAAGTCCTGATTAGACTCAGCCTAGTATACTGTATGGGGAAATTGGGACATGATATGGCAAGATCTGGTATTCTTCTCAAAGAAAATCTGACATTTTGGTACAACCTGGGACTGCTGAGGTTCTTGCTCCTCACTGCCATCATCACTCCCATTTGTAACACTGGAAACTTGGCCACAGCAACAGGGGTGTCACAAAGCATTAGGATTATAGACTAAAAGGGAAGAGGAATCCACGAGCACTTTAGATGCCAAATAAGGCTATTTTCATCCACATTGTGTTAACGGTTGAGGGTGAAAACAAAAACTGGTTTTAAAAAAACATCTTCCTCCAAACTCTCCAAAAGGTGTCAGAAGCTCTGTTTTTATTAATGCTTTTTCTTGTGCTGTCTAGCCATATCTTGTCTGTTTTCTAAAGGTTTTTAAACCATCATGTTTTCTTTTCCAAAGTTTGTTATTCCCGAAAGAAATTTCAGAATAGTCTGCTGATGCATCTTAATTTATGGAAAGCATGTTTGGTTGTTATTATTTCAGCCCATCCAACCACTCTCTCTCTCTTCGCATAAAGAAAATTTCTTTAAAGGAATATTATTTCAGGTCTTGGAAGTGTTTTGCACCCACACAAAGGGGAAAAAAAAAGGCAGCTTAGAATCATCTTTACTGCACAGCTTGAGCGTGACCCAAGACTAACATGCCTACAAAAGCATGTGAATATGCTACTTGATAGGAACAGGAGCTGTCTTTGTTAGCTGTGCCCAGGTGTGGGTTTTAAGGCACAGAACATCAAAAAGGTGGGTTCTCCAATCTAAAGATTGAACTAGAGACAATCTTATTCAACCTCTCTCTCTCTCACACACACACACACACACACTACTGCCAATATCCTCTTGGGGAGATCAGCGGGCACAGTGGGAATGATGTAACTGGTAGTGGCAGGTTGCTTATTAAAGAATTCTTGCTTCAATTTTCATTTCATTGCATGCAAATCACATGGACCACCTGAAACTGAAAAAGGAACTCCTTAAAGATCAGCAATCTGTCACTGATGGTGGTATACCACACTGGTAGAGCTCTACAAAAGGACATAATTTAGAGCTACACCTGTATCTACATCTATGTTGTTATATGCCATCAAGACGCTTGCAACTTAAGGGAATCCTCATAGGAGTTTCAAGGTGTGTGAGAAATTAAGAAGTGGCTTACCCCTTCCTCAGTGAGCTTCCATGGTTGAGCAGGGAATTGAACCCAGGTCTCCTGAACAACAGTCCGAGACTTTACCCACTGTATGGATTTTATATAGATATACAGGATAATTATTTCAATGGGATTCAGACATCTATTTAGAAATTCTAGCCTTTTGCTTTTAACTGGCTTCGCTTGCTTTCAATAACATCCACACATAGTGCAAACTAGGTAGGTATAGGCATCCTTCAGTCTCGAAAGACTATGGTGACGTGCTCTGTATGGAGGACTTGGAACAACGTTTAGTGTGGCTGAAGAGGCCAATTTGAGATTCACTGACTGACTAGGATCACAAACTCAACCAAATCCAAAAGTATTACCTTCGTTCTACACTAGTGCAGTTCCCCACCCATCCTGCTGTTGTTGCGCTGTCAAATCTAACTGCCTAGTACTGTGACACCATCTGATATGAGATCTCTGGTAGCTTGCAGTCATGGAGGGGGTAGATGCCTTAACTGGGATGGAAATCATGCCCAAGTAGTAGGAACTGGGGAGGGGCAAAGAACTACATCAGGAAGTTTTGGAGAAAAGTAAACCTTTGTGAAATTTCAGGAAATCCACCTCCCCCCCCCAATAAGATGACGGGGGAGATTGATGCTAAAATTCTAACTCAGACAGTAAAAAAAGGGAGAGTGGAGAAAAGGAAGGAGGAACATCTTTTACTTCCTGCCTCATCACCCCTAAAAAAGGAACCACCCGGTGAGTGAGTCCACTTTTAGTAAAGTTTCAAATCCAATCCCAGTCCCAAACCATGTGCTGGACTGCACTGGTTCTGCATTTGGACTTCCTATTGTGGATGACACTACTCTTTTAAACAACTACATTTCTAATGTTGCAAGAGTCAAGCTAGATACAAAGAGCAATGCTTATGACCTTTGAGTAAGACAGGGCATAAGGATTGCTCCTTGTATCTATCTAACTTGGGCGAATTGAATTCAGACGATTTTCCCTCTAGCGATGGTACTTCCTCAGAGATGTGTGCCTCAGTAGTCAGGTTTGTAAAATAAACCTATGTTTACCTGCCAGTGGTGATTCAAAAAACAAGCAAGCCTTAATGCAAAATACTGTACAGAAGGGAAAGCATATACTACAAATAAATAGAGATTTTTTGCCAGTGGAAGGAGCACAGCTTCTAAATATGTGCTAAGTGTATTACCTAGTACGAACCTAAGTTCTCTGGAACATCCTAATCCATTTGTGGGCACTGAATCTCTCTTGTGGTGCGTGCCAACAGGACTGTGATCAAGATGAAAACCTTAGAATCAACAGGGAAGTATCAGCATGCTCGAAGAGCCTTGTGGCGCAGTGATTAAAAGTGCTGTACTGCGGCCAAAACTGTGCTCACAACCCGGGGTTCAGACCCAGGTAGCCTGCTCAAGGTTGACTCAGCCTTCTATCCTTCTAAGATTGGTAAAATGAGTACCCAGCTTATTGGGGGGGGGGGGAAGCAATGTGTAGCCTGCATAATTAACTTGTAAACTGCCCAGAGAGTGATTTAATTACTGCTATGAGGCAGTATATAAGCAGCATGTTTTGCTTTGCTTTGATGTTCAAAAATATTTACAATAAACATATGTCATCAAACAAGCAGGCAAGCAAAATGTTCTTACACCCCCTTCCTCAAACATGAACAGTTAATAACCCATTTTTCTCTGAACAGACAATAACCCACTACTATGCCAAACATAGTAATCCCCTTCATGGATTGCTGCCTTGTCATGGCAAAGGGACTTGAGTAATTCAGAGAAGCTATGGGCTATGCCGTGCAGGGACACCCAAGACGGACAGGTCATAGTGGGGAGTTCTGACTAAACGCGATCCACCTGGAGCAGGAACTGGAAAGCCATTCCAGTATCTTTGCCAAGAAAACCCCATGACCAGAAACAAAAGGCTAAAAGATATGATGCTGGAAGACAAGCCCTTCAGGTCAGAAGGCGTCCAACATGCTACTGAGGAAGAGCAGAGGAGAAGTACAAATAGATCCAGAGGTAACGAAGTGGCTGGGCCAAAGCCAAAAGGATGCTCAGCTGTGGACGTGCCTGGAAGTGAAAGGAAAGTCCAATGTAGCAAAGAAAAAATACTGCATAGGAACCTGGAAGGTAAGATCTATGAACCTTGGTAAGCTGGAGGTGGTCAAACAGGAGATGGCAAGAATAAACATTGACATCCTAGGCATCAGTGAAGTAAAATGGACGGCAATGGGTGAATTCAATTCAGATGATTATCATATCTACTATTGTGGGCAAGAATCCTGTAGAAGGAATGGAGCAGCCCTCATAGTCAACAAAAGAGTGGGAAAAGCTGTACTGGGATACAATCTCAAAAATGATAGAATGATTTCAATACAAATCGAAGGCAGATCTTTCAACATCATAGTAATCCAAGTTTATGCATCAACCACCGATGCTGAAGAGGCTGAAGTTGATCAGTTCTATGAAGACTTGCAACACCTTCTAGAACTGGCACCAAAGGAAAATGTTGTTCTCATTCTAGGGCACTGGAATGCTAAAGCAGGGAGCCAAGAGATAAAAGGAACAACAGGGAAGTTTGGCCTTGGAGTTCAGAATGAAGCAGGGCAAAGGCTAATGGAGTTTTGTCAAGAGAACAAGCTGGTCATCACAAACACTCTTTTCCAACAACACAAGAGGCGACTCTACACATGGACATCACCGGATGGGCAATACCGAAACCAGATTATGTTCTCTGCAGCCAAAGATGGAGAGGGTCCAGACCTGGAGCTGATTGTGGCTCTGATCATCAGCTTCTTATAGCAAAACTCAAGCTTAAACTGAAGAAAGTAGGAAAAACCACTGGGCTAGTCAGGTATAATCTAAACCAAATCCCTTATGAATACACAGTGGAAGTGAAGAATAGATTAAAGGAACTCAATTTGGTGGATAGAGTGCCTGAAGAACTATGGATGGAGGCTCGTAACATTGTACAGGAGGCAGCAACAAAAACCATCCTAAAGAAAAAGAAGTGCAAGAAAGCAAAGTGGCTGTCCAACGAGGCCTTACAAATAGCAGAGAAGAGAAAAGAAACAAAATGCAAGGGAGATAGAGAAAGATACAGAAAATCGAATGCAGACCTCCAAAGAATAGCAAGGAGAGACAAGAGGGCCTTCTTCAATGAAAAATGCAAAGAAATAGAGGAAAATAACAGAAACAGAAAAACCAGAGATCTGTTCAAGAAAACTGAAGATATTAAAGGAACCTTTTGTGCAAAGATGGACATGAAAAAGGACAAAAATGGTAGGGGCCTAACAGAAGCAGAAAACATCAAGAAGAGGTGGCAAGAATACCCAGAGGAATTATACCAGAAAGATCTGGATGTCCCTGATAACCCAGAGAGTGTGGTTGCTGACCTTGAGCCAGACATCCTGGAGAGTGAAGTCAAGTGGGCCTTAGAAAGCATGGCTAAAAACAAGGCCAGTGGAGGTGATGGCATTCCAGTTGAACTATTTAAAATTTTAAAAGATGACACTGTCAAGGAGCTACACTCAATATGCCAGCAAGTTTGGAAAACTCAGCAGTGGCCAGAGGATTGGAAAATATCGGTCTACATCCCAATCCCAAAGAAGGGCATTGCCAAAGGATGCTCCAACTACCACACAACTGCACTCATCCAACATGCTAGCAAGGTTATGCTCAAAATCCTATAAGGTAGGCTTCAACAGTATGTGGACCGAGAACTCCCAGAAGTACAAGCTGGATTTCGAAGGGGGAACGGAACTAGAGCCCAAATTGCTAACATGTGCTGGATTATGGAGAAAACCAGAGAGTTCCAGAAAAATATCTACTTCTGCTTCATTGACTCCGCAAAAGCGTTTGACGTGTGGACCACAGCAAACTATGGCACGTCCTTAATGAAATGGGAGTGCCTGACCACCTTATCTATCTCCTGACAGGAAACAACAGTTAGAACTTGGTATGGAACAACTGAGTGGTTCAAAATTGGGAAAGGAGTACAACAAGGTTGTATATTGTATCCCTGCTTATTTAATTTATATGCAGAATACATCATGCGAAAGGACTGGAGGAATCCCAAGCCAGAATTAAGATTGCCGGAAGAAATATCAGCAACCTCAGTATGCAGATGATACCACTCTGATGGCAGAAAGTGAGGAAGAATTAAAGAACCTCATAATGAGGGTGAAAGAGGAGAGTGCAAAAAATGGTCTGAAGCTCAATATAAAAAAAACTAAGATCATGGTCACAAGACCCATTACCTCCTGGAAAATAGAAGGGTAAGATATGGATGCAGTGACAGACTTTACTTTATTGGGCTCCATGATCACTGCAGATGGGGACAGCAGCCATGAAATTAAAAGATGCCTGCTTCTTGGGAGGAAAGCGATGAGAAACCTCAACAGCATCTTAAAAAGCAGAGACATCACCTTGCCAACAAAGGTCCACATAGTCAAAGCTATGGTTTTTCCAGTATCGATGTATGGAAGTGAGAGCTGGACCATAAAGAAGGCTGACTGCTGAAGAATTGATGCTTTTGAATTGTGGTGCTGGAGGAGACTCTTGAGAGTCCCCTGGACTGCAAGAAGAACAAACCTATCCATTTTGAAGGAAATCAACCTTGAGTGCTCACTGGAAGGACAGATGCTGAAGCTGAGGCTCCAATACTGTTCTTTGGCCATCTGATGAGAAGACTCCCTGGAAAAGACCCTGATATTGGGAAAGTGTGAAGGCAAGAGGAGAAGGGAATGACAGAGGATGACATCATTGGACAGTGGATCACCAAACAGTCGGACAGTTCACCAAGCAACTAAGATGAATTTGACCAAACTCCAGGAGGCAGTAGAAAACAGGAGGGCCTGGCATGCTCTGGTCCATGGGGTCACGAAGCATCGGACACAACAACGACTAAACAACAAGGAGCAGAAGACAGTTTTCAACATTGCTATTAGTATCTTTGATGCTGAGGAATACTAGAAGCAATGCTACCATTTCACACTATTTTAATTTCAGTGATTCAAAGTTTGTTGCAAGAGTACTGTTACAAAGGGTGACCAGTTGCTTCCCTGGATGACAGTTCTTTCCCCTTGAATTGGGAAAGTAATCTTGGATCACATGAGTTCTAGCTATTGAACATTATATAGCAAAAGAATCTGGAAGGAGAGTTGTCCTATACCAGGAAACCTAGTTGTATGGAGCAGCTGGGAAATCAACCTCGAGTGCTCACTGGAAGGACAGATCCTGAAGCTGAGGCCCCAATACTTTGGCCATCTCATGAGAAGAGAAGACTCCCTGGAAAAGACTCTGATGTTGGGAAAGTGTGAAGGCGAGAGAGAAGGGGACGACAGAGGGTGAGATGGTTGGACAGTGTCATCGAAGCTGCCAACAAGAATTGGACCAAACCCCGGGAGGCAGTGGAAGACAGGAGGGCCTGGCGTGCTCTGGTCCATGGGGTCACAAAGAGTCAGACATGACTTAACAACTAAACAACAAAATGCCAAACAGAAGCAATGAGGTTAAGACAGTCATCCCCAACCTTGGGTCTCTAGGTATTTGTGGACTAAAACTCCCAGAAGCCTTCACCACTAGCTGTGCTGACCAGGTGTTCTGGGAGATGCAGTCCAAAAACATCTGGGGTCTCTGGGTGGTGAAGCTCTGGGCTAAGACCTAGAAATGAAATCCTATTCACATCTGTCTGGGAATCATATCCCAGTGATATCAATGGGGTTGACAAGGGTGGAACTCACTATCATAAACTCTGGTTATACTTATAAACAACAACAATAAAAAAGCTGCACTGTGAGACTCAGGTTAGAATCAACCTCCGAGGATTCAGGGGCATTTTGCACTTCTCTGAGCTTCTGAGACACATTTCTCAAATAAGCCCCTAGGGAGTGAAACCACATTTAGAGGGCAACATTCTGTCCCCTGAAGGTTTCTGAGTGCCATTTTGGTATCTCATCTTTTGAAGGATTCCTAGGTGGGAAGGTTGGAGGGAACCATAGGCCTCATTCCACATACACATACACCTCGCTTCAATTTGAATAATCACTCTTTCCAAACCCTGTCCTAGCGTGCAGCTATTATTCCTCACCGGGAGCTATGAGTTTCCATGTAGTCAGTATAAGAATACCTACCTGCTTTTCTCCACTCCCTTTCCCCTCACCATGCTCTAAAAGGTCTTCCCAGAGGTGAGAGACTGCAACAGGATGAGTAAGGTGGAATGTCCCACTCAACAGAAAATGAACTGCATAAAAGGGAATATGTCTGGATCTGACTGCAGGGTAAGTGAAGGACAGGGAGAGTTATGTACGTAAGAAAACAATAGGTACAACATTTGTCAGAAGTGGAAACAAGAGGAAGGAAAAGGAGGAAGAAAAAGGGAAAAATAACAACTAAAAATGCAGATTGTTAGAAAGGTATAGTGGCAAGTCCTTCTCCACCAGACCTCCCCACTGTCCAGGTCACACCAGCACAGAAAACAGCCCCTCATATCTTGAGGCATTCTGAATTTTCCATGTGGATTTAGGATATCCAAGCCTAGGCAGCAAAGGTTGGTTTCCTGAAATTAAGGTAGCTCTGCATGACACTGATTGATCGGCCCTTGCATCCCTCTCCCCCAAGGCTATAAGAGGGTTCTAGAAGTACTTTGCAAGGTTACTATATCTTGTATTAATATTATTCATAACCCTCAGAAGAAGCAGTCACCTTGACAATAAGGTGTTTTTGCCAGATGTCCTGAGGCAAAGGTTTGCCCAGTTTGGCCTCCAGTAAACAAAGAGGGATGTTCAGCAAATCAACAACCCTTGGGCTACTTTATACTCTGTCTGTTTCATATATATATATATATATAGACCATGCATCCATGCAAGACATAAACTATAGCTAGCATGTAGATCATTACACCTTTCCATGTAAATCCTCACTTGTCCCATCCACACAGACATGAGGAACTGCAATATACTTCAATTTTTTTCACACTTTTTACAATGTTATGAAATTAGCAAGGATTTTTGCACAAGACATTTTTGCACTAAATTGCACAGTTCATGCTACTGTACTGATTCTGTGAACGGCTCAAAAGTAGGATGATTGTTGTGTTCTTTCAGAATAGTTTATCAGCATTTTATCAATTAGCCAGTCTTTCATTGTTGTATGTATGTGTGCTTAGTTTGCTTTTCAAATGGAAAGAAATGTAGAGAAATGTAGTTATTTTTGGTCCTGGTTTTGGCTATGTGTGAGGAATCTTTTAGGCCTTTAACGTTTTTCATGAAGGGGTCCCAACATGCCCAAACTGCCTAAAGCAACCAGAATGAAGATTTTAATGATTATTTTTCCATTCCTGTACATACTGTCTCAGATTCTGAAGATCACGAGCTTTCTCAGAATCCTAGCCAGGTATGCAAGAACTGCTCGTGGATCAAAGAATCCTCTCCTCTTCTCTGTTCTCCAGGCATCTTTATTTCTAAAACTGATTCCCAATACAAGTGATTATTACACTACTTCATGTTTGGCTTAGGTATTATTTTATCCCAGAAGCTTTATCCCTTCCAACCTTTGAAACTTTGAATTTTCTTCCTGTTACTCATGCTATTGTTGTACTCCTTCCAATAAGCCCGAAAAAAATTAATTAAGTATATTTGTGTCGAATCAGGATAAACAACAATTAAAGTGTAGTGAGATAAAAAGGGTTCCGGGACAGAGCTGAACTTCATATCTGATAAAATCAAATACAATGTCATGTGCATTCAGCCTAATAATAATAATAATAATAATAATAATAATAATAATAATAATAATAATAATAATAATAATAATAATAATAAATAATAATGGTGTGTTGTCTAGTTGATTCTGACTTTTGGCAACACAATTCATGGTTTTCTTGGTGGAGAGTACTCAGAAATGGTTTACCATTCCCTCCTTCTGGGGTTATCCTGGACTGTGCAGCTTGCCCAAGGCCACACAGGCTAGCTCTTCTCTCTGGAGACACAGTGTGGAACTGAACTCTCAGCTTCTGGCTCAATAGCCAGGTACCTAACCTGCTGAGATTTTAAGCCAGCTACATTATGCCTATAGGTTTCATTATATGCATTAGAATGTGCAAGGATTTTAATCTGTGTCAGTCTTCATGTGGATTTCATGGAGTTTTTCTCCCAGAATGGATCTTGCTATAATAAATGTGTTATGTTTAAAGCACCTCTGATGGCTAAGATAGATGTAACTTCTATCTTGGATAAGCATGAGATGCTTGTCACTCTTACTTTCTCCTTTATCATATATGTGCCTTTTTTTCAGATTCCATTTTATTGGTAGAAAGAATCCAATTTTTCAGCTGTGTTTATCTTCTCTGCTACAACAATTACAGCAAGGTTCAGCCTGTGAGTACTTAAACTTTTTAAAATAACTGTTCATCTCACTTATTTTATTTTATATATGTTTTAAATGTTTTTAAATTGTTATTAATTGCCATCAATGAAGAAGAGACCCACAGTGTATCTAATGGAACAGGAAGGGGGGAGTGTGTTGGAGGGGGCAGCCATTGAGGTGGTGCTGGGTAGGGGAAGGAATGGCGGTGGGGGTAGGACATGCCCGCGTAGGAGAAGAGAGGTTAGATATCTTACATCTATCCCCTCTTCTAGTTCTACCCCCAACCAGATGGTATCAGGCGACCATATCAGCAAACCCTCGAGCCACACAGTGCTGTTGATGAACGCCAGGTCAGTACAAAATAAAACTGCCCTCATCCATGATGTAATTCTGGATGAGGGGTCTGACCTGGCGTGCATTACTGAGACCTGGGTGGGAGAGGAGGGTGGTGTTCCCCTCTCCCAGCTGTGTCCGCCTGGGTACTCAGTCCAGCACCAGGGTCGCTCGGAGGGTCGGGGAGGGGGAGTTGCTATAGTCTATAGGAGTTCTATCTCCTTGACCAGGCTTCCTGTCCCTTTGAGAGGAGGTCTCGAGGGCCTGTATTGTGTGTTGGGCTCGCGAGACAGGTTAGGGATTCTGTTGGTGTACCGCCCACCCTGCTGCGTACCAACAGTCTCCCTGCCTGAGCTGACAGAGGTAGTCTCGGACCTGATGTTGAGGACTCCCAGGCTGTTGGTGCTGGGGGACTTCAACATCCATGCCGAGGCTGCCTTGACTGGGGCGGCTCAGGACTTCATGGCCACCATGACAACCATGGGGCTGTCTCAATGTGTCATCGGTCCGACGCATGAGAAGGGCCACACCCTGGACCTGGTTTTCTCAACGGGACTGGAAGATGGTGGTTTGGATGTGGAGGGGCTGGTCGTGACCCCATTGTCATGGTCAGACCACTTCCTGGTCAAGTTCAGTCTATTAGCGTCTTCTTCCCTCTGCAAGGGTGGGGGATCTATTAAGATGATCCGCCCTCGGAGACTAATGGATCCAGATGGATTCCTGAATGCTCTGGGGGATTATCCATCTGATATGGTCGGCGCTCCTGTCGAAGCTCAGGTCACCCTATGGAATAGGGAGATGACCCGGGCGGTTGACACGATTGCGCCTAAGCGTCCTCTCCCTGCTCGCCGAGCCCAGACAGCTCCTTGGTATACTTCTGAACTGCGGGCGATGAAGCGAGAGGGGAGACGGCTGGAGCGCAGGTGGAGGAAATCCCGCTGGGAGTCCGATCGAACACGACTTAGAGCCCATTATCGGGCCTATTTCGTGGCAATACGGCTGGCGAAACGGCAATATTTCTCCAGCCGTATTGCTTCCTCAGAATGTCGTCCAGCAGAGCTGTTTCGGGTGGTCCGGGATCTTCTTCAACCGGGAAATCCGGTGGAGGTCTCGGACTGCTCATCAGCTCGCTGTGATGAGTTTGCCATACATTTTGAGGGAAAAATCGCTCAGATTCGCAGTGGGTTGGACTCCACAGTTACTGCAGAATCAGAGGATGTGTCCAGTGCGCCGTGCTTAGGTCCAGTATTAATGGATGAGTTTCAATTGTTGAGACCTGATGATGTGGACAGGGTGCTTGGATCTGTCCGTTCTACCACCACTCCGCTCGACCCTTGCCCATCCTGGCTAATTAGAAGATCAGCCAGGGGGGTTCGCACCTGGGTCCAGGAGGCCGTGAATGCCTCTCTGAGAGAGGGAGTGGTCCCTACCGCCTTGAAAGAGGCGGTAATTCGACCACTCCTTAAAAAGCCTAACCTGGACCCAAGGCTGGTGGTCAACTACCGACCAGTGGCGAACCTCCCTTATTTGGGCAAGGTGTTGGAGCGGGTTGTGGCCGGGCAACTCCAGGCGCTGCTGGATGAAACGGATTTTCTGGATCCATTTCAATCGGGTTTCAGGCCGGGTTTTGGTACAGAGACTGCCTTGGTCGCCCTGTACGATGACCTTTGCCGGGAGAGAGACAGGGGGAGTGTGACCCTGTTGATACTCCTGGACCTCTCAGCGGCTTTCGACACCATCGACCATGGTGTCCTTCTAGATAGGCTGGCTGGGTTGGGAGTTGGGGGCACTGTTTTACAGTGGTTCCGCTCCTTCCTGGCTGACCGTGTCCAGAGGGTGGTGCTGGGGGACAGTTGCTCTGCCCCATGGCAGTTATGTCATGGGGTTCCTCAGGGCTCAATACTGTCCCCCATGCTGTTCAACATCTACATGAAACCGCTGGGAGAGGTCATCAGGAGGTTTGGGCTGAGGAGTCAGCAATATGCTGACGATACTCAGCTCTACCTCTCGTTTTCCACCAATCCAGGTGAGGCAGTTTCTGTGCTGAACTCGTGTCTGGACCTGATAATGGACTGGATGAGGGTTAATAAATTGAAACTCAATCCAGACAAGACGGAAGTGCTGTTAGTGGGTGCTTCACCGGACAGGCTGGAGGGCCATTTCCCCACCCTGAATGGGGTTACACTCCCCCTAAGGGACAGGGTCCGCAGCTTGGGGGTGCTCCTGGACCCCAGTCTAACACTGGAAGCCCAGGTGGACTCGGTGGCCAGGGGCGCCTTCCTTCAGCTGCGGAAATTATACCAGCTACGGCCCTACCTGGACGAGCGGAGTCTCATGACAGTCACACATGCACTGGTAACATCCCGCATAGATTACTGCAATGCACTTTACGTGGGGCTGCCTTTGAAGACGGTCCGGCGATTGCAACTGGTCCAGAATCGAGCTGCGCGGCTGGTGAGTGGTGGAGCTGCCATGGAACATATCAAGCCGATTCTGTATAAGTTACATTGGCTACCAGTTGCTGCCCGGGCCCAATTCAAAGTGCTTGTTTTGACATATAAAGCCCTAAACGGCTTGGGCCCTGGATACCTGAAGGACCGCCTCCTTCCATATGAACCTACCCGGCAGTTAAGATCTAGCTAGGGGGCCCTTTTGAAAGAGCCGTCCCTTAAGGAGGTAAGAGGGACGGCTTGTAGACAAAGGGCCTTTTCGGCAGCTGCCCCCAGACTATGGAATGCCCTCGCGACTGAGATTCGTCTGGCGCCGACGCTGATGACATTTCGGCGCCAGGTCAAAACCTTCCTGTTCCAGAAGGCTTTTAATTGAAATAATATTAGCTGTGGGTCTGATGGCAATTTTAATTGTATTTTAATTGTATTTTAATTATTTTATCTTTTGCTGTATTGAATTTTAATTATTGTAAGCCGCCCAGAGACCTCTGGGTAGTTTGGGCGGCATATAAATTGAATAAATAAATAAATAAATAAATAAATAAACTACCCATTTTAAAACACCTTCTACATCTTCCCTTTCCTTTGGAATTTTTTAACAATATTTACTTTTCTCAAGGCAAGTCTCCTGCAGCCTGTATGTTCTCCTTTAACTTCCTTGTAGTAGTCAGTACTAACGGCTGACCTTTCTTACTCTAGAAGCATTAATAACTGGTGCTTACGCTACCACGAGGTAATTCTTTAAAGGGCTAGACACAGCATTTCAGCAGTGCCCACCAATGGCATTCTTATCTAATGGACAAAGCAAAATGAAAAGATTCACTGACTTCCCAATATTTCAAAGTTCAAACTCACTATATAAAATAGAAGCCACAAACCAAATGATGACAAAGGAATGAACTAGATTTGAGAAGTGATGCAAAGTACTGTATTATTGATTGGATTCAGATGTAGTCAATCTTAGAGCAGACCCAATGATATTAATAGGGCTTTGGTGAGTCATAATTACACAATTTCCACTTATATCAATGTGTCTGTTCTATGTATAACTAGGTCTGAATAGAAACCTCTCTGTACGTGAATTTATGTACCGTAAATAGAGTTTTTAAAGTGGATTTAGGGAGAGTCCTTTTGTTGGAAGTGGGAAAACTGTTGTCCATCAGTCCCTCTTCATTTCTGTTTACCGAAATCTGCAGAAACTCTGAAAGAACTTCTCCATACTTTTTCTCATTTGTGTGGGGCTGATCTACTCCATCAGTACAGCAAAACTGCATCGTATAAAAGTAGGGCCCATAAATGTCAGTGAGGCATTTATGTAGGTATAACATAGACTGCACAACTTTCAGACTTCTAAAGAACCAAACCCAACCTCCATTTTAACATCCAGATGTTCAGGGCCATCTTTGTGATGTTGTTAATCCCTTCTTTTCAGGAAATCAAGCCATGCAGTTCTGGATACTCAAGGTAGGATACAGTCAAACCTCTCAAGCTTCCCTGAAACCATGCATACACATTCCTTCCCAGAATCTTCCCCACCCACTCTCCAGCCTAGGAAGTTGCAGAAAATTCATACCCATTTGGCTTAGAGATGTGACTGCATCCAAAAAAGGAAAAAGAGAGAAAGAGAGAGATAAATGTAAAGGCACCAAAGGTTACATTAAAAGGCATCTTTCAGTCCAAACTGGAAATTGAAACAAAAACCTTCTCTACCTTGCAGATCAGCTTTGGTCAACTCAACTTTGTTAGCAAAAGAACGGAAAAAGCGAAAACAACAAACCAGAGGTTAGTAAAACGGCAGATTAAAAACAGGGTAACATCACTAAAATATACAAGTAAACAAAAAAAGGAACTAGGAAAACCAACACATCCTTTACACACATTTAAGAAACAAGGGAGGGTGATACCACCAAAGACAACATAAAGATCACACAGGAGAGAGACAATCATCATGGCCTCAGTCCTTCATCAACTGAACAACATCAAACCAAAACAACAGGCAACATGACACAGACTACAGTGTTTGGGAGTGGGAGAGAAGGACAGCCATGGAAGGAACACTAGAAGAAACTTTAGTGGTGCATGGTTCACCAACATTTATCAATGAAATAGGAAATGATGGTATATGTTTTATTTCTCATTGATGAGTTTCTGCATCCTCTGAGAAATGCCTAAGCATGACTGAAATCCAAAATATTTATGATCACTAATGAAAGGGAACAAAAGCGACAACTGGTGACACATCTTGTTGCCTTTAGGATTTGCAGATCCAGTCTGTTAAAATACAGGTAGATGCCTATCTCAGCTATCTTCCCTGCACAGACCTTTAAAAATGGCAATAGGGTAGGATGAGTGGAAAACAAGACAAGTCTCAGGGATGAAATGATGTTTTCTCCAGCACATGGTACAACAGTCAATTATGGCTTCCTGCTTACATGATGTTCTGGAAGAGCCTCTGCTTCTGACACAACATAAATATGAGGGTGTAGTTGGTCTATTCACTTTCTTACCCTCTGGATTCACCTTTGCTCTAGAATCATCAGGTAGCACCTACTGATAAGTGCCAATTTGGTCAGTTTTGGTCTATGTGTCAGCTGTACCTATTTTTCAAAAATACAGATCTGGCATCCTTCTTTCATCATGCTACAACGTGCTTTATGCATATGTTTCTGGAAAGTGCAGCAATTGTGGTAGGTTTTTGTCAGGAGGACGAAGTTGCTGATGTTCACATTCCAGAAGCCCAATGTTGTTTTTTCTGCACAGGCTCTTAATATGTTTCCAAAGCCAATTCAAGGTCTTGCTTTTTGTCTTAAAAACCCTAAATGGTTTGAGTACATGATATCAAACCTTCACATACCATTAAAAATAATTTAAAAGTTGTGGCATATTTTCTGATCCCAATGGAAATTCCAGGATTAGTAGTATGGTTAGGATTGTCCCACCCTTGTACAGGAGCACTAAAGGTTCCTTAGCTCCTGAAAGATCCAACCATCTCTGTAGATCAGCGAAGAAAAGCTAGCTCCACATTCAACTGTCATCTAAAGTGCACTTGATGGTTATATCCAAGAAATATTCTCAGTTGTGGTACCCAAGTCCCTTTGGGAGTATACATAGCTCCTCCCTTTTCAGTGTCATAGAAAATACTGAAGAACCAGTGGTTGTTGTGCATTTTTGGGGCTGTTTGGTCTTGTTCTGGAGGTTTTTCTTCCTAATGTTTCACCAATCTCTGTGGCCAGCATCGTCAGAGGACAGGAGCTAGAACTTTTCTACTTCTGGTGTTGTGTGTGGGATTGTTGAACCCTTTATTTCAGAAGGCCTTACATTTGGACTATCATAGTCCATATTCAGCTTCGATTTGCTCTTGTTGCAGTTGCTGTTATTGTTGGTGTGTTATTACCATTGTGGCGCAGTGGTTAAACTGGTGTATTGTAGCCAAAACTGTGCTCACGATCCAGGGTTCAATCCCAGGTAGCCGGCACAAGGTTGACTCAGCCTTCTATCCTTCCAAGGTCAGTAAAATGAGTACCCAGCTCGCTGGGGGGGAGGCAATGTGTAGCCTGCATAATTAATTTGTAAACCGCCCAGAGAGTGCTTGAAGCACTATGGGGCAGTATAAAAGCAGCACACTTTTCTTTTTTATTTTTCCCAGCTTAGGGTGTATTGCCTTCCTCTACTGTTGTTCTGATCTTTCTTAAACCTTTTTCTTTTTCTTTTATTGTACTTCAGTATTTCACTGAGTACTGATTTGGTGGGTTTTTGAAATTTGCTTGTTTGTTTTTTCCTGAAGTGCAGCTCATAAATCAACAAATGACATCTAGGAAGTGTGACTGGAGTTTCTAGTCTCCCAGTGTAACATGGGTAGCCACGTTAGTCTTTTGGAGGCAAAAATTACAGTCTTCAGGAACTTTAAGGAGTAACCTTTATTTGCTTGGCATAAGATTTTGTGGACTAGATACCACTTCATTGGATTCACAATAATGAAGTCCCTGAAGCTTACAACATGTAAAACTTGTTAATCTTTATGTTGCCACTAGACTCTTTGCTGGTCTCTCATAGTTTAGGCCAAAGGACAGTACAAAGTACAGTAGTACATAGATCATACTTATGATGAAAACGTTGAGCTGTTGAAGTCTACCTACCAGAAAGGTAAGAACCACAACTCCTACCTCAAATATAACCTGAATTTTGAAAAGCTAAAGCATGACATACTCTTGTTTCAGCAAGTAATGCAATAAGTTGTTCCTTTTCCATGGACACACTAAAATCTAAGGGTGTCTTACTACGGGATTTTACTTTTATGGGGATATTTTAAGACAAGATATGACAGCTCTGTATTTCCTCTAAGATCATCTAAGTTCTCAAAGATGTACTGCACATGCATTCAATAGAGATTCAACAAAACAAAGTCAGTGTTTATTGTTTATGGAGGCTTGATTCTTCATTTCAACAGCTGGAATGCTGTTACAAGAGCCAAAGAAGCTTATGATGAGATTTCTACTTAAAAATAATTGTGTACACTTTTGTTAATGATATGGTTGAAATTATAAATAGTGCTGTCTCAAGAGAAACAATCTGTGGCATCACCAAGTAGCACACACAAGGAAACCTTGGAGAGCTGCTGCCAGTTGGTGTAGACAATAACAAGGTTGACCAGTGATTTGACTCAATCTAAGGCAGCTTCCTATGTTTTTATCCTGCCCATATTTCTATTGCTAAAACATTGATTGACTAGAATCAGTCTTTGGTTTTAGAATTTCTTTTCCCTGCAGAAGGCAAAGGAGTTCAGATAATGGAAGTGAACAAGCAAATGTCTCATAAAATCCTCCAGAATACTGTAAAGAGTGTAAAAGCATTCATTTACATCACTGGAGGAAGAAATCTGACACAACATTCATCCCTCAGCTGCACTAAAGGGTGGATAAGAAATATACTAGCCTTCCTAGCTTATTATTTTCAGAAAATAGCAGCATAAAATGCTAGTACATGAATGGCAAAGGTTACATTCTACCACACTGGCTTCACCTTAACTTTCAACCCTATGTACACTTATGTTGGAATAAGACCCACTCAACAAGGACTTACTTCCAAACAGATACAGAGTGGTACTGCATTTATTACCCCACAAATGAGAACAGGGAGTACAGTTTATTTTGGTTCTCCGCACTGCTACAAATCTTGCATGTATGCTTTGCTTTGATAGTACATGTCACTATCTATAGATCACTTGGTTCAAGGGTCTAGCTGTAGAGCCAGTGGGCAGAAGTTTGAATCCCTACTTCAGATGGGCACTTACTATGGTTCAGTACTTTGGCACAGTTTGCTGGATTGGGTCCACAGGCATTGTGCAAACACCCCAGATTCCACACTTGGCCTCCTCTGGTGGGAAACCACTCAGAGAAGGCGGTGGGGCAGGGAAGCACGCAGTGCTGCTTCTGATGAGGAACCCATGGGAGGAGGAGGAGGGGTATGGAATCCAGAGGACCCACACAACACCTGCAACCCCAATCAGTGCCAAAGTGCCTAACTGTGTCCATCTCTGATCCCTACTGTGTTTTCCAGGGGAGGGGCCAGATGACACTTTATAGTGTGTGTCTGTGTGGCTGATGTTATGCGTCCTGCCACCCATGCAGCCTTGGGCAAATGACATAGTCCCAGGGTATCACTATAAGGAGGCCTAGAAAACCACTTTTGAGTATTTTATATCTGGAAGGGTTTCCACAAGTTGCCATCAACTTGATGGCGCATAATTATTTATTAGATATAAAAACACTGGGATGGCAATTCCTTCTCTAGTGAAGGATTCTGGTTCTCCATCTGTTAACCTGTACTAGTGGGGAAAAAACTTTGAGGAACTTTTTAAAATGAGAGAGAATGCAATTTCTTTCTTCTCTTTCATTCCTCCTGAACATTTATGCCAAGAATAACATCATTTCTATGGAAAAAAATACTTCAGTCTCAGACTGATTCCTCAAGAACTCTTAAAATTGTAACATCAGGGGTTGCCCCTCAAAATGCCTTTTTCACATTTTCACAGAACTCAAGCAGCTGCATCTAGTATAGATAAAAAAATCAGAGATGAAGAGGAAGGGGAACTACTTAGCACCACGAACATACTTCTTCATTAACAGAAGGTTTTACTAAGACCTCAATTGTAATGGAAAGTGTTGTCAAGATCTGAACTCATTCTTCAAGACTGGCTATTTTACCACATAATGATACTTTTGAAAAAGTCAAAAGTCATTATGGGGTTTGATGATGAAAGGGAAAAATTGATCAGTAGTTTTATATGTTAACACTTGGTTGCTAATATCATGACTGTTCTGAGAACAAAGTATATTTATGGGCAGGTTGCATTAACTAGAGTCTAGTATTAGGTTTAACGTCAGATGGTGGGCCAAATGGAGATGGTAGGAAACAGCTAACAAATGTCTCATGAAATACCGATGGTGTCGTAAACAAGCAAAACACACCACACAGAGTTACTCATTGGAGAATGTTGTAATTCATTGCAATTTTCTACTGGACTATCTGCTAAACCTTACCATTTGTGAGCAGAGTCCAGCTGTTGATATCAATGGCACAATCACCAGCTGTTAATATGAGCTTAAGACGGCTAATTTTGAAGGGATCTCATCTTCTAAAACCTTTTCTTTTCTTTTTGTATTTAAAAGTAAAGTTATTATTTCTTCAGAATAATAATAATAATTCCTAATGCAACAAATAGTTGCATAATCAATGGATACTAGTTATGGAGAGACAGGTGATAAATGAGGAAGGCTTTCTTCTCTGGTCATTCAAGTCACAGGCTTCGCTCTCCTGAGTTGTTAAACTATGTCAGATAAACATCTGGGGCAAGGGAGTCTACTATCTGACCAAACATTGTCGATGGAAAAAAAGATGACCAGAACTGAACATAGATGTGCCCTTTGTGGGATCTTAAGCAGAATTAAGAATGTGACTTCTACTGACCTCAAGAAACCAAGTTAACTGACATCTGAGAAGTATACCATTCTCCCTTCCATATTCCTCACATTAAGTCTTTGACTTTTCTAGAAGGCATTTTGTGGGTAGTCTGTTGTTGTCTGGTAGATATATTTGGCTTCTGTTCACATTGTTATTTAAATATTATTTATTTATGTTACTGTTTCTTGTTACGTGTCTACAAGTCAGAGCTAACTTTTAGCAACTCTAACAGGGCTTTCAAGAAAAGAAATTGAAGAGAGTGATGTGGTCTTTACACAGTAGAATGGATGACTAGGTGCTATCTTTATTCGGTCATACAGTCCACTCCCACAGGCATGCACCAGTTCTAAAGAGCTGGGATGTGATATCTAATCAATAGCTACCAGAGCAATACAGTAGTTTGAAAACCATACCTCAAATGCAGCCTGCATTTTAAAAAAACTTACCCCTAAGAAACAAGTCTGGCACAACCATTTGCCATGAACTTTTGGGACTCTAATTCCTCTGCACTACCAACAAGACACCAGTGCATGTCTGAGGAAGTCACTTTGATCTGTAAGAGCTAGTAGATTTTACAATGTTTAAGTGGTCTAATAAAGGTATCACCTACCTCTGCATTGTATAGGGCTTTCAGGGTAAGTGATATATTTAAGCAGTGTTTTTACCAGCTCCACACCCCCAGTAAATTCCCATGGTTGAGTAGGGACTCTAACATAGGAGTCTAAATCTAGTACTCTATTCATTACACAACACTGGGTATCCTGATTTTATTGTACCATGGTAGAATTTCCTTTTGGAAATGGAGGAAAATGAGCTGGTTTTTTGTTTTTTTTTTACTTCTTCTCTTTATTGTGATGATTTTTTATTATTATCATTATATCCATATCTGATTTTATTTCCCTCCTTTGGATCCATCTTTATGGGAGAAAGCAGGTCTGAGTTATTAATATATATACATATATAAATGAATTTATTCATTTTTTCACCTGTGTCCAATTAAAATTAATTCAAGAGAATTTTATGGCTCCAACATATAACCTGCTGATTCCAACATCTAGTGATCTTCTCCTATAACTCTTTCATCCAACACTGGGGGGGGGGAGGGTCTTCTCTAACTGAGAGATTTTCTTATGCTGATGAAAGTTCTCTAGTTTATATATAACTAATGCCTAGAACATGTCATTTGACACAGCCTTTCTGCCTTGAATGCCACTCAAGATGATTATGTCATCCCACAGCTGAACACCTGAGGGCTTTGTGATAACCACCAGCTAAGGCTTGGATTCCTCACAGCTGGGCGCAACAAAGCCCTTGGCTTTGCTAAAATACCTTTTCAGGAGTATATGAGCTGCCTGCAAAGCACTGATCAGCCCTTTAACAGGATAAAGGAGTAGTGCCAACATCTTCTGTGTCAAGTGCTGCAAAAGGGGCATAGCAACCATGACTTCAAATCCAAGGGAATATCCACAATCATGGTTACTTCTTAATTCATGCCTCAAATGTTCAGCTGACGATTTGAATTTGGATCAGACTGCGTGTTAACATGTCCTTCCGCAAAATGTGTGTCTCTCTTCCACAGTATTATTTCTAGGTTAGTGACAATTTATAGCCAAAGGTACTTATTTGTTTCCCACTTGTGCTGTCTCTTACTTGCTATTCCATCATAATACAGCCTCTATTTTCTTGTTTATTTTTTATGAGTCAGCATTGTAATACTAACTGGGAAACAGGCTGGCTGGATCGCCC
Source organism: Pogona vitticeps (assembly GCF_051106095.1). Classification (NCBI taxonomy): domain Eukaryota; kingdom Metazoa; phylum Chordata; class Lepidosauria; order Squamata; family Agamidae; genus Pogona; species Pogona vitticeps. The sequence goes on along the minus strand of NC_135783.1, from coordinate 323,271,132 downwards.
AATGGTTTGGTATCTTGCTGCAGAGCCAGAGGTTGGGAGTTTAATTCCCCACTGGGCCTCTTGTGAGTAGAGCCAACCTATGTGGCCTTGGGCAAGCTAAACATATATACTTATACATTTTATGGGCCCAAATCCTGTTACACAGCTATGCCCATGTAATAAAGATTTGTGCAGTCATCATGATAATCTTGCTGGAAAGCTCAGTGGTTTAGGTATCTGGCTGCAGAGTTAGGTTGGGAGTTCAATTTTCCACTGTGCCTCCTAAAAGCAGAGTCAGCCTATATGGCCTTGGGCAAACTGCACAGTCCCAGGCCACCCCGAGAAGAAGGGAGTGGTAAATCTCTTTTGAGTATTCTCTCCCTGGAAAAACCCTGAAAAGGGTCACCATAAGTCAGAATTTACTACGCGGGACATGATTATTAAATGAGAAACAGAAGATAAAGGAGACTGTCTTAGACTGAGTCAGGCCACTAGAGGTCATGAGCTCTACTATTGTTTGTGCTGACAGTGACTCTCAGATATCAGATTAAGATCTTTCCCAGTTTGGCTCAGATCCCTGAACTGGTGATGCCACAAGATTGGATTAGAAATCTGCAAAAATATGTTCCACCTTTGCAGTTCAGTTTCTCCTGTTCTGAGCTGTTTGTGTGCCTTTTTAAGTATGGTTAATATTAATTAAAAAGACAATTATATAACCAGGGGCATGCTGGCAATCCTCCTGGTGCCAAAGAACTAAATAAGCAGCCTTCCATAAAATTGTGTTTATTTTAGAGTATTAGAAGCCCATTCTGGCAAGACACAAGGGCCATCAACCAGTAAAACACAGCCACCTCTGCGATACAGAGCACAGTAGGGCACTAACACACTAGAAAAACTGTGTACAGTATCTAAAAACTTGAGCGGCTTAAGGAAAGAATGATAAATTCAGTAATGGAGCCCTACAAGCACCCTAGTGTGACTTAGCTAAACCAGTCATAACATTATTCTGTTCCCATGATGGTAAAATGATGTAAGTCCCAGACTGAATGCAAGTACTATGCCCTGTGTATATCACCAAATTGATTTGGATTCTAATGGCAAACTCCCTGCGCTCACAGCACAACAACGTCTCTGCCGATAATCTTGCACGTGAGCCAACCGGCATTCCAGCGAGGGTGGCACTTCCCAGAAGGAGGCATTGGGAACTATTGAGAGGGTGGGATGATTTTTCTGCATGCAAAATGAAGACGTGTAGAATGGCAAGTTTCTAAAGAGTGAATTTTTCCTTCTAAGTACTTCGCTATGGTGGTGATGTTCTACTGATCTTGCCTGCTTCTCAGAGAAATCCCGCCTTCATTTTTTTCTAATGGAGAATGCTTTTGCAGAAGACACACCATTCAGCCCTCTCTCTCTCTCTCTCTTTTTTCATTTTCTCGCAAAATCAAAACACAGCACAGAACAAGAGCATCTGGAAGTAGTATCTTGTTTATTTCAGCATCTTATAAAATGCAAGAGACTGGTTAGCCCCACAGCCCTGGGTCTCTCAGACTCCTGGGAAGGCTGATGGGAACATACAGGAACAAGCTATTAAAAATAACAATTAGGCATAGAGAACATATCATCTGGTACCTCACAGAAGACAGTCAGAAACTAGGAGATGCACAGCCACTTGTGGAGCACACTATTTATGGTTTTCTAAGCATAGACTTTTCACATGGCCGCTGTTCACAGCTATTTCCCTAAATGGGATCTAATGACAATGGCATTTGGTGGCCTGTCAGCTAAAAGGCAGACTTTACTAGAACATAAAATCTTGGCAGTGAGATTTGCTGTTTTTCTTAACTGCGGCAGCAACGGCACAATCTGGGAAGCGCCATTCTGCCCTCGTTTGTTTTGCTTCCTGTCATCACTTTCTCAGAGTGATTCACAACACAGAAGCCTTTCCAATGGCCTCCATGTAAGAGTCATAATGTTTGAATTAGTCCCAAATGATATGATGTAAGGGAGGAACTGTTCTCAGACAGCCATGATGTCTTTGGTAAGAGATTGCCAAAAACGTGATGTTGCAGGGCTGACTTGGAATGCAATTTGTAATGGATGATTACATCCTAACGGCAGCAAAAGCTGGCATTTGCGGAAATAAGATACACCAATGCATATGCATCCTTCAGCTGCCTAATTCAAAAGCACCAGCAGACCCCTGCTGTTTCTATATTTTGTCATTTTGACTTGTTTTGTTGGCACTGTTCAATTGGCATGGCTGTAGGGGGGTGTTGCAAAGGGCCCACAAAAATGTAAGGCCATTTTGCTCAACTCATGCTAAATTATTAAACACCTTCTCTTTTGAAAAGAGATCTGCTGACACCTATATAGTTTAAAAACTCCCCAAGAGAAATAGATTGCTGATAAATACAGGTGCATGAATGGAAAGTCAGTTTAACTCCAATGCTGGGCAACAAAGCTTTGCATATGAAAGCTTGGGGATTTTCAACTGGCTTTAACCGCTAGTCATTTCACATGGTTTGTTGTGAGGGTGAGGGTGGTCCTTTTTGCAATGTGGCCTTTAAAAAACAAAACCAGCTTTTGGCAAATTTCCACCACTAGTTTTCAATTCACAGCTCCATGCCCTGCTCCAATATGAGGCTTATGTTGCAATATATTGCTTGTCACCGAAAGGTATATTGCATCTTTGCTGAAATTGAAGTTTAATTTTGAAATATATAAAAAGTTGATTAATATCATAACCAATTGCATAGTAATTTTTTTTAAAAAAAGCCAACTGTAGTGCCTTCTATATCTCACACCCCTCAATTAGTAGATGCAAAACATATCCAATAAAAATGTATATAATAGTGTGTGTGTGGATCTTAGACAATCACAGCTCATTCCTTTTCACGTGTTGCACATTGCAGGTGGCTACAAATGTGGAAGTGGCATGTGGACAGCAATGTGGGTGGGGGCGTCACAATGAGTGTAAACCAATAAGAGGATCTATGAAGGAAATGGATGAGGATGCAAAGAACACCAAGGAAAAAAGGAGGGCTATGGAGAAAGAAGGAACTGCATTTTAGGCAGGCTATACCTTCACATCCACGCTCAATCTGCCCACTGCGGTGCAAAGCATCATTAATAAGGTCTGGCAGGCGTCCATTCAAGTCCACTGATGCAAGGCAGCCTTGAAACCCATCACGGGATGCCACCAATTTTGGAAGGTTGCTGTACATTCCTTGGGCAAGACCAGCGATGTAAAGATCACCTGGAGGGAAAGCAGGCAACACCACAAGGGAAAGGGAAAAGAAGTCAAAAAGCAGTGTCATTTACAGATATATTGCACACAATGGGAAGGATTACTTTTTTGGATTACAGCTCCAAGAGTATACCAAAAGACTTGTTGGCTAGGACATTTTGGAAGTTCTCATTCAAAAAGGCAACCTTTCTTATTTCTGCCACTACATTTGTGTGATTCCTCTCTTTAACAAGAAGGCAGATGTTGCAACAAGAACACAATGTGATATAAAAAACAGTCAGTGATAGAAAAAAGAGCTATTTTACTCAATTTCTGTGTCAAGGAAAGAAAAATGCAAAATGAGAATCAAAACAGCAACTCCTTGCAATGGACACCTACATTTGCATATGGGAAAATTCACTGCCCTTTTTCTGTAGAAGTCTGAAACCAATCGTCCTTAAATTCAATGAACATGTGAAAGATTTTTGGAGGACACATGGGCTAACCCTACCCATTGCTAGTAACTCGACACTACCCCTCCCCTGATGAGGGTCCACAAGACATTCATGAGAAGGAGCTGGGAATCAAGCCCCATAAGGAACAGCTAAAGGAAGCGGATAGGTTTACCTTGGAAAAGAGATGGTTGAAAGGTGTCACAGGGAAGAGGGAGAAAGCTTGAGTTTTGCACAGAAGGGAGAACCCAAAAGTAAAATGTTCAAATTATAAGCAAGAAGACTCTGACTAAACATTAGGTAGAACTTGTTTATAATAAAAGCTGCCATGGATTAGTTTGGAAGGTGGTGGGCTTTCATTCATCAGATATTGTTAAACAGAGGGTAGATAGCCATCTGCCAGGGATGCTTTAGCTAAAAATGTCCTGCATGGGCAGAAGGTGGATAGATGCCCCTCTGTTCCCTTCTTTGTTTACAGTTCTGTGATTTTTTACATGCAGATACTCTTACCCTTCAGCAGAAGCCCTGCCCAATCAGGGCTGCTCAAGGGCAGGAATTCTCTACATGTAGTATTAACTGTGTCTATGGAATGGAAGAAGATGCAATCTACTGAAGGCAGAAAAGAAGGCTAGAAAGACTAATCCTGTGTGGAAGTTCTAATGTCCTCGTGTTCAGTCACTCTAACAGAGTGGTGGGGGATTGGTGGCCTTCCAGATATTTTGCATTTCATCTCTTATCATTAGTCATTCTCACTCCTGGGAGCAGCAGGTCAAACTATGTAGAGGACCAAAGGTCTGACATATGCATACAGTGCATTCCATGTTCAAACTGTTTGGTCAGCGGACCCTTTCATGTTGCAGATGGGAGATCATGATTCAGTTCTCTCCCATACAAATCTCTCTGTCAACTGGATGTCAGAGAAAAATGACCTCTCAATATATTTTCCTTAACACACTAGTATTCCGTGCAGTTTATGTCTATCTGTGGGGTGTTTACATTTTAGGGCTGTTTTGTGAATGTTGTTTTTCTGAATTCCAATATAAACTCATCTGGCCTGTCCCTCCTGCAGCAATGGACAGTCCTGAACTTTTCGTATTCACTAACTTTCACAGAAATACTGATTTTGATGATGTGGAAATTCTATTTATATGGATGAATCAGTGATGGCCAATACACACATGTTATAATTTGCAGCCAAATCAATTCCTATCTGAAACAATTACATCAAAATACATTTTAAGAATGCTCATGGCACAGTGGTTAAACTGCAGTACTTCAGTCAATATTCTGCTCATGTCTTGAGTTCCATCCCAAGAGGTTCTGGTAGCTGGCTCAGTTAACTCTGACTTCTATCCTTCCAAGGTCAGTAAATTGAGTCCCCGGCTCGGGGGCGGGGCGACAATGTGTAGCTTGCATAATTAATTTATAAACAGCCCTGAAAGTGCTTTAAGCACTACAGAGTGGTATATAAACACCTCAATTTGCTTTATATTTTGAGTGGAAATGCCTTTAGAACTTTGTACTTCAAATACATTTAGAAATGAGTATTTTGTGAGAAAATAGATAATGAAATGCACATTTAAATAATATTTATACGGGGTGGTTGTGCTGATTTAAAAATAATGCAAATGAATACAGAACTGAGGTGGTCTGGACTTACTGGCAAATATGCATGACAAAAGCATCTACTGCAAACAGAAAAATTCACTTATCCCTTACTAGGAGCATCATGACAAAATGGTTAAACTGCTGTACTGCAGCCAAAACTGTGCTCACAACCTGGGGTTCAACCCCAGGAAGCCGGCTCAAGGTTGACTCAGCCTTCTATCCTTCTGAGGTCAGTAAAATGAGTACCCAGCTCATGGGGGGGGGGGAATGTGTACCCTGCATAATTAACTCGTAAATTGCCCAGAGAGTGCTTGAAGCACTATAGGGCAGTATATAAGCAGCATGCTTTTACATGTTTGTGTTTGTGCCCGTGAAAACACATGACCTAACCTATAGCCTGCTCTACTAGGCATGAGGATTTCATTTCCATGCTAAAACTTATCAGTCTTGGAAGAGCTTACCTTCATCTCACACATTCGTCTTCATCTTTTACTGACTAAAGCAGCAGATTATAACATTTATATATGAATTGACCATAACAAGTATATCCTTACAAACAGAATTTTCACGTCATGCAATATCAACAGAAACAGTTATTTTTGATGGACAGTTATCCATGCAGGAAGATACATCACTTTTCTCACTGTTGAACGGACCCATTAACTGCAGGGGGGAATCCCATGAGATACTGGCATCTCATGGGTAAGCCTAGTTAGCTATGCTCCGTTCCTAGCCCCTGAAGACTCTAAGACAGCAAATGTTTTGCTATCTTCCACTTATGTTCCTCTTAATCTATGCTCCTCGGGTCAATCTTTGGCAGGGAGCATTCTTACAGTTGAACTGATCTGTCTGATGTGATGCTGTCTGTTCCAACCCATACCTGAATCTCAAGCAGTGAAGGTATTTCCTAGATCTGCTACTTAAGCTTTTGAAATGGTTACAGATTTAACTTGGGGTGTTTTGGATAAACCTCATACTGTAAGTTCTTTCTGAGGGGCAGGGGAAGGGAGAAAAGATATACGTATTCTCAAACATGAAAAGAAATTTAAGGGCAAGGGCATGCCACTGGGGACCAAGACGAAGTCCAAGACCATCCATCTCATGGCATTTCCGATTACTGTGTACACATGTGAAAGCCAGAGATTCGGAAAAGCTGTCAGAAAAACAGTGAGTCATTTGAAATGAGCTGCTGGAGAAGAGCTTTATGGATGCCATAGACCATAAGAAAAACAAACCAAATAGATGTTAGATCAAATCAAGCCTCAATTCTCCCTAGAAGCAAAAAATGACTAAACTGAGGCTATTATATTTGGTGGCGCTGTGGGCTAAACCGCAGAAGCGTGTGCTGCAGGGTCAGAAGATCAAGCAGTCGTAAGATCGAATCCACGCAACGGAGTGAGCGCCCGTCACTTGTCCCAGCTCCCGCCAACCTAGTGGTTCGAAAGCATGCAAATGCAAGTAGATAAATAGGGACCACCTCGGTGGGAAGGTAACAGCGTTCCGTGTCTAAGTCGCACTGGCCATGTGACCACGGAAGATTGTCTTCGGACAAAACGCTGGCTCTGTGACTTGGAAATGGGGATGAGCACCGCCCCCTAGAGTCGAACACGACTGGACAAAAATTGTCAAGGGGAACCTTTTCCTTTACCTATTATATTTTGGGCATATCATGAGTAGACAAAGCTCAATGGAAAGGGCAATAATGCTGGGAAAATTTGAAGGCAGCAGGAATAGAGGAAGACCATACATGAGATGGATTGACTTAAGAAAGGAAACCATGGCCTTATGTTGCAAAACCTGAGCAAGGCTCTGGATGATAGGACCTTCTGGAGGTCACTAACTCATGAGGTCTTTGTAAGTTGTGAATGATTTGACTGTACATAAGAACAAATTTTGCATATAAATTCTATGTTCTACCACTGAGTTATGGCCCTTGTTTGCCCACATCCAACTTTCAGATGGTGGCCAGTATTCTGTTGTGTAGCTCCAACTGTGTGGTGTGATTGATATATCAGCCATAGCAGATGGTCACTAATGAAATGCTGAAATCCTGTTGCTCAGCATAGTAAATTGCAATTAGAATAGGCCCACTGAGTCAATTACACTAGTAGGGACATACTATTATAAGCAACAGGATTTCAGCCAATTAGCTCTTTTTTCAGTTCAAAATGTTTGTGACTCTGTATCATTGTGCACAAGTTATGCACACCTTATATTGAAAAAGCAACTCTTTCATTCACAGGAATCTGCCACGGCAGTTTACACATGCAAAGCTGCGCAATAGAATACTGGCAATAAGTTAAGTAAGAAAATACCAAGAGATGGCAAGCATTGGTGAATAACTACTGTATTGAGTACTGTATCTAGTTACTTACCCTTAAGGTCAAGGTTCTTGGCACCATTGATAACCTGAGTAACCATCCTGGTGTCCACTTTTAGGCTGTGGGTGTTACTGTTGTCTCGGGTGATGACTACATTGTGCCACTGGTTGTCATTTAAAGGCCGATCACTATTGCCCTTGATGACATTTGGTCCATTCCCTAGGTCAAACACATAATGTATATACCTGCGAATGACACGAGTGCCTGCTTAGAAGAAATTCCAGAAAAAAATATATGAATTTGAAAAGAAAGACAGAAGGATCATTTTTATTTTATATTAAATATTTCAAGTTATTATCCATTGACATGAACTAGAATAACTAGCATGGGCTTGAACATAATGTGTAAAACTGGAGCTCCAAATTACTTCTTGGAGAAAAAGAGGTAAGAGGAAAAAATAATGGATCACCAGACTAGCGAAATTGTGACTGCACACAACGATTGACCAATTTGATCTCGGAGCTGACGATGGATCTCACTTACCCTTTAACCAGTTCGACGGCAATGAAATCATTTCCATCCCCACTGTTGAAAAGGATGAAACCATCGGCAGAGGTTGTCTTGAACTGAAAGAAGAGGTGCATGGATGTATAGGCCTGCAGGGTTGCTAAGCTCAGGTAGCTGCTCTTGGTTTTGAAAGTGACAGGATCAGCGATGATGTTACGAAGCCCAAAACGGGCTTTCAATTCACAGTAGTCTATGTCACCATTCTTGCACAAGTCAATATACAGAAGACCATTGAACATGAGGCTCTGGAGGTGGCCAATGAAGCTGGAAGGAAGGACGGAGATGTATCGCTTTTCTGTCATTATCCCAGTCTCAATGTTGTGGAATTCCAAGCGAGTATGGTCACCAACCATAGTTCCTGGGGATTAGAACACAATAAAGTTGAAGAAAGTTCTTGAATACTAATGAAATTGGTAGCAACACTTGTCCTTCACAGTTAATCCAGCAGAGTTGCTGTTATAAGAACTGAACTACTGAGTGTAACCATTTTTTCCTGTTATAATCTAGATTACTTAGTCTAAATCTAGAGCATACACAGATAGGGTTTAGGATCTATCTATCTATCTATCTATCTATCTATCTATCTATCTATCTATCTATCTATCTATCTATCTATCTATCTATCTATCTATCTATCTATCTATCTATCTATCTATCTATCTATCTATCTATCTATCTATCTATCTATCTATCTATCTATCTATCTATCTATTTATTTATTTATTTATTTATTTACTTACTTACTTACTTACTTACTTACTTACTTACTTACTTACTTACTTACTTACTTATTTATTTATTTAATATCCCACCTATCTAATCAATTAATTTTTGCACTGTCCACTGTGCAAAAAAAAAAAAAAAAGCAGAGAAAAAAAGGAATTCTGAGAAACTTGTGATGGAAAACTTCAGAAAGGCAAAAATATATGCTACACATTTCCTTTTATGAACAAAAAGCAGATGATTTTTTTTGTCGTCAAGTGACAGGGTGTGGTGTAGTATCTAGAGGGTAGATGTGAGCTAAATCAATCCAGGTTCAAAATAAAACATAATTAATCTTAGATTAATTTACCTTTTAGCATTGTTATGATGATAGAAGGGGGGAAACATATGTAGGAACATAAGAAACTACTTAACACTCAGAACTGGCAGCAGTTGCTTAGGATTTCAGATAGGTTTTTTTTCCTAGCCCTACCTGGAAATCAGTTTCGCCTGATGGTCTCCCATTCAAATACTAACCAGGTCTGACCCTGATTAGCTTTCAAAATCAGGAAAGATCAGACGTACTCAGGGCAGTCCACCATATTTTATTCATTGGAAGAAAAGTAACTTAAAAGATAAAACATACCATTGTAATTTTCTTGGAGATAGATTGGGCTAAAAGGGGAAGGGGGCATACCATGGCAAGATGCTTGAAGGAATAGTGGGGTATGCATAAACTTTGTGTCTGTGTGTGTGTGTTGCTGGTCTCTTAAAAGACCTGCAGGATGCTCCTTGTCAGAGTATGAGAGAGTGACTGAGCATTCACTGGGATTGCAGGACTGCCTGCTTCTTACTGAATCCAGCCTGGGTTGTAGAAACAGCTCACCTTACTGCATCCAGCCTTCCATATGCAACATTTCAGAAACACTTTAGAAATAAATCGCCCTGCTTCCCAGTGTAAGGACTGTCAATTAAATTGTCAAGGGCGAGGGGATCAGGAGAGGGAGAGGGAAAGAAAAAGGAGGACACAGTCATAAAAATGGTAATGTGCTCAAGAGCCATCCTGCTGCTTTGCAGGAGGAGACATAGTTGGATGTTATTTTGGTTATCCTTTGGTTCTGCTCACTGATGTAGCAGGGGGTAAGGCAGGAGAAGGCAATGGATAAAACAGCCTCATTAACTTCAAACAGCAAATTACCTCTCCATTTGGGCATGGCTTGTCTCTGCGCTGGTCTTTAATTATTTGCTTCCAGAAAGACTCTAATTAAATTACTTCTACTAATTCACACCAATACATACACTGATAAAGCTTTATAGGTCTCATTATTTTACACACACACACACACACACACACACACACACACACACACACACACACACACACACACACACACACACACACACACACACACCTGTTTACATATTTATTCACACATACAATGTTCTCCATGGATATGTTACACATGTATTTTATTTATGTCCCTGTATGCACAAAACAGGGATGTGGTGGCGCAAAAAACCCTCTAGGCTGCAAGGTGGTAAAACCAGCACTTCGAATCCATATGACAGAGTGAGCTCCCGTTGCTTGTCCCAGCTCTCGCCAACCTAGCAGTTTGAAAGCATGTACAATTGTGAGTAGATAAGTAGGTGCCACCACGGTGGGAAGGTAACGGCGTTCTGTGTCTAGTCGTGCTGGCCGCGTGACCACAGATACTGTCTACAGACAAACACTGGCTCTACGGCTTGGAAACAGGGATGAGCATTGCCCTCTAGAGTCAGACACAACTGGACAACCTGTCAAGGGGAACCTTTACCTTTACCTATGCACAAACAGCTGTTAAAGATTTTAACATAAAATTAATTGAAAATGGTTCAGGATTTCACTTTTGGGTTTATATTTTAGGATTATCAAAAATGGGCTATGAATTAGCTTCTTTCCTTAAGCCTCCTAGATGCAAAACATTTTCTTATCGGCAAGCATAGTTAATGCTCTGTGCACCATCCTGTGGTGGTACCCCTACACTGCATCCTTTTTAATCATATAAAATGCATAAATAGGAAGCACACTTTGCTATTAGTGAGTAATAAACTTCTGTAGGATTGTGTTGCCAGTAATTTGTTAAGTTAGGCATTCTGTGAACTGATGCCCACTTCTCTCCAGTACATATATCAACTTGCTTCACGTGGAGCAACAAATACAGTATTAAGTAAATTATATTAGAATGGGTGATGCCTTTATTAAGACAACCAAAAGGACACAAACAAGTCTGCAAACTTTCAAGATCACTGATTGAAATGCTGCTCATTCTTTTGTGCCTTTTTCATTAGCTTAATAAAGGTATCACAATGGAACACTTTTGATTTTTTACATATTTTCAATGACTCAAACATCTGGTATGTTGAAATGGTAGGATAACTACATATACAAGTACTTTTTAGCTTTCCCTTGTTGTTTCTCTCCCTTTCACTTTCTCTGTGCATGTATGCATATGTACATACACGAGTGCACATACAATTGCTCATTTTCAATTCTCCCCCATCACACACACACACACACACCTGTGTCCTATCTCGCTTCTTTGCCTTTACAAATGAGCTTTTGGATTTTCACAAACGTCTTTGTGAGGTATAATGTAATAGTAAAGAAAATGATCACAGAAGATTTGCTTCCAGAAAAGCATGAATTGACAAAGAACCAAGTGCCACCAAACTGGAAGCTTCTACAAACTGTATTACCTCTCCTATACTTTTCCCATCAATAAAGCATAAGAAACAGGGGCGTATTGTATCTGTTACATTCTCCATTCTCCTCTTCTGTGCTGCTCACTGTGTAACCCAAGTCAGCCTCAGACTTTGGCTTTATTCTGATGCTGGCCAGGTTGACAGCGGTGGAAGAACAAACAGGTGTGCCCCTATCACCAACACACACTGTATATGTGATTCAGCTGCTATCATGCTCCCCTTTCCATGAGGGTGACTTGTGCAAGTCACGTTTTTTTCTATTGCACATCACATTATGAGTACAGTGGGATGGACTTGATCCCCCAGAGTTCTACCATTAGAACAGGATCTCTGACACAAATTAATAGCTGAACTCAATCTTTACTCCTTGTTACTGGGGAAAAAAGAGGAAAAGTCACAGAACGAAAGGTAAGATGTGGGGCAAAGAAAAGCATTTGTCAACTAAGACATCACATTTGACATGTGCGTTAAGAAGACAGAACAGATTCGGCCATTTACCTTCAGCAACATCATCATCCACGGTCAGTTTCAGACTCTTTCCTCGACGTACCACTCGGACTGTGTGCCACTCATTGTCATTGAGTTTCTGCCCAGCATAAAGGGTCTCAGGTCCTTTACCTGGAGACAGTGGCAAGTACAAGCATGTGTTAAATCCACAGGCCTGATGCACAGTAAAGCTTGCCTGGTTGGAAACATCACTGAAATCACTTTGGTGTGATGGCGTAGTTGTTCATTCACAAAAAGGTAACACAAAACCAACTACATCAATACCAAATAGACTGAGTTGTACATGCCGTCCAAATTAGAACTGCATGGGACTTCTTATGCCTCTCTGTCTTTCTCAGTCCACGGAACACATATAGTTTAAGAGGAAAACTAAACATTTCATATTTCATATCAACAAATGTTACTGCAGTGCTCAAGGATCATCAAAATTGGACAGATCTGGAGGAAACTGAAATAGCAATATTTCTGTATCAGAGTAAACAGACGACTGTTTCATTACTCCTAATGATAATTCACACCAGTTTGCTTTCGGCAAACATGTCTCCAAACAAGGTCAAGCATAAAAATGTTCAGAGCAAAACAACAATGTTCTGTCACCCAAGTTGTTTCTCACCATTCTCTCAATAAGAAATTTTTAGGAGACTTTCTTTCCATGTCACAACATACAACAACCAATCTTCTGGTAAACAATGCTCCTCAAGGCAAGACCAGCCTTGCAACTTTTTCTGCCTCTCCATTCTCAGTAAATGGCAATGGCTTAAGGTTCCGAGTCCATATGGAATTAAGGGGACCCATTGTGATAAACGGTATACATCTGCACTTGTCTCATGCTCATGTACCAGAAAATGCACATTTCTTTTTCTCCTCACTTCTAAGATGGTGAGAGTTTATAAGTGTACATTTTTGTGCACATTTCTTCTGTGTTTCAAGGACTATTAAAAAGTAAAAATATTGCATGGATTTTTTTATGTCTTTGTGAGCAAGCAGTCTGTCTTTTTGTGCTTGCTATGTGCATGGAGTTTTAGAAAAGGAAACAGTGTTACAGATGCACTTTGCAAAAAACAATAAGAGGAAGTTGCAATGTTTTTACAGAATTCTTTACAGAATCCTGTCGGGAGGGGGGAACCACACATGCAGTGCTAATTACACAAATAAGTTCCACCCCTTTGCATGGCTGTCATTCCTGCAACTGATTTCACAATCATCCCAGGATGAGCTGTGCTAGGAATGCCCTGACAAAGAGGGGAAGCCATTTATGTGGTTATTATTGTGCATGTGATTTTTCCCAACAGGATTCTGGCTCTGTATTTTGCTTTTGCTCTGGGGGTGAGATTCTTATTGGGAGTTGGGGTTGAGCAATCCTTGACAGTCTGTCTCTCTGAGATAGCATATCTCAGCTGAGAGATGAGAAGATGGCAAGTTCTCGCATTACTAGTTGTAGTTTTATACATATGTATGTGTTACAAGATGTTTATAACACATCTCAATGATGCAGCCAGAAATGGAGTATATAATGCCTAAGCAATCTCAATAGAAGTTAAAATGCCATGTGTACTCTAGAACTTCCTTTTTGGCCAAATATTTCTTTCTATTTGGATAGACTACAGGGTGATTTCTTTGATTCCATACCATAATAGGCATATGTAGCTTATTTCAAATCTGTTTTGAAGGAATGAATGAAAGTTTAAATGTTTTTATTCTTTTCCAAGAATTGATCTGGTATAACATAAACACGCTTGCATTACAGCCAACCAATCATCAAGATTTTTCTGGAAGCAGGTGGCCTTCTGGCCTTAATTCTAGAATAGACTAGAATGTTCAAAGAGGAAGATCCCCATGTACAGAAATCAATTATTAGTTAAGATGTATTAGGAATATAGCAATAAAGGAAGCTGTCTTATACAAGGTCAGCCATTTGTTCAGCTGTCCACTATTGTTAACACTTCTGTAGCTCTCCAAAGTTTCAGATGTGATCCCTTCCTATCTCTACCTAGAGATCCCTACTATTTCCTGGCAGTCTTTTATACAAGTATTCCAGAAGCACCAATGAATTGCTTCTGTCATGAATGAAAAAGAAGACCCATGTACTAGTGAGGCCTGATGCGTCTTAGCTTCCAAAATCAGACAAGAATTGGGTCTACTCAGAGTGATGGTGGTTAAGAATGGCATGGAGGTGGTCCATGTTGCCTTAGCTTTAGTGCAAGCTCAGTTATCTAATCTGGAAGAAAAGGGAAGAGCAAGTTTCTTCTCTACGAGGAAGCACATCATGCTGTTGGTGCAACAGAAATCCAAGTCTTCTCTTATAGGACAATTATACTCTATCTGTCTCCTTTTTCTAAGACTTGGGTATATTTCCCTCAATAAAGGAACATCCAGAATTCTCAGTTCCAGTTGCCTTCAGCCATTCCTAAGCAAAGAAAGCATATATTTAAGTATGAAAGACCATTTTTTTAGCATAAGTGCTGAGTTTCTATGAGATATAAACTATGGCTATTTTATACTCATTTTTCCCACTGTTGACTTTCTTGAATTGTTCTATCATGTAATTTATTGTTTTCTTCAAGTTATTGTATTTTGCAGACTGCCTCTAGGACCCTTTGAGTCAATAAGTATCCTATGACAACTCTCAGAAAGGAATAAATAAAACATGCCAATTTATTGCAATGTCAGTGGAATCAATCTGACTCCTTTCAATTAGAACGAACCAGAATAGACCATGTTGGTGTTTATTAGCAAGGAATATAGAGAACTTGCATTTTAGGAAAATGTGGTAAATATGGCATTTTGAGGATCCTTTTCATTCTCAACAATTCTCAGTAGAAACCGTACCAATAATGCATAAGGGGATCTATTTATACTATTGTACTAGCTGGGTAAAAAGAGAATGGTGTGAAAAAAAGCATACTCCTGTGTTCTTCAGGTTATATACAAAACTGTGTTTGGAGAGGACAGAGTGACTTTGATGAGCATCAGCAGGACAGCATTCAGCAGAACAAATAAATAGTACATCACTGGGCAGTTGTGTCTCTGAGCTATTCAAGTGACCTTAAAGTTCTTTCTTTCCTGGTGACAAGCATCCAGCTGCTGGCTGTTAGGTGAAAGACCAGGATTTGATTTTCAAAGAAACTGGAGGAAAATGAATATGCTATTAGTACTGCCATGCTTTCTAGAGCACAACAGCATTTAAAACAAGAGAAATCCAGTGATTCAAAACTAATAGCTTTGGGGTGCAGAAGGGATTATGCTGTCTTCAAAGGCTTTTCAGCTATTTGTGGGATATGCTTGTGAAGAGATGGTTTAAAATCATTTTAGATTTATTCATCACTTCTTTCTTCTTTATTACCAGCCTTTCTTGTTTTGCTTTGCTTTGGTGGCTGTTGTTTTTGCTCCTGGGGGGATGTCGGCAGCAAGGGGGGGGGAAAAGCTTTTTTAAAAAAAAAATAATCTCTGATCACCTGCTGTATGTTTCTGCTCAACATCACCTTTTTCAGTGTTACATCACAAACGTTGCCACGGCAACGAAGTGTAATAGAACAGTCAGAAGCAGCAGCAGGCCCAGGATGACTGTCCAAACATTTTTAAAATATCTTGAAGCTCTGTCCCCACCTCATACAGAAGTAGGTAGTTGGCATGAAACAATAATGGGAGGGGTAGAAAACAGTCTCCCTGCAAGCTAATGGGCTGGAGACACTTTCTATTTTTAAATGTTTTTGATGAGATGACAGCTGGTTGTTAAGCATTTTTTTCCCATTACTTCATTTTTATGAAGGGTGTATAAATATGTGGCAGGAAGATTAGCCGATAACAAAATGCAAGGAAAAAACCTCAACTGCATCTGAAACAGAAATTAACTAGTAAAGTGCTGGAATTTTGCTACTGTTCTTGTTGTTGCTTTTTCCAAATTTTGGAACATCAAATTCCTTGATATTCCAGTGTTATGCTAATAAACAAATTAGAAGAACTGTAGCAGCAGTTCCGAAACCACCAGCAGAGTTAGAACTTGCATAAACACCACATAGGGCAGAATCCAACTGAATTTTATGTTTGGCAAAGTGTAGTGGTATAACCCAAACTGATGTGCCATCATGTTGCCTCCAACCTATGGTGACCCTGTGAATAAGCAATCTCCAAAGCATCCTGTCCTCAACTGCCCTGGTTAGCTCTTGTAAACCCAAGCCTGTGACTTCCTTTAGGGAGTCAATCCATCTTGTATTTGGCCTTCCTCTTTTCCTGCTGCCTTTCATCTTTCCCAGCTTTATTGTCCTTTTCAGAGAATCCTGTATTCTCATGATGTGCCCAAAGTAGGTCAACCTCAGTTTCAACATTTTTGCCTCCATAAATAGTCCAAGCTTGATTTGCTCTTGGACACGCTTGTTCATCTTTCTGGCAGTCCAAGGTATCAGCAAAGCTGTCCTTGAACACCACATTTCAAACAAATCAATTTTTTCCCTGTCAGCATTCTTAATAGTCCCACTTTCACAACCATACATAGTGATGGGATATACAAGAGTGTGGATAATCTTGTTCCTGTCTCTAAATATGCGTCCTTATACTTGATTATATTTTCTAGTTCCTTCTTTGTTGCCCTTCTGGGTCTCAGTCTTCTTCCAATTTTTGACTGTACCCTTCATTTGCATTGATGAATGAAACAAGGTACTGTATTTTTCTGTGTATAAGATGATACTTTTGACTAAAATATTTAGATTAAAAATTAAGGGTTGTCTTATACACATAAGTAAGGAGGGGGGAGGGATCAAAGCGCTTTGATCCCTGCTTTCCCCCTCCACTTTCTTGCGAAGAAAGTGGAGGGGGAATGCAGGAATCATCAAAGCAATAAATAAATAAATAAATAAATAAATAAATAAATAAATAAATAAATAAATAAATAAATAAATAAATATTTATTCCTGCTTTCCCCCTCCACTTTCTTGTGAAGAAAAAAAATTTGGGTTAGAAAAGGGGGGGTTGTACATGGGGGGCATCTTATGCACAGAAAAATACAGTGTATAAAATCTTGATTTCAGTTTCTTTGTTGTCAACATTACTGTTGTGCAGTTCTTCTGTAGTCATAATTTTGGTCTTAGTGTTCAACTGCAGTCCTCCTTTGGCACTATCTTCTTTCACTTTCACTAAAAGGTGTCTCAAATCATTGCTGCTCTCTTCTAGTAAGATGGTGTAATCTGCATATCTTACATTATTGATGTTTCTTCCACCTGTTTTAACTCCTTCATCTGAATCTAGTCTGGCTTTCCATATGAAATCTTGCGCACAGATTGAACAGATAAGGGGAGAAAATGCACTCTTGTATGACACCTTTTCCTACAGGAAACCATTCTGTCTCTCCAAATTCTGTCCTAAAGATAGCTTCTGGTCTACAATATACAGTAGGTTACACATCAGGACAATTAAATGGTGAGGTATTTCTTTTCTTTCAGAATAATCCATAGTTTATCATGATCTACACAGTCAAAGGCTTTGCTGTAGCCTATAAAGCATAGATTTATCTTCTGAAACTTTTTGGTGCACCCCAGTACCCAGCAGATACTTGCTATGTGTTCTTGAGGTGTCTCTTTTTTAAAAATCCAGCTTGAACATCAGACACTTCTTGCTTCGTATAAGATAAAAGCATTTATTGCAATATGTTGAAAACCTTTTTCTTGCATGGGAAATTAAAGCAATGGTCCTCTCGTTACTGCACTCCTTGGCATCTCCTTTCTTGGGAACAGGAATGTATACTGAGTGTTTCCAGTCTGCAAATCATTATTTTGTTTTCCATATTTGTTGGGATATTCTTGTTAGGATTTTTACAGATTCTCTCTGTGGCTTGAAATAGTTCTATTGCTATCACATCTACCCTTGGTTGATTTATTTCTTCCGAATGCTTTCAGAGCAGCCTTCACTTCACTTTCTAGAACTACAAATCATCATAGGATTCCTCTTCAAAGGAGTCTATTATCCTTTTGTCTCTTCTGTACAGATTTTCAACACACTGTTTCCATCTTTTCCTGCTCAGATAGTCTGGTTACCTATTGGTTATTCAGCATTCATAATCTAGGCTTAAATCTCCCTTTGGTTTCTTGGATCTTCTGGAAGAGATCTCTTGCTTTTCCCATTTTGTTGTTCTCCTCTACGTTCTGTCATCCATCTAGGTTTTTCTTTTCTTTTTACTACAGGAATTGTGGTTTTGCATTCTTTCTTAATAATATCTCTGGTTTCAATCTACAGTTTTTCTATCTCACAATCAATCAGTGAAGTACAGTAATGCAGATCTGTTCCTTATGTGGACTTTAAATTCATCAGGAACATTGTTTGAAATGTATTTCGGCATTACAGTTATTTTAGTGTTCTTTTTCAGCTTTACTCTAATATTCACTTCCTTATCACTACCACAATGTGTTCCTCGTCTTGTTTTGGCAGACAGAATGCAGCTTCTCCGTCTCCTATTTACAATTACATAGTCTATTTGATTTCTGTATTGATCATCTTGTGATGTCCATGTGTATAGTTGTTTGCTTGGTTGTTTGTTTGATGAATGTATTTGGGATAATCAGATTGTTTGCTTTGTAGAACTCTGAATCATTCTTCTGTTTCATTTCTGTCCCCTAAGCCAAATTTTCTAACTACATTTGATTCTATTTTGCATCCAAGTCACCTATGATTATAAGCATGTCTTGTTTTGGTGCGTGATCAAATTTTTCTTGGATGTTTATGTAAAAACTTTCAATTTCATCTTCTCCACCATTTGTAGTTGGAACATAGACTTGAATGATGGTTCTGTTGATAGGTTTTCCATTGACTCTTATTGATATTATTGATATTGACATAAAGTGGTGAATATAGTTGCTAATTGCAAGTCTCTGATCAGATTCCCATATGTTGAGTCAAACAACCAACACACTACTAGAAATTTAATCAGGGATTTGTTAATTAGCCACTATTCAGGACTATGAGTTATGTCATTGCACTCATGTAAGCATAAAGATTCAATTCCATTCCAGGTACTAATGAATAAATTAATAATGAGTATTTGCAATATGTGTGCAATGCCTGTGAAACAACAGCTTGTGAAGCAGCCTGTGAAATGCCTTGTGGTACAAGATGGACATGTGTCTTTCCAAAATGATAGAAACTTCTCGCTAGCAAATACATTACAAGGTTCTAGCTGTTGCCCTGTTGATTCCTACAAAAGAACATGTGATCCATGTGTTCAGCTGGATAAGAGAAACATAGCAGAGCTATTAATGACCCTCACAGTATTGTTGAATTCAGTCTCAATATAGATTATCTCTCAGCTACACTGAAAGCAAGAACTATATTGGGAGATGGGCACCTGATGCAGGGATTGTGCTCCCCAGGGACACAAATTAGACACAATTATGCCTAGTAACTGATTTATTATTTTAATTATTTTTAACATAGACTGCACTTTATATGCAAGAGTTCCTAAGGTGATTACTTATCTACAGGCCCTTTCATAAGTTCATACCAATGTTTTGGTTGCTTAAATGAGCAGTACCCATCTTGTGAAACTCCATTTTCTAGCAGACAAAATCTTGTTCAATGATAATGTGCTTTAATGGTGAATGAAAAAAAGTGTGGGAGAGGTAAATAGGCAAAGAGGACCACAGCATGAAAGAGAAGAATGAAATCTCAAAAGCCATCGAGCTTCAGAGCTCAAGCATCACCCGTTAAGGCGGAAAAGAATACGAGGGAATGAGGCTTGAGAACATAGTGAGCTACAATAAATAAATTCACAATTTTTAAGGCACATTCATCTTTTCAGTTTAAAATGTCACAGAGTGGGAAGAAAGCATCCTTATGAGGGTTTCCTTCCTGTGCATTCAAGTGCATGGGTGCGTGCTCTCACCGACACATTCACCCACATTTTGTCATAGTTTATTGTGTCTACTCTTCAGATACATTAACAAAGTAACAGTTGCAGCTGAAAGTGAACACTGAAAATGCAGTTCCTTGAGGAGCAGTGTTTTATAAAGAGGAACCATATGATTCACCATTCATTGCCCATCTATTAAATCTCCAACCAAAGTAGCTCATAGGAATATATGCACATATGTGTACATACATACATACATACATACATACATACACACACACACACACACACACACACACACACACACTCACTCACTCACTCACTCACTCACTCACTCACTCTCACACGCACACACACAAACATGCAGAGAAACACACAGAGATTTTGCTCATATACAGGTTCTAGACATTCCTTACCCACATAGTTCTGGATGCTCAAAAAATATCACAGAGGACATCACAAGTCAGTCTCTCTAAGATTGCTCTTATTTTCCTTACCTGTTTGTTTTCTGGTCAGTCCTCCCCTCGGGTGGTCAATGTCCATTTCAAAAAACAAACACAATTCCCTACTACTTTCAATGACTTACTTCAAGCTGAGCCCTTGCATGGGCATGTTCCAACGAGAGAAACATGATGTTCAACATGTAAACATAATGTGAAAGTCAGTGAGACTTACCTTGAGTGCCAACTACATGTGATGCGATTTGCCTGACCGGCAAAAGTCCCATTCTGCAAGTTAACTTTTATCTTACTTCAAATATCCATACACTGCCCAGCAGCAAAGTTTCCAGGGAAGCTTATACAAACAAAACAAAATCTCATACAGCATGTAACACATTAAAACAAATGTTTTTGCCTTGGTGCCAAGGAAGTGTACCAGTCCTTAAGACATAACTGGAAATGGCCAGAAAGGGACCTTTTAAATTAGTTTTTTCTTCCCATCTAGTATGAGGAATGTGTGTGGAGCCGGGGCAGTGGTGGTGGTCCACACTTTGTTTTAGGGGGAAAAATGCACCTGGTGGTACAATTCTCCAGTTTTTTTTTTTGGGGGGGGGGTCACATGTGCGTGTACATGCACATGTAATTTCTTTTCCAGGGTTCCAAGATCCACTAAAACAGCTTTGGAGACTTCATTTTATGTATTTAATGGGGGAAAAGTCCAAGAACTGTAGAACCATATTTTAGGTAATGAAAATAATTCAGACAAATAATAGACAAAAAATCACTCTTCTAATGCTCCTTCAGATTATGCAATGACCATGCCAATCTGCTAAGGAATGGGACAAAAGTGTACTATGTAGTCAAGAAATGAAGCTAAGGCTACTTTATAGCTATATGATTATCCTCCACTAAGTTGTACTTATAGCATGCTTAACTATAACTGTAACTATAACTATAACTGTAACTATAACTATAACTATAGGCATAAAACCCAAGACGTAGCCATACAACACCCATTAGTTTACTTTCCTGTTCCATCTACTATTAGTACAACTCCATTTCCACATTAAACTGCCACTTCTGTAAACATATACCAATATGTGCCATACATACTGATAGCATTTGCAGAATATTATGGCATGAATTAGCATGTACTCTGTTTAAAGTGTAAATTTTAAATTGACTGAAGCAGTGCCATATTTCTGAGGCAATGTTATTATATTTTGAGAGAAGGCAAACATTACAGGAGATTTGCTCAATATAAGCTCGCCAAGGTTACATTTACAGTCATTACCAAAATGCACTACAGTTTTTGGAATGTATTCAGACTGCCCAAATAATCCATCCAGTAACTATGTGTTTGAATGAATATAATCTAAATTTGTACTGTGGGCTTTTCATAAAACCTGGATGGTATGCGACTATCTAAGATTAAATACATTGATTGGAGGAAGCCCATTTGATTGTATCCAATTGGTCTCCCCCCCCTACTTTTCATACTGCTCACTAATGTATAATTTTACCTATCTGTTTATTTATTTATTTAATTTATATCCCACCAATTTAGACTGAAATCTACTTAGTTTCCCCCCCAGTAGAAGAGGAAGGAATATCAGACAGTTCAAGCTGTTTAGTTTTTTAAAGGAGATAATACATTTTGCTCTGAAATTTAATTGAAAGCATCCGGAGAGATTGAATAATGACAAAAAGGAATGGAAAAAGTCTCCTAAATTACAACAATGAACAATTAAAAGTCTATTTAATTTTGTGTTTTACAAGCATATTACTTTTAACAGTTACATGTCCACACCATAATAATAGTTATGGTATTACATTCTCTGAGTTTGTAACATTTATTTTTAAAACTGCCCAGATGTTCAGATCAGAGAAACATCCTCCTAAGTGCATTCTTGCACAAGTCATCAAGTATTCAGAACTATCAAATGATACTTGATGGAAAAAATGTCATGCTCTGATAGCAGCCCAAATTAGGGCCAAGAGGTTTGTGAACAGGTGGATGCAATTTTAGAGCCTAGTGATAACTCTCAGTCTTCTGTAGAAATAATTATTGCTGGGATCATGCTGTACGTTGCAGCTCTTCTCCCTCTACCTTCCCTCCATCTAAATCTACTATCAGCAACTCTTCTTGACATATGGCAACAACTTAAGCCAAGTGGACATTAGTGATTCTGTGTATATCATTTTTGTCACACAGGGTGGGCAACACAAAAAAATGTGGTTTTGTTTAATAGAAAGGGCACTCTACACCCTACGACAGAAGGAATAACATAAAAATGGCCAAATACATGTTTAATATCATGAAGAAATTAAACTACCATATACTAAATCAAAAGAAATTAATCAAAAAAGACAAAAACATGTGGCAGCTTAAAGACAATTGGTGAGACTAGTCTTTCTCATGCCCCAATTAACTCCTCCAAAAAAATGAGGAAGTAAAAGTGGGATCAATTTATTTGGCTGTGCATTGGACTCAGCTTATATTTCTACCATTGCTTCTGGGATATGTGGTATCCATGTTTGTCACGTTCTAAGCAAAATTTGGAACATCTGAGGCAATTCAGCTTGATTAAGAATTGAACAAGGGACTTTGTGGAAAGCAGACTTGGGGTGACAATTTCAACAAGTTTGTCGAGGGGATAGAATAGTTATCCAACATTTCCTTAGATATGGGACCATTAGAAGTGGTAGTAGGACCATTTATTTCTTTTTCCTAAGGTTCTTTTGGTATCTGGTTACTGTACTTCACATTCCATGTTTAAAAAACATATGGGGAAAATCATTTTTCCATATGTCTGATGAAGTGGACTTATCCACAAAAGCTCATGTTAAAATATAATAATCTTTAAGGTGCCATATGTAGTGTGTCTCTTTTTTTGTCTGTTTTGTTTTGTTCCTTTCGATTTTGCCTGATATGCTTGCACAGACTATTTATTTATTTATTTATTTATTTATTTATTTATTTATTTATTTATTTATTTATTTATTTATTTATTTGATTTTTACCCCGCCCCTCTAGACAACGTCTACTCGGGGTGGCTTACAGTACATAAGTTAAAACATGTTAAAATAGCATATAAAATGCTATTATACAATTAATTCTAAGCAACAGATTTCCAAGATGGCAATACTCAAAAGAAGAAAAAGAAAGAGAAAGAGAAAATCACTTAATTGACATGGGGAAGGCCTGTTTAAATAACCAAGTTTTAAACTGGCTTTTGAAAACACCCAGCGACGGTGCCAGCCGAATTTCAGCAGGGAGTGTGTTCCACAGCGGAGGGGCGACCGCCGAGAAGGCCCGGTTTCTAGTTTTCTCCTTCCAGGCCTCCCTCGCTGTCAGTCCTTCAGCCGTCCCTGCTGGCTATGTTGGGTGATTCGGGTAGATCTGGGCGGGAGGAGGCGATCTGCCAAATATTGAGGTCCCAAACCGTTTAGGGCTTTATATGTAATCATTAACACCTTGAAGTCGATGCAGAAACGAATAGGTAACCAGTCCAGTGCAGCCAGAGTGGGGGAGATGTGCTGATATTTTCTCACCCCAGTAGGAAGCCTGGCTGCTGCATTCTGGACCATCTGAAGCTTCTGCATGAGCCTCAAAAGCAGCCCCACATAGAGTGCATTACAATGGTCCAATCTTGAGATTACGAGCGCATGGACTAGAGTAGTGAGAGACCCCCCATCAAGATATGGCCGCAGGTGGGCAATCCACCATAGATGAAAATAGGTGGAGCGGACCACGGACACTACCTGGGTTTCCATGGTAAGCGCCAGGTCCAGATGTATCCCCAAGCTGCGGACCTCACTCTTTGCAGCAAGGGCTGTCCCTCCAAAGGAGAGAGAGTCACCTATGCTGCTGACGGAAGGGCCACCCACCCTCAAGACCTCCGTCTTGTCCGGGTTCAGCCTCAATCTATTTGAATACATCCATTCCAGTACAGTCTCCAGGCAGCGCTGGAGGGACCGGACGGCATCCACTGAAGTTGGTGTAAAGGAGATGTAGAGCTGTGTGTCATCAGTGTACTGATGACAGGGTGCCCCACACCCCCTGATGACCCCGCCCAGCAGCCTCATATAGATATTAAACAGCATTGGGGAGATGATCAACCCCTGTGAACCCCACAATTGAGATTCCACGGGGCCGAGACATTCTCCCCAAGCTGTACTCTCTGGGGGCGGTCCTCCAGGAAGGAGCGGAGCCAGGCAAGTGCCAGGCCACTGACTCCCAACTCGGAGAGCCTCCCCAGGAGGATACCGTGGTCGACAGTATCAAAGGCGGCTGAGATGTCGAGGAGAACTAACAAGGACATATTGCCCCCATCGGCCTCCCTCAACAGGTCATCCAACAGTGCGACCAGTGCCATCTCTGTACCATAGCGTGGCCTGACGCCCGACTGAAATGGGCCCAGAGCATTGGTTTCATCCAAGAGCGCCTGAAGCTGATCTGCCACCACCCTCTCAACCACTTTGCTGAGGAAGGAAACATTGGCGACGGGCCTATAATTGCCAATTTCGTCCGCCGCCAAATTTGGTTTCTTCCTAATGGGCCTAATGAGTATCTCCTTGAGGGCCAGGGGGACCTTGCCCTCCTGGAGAGACCCGTTAATTATTGCAGTGGCCCATTCAGTTACTGGCCTGGCTGCTTTGATCAGCCAGGCCAGGCAAGGGTCGAGAGAAGAGGTGGTGGCCCAACAGCGATCAAGTGCCTTGCCTACCAAATCTGGTGTTATAGGCTGAAAGGAGTCGAGAATTACCGGGCAGAACGGAGCGCTGGACATCTCTGCTCGACCCATTGTGTTTAAAAAAGGAGAAAGGTCACGGTGGATGGCCTCCACTTTGGATTTAAAAAAACGACTAACATGGCTACCTCTTCTAAAACTATATTAAGGAAGAAGAGTGACACCTTTTCCTCCTACATGACATGGAATGTACTGAGAAGCCATTTGCACACAGCTCTCATTCCCAACACCTTGGTCATCTCTGGATAATACCCAGGCTCAGTGTTGACATGGTGGAGGATTAGAATAGAGAGCTTTCAGAAATAGAATTCCCCCACCTGCACTCCAGTTTCAGCACTCAATAATTCTATTCAATCACGTCTCAATCGTAGAATCACAGAATCATAGAACAATGGAGTTGGAAGGGTCCTATCAGGCCATTGAGTCCAACTGCCTGCTCAGTGCAGGAACCCAAATCAAAGCAGATCTGACAGATGGATGTCCATTTTTCTCTTTAATGCCCTCCAGTGCTAGAGCACTCACCATTCTTTTTCGTTTGTATGTTGTAAATTCAATTCTGTTCATGAGAGGCCCTTTCCACTTGCACTGATTAATAAAGTCACCATGATTTGACAGCACATAACAACAATAGACCAAAGCCCAGTTCAGATGTTCAAAAAAGAGTCAATTTGAAAGCTTGATTGTGGGGAGGGGAAAATTCCAGCTCTGTATAGTGCCTGTAACTGTCCTCACAGAAAGAGGGAATCTCAGAAGAGGAAAGCTTCCATGCGACCAGATGTCCTGAAAAATCAGGGTTCCTAATGGTGTAGAGAGGCTCAACATTAAACTGGCTGCTTCCTCTTCAGAGTGTCCTTCTTAACATGAAGAAAGACAAGGGGTGGGGCTAAAACTCTCTCCTTGCTCACACTTTCAGATTAACCATTTTTAAAATGCTTGAAAAGAAGGATTAGGATTATTCATCAGCTGCTCAGTGCAATCCAGGAGGAAAAGGGGTTGATTGGACAGCGAGGCTAGGGGTGTCTGTGTCATACAGCTCCTAACACAAGAGCATAATCTCTTTTAAAGCACAATTTCTCTTCAAGATAATATTGAGTGTCTCCCAATGTTGCCTTTCCAAAGGCCTTTGCAAAAGTGACTTCCCCAGAGAATCAAGTGCATAGAAAAACATCTATTTGCAACATTATCTTAAAACACAAACATTGAGACTGGCTCACTCTTGTGGTTTTTAAATCTTAAAACATAACATAAGAGGAGGTGAAAAGCTAAAGCAACAGAGAAAGTGAGGTCTTCATGTAATTACATTATAAATGGATTGTAAGATGAGCCTGGATGAATTCAGCCAAACAAGTCAAATATCAGGTTTTCCACAGAGGACAATCAGATGTCGATCAGAAGCTCACAAATGGATAGAAGTCCATGGGAAGAATGGTATCCGTAATAGTTGAATTGGTATTCATAATCATGTTGCCTCTCTTGTTGGAGGCAGCCTAAAGCTATCACAATTTGCAGCCAGCAATATTTGTACCTTCCACTTTAAAGCCAGCTGGGTCAGAGGCCACCCCCTATATACAGTGAGAACAAATTTCCTATTTTAATGATACATTGTGTTGTGCTTCTTTTTATCTGAATTTCCTCTCTTTCAGTCTCATCTCACGATTACCTGTTTCAATAATGAGAGAGATGGAGATGCCTTCAAATAATAAACATTCTCTTCACACCAGTATTATTTTGTCTAACATGTCCCCACTTATCCACCTATGAATCAAACCAGAGAGCTCCACATGTTCTAAACTTTCCTCAGACCTTGATAATGTGGGTGGTATCATTACCTCCTGCACATCCCAGAAGCAGCAGTGGAAGTGCTGAGAGGGATCATAAGTCCACAGTAGTGCTGCAAATAGATCCCACTTTGAGCTTCTTCACTTTTCAGGAAGAGTACTTCAGAAGATAAGGGAGAAAAAAACATTCTCACCAACTGTGTAGTACAGTGGAGCTATTCCAGAATCCTCAGAATACAAATCATGGCACCAACAGGACTTCACCTGTTACCAGTAGCCATTTCACACAAAGCCTAAGTCAAACAAATGACAAGGACTTAAATAAGAAACAAATAAATGAAGTCACATCTGCTTCTCTCTCTCTATCTCTTTTTACTCTGGAATACTGCCTTTAAAGCATTCAGAATCTCCCTTAGCTACAGAAAACAAAACTGACCGACACAGACTGACTTCAACTGACACTATCCACATATGCTTTCATAACCACAAACATATCAAGGTAGCTTGTGCTTTTAGTGTGACTGTTTTCAATGTCACTGTGTGCATTTGAGTGTTTCTATGTGTTTTAAGGCTGAAACTTCCTCAGTAAAGAACAGAATCTCAGATCAGGAGAGGCTGACATCTGGTGCTATTACCCTTTAGTTGCAGACCCAGAATAATATACAGCACCGTGAAGTCATTGTCAGTAGTTTTTAAGGAGGGATATAAAGAGCCAAGCATATTAGTTGTGTTCTAATTTATTGTCTCATCTCCCACTGCAGCTCCTGGCTAATTACTTTGTTAATTTTCCTTCCCATCCCTTCTTTAACAGGCTTTACCTATTAATGTGCCAAGATGATGTTTTTAAAATATTATTTCTTGAACTGCATACTGGTGTCTGAAAGCTAAGCAAAGAAGGGTCTTCATACATATTCAGTAATACCCTACAAACAAAAGACACATCTGCTAAGACAGAAGCAGGAGTTATGCATGATGTAGGCAAAGCATAAAAGTCAAAATACACTTAAAGGGGCAACATGGTGAGGCATTTATTTTATATGGTACAAAAATAAGAGGTTCCAATTGCTTACAGTTAAGGGTGAAAAGCTATTGTGTTCTATTTCACAGAACACCGACACCAATTCTCTAAACATCCCTAAAACTACCCCAAAAGTTTAACTGCATCAAATTCACATTTGCCTGCTCAATGCTGGCAAATTGTGGCCTTCCAACTGGTGTTGGGCTGCAGCTTCTATCAGCTCTTGTCAACAAATCCAATGGCCACAGAGATAAGTGGAGTTATAACCCAGTAATATTTAGAGGACTACATATTCCCCACCAGCAGCAGAAGCTTTAGGGTGCTGCCAACATTTCCCCCCCTTTTGGACTGAATAAGCTACGTTCCCTGTTTTTCCATTAAGAAGCTGGATTATAAACATGGCTTTGTGGGTGACACTTGATGGTTCTGACTCCTGTATTTCTTAACTGTTCCACAGGGAACAAAAGATAGACAAATCAACCCTTTTACTTTTTTCACTTCAGGATTGCTGTTTTTAGGAGTGGGGAGGGGAATTTTCAAATCTTTCCTCAAATTCATGGAGAAATTTACAGGAGGAGGAGAAGGAGAAAGAGAGCTAAACATGCAAATCTGTCTGATTCATTAAAGTGAATCTGTCAATTTCACTTTCTCCTACAATTTTTTTTTTTATAGGGCAGGAGAGATTATCTTAAATACTTCCCCTCAGATTTATGGACATAATGTGAATTTTGGAAAGTCCTTATAATAATGAAATTCTCATCCATCCCTACAGACAACTTAAACCAGGATCCTTTTGATGGTTTCTTGTTTAGGAATACAAAACTTATTTATGTGATTGCATCCCTTTTCTCCATCCCTTTTCTCAATAAACTCAAGTTGCAATCCTGTGCACAGTATCCTGAGAGTAAACCTCATTGAATATAACTCTGAAGGGGGGGGGAATTAGAGATGGGAGTATTCATATACAAATACCCCCACACAGGTGGGCATAACGAAGGTCCAGCCTCCCGGGGCCGGACCATCCACTCACCTTCCACTGTTGCTGTAAGCTCCGCACTGCCTCCCTACTGCTCTGGAGCTTGTGGTCTGCAAGCCATTCCTGGCAGGAGGTGGGAGGACGAGCCTTCTTGCAAGGTCGAAGAGTGGCTCACAGACAGCAAGCTCTGGAGCGATAGGAAGGGAGTGCAGAGCTCGTGACAACAGCAGAAGGTGAATGGATGGTCCAGCCCCAGGGGGCTGAACCCTCATTATGTCCACCTGTGCGGGGGTATTCATATTTGTATATGGATACCCCCATCTCTAGGGGAAATGCAAAGTACCACACTACACAAGTTGTACACAGTTGGGTTCCCAGGACTGGTCCACTTCAAAGATGCTGCTGGATCAGGTAGCTTCACACCATTCTCTGAAGTAGAGAAGAAACAAAACTGTGATTTGTTGGACCTACACTTCATTGTTAAATGATTCAGGAAAGAGGTAAAAATCACTGACTCAGTTCTGTAGGACAGAACAGTAGGGCTCCTTTCCTTCACCAGAAACAATTGGTTGTTAGGATCATTTTTCAGTGGTGAGATGTAGTGTAGTGAATGAGTGGTGAATACACACAGCATCTTTTTGATTAAGAGGAATTTCTGGCACTCTACAGTTTCTCTAGCTTATTCTCCATTAGGTAAGTCTTGACTCTCCTATGTATGAAGTGAGGGAGGAGGAGTATGGACTGGGGAAAGATGGGTTCTGAATTCTCAAAACCCAAAGCCCTTTGGGAAGAATTCTGACCTTCAGACTCCCAGTCTCATACAGCCATTGCTTTAGGAGCTACTGACTTATAGTTCTTAAACAGAACATATTGAGTTGAGGGTCAAGCATTGATTTCTGAAAATATTCAGGCATCGTGGTTCCCAAGAAAGAATACCTATGACAATACAAAGCCCTTAAACATGAGTAGAGACCTTCACTCATGAATCTATAATCTTCACCCCAGGAAACAGTTCTACCATAGTTAGAACCGCTGGGACCTGTCTCCTTTTTTGAATACAGTGAGTCGAGCTGAGATGTCCAGCGCTCCATCTTGTCCGGCAATTTTAGACTCCTTTCAGCCTGTCATGCCTGACACTGTCGCCAGGGCACTTGATCGCTGTCGTACCACCACCTCCTCCCTTGACCCCTGTCCGGCCTGGCTAATCAAAGCAGCCAGGCCTACAACAACGGAATGGGCCACTGCAATAATTAATGGGTCTTTCCTGGAGGGCAGATTTCCATCTGCCCTGAAGGAGACACTCATTAGGCCCATTAGGAAGAAACCAAGTTTGGCGGCGGATGCAATTGGCAATTATAGGCCCGTTGCCAATGTTTCTTTCCTAAGCAAGGTCGTTGAGAGGGTGGTGGCCGACCAGCTTCAGGTGCACCTGGACGAAACAGATGCCCTCGATCCATTTCAGTCGGGCTTCAGGCCGCGCCATGGCACAGAAACGGCATTGGTCGCCCTATGTGATGACCTACTGAGGGAGGCCGACAGGGGCAAAGTGTCCCTGCTGGTCCTCCTCGACATCTTAGTGGCCTTCGATACCACTGACCACGGTATCCTCCTGGGGAGGATCTCCGAGTTGGGAATTGGGGGCCTTGCTCTGGCCTGGCTCCGTTCCTTCTTGGAGGACCGTCCCCAGAGAGTGCAGCTTGGGGAGAGCGTCTCGGCCCCGTGGAATCTCAATTGTGGGGTTCCACAGGGGTCGATCATCTCCCCAATGCTGTTTAACATCTATATGAGGCCGCTGGGTGGGGTCATCAGGGGGTGTGGAGCCCGGTGTCATCAGTATGCTGATGATACTCAGCTCTACATCTCCTTTCCACCTACCACAGGAAAAGCTGTCCTGTCCCTTCAGCGCTGCCTGGGGACCGTACTCCAATGGATGCAGAATGGGCTGAGGCTGAACCCGGACAAGTCGGAGGTGCTAAGGGTGGGCACCCCCACAGTCGGGAGTTTAGGAAACTCCCTCTCTTTTGGGGGGGGTGACCCTTCCTGCGAAGGATGGGGTACGCAGCTTGGGATCCATCTTGACCCGGCGCTCACTATGGAATCCCAGGTGGTGTCGGTGGTCCGAACTGCCTTCTACCATCTCAGGCGGGTAGCCCAGCTGCGGCCCTATCTCAATGTTGGGGCCCTCACCACTTTGGTGCATGCGCTCATAATCTCAAGATTAGACTACTGTAATGCGCTCTACGTGGGGCTGCCTTTGAGGCTGCTGTGGAAACTACAGGTCGTGCAGAATGCGGCGGCCAGACTTCTCAGTGGAGTGAAAAAATTCCAACACATTTCACCCACTCTGGCCGCACTGCATTGGCTGCCCATCCGATTCCGCATCGACTTCAAAGTGTTGATGCTCACGTATAAAGCCCTAAATGGTTTAGGGCCTCGATATTTGGCGGAACGCCTTCTACCACCAAGGTCTACCCGTGTCACCCGCGCGAGCCAGGAGGTGAGGCTGAGGAGCCTAACGCCAAGGGAGGCCCGGAAAGAAAAGACAAGAAATCGGGCCTTCTCGGCGGTGGCTCCTTGCCTC
This sequence comes from Pogona vitticeps, assembly GCF_051106095.1. Lineage (NCBI taxonomy): Eukaryota > Metazoa > Chordata > Lepidosauria > Squamata > Agamidae > Pogona > Pogona vitticeps. The sequence continues at coordinate 323,239,647 of NC_135783.1, read as the reverse complement.
TGGAATAACCTTCCTCCTGATATTCGCGCGGCCCCCTCGCTGGGTATTTTCAAAAAGCAACTAAAAACATTGATGTTTCGGCAGGCCTTCCCCCCCCCAGTTAATTCCTAACTCCTCTTTCCTTCTCTTTCCTAGTGTTTTATCCAATTGTTGAAAGTTTTCTTCTTTGTAAATTGGTTTTTATTATTGTTGTTCCCTTTGTTGTGAGCCGCCTAGAGTTGTCAATCGACTAGATAGGCGGGATATAAAATAAATAAATAAATAAATAAAATAAATATGCTTACACAAAGAATCAGCTATGTGGTGCTGCTCTTCATGCAGGTTGCCCCTTCCCTGCCTTTCCAAATAAAGGTGCCAAGGTAAAGAGTCAAAGTTCATATTCTGGTGTTTTTTCCCCCCTCCTACAAGGATAACCAGGGATGAAAAACTCTCAGAATCTTTCAGCCCATGTGCCTATTCTATGTTGGGAGCTGTTGTGCAAAAAAATAATTTTCCCTAATGACTGAATGACAGAGCAGCAGCCTATCAGAAGTCCAAAAGTGACTGTTTATTCAGGACTGGGTATCCACAATTTATTTGTCAGGCCTTGAAGCTTCATCCATAGATCTGGGTTCGGCAAGTTACAAGGGTTTTTGCTCTTCCTTGGATTGGATTAGGCATCCATCAGTCTCGAAAGACTATGGTAACATGCTCTGTATGGAGAACTTGGAACAGGATCTAGTGTGGCTGAGAAGGCCAATTTGAGAGTGACAATCCCTTCCACACTGAGGACAAATGCAATCTGTCCCCCATCCAGCTCCCTGATTTTGCTGCTTTCAGGACTGCCTCTTTGCCTCGGCCTACTGGACAACGGACTCTTCATATTGGGAGAGGCCGTGATGCACGGTCGTGATGCTCTTCCTAGACCTTGGAAAACCAAGCCTTCCCCTGACTCCCTGAAAATTTTTAATTTTATCAAAGTTGCAGCCGTACACCATTGGCAAAGCGTGATTTGCCATCTAAACAGGTTTGGAAACAGAAAGTGATTTGGCAGCAGCTTATGGTCTCCAAAAAAGGTATTTTGTGGTATTAAACAGCCCTACAAGTGATTGTGTTTATATGGTTCACCCTAGAGCTTCTGAGGGACAAAATTTGTACTTTTGGGGACAAGTTGGTTTGAGATTCAGGGCTCGGGAGGGATCTGCAGGAGTCAGGGAGGTGCTCTGGGGGTTCTAGGACACAAGCGGCTCACAGGTCACAATTTCCCTATCCCTGCTGTATCTCCTCTTTTTCCTTGTATTTTTCTTTCTCCCCTGCTCTTCCTTCCTAATGTTGTAAAATTGCTTGAAAGCATCCCAGCTGTCAACGTCAGGAGGAAATCTTGGTTCACTTAAACTTCTGGAGCTAGGGACTTTGCCTTAGCAACCAAGCAAAGACTGGATTAGGACAGAGATGCAGAGAGATCTAAAGAGTGAGCATAACTGTTCACCATGAAGCCTCCATTACAACTAGATAAGGGGTGGAGGAGAGGTAGAGTTTTTCTCTGGCTCATATTAAAATCTTACCTGGAAAAGTTGTTGAGCTTGCTAGCAGGGGCAAGAAAGGGAGATAGTTTGATTCAAGATGCCAATATGCTTGAAGAAAGCCATCAAATTTATCATCTGAACTGGCTCATGACAAAGTTCACTGAGTTTGATCAACAGTGTTTGCCTACTTGTTATTAGAAAGCATTCTTAGTTTCTCAGATGTGGTAGTCAAGCTACTTGAAAGTTGAATCCTTGTTGTCAGAAACACTTTTAAGTTACAGAAACACTTGAGAGCATTGTGCAATGGAAGAACCACTCAGCCACCCACTTAAGAGCAGCAGCACCCTGCAACTAGCTAGCTTCCTTCCTTCCTCCCTCCCTCCCTCAACCCTATTCAGAGCCTGGAAATATTACTGTTCTGGACAAAAAACTCAAGAATTCGCTAGCCACTATAGTCAAGGGAAGTCTAGTAGTCCAAAAAAGTAATTTCCACCCTCCTATTTTGCCAACCTTTCCATCCTTGAATGCAATGGCATAAAGTTTTGCTCAACCTTAGTTGACAGGAGCCTTCAGAGCAGAGCAGAACTCAATCCGAGTTAGGCATCACATGGGTGGAACAGCATGACAAGAAATCTATGAATTCTGTAATGACATAATGAAGCACTGAGTAAGGTTTAGAGACAGGCAAAAGGGGCGGGGGAAGGACCTAGGGTAAATTTGGTGGGTTTGCTTGAAATTCAGGTGATATACACTGTAAGATTCATTTCACTGAAAGAACATGTTCAGCAGATAATGAATTGAGTTTGTGGTTGGGATTTTTTTAACAAGTGTGTTAGGAGAGAGAAGACTGGGAAGTGAGAAAGAATCAAACACAACCATCTGTTTTATTGGAACTGTAAGGGCTTCCAATTGCCTTATTAGCTTTATATAGGAAAGGTTAAAAACTTTCACTTTTACTTATCCTTCACTACAGATTTCGTGCAAGGCAGAAGCCCCATTCAGTCGTTATTTTTTCCTGCCTAGATGTAGCCAGCCTTGTAACGTCCTTCGTTACTTTCTCCCCATGAGCAGGGATGAGTTTGAAACATATAGGCTCCATATGCAGGCAAGAACTGTGGAGAATCAGGGTGCTTGCTTGCATGTAGAGCCTACATAAAGGCAGGAATCTCTCCTCCTCAGACCTTTCTCTGTTTGTGTGGAGAATCTGTTGAGTGAGGGGACAGAACTAGGTTTGCTCTTTCTCTGTATTGAAAATGCATTATTTATTTACTGTATTTATTTATCTCATGCATTTATATATTGCTTACTTAGTGCAAAGCACTACTCTAACTGGTTCACAGCAACACAATGTAACACTGACCCAACCACTCAACATTAAATATTTCAAATAAAACAAGCAGAAGGAACACATATAACATAGCTTAAGAGAGGATGCTTTTGAATGTGTTTTGAAACAGGACAGTCTTTAGCATCCTCTTGAAGTACAGGACGGAAGGAATATGATGTACTTCTGCCAGGATCCCAGTCCATAAGGATGGGGCTGCAACCAAGGAGGTTTGCCTTTCTCAGCATGACAACCCAGACAATCAGGCCTGGGAAGAGTGGGTGATGTGGCCTGAAGGAGAGATGCTCCAACATCCGGAAAGGAAATCTTTGCTTCTCCCGTCATGCATGAGGATGAGTAACTGAGAAACTGCAAAATTTTTCTCGTCCCGAATTAGAGAGTGTTTTGTGGAGCTCTGGACAAGAGAAGAGCAGGAGAACAACAAAATTTTCGGGACGGTTCAAATTAAGAAAATAGTGCCAATCACACTTTAACAGAAATAAGACAATGTTCATACCATGCTAATAGCAGCTGCTTCGCCCCCTTGGACTTTTCAGGATTAGAAGCATTTCAAGGCCTGTTTGCATCTTTTTAAAAGAATCAGCCCATTGGTTGATGTTTGTGTCTGCTTTGTTTCTCCAATAGAATGGGCGCTATGTTCTGTGCAGAGATAGTCTGAGCAAATTATGGAGATTCTGAAGAGTCAAAATAGCACAACTTCTCTTGTCTTCATAGAAGGCACGCAATCTCCAGAAGGTAACCAATCTCACAGAGATTGAAACATCCTCTTCAAGGCTAGTTGGTGAATCCATTAGAACAAAGAATTTAATGTGTGCTCTGCACATCCCCAATGCTGCCTTTGAGCTGCCATTTACTCTCTCACACACACACGCCATTTGTAGATTCTGTATATCTTTTTCTTCATTCACCCCGCATTCATCTTTTTGATAATTTCCTGAAAGTCAAACTCTGTGCACTGCTAAAGAACGTAATCCTTCCAGAGACTGTACAGGTTTTCCAAAAGCCTTTTTTCCCCTTATGCCTGTCATATGGCCTATAATTGTGTGAACAGAGGTTTTTTTAAGGCAGTCTTTATTTCTTGCTTCCCCATGGGTCATGCAAATTCCTTCACTACACCCTGTAGAAAGATTCTTGGCAAATATGTGTGTAATGCTTTACTGATAACCTCTGTGAAAGAGAAAACTAGTACAATTTATTCTATTGTTGAACATTTCTTAGAGAAGAAAAAGGAATAAGGAATCTAAAGAACAGTACTGAAGTCGGCTGATGGCAGCAGGGGTACACCAACTAGCACAGATGTAAACATATATCTGCTAGAAGACCGGCTATTTTAGGATATGATTCTAAATGGTCAAAGGGGAATGTAGTAATTCTAGGCCATCTGAAGCTCTGCTGAATCTAAACCTCTCCCCACCTATGGATCTAAATTTGAACCCCCTGAATCTGATGTTGGAGGAGAGGTTTTCAAATACCCTGGACTTCCAGAAAGACAATGTGGCTCCTAGATCAAATCAAGCTCAAACTCTTTCTAGAAGCAAAAATTATAAAACTGAAGTTGTTGTATTATGGGAACATCATGAGAAGACAAGACCCACTAGAAAAGATAATAATGCAGAGAAATATTAAAGGCAACTGGAGAAAAGGAAGAAAAAAATGAAATGGGTTGACTCAATGAAGGAAGCCACAGCATTAAGTGTGCAAGAGCTGAGCACAGCTGTTCATGACAGGATATTCTGGAGGTTGCTCACTCATAGGGTCACCATGAGTCAGAAGCGACTTAATAGCATGTAATACTATCACCCTTTCTGGACATAACTTTGTGCCAACTTTGTAGGGTCTCTTCCTCAGCTGAAAGAGGTTTGGGACTGAAATACCTCTGGTTCCTCGCTCATTCTGCCCCCTTTCATAGCTTTGCTGCATGATCTTAGCCAGTGGAGCAGGGACGCCAGCAAATCTATTGGCAGATCTCTGAGATCAGCCAGTAGTATCTTCTCTGACCACAGAAGGACATTATCCTTTTCAAAAAGACATTTCTGCCAGAAGAAGAGGCATATGCTTAATGCAACAGCTCAGTTTATTTCTCTTTAATCAGCATCCTGGGGCCCCTCCTCCTTCCTGCACAAGAGTACAATTCCTCAAAATCTTTATCTAGCTTCCCCAGGGGAGAAGTATCACCGGAAGCCGACAGGACTAGAAGTCAATTTTAGGAGGGACTAAGGAACAATATGAAGGATGATCTGGGAAAGTCAAAGTCTTACCTTCCCATCAGACAGAAAAAGCAGAAAAGAGAGATAACAACTGCTATAACAAGCAATATCAGCAAATAAATGAAATAGAAAATTTTCTAGATTCCCCCCCCCCCCCCGGCCAGTTTAAACTTGTGACTATTCCTTGGGGTAATCAGAGATTGCATTGTATTCACCATCTCTCCTGGCCTACACTCAGTAGAAAGGAACAAAATGACAGTAACAATAAAGATACTCAAACATAATTAGGCATCCCTTGATAAAGACCACTTCTAAATGCCTCAACAGACTGAAAGCTCATCAGGCATGCATCTTAAGGGATGAGTCAGCAGAGTCAGTGTAAATTAAGTACTTATTGCTGCCTGGCTGTCCCATCCCTGCAACAGCAAAGATAAAAACAATTGCTTTCATACCTCTAAGCCGATCAAGAAGAGGTTCTCAAGGGTTTGGTATGGCACTAAATACATTTGTGAGAAGAAACACCCTTAAGCTAACTCTTCTGGTAGTGATGTTAGATTAACAGAACTTCACACATTCCATAAGATCAGAAGGCAATAATAGCTAAGGAAAAACAAGTTAGTAAATTTAAGTGCATACAAATGATTTTTAAGACCCCATTCAGTTCACTTAGAAGCATGAACGAGGAGCTTATGGATATATATGGTATCAACTTGTAGCTTCAGGTAATGATGGGATGTCAGTTTTGTAACATTTCTTCAAATCTTTTAAATATGTCCTTTAAAAAATCTTTCTGTGTGCATCGGGACAGCTAGTAGACTTAGAAAGCCACTCACTACTAGGAATGGAAATGACATTTCTTGGATACATATGTGACTACCAATGGAAAAACTAGAAAGCAAATTTGTAGTTCTACAGAATGGCAGCAAATTGCTATATGATTTATTATTATACTTTCCACAGAGAAAGTCTTTGCGTGATTCTCTGCCTCAGGTGCCAAAATTACTTGATTGGCCCACTGCATATCTTGACTTGCATAGTTAGAGCACCATTTGTTCCTCTGCCTCAAACATCAAAATATCTGGGGGCTGGTGCTAGGATATGGCTAGGGTAGAGTGTCCACAGCTTAGCACTACAGCCCAGATTTTGCAGACAAGAAGTTGCCAGCTTCAGTCACTGGCATCTCCAGGTGGAAACCTCCAGTAACAAGCAAAGGGAAAGGCCTTGACCTGACAACTCTCGCTAGTCAGAGAAAAACAATTAGGCACTGTAGTTTTATATTTCTTGGACTTCATCCCCCCAAATTCACCAGGAATTCTGCCAGCCAGAATTCTGGGGGCCTTAGCCAAGAAATGAACATTCTCACAGAATTTTCAATTGCTCATTGATGGGGAATGAAGGCCCCATCAATCATTTTGTTTGTTTGAACATGAGAGAGGAAAAGGGTGGAAGTGGCAAACCTCTGTGGGAGATGCAAGGAAATGTCTGCCACTTGTCCCAACAGTGATGGCAGAACCTACAAGTACATTTTCAGATATTTAAGACCCAGCCATCCCATGCCCCCCAAATTCTTCTCCAGGAGCAAAAGTAAAGGGATCTTAAGGGAGCCTAGGATCTTTTGGGAGGGGGGATGCTATAGGAAATTTTTAATTACTGAAATATGGTTGCAGCCAATTATGACATCAGATCTACACAGCATAACTTTACATTACTTAATTTCAGTCAATATTCTATAAACACACAAAGCTTATGCTGATTTAGCTCAATGACCCATTTAGCCCAACACTGATTTATTACAATAATTTATTCATTCATCAGTAGCAGTAGCTGTCCATAAACTGCAAAATAAAAGTAACTAAACATTTTTGCATATATCTTATAATGAGTGAAGTTCTCCACAACTATATCTGTGAAGATTCTCAGTCATCCAGGTGAGGTTATCTGGAAGTTAAGTCATGGCAACTGGACTTCTTTCTTGTTAGGTTGAAACATTTTGCTACTCATCCAAGTACAGTGGACCCTTGACTTACAAACGGCTTGACTTACAGACTTTTTGAGTTACAGACTTCTCTGGCTGCAAAATTTAGGTTTGACTTGCAGACTGAGATTTGACTTACAGACCAGAAAAAAACCAAAATGGAACAAAAACGGCCTGTTACGGGATTAATCGGTTTTCAATGCACTGTAGGTCAATGGAGACTTGACTTACAGACTTTTTGACTTGAGAACCGCCTTCCAATACGGATTAAGTTCTCAAGTCAAGACCCCACTGGTAGCTTCTTCAGTCTGATATATCAGGGATCTCCTACCAACTCTCCTCAGACTGAAGAAGCTACTTGGATGAGTAGCAAAACGTTTCAACCTAATAAGAAAGAAGTCCAGTTGTTATGAGTCAACTTCCAGTTCTCCACAACCGATTTATAATTGAAATGTTACCTTGCTCTCTTAGTTGCAAAAAAGCTATTAATTATATGTAACACTTATTTATTATTTATTTATTCAAAATATTTTTACCCTGCCTTTCTCCTAAAAAAGGACCCGAGACGGCTTACATCTTTAAAGACAATATTTAAAGCTACATCATAAAATATAATTAAGTAAAGCATTTGGAAATTAATTACTTCAGGTAAAGGCTACACCAAAATAGAATTCATCTCAGAAGTTGAAAAGGTTGCTTTTTTAAAATTACAACTCCCTGCTGCCATGGCAAGTGGTTATGCTGGCTGTTGCAGAAAAAAGGAACTTCTCCAAGTTCTGAACCGTTTATGGAGCCATAATTCTTCCCATGGATTCAGTTCTTTTTCAGCTTTTGATTCTTTCAACGGGAGGTGTCAGTAGCTAAAACTGGGATCTCAAACATGGAAAGCTTGTGCTCTTCCACTTCATGGGGTCCCTCCCTTGCCAGAAACATTCCAGCTTAATTTATCACATTGTACCTGCCTTAACTCCTCTCTTTTGCAGAAATGATACCAATCAATCTCCCATGGCCCATCACGTAATACTGCCACATTTTACTGAGTAGCTGCTACACCTTTGGTAAGGAATGGGGTGAGGCCTCTATTTTCACCCCACTATTCACAGGAGCACTGTGGGAATTCATCCATTCCACACAGAGAGCAATAAAAAGCATATAAATATTAGTATTTATATATCCTTTTCCGAGAGAGGCCCGGAAGGGGAAGACACGAAACCAGGCCTTCTTAGCGGTGGCTCCTCGCCTATGGAACAACCTCCCTCCGGAGATTCACACAGCACCTACGCTGGGAATCTTTAAAACCCAATTAAAAACATGGTTATACATCCAGGCCTTCCCTCCAGTCAATACCTGATTTCTTTATATTTTCCTTTATTTTTTTCTTCTACTTTATTACAATTATTATTGAACGACTATGCACATTCTTAAGTTTATTGTTTTATCCTATATTGTAAGCCACCTAGAGTGGACGAGTAGTCCAGATAGGCACGGTATAAATCAAATAAATAAAATAAATAAATAAAATAGTCTCAAATTTTGCTGACAAGCTACCTGTGATAATGTGTACTCCCTACTGGGCTATTGCATTTAGATCAACATTTATTTTGGGAATTGAGCACACAACCCCCACCCATCAATAACCCTCATTCAAATGTGCTAAAGACAATATAGGTGACATTTATGGCCTGTGTCATTAGGAAGTCTCAAGGGGCAGTCAAACAGAGTGAAGCAATTGCATGCAAAGCCTGTGGATTGCTGATGTGATCTATGGAATTAAGGGCTACACTCACTTCCTGGCTCAGGAACACAATTCCCCTTATAATTATTAGCTTTTAAATGACATTTCTGCAGCCTATACAAAGTGTATCCCATTAACTTAGGAACGCACTGAGTAAGACTCTCAACCAGTCCTCATGTAAGATGGCTGAGCCATCATGGCTTGTTTTTTTTTGTCATTTCCTTATGCCAGAACTTGTTGGGGGCTAAAACTTTTAGAATCCCCTAGCCAGCACAGCCAGTAGCCAAACAGGTTGGGGAATTCTCAGAGTTGTAGTTCAAAAAGTCACTTCCTCAGGTTTTCCTTAAGTTACAGTTTTCCAGATCTTCTACCTTTCAGGAACACTCTCCACAACAGTGTGTCATCCAAACACCCCCATGTCTATCAACGATATTGCGTAATGCAACATACACAATAAGTTGGTCCCAGAACACTGGCTAGATGTGTTACATCTGTCCACTTCTTTCTATAACTGAGAATGTAGGCTTGAATATATCCAACCCTCCCTTGTGTTGATACATATTGGTGTGGAAGACAGGGACTGGAAGGCAGAGTCTCTTGGAGTGCTTATTCAGTGCTAGGGTTCTCCAAAAAGACAAATGTCCAAGGAAAAAAAACTGAGTTCATCAGCACACAGCATAAAAATTATATTTCTAAGGGCCATTTCTTACAGAATGTATTAAAGGGCTAACCGGAACGGATCCAAAAGGTTATAGCTTGGTGACACCAAAACAGCCCCATATACGGGCACTTGACTCCTGTGGATATGAGCTTTCCTAGAGCCTTCTGGGAGTATAATTCTTCTAAAGAACAAGGCACCTGGCTAAGAGACCACTTGTCTCATTATGAGCCATCTGGTCTTTAGGCTTTTCAGGAGAAGCTTTTTGAGGGCAGGCAGCTGTGGCGATGGGGAGGTGGCAAGAGGGCTCCTCCTGTGTTGTTGCAGAATGTAGTCCGCACAGAACTGAACCTTCCTTTTTTTTTTTTTTTTTTTTTTTTGAAAAGGAGTGAATGCATTCTTATTCACATGATTTATGTTTCATTCATGGTGACAGTTTTAACTGTCTTGCTTGTAAGACTAACCCAATTTTAAAGGTTTCGTGGTTGAATTTGGTTTTCTTCTGATTTAAAGGGTTTACAACTGAACCTGTTTTTACCGGCTGATGCCTGAACAATACAATAGAAACCATACATCTTTCTACAAGGACCATGACACCTTTTAAAAAATGTGCACCTGACACTAAACTGCAATGTGTCTTAAGGGCCATGTTAAAGACGATAATTTCCTGTCATTAATCTCCAAGAAATGTGTGCAGTTATTTCAAAAGAGAGAGGGGGCAAGAAACCTAAATAGCTATGGAGTTGAAACACTTAATTGCCATTTAACAAACAAATAACAGTAATGAATACTTGTTGCGGGGTAATCAAATCTTGCTTTCATTTTTGAAAATGATACAGAAGTGTTCAAACATACAGCAGCAGGAGAACACGCTCAGAGAACAGCAGTAAATAATCTGGTGCTCTCCAGATGTTTGGGGCTATGACCAGCATAGTCAATGGGCAGGGATTATAGGCTTTCTAATCCCATTAGTGGGCTGGATAGCTCAGTGGTTTGGGTATCTGGCAGCAGAGCCAGAGGTTGGGAGTTGGGTTCCCCCACCAGCCTGTGTGGCCTTGGACAAACTACACAGACCCAGGATGGCCACAGAAGGGAATGATAAACGACTTCTGAGCATTCTCTACCTAGAAAACCCTGAAAAGGGTAATCATAAGTCCGAATTGACTTGATGGTACATGATTTTTTATTATTATTATTATTATTAGTCCCAAACATGTGCCGGGTAGATGGGACTCGTCAGCCCTGGAAGGCAGGACATTTAGGAGAAGGAAAACTCTTTCAATCCTCCACTGCCTTGTGGCTATATCCACTGATGGAAAAGGCTTCAGGAGTTAACCTCAAGGCAAAATCTGGAGCCAGAGTCCTGGAGGCAGTTGGTGTCATTCTGTCAACTCCTGCAACATCACTGGAACCAGTTGTATTGGCTCTTGCCTTTCCATTGGACTATTTCAGTGATGTGGAGAGGGGGGATTTGCTGGTTGGGTAACAGATGAAAATCACACCCTTGTCTTATGCTGCTTGTTCAAAGCATTATAAAGCTGTGTCTGTGCATGCATGTATGTGAGTGTGTGCGCGTGCACACGTGCATGCTGATATATATCAGCATGCCATGCATAGTACCTACACTCACATAATATTCACCTTGATATTTGGCGGAACGCCTCCTCCCACCGAGATCTACCTGGATCACCCACACAAGTCAGGAGGTGAGGCTGAGGAGCCTGATGCCGAGAGAGGCCCAGAAGGAGAAAACACGAAACCGGGCCTTCTCGGCGGTGGCTCCTCACCTCTGGAACAATCTCCCTCCGGAGATTCGTGCGGCCCCCACGCTGGGCACCTTTAAAACCCAATTAAAAACATGGCTGTTTATTCAGGCCTTCCCTCCAGCCAACTCTTGATTTTTTCTTACTTTTCCTTTTTATTTTTACTGCTGTTCTTGTTTGATTATTATGTATTTGTCTATGTTTTTATTATCTGATTTTATATTGGAAGCCGCCTAGAGTGGTTCGGTGGGCCAGATAGGCGGGATATAAATCAAATAAATAAGTAAGTAAGTAAGTAAGTAAGTAAGTAAGTAAGTAAGTAAGTAAGTAAGTAAGTAAGTAAGTAAGTAAGTAAGTAAGTAAATAAATAAATAAATAAATAAATAGGCTATGCTCATTTTATGCAAAAAAAACCCTACAAAAACCAGACTGTACATAACATATGTAAGACTGTACATAACCTAAGGCTCTGGCTAAAATCATTTCAAGTTTGCATAACGTAAAGTTATCCCTGTGAAAGTGTGCCGGGCTTTTTATGCCCAGCCAGTAAACACTGCACAATTGACTGCATATTTCATATTGGGAGTGTTTCGTGACATACCCACAGAAGTACTCTGTGATTATTATTTCTACCCTGCAAGTTATTTCCTATTATTTCCACACCTTTGTGTTATGGACACTTAGCTACTCAACAGGATTTCAGCCAATATGTACAACACTCACACATAAGGATGGCAGAGATATTTCAGCCAAACAAGATATTTTCTAATATTAGGTATCTAGTTTGAATTGCCTAATAATTCATAGATATTTGGAAAATGTACAATGAATGCAAAGAAAAAAAATTAACTTATGCCAAGTTAAGGTTATTGAATTTCAGTAGTTTTCCACTATTAAATGCTCCCTACTCAAGAATTTTCACCAGAAGGCTAAGGTGCTCTCAAATGATGTGGGATATGGCATTATATTATAGCTTCACTGGACAAATCATCCTCATAGCTCAGTGGTTCAGGCATCTGACTGTGAAGCCAGAGATTCCCCACTCTGTCTTCTTGACAAGGGCTGGACTCGATTATCCATAGGGTCCTTTCCAACTCTACAGTTCTAAGATGATGATGATGATGATTAAGAAGATCACCCCTCTCCATCTGTCAGGGGAACAAAGTGCAAGTTCCTGTAGGCCCTGGCTGCTTGGGGAACCACAAGAGCGGGCAGCTATCCAAATCAAGGTAAGACTGCAGGATGTAGCCACAATTCTAGTAATAAGCCTGCAAGCAAAGTACTTAGCTGCAGGTAAAGGCTCCTTGGGGAAAAGGCCTCTTCAAGAGTGGGAGGTTCTCCTTGAAAGAGAACTCATAAACTGATTTTTTTTCTCCCAGCAGATGCAGGAGTCTTCCTTATGAGGATGATTTGTTTGTTTGTAGCTAAACCATTGAGTGGGGTTCTGGCAGCTGAGCTACATAAACATTGATATGGAACTTGGAGAGCTGGTGGAAGCTTTCAATTAAATTTCAATAAAATTTATTTATTTATTATTTATTTATTGAGCTTATATGCTGCCCATTTAGACAGAGTCTACTCTGGATGACTCACAAAACACAGAATAAAAACAATATGAAATAACAATTTCCAACATTTACACAGAGTAGATAAAGATGGAGAGAGAGTGTGCGTGTGTGTGTGTTACGTAGTGCCCGGAGGGAAGGCCTGTCTATATAACCAGGTCTTGAGTTGGTTTTTGAAAATGCCCAACGAGGGTGCCAGATGAATATCAGAGGGGAGCATGTTCCAGAGCCTGGGAGCCACTGCCGAGAAGACCCGGTGTCTTGTTTTTTCTTTCCAGGCCTCCCTTGGCGTTAGGCTCCTCAGTTGCCCTTCCTGACTAGATCGGGTGATACGAGTAGATCTAGGTGGGAGGAGGCATTCCGCCAAGTATTGAGGTCCTAAACCATTTAGGGCTTTGTATGTGATCATTGCTATGGTTTTTCCTGTAGTGTTGTATGGAAGTGAGAGCTGGACCATAAAGAAAGCTGACTGCCAAAGAATTGATGCCTTTGAACTGTGGTGCTGGAGGAGACTCTTGAGAGTTCCCTGGACTGCAAAGAGAACAAACCTATCAATTCTAAAGGAAATCAACCCCGAGTGCTCATTGGAAGGACAGATCCTGAAGCTGAGGCTCCAGTACTTTGGCCATCTCATGAGAAGAGAAGACTCCTTGGAAAAGACTTTGATGTTGGGAAAGTGTGAAGGCAAGAGGAGAAGGGGACGACCGAGGATGAGATGGTTGGACAGTGTCATCGAAGCAACCAACATGAATTTGACACAACTCCGGGAGGCGGTGGAAGATAGGAGGGCCTGGCGTGCTCTGGTCCATGGGGTCACGGAGAGTCGGACACGACTAAACGACTGAACACACACATGTGATCATTAGAACTTTGGAATCAACGCAGAATTGAATGGGCAGTCAATGCAATGAGGCCAGGGTGGGAGTAATATGTTGATGTTTCCTCACCCCACTAAGAAGTCTGGCCGCTGCATTCTAAAAGTTTGCAGTGTGGCAAAACGTCCAGGGCACTAATCTGAATCAGAAACAATCTGGGCTCCAATTACATGGCAGATTAACATATTATTGAAGCAGGATTTCCTTAAGTGAAGAAAGACATCTGATTGTCGTAATGTGAGTTTTCCCATCTCCAGTGTCTTGCATATTAGCCTGCTTAATATTGTGGGTGGCCACTGTTGGATATATTGCAACTTTTATGTGATGCCTTTACGAGGTTTGGACTGGAAGGGACCTTTCTGGACTGAAGTGAATGTCAGTCAACTCAGTAGCAACCAATAGTTCTCCCTCAGATTCTTTTCCCCTCCTTTTCCCAGTCAGGGTTCCAACAGTGTTTGTCAGAAGTTAACAGTTAGAATGATGTGTTCTGTCAGCAATTCAGTAATGGAGCTAGTTAACCAGCTAAGCTCACTGATGTAATAAGTTAACAATTTTACAAAATATAATATTTATTTTTATCTATGAAGAGCTATAAGTAAACAGAAACATTTTTTCTTTCTCATTACTAGAGTCTCTGAGTGAATGTATTGAGACAGTAAGTACCAGTTGAGTTAACAAATACAGGGTGGTCTACTGAGGGAGACTTGTAGCTCAATCAGCTCTGTAAGTTCCTGACTGAAATATTTTATCTGCTGCATGATTAGAGGAAATTTATTTTATTTAATTAAGCCCACACTCAATTCTTCACATCTCTAGTATCTTGCAAATTTGCCTGCTTAATATAGTTAGGTACCAGGAGGAAAGCGTGTGTTTCATTTGTTTGTCTGGTTGTTCAGGAACTGATATCAGGTTCTGATTCTGTGCTCTCTGTACTGTCTGATTTGACCTTTACTTTTCATTACAGCTCCAGAAGGGCTGTCTGAAGAAGTGGATGGTAGTGCAGAGAAAAACATACTGAAAGAACTTTTAGTCTTAAAGATGCCACAATACTTTTTTTACTGGCTGAAATCCTGTTGGTTAGTATGGTCAGTTGCACTAGAGTAGGCCCACTGAATCTGAGGGGATTTGGTCAGTCAACACCTCTCCAAGTTCCAGTGATTCAAATAGGTGTACTCTAGTTGCAACTTACAATTGCTAAAGTAAGTCAAAGCTAGATTAGGTCGATTTAAAAAAAAACGGGACTCACAGAGAAGTTGATTTACCAAATCCCCACTGATTCAATGGACCTATTCTAGTGTGATTTACTATGCTAAGCAACAGGATTTTAGCAATTTTGTTTTTATTGTATGTGTTGCAATAGACTAAGGCTGCAGTCACACCAGCAAAATGTTTTCAAGTTACTCCTCATGAATTTCAACCCTTTTCTTTTTATTCAGACAATGCAAGGCCATTATTGACTCTTCAGAGAGTACAGCTTGGGGAGAGAGTTTCGGCCCCGTGGAATTCAACTGTGGGGTTCTGCAGGGCTTGATTATCTCCCCAATGCTGTTTAATATCTATATGAGGCCACTGGGCAGGGTCATTGGGGTGTGGGGCATCGTGTTATCAGTATGCTGATGACACTCAGCTCTACATCTCCTTTTCTCCAACCACAGTGGATGCCATTCTGTCCCTTCAGCACTGCTTGGAGGCTGTACTGCAATGGATGCAGGAAAATGGGCTGAGGCTGAACCTGGACAAGATAGAGGTCTTGAGGGTGGGTAGCCCCACCATTGGCAGTATGGGAAACTCCCTCTCTTTTTTGGGGGGGGTGCCTGCGTGAAGTTCGCAGCTTGGGGATCCACCTGGACCCAGCGCTCACTATGGAAACCCAGGTGGCATCCGTGGTCCACTCCACACATTTCCATCTGTGGGGGGTTGCCCAGTTGCATCCCTATCTTGATGTTGAGGCGCTCACCACTTTGGTCCATGCGCTTGTAATCTCGAACTAGACCACTGTAATGCGCTCTACGTGGGGCTACCTTTGAGACTGATGTGGAAGCTTCAAATGGTGCAGAATGCGATGGTCAGACTTCTTAGTAGGGTGAGAAAATCCCAGCATATTTCTCCCACTCCCAAACTCCCCAGCCTCGAACTCATGACCCTCGGGGAAGGGGAGGCTGCCTCATTCGGCTTTGCCTGGCGCCGCTTTCCCCCTGCCTACGCCGGAGCCTTGTTTGGGCATCCAGATTAGCAAGGTTGTCTCTGAGCATGTGCAGAATGTGCGCAGCCAGGGCATCCCGCAGCCGGGCCGGGGTGGATTTGGTTTATTTGCTTTGCTCCCAATCATTGATTTCAAAGTGTCAGTTTAGGACCTCGATACTTGGTGGAATGTTTTCTCCCACCTAGATCTACTTGAATCACTCATTTTAGCCAGGAGGGGCAATTGAGGAGCCTAATGCTGAGGGAGGCCCGGAAAGAAAAAACAAGAAACCGGCAATGACCACCCGTTTGTGGAATAATCACCACTCTGAGATCCGCTTGGCCCCTTTGCTAGGTATTTTCAAAAGCCAACTCAAAACCTGGCTATTTAGGCAGGCCTTTCCTCCAGGCACCACCTAATTTATCTCTTATCTCCCATCTTGAATGATATGCTTATTGATGTGAAATTGTTTTTGACCTTTTAAATTGTTTTTTTAATTCTATTTTGTTGTGAGCCGCCCAAAGTAGATGCATTCTAGATGGGTGGGATAAAAGTTTAATAAACAAACAAACAAACAAACAAACAAACAAACAAACAAATAGTTTTGTGCTATCTCCACATCAAACCCCACCAGCTAGGAGGCTACTACTATATTTGTTCCATGTTTCATTGGATAGGACAACCGACATCCCATGGAGTGTGTCCTCCAAAACTGATTTATTTCCTAAGCATCTGGTGTGCAGTCATACCTCCCTCACCTGCTGTTGTTCGACTCCCTTAATTTTTTAAAAAATTAATTTTCAAACAGGAATGTCAGCACATTGGTATACTTCTGTCAAAGATGGAGCATCAGTCCCCCTCCTGTCTTTTGTCCGCCACTGCAGTGCACTGTGAGTTCTCCATAGAGGGTAGCAAAGCATTGAAATAGGAAGAAACGGCCCAGATCTGCTTATTTTGGGTGAATTGGACGTAGTACATTTGTTTAAAAAATTGTGTGGGTACATCGCTGTGATGTACCCCAAAATTGGGTACCATGATGTACCCAAAAATTGATGTACCCGTACAATTTATTAATAAATGTTCTGCGTCCAATTCACCCAAAATAAACGGAACAGTTAAAAACATATCAACCACTATCACAGGATATATGCCACACAACCACAATGCACAACTATACAGGAAGCAGAAGACACAAGAAAAAAGGAGGGCATTCCTCTGCTCTGACCACAGCCTAATATGACTCCTTAGTTCCAAACTCTAGAAGTCCAAAATATCCAGTTCTTGCATTCATAGCAGTGTTTGGGAGAGATGATATCCTTGACACTAAGCAACTAGGACTGCAAACGAGGGACACATCCAGCAGAGAACAACAGTGATAACAATGCAGAGAAGTGAGAGAAGAAACTGTTTTGAAACACCCTTTACAATGATTAACACACTGTCTTAACAGAAAAGAGGACTTCTTTGTAACTACAGTACTGTATAGTGATACTCGGCTGCCCTCTGGTGGTAAACAGGAAATAATGCAAAGAAGAAACCATGAACTACATCCTTAATATTGTACAGTATACATCTAGATGCTTTTCAGAACAATGACAGCTTTCTATGGAATTTTCTATCTTTATTCTTTCTGTGAAATCCTGTCCATATTTCCTTAGATGTTGTGTAGAAACTGATGAAGTTTTCTGCAGCTCCAGCTTCCTGCGCAAGATTCCGTTTGACAAACCTGTCCTGCTTGTGTCTCTATCTTTGTTGCCTTTAGGCTCTTAAACTGGTCACTTTTAAATGGTTTTGTTAATCAGTGCATGGGATTTTGCCCAGCCATTTGAAACTGACCCATTTAAGAGCCTGAAATTGATAAGAACAACAAAGAGATAAATTCTGTAGAAGATGATACCCCAGCGACAAGCAGCATGGCACTGTCAAACCCAATTTTTCAAAAGAAATTTAGCAGGAAAAGTAGAACAAAATCAAATATCATTTGTAGCGTAAACTCAAGTGTAACTTTCTGTCTATTCCTCAAACAAACCACCACGGACATAATTCTCAGGGCTGTGCATGGATGCACCAAGCCATTTTGTATGTGTGTGCGCATGCATACATGTGCGCGTACACACACACACACACACACACACATGTGCTCCTCAAGGAGCAGGGGTGGTATGTTTACAAGGGAGGAACAGATGGAAATTTACTTTTGGGCTTACACAACAAACAGGATTGCAGCCATTAAGCTATTTGAGTACATCTTGTAGAATCCTGTAGCCAAAGCCTTAGGTTATGTTCAGGGAAAATAACAGTGATCCTAGGAAAAGTATTTCTTCTCTTTTGGTTTTTCCTTACTTGGATAACGTCATTGTTACCTTCAAATCCCAAACTTATCAACTACATCTAACCCTGGATTTCTCTCTTTTAGATCTGACACTGCTAGATCTGGGTATAGTTTCCAGAAAAGGGGGGAGGGAAAGAGAAGAGTGTTTTATTTTGGCTCCATTTTGTGATCTAAATGAGAAAGGGGACCCCCAGCTCACCAAGAGAGCAGGTGTCCTGGATTCAGTCCCAGACACCCACTTGCTTTAGGACAGATGGAAAGGTTACGTTTAAAACGTTTATGTTCTACATTCTACTGCACTCAACCCACTGTGCTGACAGGTGCTGGTTCTGACCTCCTTCTCACGGCTGTGAAAAAAAAAGGAAAACAGAGCAGAGAGGGGGAAAAGGCTGCTGGGAGAAGCTCACTCATATAGCAGCAGCAATAAACCACAGGCTACTGTTATGTTTGAATCATTCCCTTTCATATAGAAACACAGACACATACATTATTTCTAGGCAAGAATACTTTAAACAATGTCATTCCGTATCAGAGGTGTATAGCATGTGCAACGTATTTTATTTAAAATATTTTTACCACGCCTTTCTCCTAAAAAAATACCCCATGCAGCTTGCATTATCAAAAAGATAATATTAAAAGCTAAAGGCAATATTCAAATATTTAAAATAATAATAACATGATATTAAAAATGTTAGGTAAAAACATTACTAAAACATTTAGAAGCAAAAACAACAACAACAAACCACAATCTATCCTATTTTAAAACCCCTCATAGGTTGTCACTAAGATGATGGGACTGGGAGAAATGCCCCTCCTTATGATCTTAACACCTGGGCAGGTTTATAAGAGATAGATGGCTTTTGAGATAGCTTGGACCCAAGCCATTTAAGGTTTATAAATTAAAAACAGCACATTGAATTGTGCCCGGAAACAGATCGGCAGCCAGTGGAGTTTCTCATAACAGGGCGATTATGTGATCCTTTTAACTAGGCCCTTTTAACAATCTGGCTGCAATGATCTGGAGCCACTGAAGTTTCCGGGCACTTTCCAAAGGCAGTGGCATGTCGTGCATGTTACAGTAATCCAGCTGGGATTTAATTAAGGCATGTGTCACTGTCGCTAATCAGATCTCTCCAGGAATGAATGCAGCTGGCACACTGGTTTTAACTGTGCAAAGGCACTCCTGGTCACTGCCAAAACCTGAACATCCAGGCTCAGAGATGAATCCAGGGGCACCTCCAAGCTGCACACCTATGTTTTCAGAGTGAATGTAACCACATCCAGCACATGCTGAATCCTTTTTTTCTAGATCTGACTTTTGACAGACTAGCAGCACCTCTGTATGGTCTGGACTAAATTTCAGTGTATTCATCCTCATATAATCTAATACTGCCATCAGACACTGATCTAGGATTGCATTAGGATCCACGGATTTTGATGGAAATATGTGGTAGACTTTTGTGTCATCCACATACTGATGACAGCAAACCTCAAAACTCCGGACAGTATCTCCTGGTGGTTCCATGTAGATGTTAAATAGGTTATGGGACAAAAAAGAACTCTTGGGGGGACACCACGTGCCAATGTCCAAGATGTCAAACAGGAATCCCCCTGATCCACCTTCTGAATTCTCCCCTTTAAGAAGAACCGGACTAACTGTAAAACAGTGCCTCCAAGTCACATCCCAGATAGACGGTCCAGAAGGTTACCATGCTCAATGGTATCAAAAGCCACTGAGAGGTCCAGAAAAACCAACAGGGGCACACTCCCCATGTCTAGTTCCCAGGGTAGGCCATCCACCAAGATGATCAAAGTAGCCTTTGTCTCATAAGCAGGCCTGAAGCCAGTTTGAAATGGATCTAAATAATCCATCTCCTCCAGGAACCCATGGAGTTGAGGAACATGAATTCACATAGTAATATGAGAAATATAGAAACACACAGCATTCCTTCATAGTGAATGAGATCATTGTCCCATATGTTTCAATGGTGTCAAATTTGCTGGCAGCAAATCTTGTTGTTGTTGTTGTTTAGTCATTTAGTTGTGTCCGACTCTTCGTGACCCCATGGACCAGAGCACACCAGGCCCTCCTGTCTTCCAATGCCTCCTGGAGTTGGGTCAAATTCATGTTGGTTGCTTCGATGACAGTATCCAACCATCTCATCCTCTATATTCGCGAAGACTTTCACGGTCGGGATCTAATGGTTGTTCTGGGTTTTTCAGGCTCTTTGGCCGTGTTCTGAAGGTTGTTCTTCCTGACATTTCGCCAGTCTCTGTGGCCGGCATCTTCAGAGGACAGCATCCACAGAGCACAGGTTGCTGTCCTCTGAAGATGCCGGCCACAGAGACC
Organism: Pogona vitticeps; assembly: GCF_051106095.1. NCBI lineage: Eukaryota > Metazoa > Chordata > Lepidosauria > Squamata > Agamidae > Pogona > Pogona vitticeps. Next base: position 323,219,155 of record NC_135783.1, on the reverse strand, counting down.
AGCAAAACGTCAGGAAGAACAACCTTCAGAACACGGCCAAAGAGCCCGAAAAAACCAGAACAACCATCTCATCCTCTGTCGTCCCCTTCTCCTCTTGCCTTCACACTTTCCCAACATCAGGGTCTTTTCCAGGGAGTCTTCTCTTCTCATGAGATGGCCAAAGTATTGGAGCCTCAGCTTCAGGATCTGTCCTTCCAGTGAGAACTCAGGGTTGATTTCCTTTAGAATGGATAGGTTTGTTTTCCTTGCAGTCCAGGGGACTCTCAAGAGCCTCCTCCAACACCACAATTCAAAAGCATCAATCCCCTTCATGGATTGCTGCCGTGTCGTGGCAAAGGGGCTTAAGTAACTCAGTGAAGCTATGGGCTATGCCATGCAGGGACACCCAAGACGGACGGGTCATAGTGGAGAGTTCTTACTAAACGCAATCCACCTGGAGCAGGCAGTGGCAAGCCACTCCAGTATCTTTGCCAAGAAAGCCCCATGACCAGAAACAAAAGGCAGCAACTCACCAGAGTTCAAAGCAAGATTCTTTCCTACCACTAACCAGAAATCCAAGGCATATCCTGTTGGTCTCTTATCAAAACCAGGTTCAATCCTGCTTAGTTTCTAAAATCATATGCAATCAAGGGTCTTGTGGATGGTAGAAATTCACCAATCAAATTTAAAAGCAAAGTGTTCTTGATTCAAGGCAGAACGTGAGATGTATTCCAGGGAGCCAACTGTGATACATTTGAGCATTTCTGAATGTAGAACTCTGAAAAGAGGATGAGGAGACAATTTCAATGCTGTGAATGCAACACAAGATTGTCTCTCCTCTGGATTTCTCCTTCCACTGGAATGTCTTTCAAACCACTTGTGGAAAAATCCCTCTGACGGGAAATACTGTCAAGTATTGTTGGCAGAGAGCAAACTTATTTGGAACTGCACTGAATCGACTCCTACAAAAGTTGAAATTTGGGCATAGTGATTTGGGAACGAGGAGAAGGGGACGACAGAGGATGAGATGGTTGGACAGTGTCACCGAAGCAACCAACATGAATCTGACACAACTCCGGGAGGCAGTGGAAGATAGGAGGGCCTGGCGTGCTCTGGTCCATGGGGTCACGAAGAGTCGGACACGACTAAACGACTAAACACACACACACACAAGTGCAACATGTGGCAGACAGCCTGCTGTTTTTTTGTTTAGCTTAGAGAACATGTATCACCAGTCTTCAATCAGTTCCACTGGTTTCTAATTTTCTCCCAAATTCAAATTAAGATGCTGGCTTTCATCTAAAAGCATGAATGGCTTGAGACCAGGATATCTAAAGGACCACCTATCCAAATATGCCTGTCCAAAATTTACAAACTCTAATAGAAAACCTGTTACAGTACCTATCCCACCACCCTGAGTAGCTAGGCTGGTATATACAGAGGACAGGACTTTCTTTGCAGGTGCACCTCATTTCAGGAACTCCATCCCAGAGAAAACCAGGCTGGCCACATCCCTGATGAGCATCTCACAGGCAACGTAGTTATTTGCTTCTAATATATTGCCTAATCTCAAACTATGGCCTCTTGTCTGTTTCAAATATGGTATGCACACACTGTCCCCATAGGTGGTTTGCAGCCATATAACAATATGAAACCAATTTACATTAAAAAAACTGCTATGAAAGTGAAAAGTAAAAAAAGCAAAGGAGATATGAGATTATGTTTTCTACACATGAAACATTTTCCACTGAATTCATTAAGGTAAATGTGTATCTCGATTAAGCCCATTAGGATCACATTCCTATTTCAATTAATTTTCAAAAGATGTGTGTGACTCTCACATTTCTTCATGTGGAAACACGATGTTCAAAAACTTCAAAAGTGGGGAAGGCAAGGGGTTTTCCATCTTTTATTCCCTTCTCCTTCTCCCTCTTCTACTGCCCTCTAAATCTTGAGTGCTCCAAGAAAGAGCATCACGTTCTAGCATCACAGGTTTAAAATCCAAGATCTAGAAATGGGGATGCGAGTGTAGGCGTTAGTCTTGTTGAAATTCGGCATGTGGAGGGACCTGTAGGCTATGGGTAGGATGTTAACCTAGCTAGAATGCCAGTCTGAGATGGTGATGTAAATCCTCGCTCATCTTATGAATAGCATAAGTGAAGTGATAAACTTCTGGATAGCTTGGTGGTTTAAGTATCTGGCTGTGGAACCAAAGGTTTGGAAGTTCAGTTCCTCACTGTGCTTCCTTGACCGGGGTTTCACTCAATCACCCATTAAAGCCCCTTCCAGCTCTGTAGTTCTAAGATGATGATGATGATTAGTTTCAGCCCATTCCTTGCTGGTAAACAGTTTCCCTGAGAATCACCGCGAAAGACTCTTTATGTATCAGCAAGGAATGGACTAAAACTAACAATTCTGCTTACATTATTCAATGGGATTTGGGCCAATATTTTCTCTCCTCACTTGCAAGATGGCAAGGGCATTGACAGATCTGTCACAAAAGAAAGAAAGCACAATATATCTTTAAATCAGTGTGTGGAAAAGACTCCCAGAAATATAGCTTGGTTTAAAAACAAGGCACATGCTCCCACATACCTTGTTTTAAAAGGAAAGTATTTTTCCCCAATGGCATAACAGTAGGATTGGTAGTATATGCTGTCACTCCAGTGGGTTCAAAGTAGGCAGTCTCCCTTTACGGCTGCCCTCCTGTGACTTTGCACTGAATCGCAGGTGTTTGCTGGAAGAAATCTTTTTTGCCCAAAACGTGTGCAATTCTGTCATTGCAGTAGGGCACCTTGATTGTTATGAAGAACTCTGGCAGACAATAAGACACTTTTCCTTTTGTGTTTTAAAAGAGGTTCTCACAAAATCTTCGCCATTTCATTTATCATGGACATCATACCTGAGCAATCTCTATTACCTAAAATTTCACACCTGATGGTAAAGATGACAGAAAACCATTGTGGGATTTCAGAGACAGGGCACATTCATGTAATGGTGAAGGATCACGGTCTGCCCTGATTCCAAATACACTATATTAAAAGTCCAAAATTTCAGGCCAATTGCCTCTCCGTAAATCTGGCATTAGCTCCTAGGAAGTCGAATTCCATAAAGAAACTGTTTTCCACCTAACACCATCACTACCTCAACTTTGCCCCCAAAGCCTGCATGAATTATAAGGCATATAATTCATGGCTGTGGCAAATGCCTTGCTATGCAAGGATTTTTCTGGGTTGGGACCACAGATATCCTTCTCTACCACCCAACAAATACACCTCATGACAGCTTCAGCGTAAGAATTCCAGGACCAGAACTGCATTCTATAAACAATGATCTTAAAGGGAGTTTAAGAAGGATCCAGAAGGATCTCTCCAGACCCCGAGAATGGGCTGCAAAATGGCCAATGCATTTCAATATAAGAAAATGTAAAGTCATGCACATGGGGGCAAAAAATAAAAACTGCAGGAAGGCCAATTCCATACTAGGTATTAAAAAGGGGACTGAAAATAAAACAGCCAACATTATAACGCCATTGTACAAAACACTGGTAAGGCTGCACCTGAAGTACTGCGTACAGTTCTTGTCGCCGTACCTCAAAAAAACCCAAACATTGTGGAACTGGAAAAGGTGCAGAAAAGTTCACCTAAAATGATGATTGGCCTGGGGCACCTCCCTTATGAGTAAAGGCTACAGCATTTGGGGCTCTTTAGACTAAAGAAAAAGTGCCTAAGGGGGGGGGACATGACTGAAACGTATAAAATTATGCAGGGGATGAATAAAGTGGATAGAAGGAAGTTCTTTTCCCTCTCACGCAACACTACAACCAGGGGCCATCCACTCAAATTGAGTGCTGGGAGAGTGAGAAGAGACAAAAAAAATATTTCTTTCCCCAGTGTGTTGTTAGTCTTTGGAAATCCTTGCAACAGGATGTGGGGATGGCATCTGGCCTAAATGCCTTTGAAAGGGGATTGGAAAGATTCCTGGAGCAAAAGTCCACTGCAGGTTACAAGCCATCATGGGGATGTATAATATCCAATATCAAGATGCCAGATGCAGGGGAGGGGTATCAGGAGATAGGTATCTAGTTGTCTCGTGTGCTCCCAGAGGCATCTGGTGGGGTCACTGTGAGATACAGGGAGCTGGACTAGATGGGCCCTTGGCCTGATCCAGCAAAGCTCTTCTTATTTTCGTATGAGTATAGAAGGAGCCTCCTTCATGTATGAATAAGCATCATACCACTGCAGGCTGTCATAAAGATGAGCAAAGCTGCTAGACATGTGAACCGTAATGTGGTGAAACTCTCTCTCTCTCTTTCTCACACACGCACACACACACACACACACACACACACACACACACAATATTGAGTAATCACATTTGAAAACTAAATCTGTTTAGACAGGCCTGTAGATCCTAAGAGAACGCATTTCTGTGTAAATATGATTAGCTGCAGTTCCTGAAGGCAGGCATAGTTATCATGCAAATCATACTCTACAGCATCCTTGAAAGGATCTAATTCTGGAGACTTGTGTGTATGACAATACTGATAACTGAGTTGCTTTGTACACGCTGATTGTCTGCTGGCAGAAGACATGCAATACAAACAACAAGCTGCTAGAGCAGAGTGCTGACATGAATAAAGAAAAACAGTTTCTGTGCCCATGAGCAACCAGTACTGAACCACCCAAACTCTTTGCTTCTAATTCATTCAAACATTTTGATTCTCATTGTGAGTGTGTCATCCATGATTAGATGGGTTTCAACTAATGAATATTTCAGTTTCTCCATCCACCACTAACAATTCCCTTTGTGTGTTTTGCTCCCCCCAAAATACGGAACTGGAAAACAGGAGTTGAGAATTGGTACAGCAGAATCAACCAAACAAATTAGCAAGAGCGCTGTTCTGTTGCTACTTCTGTGGCTACTATTGCAACTGGTGCTAAGAGAAAAACATGTCCTTAAGGTTGCAAAAACACAGGGAGGAGTTTGCCACTCCTGCAGAAGGCAAGGAGTGAGTTTTATTGTGCAGCTTTCGGAACATAGAAAAATGGCAGAACTTTGCAAGGAGAGGGGAGGCATTTTATTGAACCCCGACCCTCAGTCTGCATGGTGAATGGGTGTGCTGACTGGGGCACTGTGGGAGCTGTAGGTTTGTTTGTTTGTTTGGTTGGTTGGTTGGTTTAAAAAAAACCTCTTTCAAGCTCTGAGAAAGGCCCCCTAAATGCAAAGTGTCTGACTAGAGCCACATTATTTAGAAGGTACTTCAAGACAGTCCTAACAAATATAATCCCGTGCCTTTGAATCCCTTCTGACTTATGGTGAGCCTTTTCCGGGTTTTCCAGGTAGAAAATACACAGAAATGGTTTACCGTCTGCTTCTTCTGAGGGCATCCTGGAACTAAGCAGTTTGTCCAAGATCACACAGGCTGGCTCTAGTCCTAGGAGACACAGTGAGGAATTGAACTCCAAAGCTATGGTTCCAGCCACTTTAACAAATACAGTGGTGCCCGTATAGCGAGGTTAATCCGTTCCGGATTAACCCTCGCTATACGGAATCATCGCTAAACGGGTAGGGGAAAGATATTGGAACGCATTAAACTTTGTTTAATGCGTTCCAATACCTTCGTTACTTACCCGTTCAGCGAGGATTCCAGGTGCTGGCAGCCATTTTCGCGCCTTCGCTAAGCGAGGGCAGGGCGCGAAAACGGCTGCCGGCAGCCGTTTCCGGGCTTCTGGCGGCCATTTTGGAACCGCCAATCAGCTGTTCGGCGGCTCCAAAATGGCCGCCACAATACCCGATCTTCGCAATGCGGGTTTTCCCCATTGCGAAGATCGGGTATGTTTCCGTATAGTGATCCCGAAAAAGGGATCGCTATACGGAAACATCGCTATACGGTGCACTCGTTAAGCGAGGCACCACTGTAGTATAATTTATAACTGGGCACTACAGGCTATGTGAGGAGGAATTAAAGAACCTCATAATGAGGGTGAAAGAGGAGAGTGCAAAAAACGGTCTGAAGCTCAACATAAAAAAAAAACCCCTAAGATCATGGCCACTGGTCCCATCACTTCCTGCAAATAGAAGGGGAAAATATGGAGGCAGTGACAGATTTTACTTTCTTGGGCTCCATGATCACTGCAGATGGGGACAGCAGCCACAAAATTAAAAGACGCCTGCTTCTTGGGAGGAAAGCGATGACAAACCTAGACAGCATCTTAAAAAGCAGAGACATCACTTTGCCGACAAAGGTCCACATAGTCAAAGCTATGGTTTTTCCAGTAGCGATCTATGGAAGTGAGAGCTGGACCATAAAGAAGGCTGACTGCTGAAGAATTGATGCTTTTGAATTGTGGTGCTGGAGGAGACTCTTGCGAATCCCCTAGACTGCAAAGAGAACAAACCTATCCATTTTGAAAGAAATCAATCCCTGGAAGGACAGATTCTGAAGCTGAGGCTCCAATATTTTGGCCATCTCATGAGAAGACTCCCTGGAAAAGACCCTGATGTTGGGAAAGTGTGAAGCCAAGAGGAGAAGGGGATAGCAGAGGATGAGATGGTTGGACAGTGTCACCAAGCGACTAAGATGATTTTGAGCCAGTTCCGGGAGGCAGTGGAAGACAGGAGGGCCTGGCATGCTCTGGTCCATGGGGTCACAAAGAGTCAGACACGACTGAACGACTAAACAACAACAGGCTATTTACTTTGTCCACTCTACAGATTTATCTGTTTTTAGTTGATTTGTTTGTTTGTTTCAGCTTCTCTGCAACGTTCACAGCTGCTTTTAGAACTGCATACTTTATTAAGTTTTTCATTACCCTAGGGATGTAACAAACACCTGGTCAAGGCATCAGTCTGTCAGTGTGCATGTTAATTTCTTCTACTGTACCTACTATTTATACCATCTGTCAAATTCAACTTGACTGATTCCATATAGGTTCCTGTTTAAAGAAAATCAGCCACTTGTTCTTGGAGCTGCCTCAGTTTGGAGGGAGACCTGCTAAAAAGTTTGCCATTTGTTGTGAAAAGCATCAGAGAAATATAACAGGAGGGAAGCATAGCTGTGATACATAGCTGTGTGCACCCCTAAATCCAGAAAGAAACTAAAATTTATTTGGACCTAAATTATACATATTATACTTGTTGGGGATGAAATGTGTATCGCAAAATTCCACAACAGCTACATTGTGACCTGTGTGTTAGTCTGTAAAGTATGAACCAGTTTAGATTGCTTATAAGTGTGGACTGAAGGAAATTCTAACCTATTTCTAAAGTTCTGTTATTTATTTATTTATTTATTTTTATACATACATACATACATACATACATACATACATACACACACACACACACACACACACACACACACACACACACACACACACACACACACACACACACACACACACATACATACATACATACATACATACATACATACATACATACATACATACATACATACATACATATGTCTCCAGACCTAATACTGTATATAAATATTAGATAGCTTTCTTCAAAAAGAAAAAAGATATAGAACTTTACTTACACTTTTTTCTTTTTCTTCTATATTATCACATACAGTATATCAGAATTTTTGTATAAATTTTTTTGTCTCAGATCTATGCAAACTGTATATCCAAATGGAGATTGCAGCCAAGAAATCAAAAGAAAACTGAACCTAGGAAGCACAGCAATGAAGGGATTTTTAAAAATCATCAAGTGTAAGCACATGTCCCTGGAGACCAAAACCAAGTTCATCCATACTCTTGTATGTATTTCCGATCATCATATATGGGTGTGAAACTTCAACAGCTAAGAAAGCTGACCGGGGGGAGGGGAGGGATTTGTTTGAAATTTGGTCCTGGAGGACAGCTTTGCAGATACCCTGGACCACCAGAAAGACAAACAAGTGGGCTCTAGAGCAAATCAAGACTGGACTATGCATCTCTGGAGGCAAAAATGTTGGAACTGAGGTTGTTCTACTTTGGGCACATCATGAGAAGATAGGATTCTCTGGAAAAGATACTAATGCTAGGAAAAGTTGAAGGCAGCAGGAAAAGAGGTGGACCAAATATGAGAGGAGCAGACTCCCTAAAAGAACCACAGGACTGAGTTTGCAGGAGCTGAGCAGAGCTGTTGTAGACAGAAGATTTTGAAGATCGCTGCAGACTAACACTCATTAAAATAAAAAAATATATAGTTTGGCAAATATGAAGGCAGAGGAAGCATCATTGCCATGCCTCTCCTGGATCATTGCCATGCCCCTCCTCTTATATCAGTGTAATATCAGTGAGTCATCCCTGTATGACTGACACCCACAGTTTGGGACAGGAGTGCCTATAGGCTATGACACAATTGTGAAGAAACCACTGTCTCAAATTTGTGCTTTGAGAGATTTTTGAGCTTTAAGGTAGTATTAATTTTAATTGCATCAACCTCACCAAACTGTTTTAAAAGTCTGTCTGCTGGGGATACACTCTATGCATTTCGAAAACTTAGCTAACATCCATAGACACCCCCCCCCCAAATGCCCCAAACACAGCATGTTAAGCCTTTAAGGTGTCACAAGGCTCCCTGCAGGCTCCCCCCCACACACACACAATAAACTAACATGTCTGTTCCCTGGAAATCTACCAAGTATTCTGCTTTTCAGAACACACTATGCCCATATGAGATGCCATGGAACAGCCAATAAAGCAACAAGATTGGCATTCTTGTAAATGCAATAAAAAGGCTGATGCTTCCGGGCCCAATTCATTCTAAGCCCATAAATTGTGATTCTGTTTCTGTTATGCTAAATAAAAGACCTGGGGGATACATGTCAGTCCTTGACTGGCATGATAGCAATTTCTTGATGCTTCCTACTGACTTAATGTGTTTAAAGTAAAAAATGCCCGCTGATGATTGTCTGAGGTTGACAGAAAAAGAGTCCTATGTTTCTGTGCTAGCTTTGTAACTTTTCTCTGTCATCACGAAGAAATTAGTTCATGTACCTTGGAGTGGCAAACAGTGTATGTCACAGGAATGTTTGAATCATTATATCTGTTGTATATCAGTTTGACATGTATTCATTTCTGAGTCCTGGTTGTCCTATTTTTTTTTTCTTGACCACAAACCTGCATTTCAATTTTTAAAATTCTCAGTCTTTACTCACAACATTCACTAAGGCAGATATTTTGTCTCACATACGTAGATTTTCCATAATGCATTCATTTTATATACATCATTCCTTACTATGGAATTTTTTGTATGTTCTTGTTGTTTAGTCGTTAAGTTGTGTCCGACTCTTCATCTGTATGTTACTCCATTTGTACGTTACATTCCCCAATAAAATATTTTATACAGTACATGATTTTTGAGCAGATGATTACATCTCACAAAAGTTTTGTCTAAAAGATTACTGTGTTCTGGTCTGAATATTAGTCCAGGAAATGTGAATCAGATACATTTGAATAAAAATGAAGACCAAATAAATTATTTCCTATCCCCCATATGGGCGGGGGCTGAGCTCCCTACAAGCTAAAAGGTTTCATTGCCTTCGAATACAAATTTCCTACAACTGGATAAGAGACACCAGACTTTCCCTGAAATGTGTGTTGATACGTCTCCCAAGAAAGAACTGCCAAGACTCCCGAGATTGCTAAACCTTAGGGATGACTGTGAGTTTTAGAGATGGGCATGAACCTCCATTTTGGTTGTTCATACCGGCTGGATTTTTTTTGGCTGAACAGGTGTTTGGCAGTTCCCAGCACCACTTCCTCCAGTAAGACAGCACTCAGCTTCCCTGCCCTGCCTCATCTGGGAGGCACATTTTCACATTTTAGTAGTCATGGTTATTGGGGTTCCCTATGTCCATCATTCAGAGGCTACACACATGAGGCCTGTTCTTTCATTTTCCATAGAGGGACCTAATGATAGGAAGGACAGTGGTAGAGTCTTGCAACACAATTTAAATAAAGCATGCTTTGCTGGATATCTTTGGTAACTCCTGTTTTTTCTTCATAGCTTCCAAAAAAAAATCACTCATTTTCACTCTTCATCACTTCCAAAGGTTCTAAGACATGAATAAACAGTCTACAACCCCCAGTGTTCCAAGAGACAAATGATCAACGACAATCACAAACAGAGGTCTGACCAGTGTGTGTTTACAAACACCTAGTAAGCCAGTTGCCTGCTTTTCTTTCCACTTACTAGTGAGCATGGGAGGAATTTACTAGGCTTTTCCTCCTAGCCAGAAATCTGGGGACATAGAATCATGAAGTTGGAAGGGGCCTATAAGGCCATCAAGTCCAACCCACGGTCAGTGCAGGAATAAAAATCAAAGGATATCTGCCATGTAGTTGTCTAAATTTCTGTTGAATGTCTCCAATGTTGGAGCTCCCACCACCTCTCAAGGTAACTGAGTCAACTGCCATTCTGCTCTAACCGTTAGGAAGTTTTTTCCTGATACTTAACCAAAATCTGCCTTTCTGCAATTTGAGCCCATTGCTACATGTCCTGTACTTTGGGATGATCAAGAATAAATCCTGCCTCTACTCTGAATGACAGCCTTCCAAGTATTTTAAAAGTGCTACCATATCTCACTTTTGTTTTCTTTTCTCAAGGCTAAACATGCCACGTTCTTTAAGTCTTTCCTCATAGGGCTTGGCTTCAAGCCCCCTGATCATCCTTGTTCCCTCCTCTGAAATTAATTCCAGTCTGTCAGCCCCCTTCTTGAAGTTCTTTGTCCAGAACTGGACACAATACTCAAGATAAAGCCTAACCAGTGCCAAATAGAGGGGAACTAGTACCTCGTGGGAACTGGAGACTATGTTTCTGTTAATGCAGCCTAAAATAGCATTTGCCTTTTTTTTGTAGCCACATCACAATATTGGCTCATATTCAGCTTGTCATATACAATGACTCCAAGATCCTTCTCACTTGTAGTATTGTTGAGCCAACTATCCCTCATGTCAGGACATGTCAGGGAAGATCAATACTTGCTAAAGACTTAAATGAACCCATAGCAGTCCAATACAGACAGATAATGAACACAAAGTAAGAGAAAGAAGATATTTGCAAATAGTCCTAGAGAAATGAATCCGTTTTTCTCCTGCCAGCTCTCTTTACTCCAGCTTTCCAACCCATACATGCTGATTGCAAACACATGAGTGTGGATGATCTTGTATCGGTCCCCAGTGACACATCTTTAGATCTGATTATCTTCATTGCTGCCTTTGGAGTCTTAAGTCTTTTTTTTCCCTTTGGCTCACTCTCCATTTGAAGTGGTAGTTGAACCAAGGTACATAAAACCTCTAACTATTTCAATTTCTTTTGATTTGTTTGAAATGCGGTGCTGGGGGAGAGTTTTGCAGATGCCCTGGACTGCCAGAAAGACAAACAAGTGAGTCTTAGATGAAATCGACCCTGAATTATGTCTGGAGGAAAAATGTTGAAGCTGAGGCCGTCCTAATTTGGACACATAATGAGAAGACAGAATTCTCTGAAAAGAAAATACTGTAATGCTGGGAAAGGTTGAAGGCAGCTGGAGAAGAGGAAGAACAAATACAAGAGGGACTGACTCACAACAGGAAGCCGCAGGCTTGAGCTTGCAAGAGCTGAGCAGGACTGTTGAGGACGGGAGAATTTAGAGGTTGCTCATTCATAAGGTTGCCATGAGTTGGAGGTGACTTGACACCACATAAATACTACTGCTGCTACTGCTACTATTACTACTACTACTACTGAAAATGAGATTTAAAATTATCCTCTGCTTTTTCTCCCATGCAGTCGATTAAGTCACTTACAAAGTCAACTTTATTCCTTAAAAGAAAGCAACAAAGCAACAAAGCAAAACAATTTGCATATGAATCAAATTGCATACGGACTTGTCAACTGGGAGATATTTGGAAATAATATTTTCTCTGTGGCTAGATGGGTTTCAAAGTTCGTTTGGCTTTTTGGACTTCCAGAAAAAGACAACACTTGAGACTAAAGAAGAAGAGAAATCACAGAGACATATCAGATTTGCACATGATGAAAGAATGAAACAAGCCAAGAGGAAACTAAAAATGCTATGGCAATGGCCAGCTACTCTGATCTGTAGGAAAGAGAAGAGAAGAGTCTTTTACTGGTGACCATTCAGAATTAGAGAATACAAAGCCCTCCCACAAACCTAATACGTACTGTTTCTTCCCTGACAGCCAGTTAGCTGTTGAACTGCATCTTCCTTCTGCTGCAGGATTCTATGAGCTGTAGGAAGATTTCTAAGGCCTCATTCTAGGCATGTTCAAAAGTCTAATGCTTTCAGATTTTATTAATTTAATTTAATTTATTTATTTTATTTATTTAATTTATATTAAAGTATATCTCACAGTTTGACCTTAGCTTTGAAAAACAATGAAAGGTGTAGTCAAAATCACACCCTAGGCACTGTGATCATTGCAGCGCATATGTACGTAAATACAATCATTCTGTTTTACACGGCAGTGTTATGATCAGACACCCTGGTGGGTTTGTTGTTTTTGTTTTGTTTTTCTTTCTGTTGTTGCTGTTGCTGCTGATGCTGTTTTCATCAGCCTCTGAGAGATTTCACACATTTCAAGACTGTTTGGGGGCATTTATGTAAAATGCAGTGTTGGAAAAATGTGGTACTCTGGTGCAAGAACTTGTTTAATAAAGGGACTTGGCATCAGACAGCCTGTCCCTTTCTGTTTGTTCTGTGCATGTGCCTGCATACGCATGTATGCACGCACATGTGTGTTCGTGTCCTTAGCTCCACTAAGACAAAAGCCATTAGCTTCCTACAGAGACATCTGGTGCAAATTGTTACTATCAAAAACCACACTGGAGCCAAGATGTTTTGTAGAGGTTGAAGAGTCCTTGACGGGCTGTCTCATTATGTTGAGATAGCTTGTCTTGACCAGCATTTTGGCAATGGCCAGGTTTTTCACATCCCTAAAGAGACACTTCAGTCTGATGAGTTTAAAGCTGATGAGCTGATGTTGGGATTTATGTCCACCATCTCATTTGCTCTACCGGTTTCAGGAAGAAGACAAGCAACTCTCCACTGGCCTCAGCTCTGCCTACTGGGAATGTGAGTTATAAAGACTGTAATCACACAAGGATAGCATGTAAAAGCGATGTAATAAGATAAGCCCAAGGGCAGAAACATAGCAGGACAGAGAAATAGTCACAGCACCGGGGCCAGGGAATGCCCATTAGAAGTGAAAAAGAAAAATGGATGTGATGTGTGGGGTTGACAGAAGAAAATGAGTGGTGGGAAGTGATATTCCCTGTGCATCCGTGAAATGAGGGAGGAAGGGCAGCTGGACCATTACCAAAAGGTAGCTGGATGTCCAAACAAGTAATTACAGTGTGACAGTGAAGCCAAGAAAGAACAGGGAGGGGAATGGTTTCTTTCCCCTGTACAAAACCAAGAAAGAACAGCAAACTGTAGGTCTTTGTGCTGAAATTGGTATTTGAGAGCGACCTCTTGCTTCCCTCCAGAACAGAATAATCCTTCAGAGCATCGAACAACAAAGGAAGCAATTGAGAGCACTATTCCTGGCGCCTGCAAATGGCCTCCCCAAAGCACGGCTGAATTTCAAAGCTGTTCTCAGATGCACTTGTCTCTCGCCCTGACAAATGTGCCATGAACACGAGTGCAGGGAGAATATAAACTTTTGTCCAAAGTAGTAAAATAAAGTCGCATGCAAGGCAGTAGCCAGCAACAGCCAACAAATGGATGAGAACTGAACACAGGCTTTGCATTGCACACAAAAAGCCTGAGGACTCTTAATGGAGAAACAACACACACACAGACACACTGCTGTGATATTCTATTAACTTGGAACATTGCTGACTTGGGAAGGGTCTCCTGCAGGGACGTACATATAGACAAAGATACAGAACACCAAGAAAACCAAATGAAAGCTGCAGGTGTTACTGCGGTGGGTTGCTTTTTCTCCCATTCTCCCTTATTTGCTATGAAAAAAAGAGCAACACTTTGAATAAATTTTAAAGGTTTATGCAGGGGAGGGGGTATCTTGAAGGAGGCACAAATTCCTATAACCCTTTCTTCTAATCATCCAGCAATAAACAACCCACTACAGGAGACAGACAGGAAGGATGTAGCTCTTTTTAGAAAGTCCTTGCAAAGTGTAGTGCATAACAGCATCCTTCTGGTTAAGAACCAGAACCAACTAGTCCCTTAGCAAAGGTGTCTTGCAACTTCGTTGTGCAACTGTTGCCTGTGCAAATGATCCAGCAAACACAGCACATTTTTCACATTTCTTCCTTTGCAATGAAAAGGTTGCAGTCAGTATAATACAGCTGGTAGAGTGTTAGACTAGGATTCAGGAGACCTCAGCTGAAATCCCCACTTGGCCATGGAAACTCGCTGGGCTAAAATCAGTCCTTGAACATCTCATATACCTCAACAACCCAGTTAGGGTCAGTTTAAATTGGAAGCAACTTGATGGCACATTATAAAAACAGCGTCAAAGTAGAAGATCCAGGATAGACAGAAAAAGAAATACCTCCGCCAGTGTACAAAGGTGAACTGTGGAATTCTATACCACAAATTATGATGATAAGATAGTAAGACAGCTTTGAAATATAGGTTTGAAATGGATAGCCACTTTGGGTGCCTTTTAAGGAGAAAGGCAGGATCCATCCATCCATCAACCTATGGGAGGAAATGATGTTATCAATGAAACTGAATTTGGGAGGCTACTATGGACAAACATGGGCCTTCTATTGACTAAGAATGGGCTTTCCCACTTTAACAATACCTTGATCAGCAAGCTGAGTATAAAAGAGTCTCTCAAATAAAAATCACCTATTGATTTACCAGATCAGCCATTTGTCACAACAAAGTAAAGAATTTAACTTATCTCTGTATCTCTTACATCTATAGCTTTCCTACATGTAGGAAATAATGTGGCTGACACATTAGCTACAAGCAGCTGAACATTTGCAAGATTCTGTACAGATTGGCATCACTTTATTTCAGAGAAATGTCAAACGTCTTGCAAAAACTGAGCTCATGGGCATGTGGTGCATAAGCAGCAACCACTTGTCAGCAAAATAAGTGATGAACATTTCCCTTGCTCTAGTTGATGAAAACACCTCAATTGGTTCCTGTTTCGTTAAAAGCTTCACAAACCTCAATTGCTTAGACATGCTTTGGAGCCTATGAGGGTCTAATTTTGTTCTGCCTTACATTCTCCAGCTTTCTTCAACAATGTTGGCCTTTTTCAATTAATAGTCTCTGTGCCTGTAATGCCATCCAAATTCACCTGTGGTATCATTGCCCTTTTTTCTTCAAATCTCTTCTACGGCCAAGCTCTTATTGGATGTGAAACTTGGAAACCTGTGACTTAACCCAGGATTGAGAGCCATTTCCCCCCTTTCAAGAGCTGCATTCTCCCTGGCAATCTTTATTTGCAAAGGGGGAGGGGAGGGAAACCATATATTGATCATGGACAGAGCCAAAGCTACTGGTAGGTACAGCTACCCTCCACCTCCACAAACCCTTTTCTCTCTCTCTCTCTCTCTCTCTCTCTCCTTCATTCTCCTTCTCAAGTGTTCTGCTAATGGAGAAGCAGCTCTCTCTCACCATGGCCATAAAATGAAGTGTCTCCAGAGGGCTTTTGAAGTTAAACCGGGGGGGGGGGGGGGGTCACACATATTCCAGGGTTGCAAACTGCTTATTTCTGATGTAAGCTGCCTTGGATATCAATACTTTGCATTTAGGATTAATGTGCACAGCATGTAGAGATGAAAAGCATACTCATTAAATCTTTGGTTCTCGTGTATTTATCTTCCCTTGACTTGACACACCACTTCAAACGGGAGTTTTTCGTGAGATTCCCCATCTCCAAGTAAGAGAAAAACCTTGTGAGGAGGGTCTGAGATGGCCATTTCAAGGAACATATTCTGAAAAGTGGTGCAGGCACATACACGCCAGCTGACAACCTGGTTCATTCTTTTCTAGCTGAGCTGATGCTCACTTGTACCAGAAAGCCTGCCTAGTAATGGTCTGGCCGGACTTATTTAGCATGTCCAGCGCATTTAACTTCTACTTTGACTTCTCTTTCTTCAAACCCCTCAACTGCTTATTTGAGTTTCTTATTTTGCTCCTACTGACCTGTCAGAATTGTTCTTCCATCTATCTTGGCTTTCACCAAGTATCCTCTGGACTCTTTGGTCTCACTTTTCTGCCAAAATTCATCATGCTGTTTGATCCTATTTATCAGCCCTTACCTGTCCAATTAGCCTGGTGTTTTTCTCTTTAATTTTCCATTTCCTTTTCCCTCAGGTTCCTCTAACACTGTTTCTTGCAGTCTCTGAATCCTTCATTTAGCCAGCCTGCTTCTGGATTCCTTGCCATTTAGCTTCATTACTTCCTGGAACCTTCACTAACTTTGCCCACCGGCAGTGCACATCAAGCATCTCCTGTCACAGATCTGTGTGAGATTTTAGTCCTAGGCAAACGGGTTTCTAAGCTATGTCACAGACTGTGAATATTCCATGTTGTCAGTTTCATTATTCCAGCAGTGAGAATGATTGTGGACTTTCCATGACATCACACCACTTCAGACGGTTGTGTAATATGGATACTGTACACAAAACCACTACATAGCTGCTTGATATGTGATTGCCATACAGTGTCCTTCAGTGACTGACATCTTGAGTTAGGTGTCTAAGAACAACCACAAACACATAACCTGAATTTGCAAAACAACACAACTGTTTTTTTGTTGCTGTTGTTGTTTTGAAGACTATAATTTTCCAGGGAGAAACACAGCAGATCTCCCCAGTTCATCCTTCTAATTCTCAGGCAAGTCTGAAGGTTGAGTACCATGACTACTTCTAAATGTACAAAAAGAACACGACAAAACTGTTTACTGAAAAGAATGAAGAGAAGATCTGCAAGTACACAACATTCTGAAAGGGCTATCACAAGGAAGACTGAAGGACCAGTTTTTGAAACAAAGATGTGGTCATTTGGGGATGGGGGAGAGAACGTTATAGGAACGAGAGAGGAGGAGTCATTGCATTTGAACTGAAGGATTTCAATTAGGATACAATGACGCTTAACATCACAGTCTTAAGTATTGGGCAACCTCTTCTGATGGATGAACTTGAGTCTAGCAGTGAAAGCAGTGGGCTACAGCAGAAATGCACACTTATACTTGAAAATTAGGCCAAAGGGAGTAACAGAAGCTTCAATCCTGCTGTAGACTAAACCCAATTGAAATCAAAGAGACATGTAT
This sequence comes from Pogona vitticeps, assembly GCF_051106095.1. NCBI lineage: Eukaryota > Metazoa > Chordata > Lepidosauria > Squamata > Agamidae > Pogona > Pogona vitticeps. The sequence continues at coordinate 323,201,915 of NC_135783.1, read as the reverse complement.
AGATTGTCCTATAAATAGTCACAAAACTCTGTATCAGCTTTCTACAACTGGTGAGCTCCAAAGGTTTTGGCTACAATTGCTACCATTTCTCCTTCCAGCACACAACATGCTAAAGGGCACCAGTAACGTAAAAATGTCTCCACTCTCCTCCTTAACTATTAACTGTACTTACACACTGCAGTATAGTTCCTTAACATCTAGCTAATGGAACACATGACATGGACCATGGTAACAGATAGTACAAACCAATAGGAAAGCTGGCCTCTACCTACCTCTAACAAGTGGATTTAAGAAGGAGGATTATGACAGTAGTAGACGAGGAGAAATGATGAAATGTGGTTTAATAGATGTTGGAGGCAGCTGTAGACTAGATAGCATGCCATCTCTAAAAGTGGGGGTGCGTGTGAGTATTTGCTAATTCAAACAAGACAAGTCAAGGCAGGAAATGTGTGGAGTGCCCTCCAACAGAAAAGTTAGTGGCATTTATGATCATAGAATCTTGAAGTTGGAAGGGCCCTGTAAGGCCATCAAGTCCAGCTGCTTGTTCAATGCAGGAATACACATCAAAGGTTATCCTGCCAGGTGGTTGTCTAAATTTCTCTTGAATGCCTCCAGTGTTGGCACACTCAACAACACTTGAGGTAACTGATTCCATTGCCATAGTGCTCTAACAGTTAAGAAGTTTTCCTTAGCTCCACAAAGACAAAAGTCATTAGTTTCCTGCAGAGACATCTGGTGCAAATTCTTACTATCAAAAACCACAGAGTACAATTTCCATCATACCCAACCACTAACTAGGGCCGGTGGAAGATGCAGTGCAACAGCATCTGGCAGGCCACACATTCCCCTTCTCTGGTGCAATGGGCACTGGACTGCATGTCATAAAGATTAAGAGTGTTTCCACCTTTGAAAAAACAAAAGACAAAGACAAAACACAGTTCAAGATTTTGCTAGGAACAGTTAACATGAAGCCAGTTCAGCTTCAGAGCAAAAGGGCGAAGATGATTACAGTATTTTAAAATATATCTCCCAATACTGACACACCATTACTGTAGAGCTTAATTGTTGTAGAGTGATTGCAAACTGGAACCTAGAGGTTTAGAGAGGCAAGAGCATTTCTGAAAAAGCAGAGATGGATAAAGTGGAAAAATATCACAGAGACTTCTGTGTATGGGGACTTTTTTTAAAACAAAAAAAAAAATTCTTCCCTGTTTGTTATTTTCAGGTAGCAGCAGACAGACAGGCTTGTGTGACAAAAACATTGATTGCTGAATGGGTCTCTGAAGTAGCAGCCACCAGTGCAGGAAGTGTGGAGAACGAGGCAAAGACTGTGCTAATTAGATCTGAAGAATTATTGTGCTTCATATTACATTGAAGAGCTCCTTTATTTCTGTCACCTGGAGATAAAATCTTGTACATAATAATCAGATTTCTAACATCATAATCAAGAAATAAATAATAAATCTGAGCACATGATAGAGAGCCAGTGGACTAAATTCCAGATTTAATTGGCACCTGGTGAAGAACTGTTACGTAATCACTATAAACATAATGGTCAAGTCATGCATCTCAAGGATGTGGATGCAATGCTTGAAGAAAGCCTACTGATTACTTGCATATATGAATGTAGCTTATAGTATGTGGCCAGTAAGCCAGACACATTACATCCATGTAAAGAAGAAACAATAAATAAATCTATTAGCTGGAGCAGCATTAACTCAATAAAGGGGTCTTCAGGTTGCAAGTCCTGAGCAGAGTGTTAATGACAGGACCTCACAGACATCATTAAGCCATAAATCAGAAGTCACAATAAATATATTTGACACATTCACTCCCCTCTCCTTATGTTTTTAAGGTTTTGTAAGATGTCAGGACTATGTTTCAAAATGAGAAGGAATGCATAAGAGTCTATATTTTATTCAGACAAGGGAATGGCTACTAATATTATCACTATTTGCATTCTAAAGACAGTGATTCTCAAACTAGAAATACTTTAAATTACCTTTATTATAACGTCTTGGAATCATGATCTATCTAAGTTAATACTGACAACAAACCTTCAGAGTTTACACATAAAGTTTACACATATAGAACACTTTATTTGTTAAGTTCAGAGGTGTGAAGAAAGTGTGAAGCCGGCTCTTTCTACACTGTGGAGCACCTGTGCTGGAGATTAAACCGAAAGAGTACCTTTCTGACTCAGACTTTTCCCCCTTCAACTGGGAAAGTAATCTTGGATCACATGAGTTCTAGCTATTGAACATTATATAGCAAAAGAAACTGGAAGGAGAATTGTCCTCTACCAGGAGACCAAGTTGTATGGAGCAGCTGGGAAATCAACCCTGAGTGCTCACTGGAAGGACAGATTCTGAAGCTGAGGCTCCAATACTTTGGTTATCTCATGAGAAGAGAAGACTCCCTGGAAAAGACCCTGATGTTGGGAAAGTGTGAAGGCAAGAGGAGAAGGGGATGACAGAGGAGGAGATGGTTGGACAGTGTCACTGAATCTACCAACATGAATTTGACCCAACTCCGGGAGGCAGTGGAAGACAGGAGGGCCTGGCATGCCTTGGTCCATGGGGTCATGAAGAGGTGGACGCAACGTAACGACTAAACAACAACAAGGAGACCAAGTGCACAGTGTTTGGTCAAAGTTTCTCTCTGCAATGTGGTTTGACATCTCACCCATCTCTGTTGAGAATGCTTCGTAAGGGAAAAATAAAGCGTTGTAAAATGAATCCTGGAAAATTTCTGTTTCTGTGAACCTAACCTAGGATTGGAAGCAAGGCTTGCTGACTCAGTAGTGTTGGCAAAGGTAACATTTGTGCACCTCCCAAAATTCTTAATGAGAGGAAAAGCACTTTGCTTTAGACTTCATTTGGGAGATTTATGTGAGTTTTGGGGGGAAATAAAGTATGTAAAAAGCAATGCACATATTTTAAATTTTGAATATCTAAAATAAATACAATTGAAAAAAATGCATTAATGCAATTTAGTTAAAAGGGGGAGTGTACCATTAGGGGAACTGTATACATTGACATTACATAGTGAAAAATAAAAATGTATCTTAGAGTGGAAGAAAACAGTCTCACCTGCCTGATAAAAACAAGTACAGGAAGAAAAGACAGGTCAAATTCAGAGATGGACAATGTAACTGAAAGTTTTTTCACACCCCTAACATCATCCCTGCCTAAGAATGCTGGTGATGGTAACCGTTTTCTCTTACACTGTAAAACCATATGTTATAAGGCCCTTGGACATTGCTAGAAGGCACTGTCCCACCAGTTTGTTTCTCAGTCTAGCCCCCCCACCCCAGCTCAGCCTTTGCAAGAATAATCAGAAAGATGCATGTTCAAGGAAGCTGTTCTTTTTCATGGCTGCCTGAGATTCTGTCCATGCAGCTCTTCTGTATATCTTCCCCCTCTTTCTCTCTCTCAATCTGTCACTTTTCAACATTGCAGCTGGCATGGAAAGCTGTTTGCCCAAAATAAAGTTTATTCTTGCAAACAAAGGGTTTGTGTGCTTTGAACATCACGGGCATCATCCTGTGAATACTGCATCACTTCCCTGCCCTATAATCTCCTTCAGCCGGTGGAGTGTAAACCTAGTGTATAATTCCCCAGAGAATAATTCCACCACCTGAAACTGACAATTCTACAATGATTTCTTCCCTTCCATATTCTCCAGCCCCTCCACCCCAATTTGTTAGCAATAAAAGTGTTCTCGTACTTTAAGCAAACCCAGCTGCTCCATACAACAAAATTATATATTTCAAACTACATATTATATCCATTCTCCGGTTCTTCTCTATTTTACCACTATCTCAAAAGTATGCACACAAAGAAACCTAATTTGCGTTATCACGTGTAGCATAAGCTAAAGGCACAACAGATGCTAATCCATCTCTCCTTGTCTCTTACACTTTCTGATCTCCCTTGCTTTTCACAAAAGTAGTTTAAGTCACTGAATAAACATAACTAAAGCTGCTTCCATTTGAACCTTCATATTCCATACCAGGAGACAACAATTAGCAGAGCAAGGGCTGGGCCTACATTTTCTACCCAGATGCCAGAACGCCAGATGAAAATAAAGGAACAGACAAGACCATAATTCTCTCTTTTTTAAAAATATAAAGGTGTGTGCATGTATATGACTGGAAAACAGGTTGGGACTATTTTCTAGTAACAACACTGCAAACAGTCACTTCTTCCAGGTTATCCAGAACCCTCATCCAGAACAAGTACCAGTCCTTCATATCTTTTCTTTTTAATTTTTATTTTTTTAACATAAGGGGTGACAAAAAGGAAAAGGGGACTTAGGAATTTATGAGGAAGAGGAGAGACCATAACATGCTAACAACCATTCTGTACTTATTGCCATATCAAAATTTTAAGTTATTCTGTTTTCTCTTTTCTGCCTTTTAGATTAAGTTCTCATTTCAATATATGCTATTTACACGTTGCCTGTTAATTTGGTCCATTTGTTGAATAGGTCCCATCTTTCTGTTGCCTTTTGTAGGGGATAGTCCTTCATGACTTCTGAGTACCAGCCCTTCATATCCATGTCTCATTCCCCTTCCCAAAATAATCACAAGGTGATAATCTGGTCTTTGCTGGGACCTGAGATGCAGGCCGTAGTAGAACTGAGCAGGCAGGAACATGAAGAGGAAGGAGATTGAACAGAAGGGAGAGATAGCAGAGAGTGATCAAAGTGATGTGCAATTGGGCATGATTAAGGAGGAGGGACATTCTAACAGTTCTGAGACCCAGACCTGTAGTGCAACTGTGGAACTCACAGTAGTTAATTGGGGCTAATTAAGGTATCTGTTATATGACTAGAACCTTTTAATTAGATAGAAACAATAAGCTATCATGACACCTGCAACTATGCTACTATGCATTAAGGGGAATTAGGATTTGGTTCTAGGTAAAAGACTAGGGTTCTTGCTTGAATATACTGCTTATATATGAGCAGGAACTTTTCTGCAGGTATATTGCTTTTAACATGGAGAAAGTGGCAACAAAAAGAGGCTATGTGCTTCCCTGCTCACATTGTGAATAAAACCAGGGTAAGTAATGCCTCAGCAGGGCTAAAATCTCAGCCAAGCTTTTTGCAGTATTTCAGATGAGGCCAATTCAATAGGCTTACTCTTAAATAAATTGACAGAGGTCCACAGCTATCAGAGTACAACCAAGACACTGCTGTCGGACGTAGAGGCAGAAGGGCAACCCCGCCCCAAACTAGGGTCAGCAGTTGAGTATTGTCGACGTTAATTCCTAACTTCATCTCTCCCTGGGTCCGTGGTGCCACCTGAACCACATCTCTTCACCCTGCTTCTTACACAGCCAGTGTGACAACTGATGGATAACGAAGTAACAGAGACAGAATGATACTCATCAGCTAAACTTGTAACATGTTGGTTCTGTGCACCCACTCAAGCATAGCACAGGTTTTCTAAAGCTTACAACCACTGAAGATTCAAGTAATACCAGCAACACACAGTGCCTTTATCACCTTCTCCTAGTTCACCATGAGTGAAAAAAAAATCAATACAATCTTGTTCACACCATGCCAAGACTTCCTTTTGCACCAGCAAGACTTATTGACTTCCTGGTCTTATTCCTCTGCAATCTTCCACATGCTTAGACCTTCTATTCTATGAAAGGTAAAGGTAAAAGGTAAAGGTTCCCCTTGACAATTTTTGTCGTGTTCGACTCTAGGGGGCAGTGCTCATCCCCGTTTCCAAGCCATAGAGCCAGCATTTTGTCCGAAGACAATCTTCTGTGGTCACATGGCCAGTGCGACTTAGACACGGGACGCTGTTACCTTCCCACCAAGGTGGTCCCTATTTATCTACTTGCATTTGCATGCTTTCAAACCGGTAGGTTGCCGGGAGCTGGGACAAGCGACGGGCGCTCACTCCGTCGCGTGGATTCGATCTTACGACTGCTTGGTCTTTTGACCCTGCAGCACAGGCTTCTGCGGTTTAGGCCGCAGCGCCACCACGTCCCTCTATTCTATGAAAGCAACTGTCAAATTCTGCACACCTTAATGTCTCTTCCATTGACTCCTGCACAGGAATAATGCCATCTTGCACAGTAAGTATGAACCTTTTGCACAACTGGACATTTTTTCTCTTTCCAAGTGAATCCTACATAGGAAAGATGCCACTTTACGCACGAACTGTAATAATACCGCAGAGACTGGCATTTCCTCCAGGTAAAAAGGACCATAGAATGCCTGAAAAATCGCATGAGATTATTTTGCATGATTTCACTGGAGACAAAACATTTAAGGTAATAAATTTTGCTATGAGGAAAACTGAGGGATTTTTTTTAAATCCCCGAGTTTCTAACACAGAGTGAGATACTCTGAAACTCATATCCTTAGCACTCTCCTGAGCAGAGATCATCTATTTACAAGTTGTCCACAACATTCTAACCTCCTGACTTGCTTCATGTAATATGGTACATAATATAGTTGCTGGCATTTTGAGTGATGCAATCTACAGTGGTGCCTCGCTTTACCATTGCTCCGTTTAACGACGAAACCGCATTACGACAAACTTTTTGCAGTCCCTTTTGCAATCGCTTTACAATGCTTCCTATGGGGGAATTTCGCTTTGCGATGATCGGTTCCCTGCTTTGGGAACCGATTCTTTGCAAAACGATGATTTTCGGGCAGCTGATCGGCGGTTTCAAAATGGCCACCGGGTAAACAAAATGGCCCCCCGCTGCACAGGCAGTGAAAATGGCCACCCTATGGAGGATCTTCACTGGATGGTGAGTTTCCAGCCCATCGGAATGCATTAAACAGGTTTTAATGCGTTTCTATGGGCTTTTTAATTTCGCTTTACATTTTCATTCTACAGCGATTTCGCTGGAACGAATTAACATTGTAATGTGAGGCACCACTGTATTCAGATTATATCTTGCCAGTCTTCATAAGGTTTCATTGGCTGTAGGTCCATGCCAAGCAGGATTGTTAGCTCACAGGTGCTGGGAATTCTCAGGGAATAGCTATGCTTCTCTTGTCTCCAAGTGGGGAGACAAATTCAGGGTGAGCAGCAATGGAGTAAGAAATTTTGATTTTTTTTTTTTTTGTATATTATTTCTCTTTGAAGCCATGGATTCAATTAAAAAACAACAATCCTATTTCCCACCACCTAAGGTCTGATTTTCCATATTGCCTAGCTATCCACATTTTGACTAAATAATGGACCCATATAGCTGGATTCCCCTTATGACCTTTTCCACAGCCAGCTGACTCAGAAGTGATTCTGGTTCCCTTCAAACTCTTGCCTGTCCCAGCGCTGTGATGTCACAGTCACCCATCCCTCTGGTGTTGTATGGCCCTGCCTTCTTGTTACACTTTCATCCCTGAATCTCAGGAAATGGGATGCTGCTGATCTAGCAATTCTAAATCCAATTTTAATCCCATCTAGAATGGTGTCCATTGAATCAACTGAACTTTAGAAAATAAACACCTATGCAACTTTAATTAATTCAGTGGGGCTGATCTAGTTAGAACTAAGAATTGGATTTGGGCCTACAGTCTTGAGAACTAGTTACCTGAAGAAATACATCCTACCCATGGTGTCACACTGACCAAGATCCTTCTCTACAACCCCTCTTCATATGAGGTGAAAAGTTTAATAACAACAGGAAGGGACTTTCGATGGTGGCTCCTTCTCTATGGAAGACGCCAGAGGGAAATTCATCTAGTACCAGCACCGTTTTTTACAGATGTCTAGCAAAACCCATTTTTATTCTTCTAGGCTTAAGAATATTAATAGGGACCACCTCGGTGGGAAGGTAACAGCGTTCCGTGTCTAAGTCGCACTGGCCATGTGACCACGGAAGATTGTCTTCGGACAAAACGCTGGCTCTACGGCTTGGAAATGGGGATGAGCACCGCCCCCTAGAGTCGAACACGACTGGACAAAAATTGTCAAGGGGAACCTTTACCTTTACCTTTAAGGTTTTAGCTAAACATGAAGAGACTCCAGGTGCTTGCAGACAGAGTCTATCCAGAATCACAGTGTGGATTTTGAGCTAATACATCCACCACTGACATGGTATTCTCTCTCAGACAGTTGCAGGAGAAATGTAGGGAACGACAGCCACTCTTTGTGGACTTCATAGATCTCACAAAGGCCTTTGATTTGGTTAGCAGGGATGGCCTTTTTAAAATACTTCCCAATATTGGATGTCCACCTCGACTCCTTAAGATCATCAGATCCTCTCACAAGGAAATGAAGGGCACTGTAGTTTTTGATGGCTCAATATCAGATCCCTTTGACATCCGAAGTGGAATGAAACAGGGCTGTGTTATTGCACTGACCCTGTTTGGGCTCTTTTTCGCATGCTGAAGCATGCCTTTGGAACTGCAACAGAAGGTGTCTGTCTTCAGACTAGGTCAGATGGAAAGCTCTTTAATCTCTCTAGACTGAGAGCAAAGACCAAAGTCCAACTGAAATGCATGCAGGACTTCCTCTTTGCCAATGATGCAGCCATTGTTGCCCACTCCACTGAAGACCTCCAACAACTCATGAATAGTTTTAGCAAGGCCTGCCAAGACTTTGGATTAACAATCAGCCTGAAGAAAACACAAGTCATGGGCCAGGGCATGGACTCACCTCCCTCTATTACCATCTCCATGCAAGAATTAGGGATTGTTTATGACTTTGTGTACCATGGCTCAATGATCTCTTAAACCCCCCCCCTACATGTTGTGCTGGATAAACGCATTGGCAAAGCTGCTACCATGTTCTCCAGACTCACAAAGACAGTATGGCTTAATAAGAAGCTGACAGCATATACCAAGATCCAGTTCTACAGATTTGGTGTCCTGAGCACACTCCTGCAGTGAGTCCTGGACCCTTTTTGCATGGCAGGAGAGGAAGCTGTACACCTTCCATATGTATTGTCTCTGACACAATTTTAGCATGTATACATTACTGAAACAGCGAAGTATACATTGTCTTGGCCATGTCGTGAGAATGGCTGATGGTCGGATTCCAAAAGATCTCCTGTATGGAGAATTAGTGCAGGGAAATCGCCCCAGAGGGAGACCACAGCTGCAATACAAGGATATCTGCAAATGGGATCTGGAATGGACCTCAACAGGTGGGAAACCTTGACATCTGAGCATTCAGCCTGGAAGCAGGCGATGCATCATGGCCTCTCTCAATTTGAAAAGACCCTTGTCCAACAGGCCAAGGCAAAGAGGCAGTCCCAAAACCAGCCAAATCAGGGAGCTGGACAGGGAACAGATTGTATTTGTTTTCAGTGTGGAAGGGATTCTCACTCTTGAAATGGCCTTTTCAGCCACAGTAGCCACTGTTCCAAGTGTTCCATACAGAGCACGTTGCCATACTCTCTTGAGACTGAAGGATGCCTAATCTAACCTAATCTAGCTAAACATTGGTTTTATCCGTTTTTAATTCTGTTAATAACTTTGTAAGTGGCCATCAGTGCTATCTTTTGGTGGAAAAGTGAGGTAAATATAAAATAAAATAAACAATAAAGGATAGCAGCAATCAGACATCTAATGGGATTTTAATTTTCCTAACCATATAATACTACTTGTGGATAATTTTCATTGATCTTGAAAAGGCTTTCAGCTTCCATTCAACCCAACCATTAAATCTGAACAGTTTGGGGCCTAAAATAGTAGTAGTAGCAGCAGCAGCAGCAGCAGTAGCAATAGCAGCAGCAGCAGGAGTAATCATCATCATCAAAGACTGCTTAGGCTTTTAGAGGAGGTCCTAGTCAAGGTCTGACAGCCTGTTGTCATGGGGCTGCATGTGGCCCTTGATCTAATTTTATGGCGGTTGGGAAGCCCAGATGTATGAGACATGAAATGCTGGAAGAGGACATGTCCTTCCTTCATGGGAGAGAGGGAAAGAGACAGAGAGAGATATGGGGGAGTCAGAAAGAGAAAGAGAGATAATAAAGAAATTAATGTTAGAAGAACTAAATAAAATGAATGTGTAACTCTAAAATATTGGAAATGACAGATATAAAAACAAATACTTGTGTCCAAGGTATTTCAAGTACAGTATCTCCTTTTATGAGTCTGCTGAGTGGGGTCATGGGAGAGGGCCTTCTCTGTGGCTGCTCCCAGACTCTGGAACTCACTCTCACAGGAAGCCAGTCTGACGTCATCTTTGCTGTCCTGTCCCCTCCCTGGGGATTTTTTTTTCATGCCTCCATAGGAGAGCATGCCTCCAGTTTGGGAAGTAGTCAACAGTCTTTTTGGTATACCCACAGACAAAGAAGTCTGTGAAATTCAGTTAGATAGAGAGAGTTCTGAGTTTGCATTGGGAGTTTTGTATTTTCAAAATGGAGATGGACTGTGTGTTGCTCTTCCCACTCCTGCCTCTTCCTAGTCTTTTTTTTTTGGGGGGGGGACATCTTGACTTTTGCAAAAAATAAAAAAATCTCAAAAGTATACATTTTTAATACCTATCTAGGTGGCCCACCAAAGATATTACCATAATATGAATTTGACATATTATGTCATTATTCTCACATACATAAAATTAATCCCCAGTAGATGGTAGTTTGTCTGAACAATTTCTAGCTGGTCCCTTTATTTTGTTTGCCTTTTAAGTGTCAGATTCAAAGCAGGGGGCAGGTTGTAAAGAGAGTTGGGGTGCCAGAAAGAATGTAATTCCCAGGGAAGTCCTGGGGACAAAAGTGTCTGTCAGGTCACTGATGAGTTAGGCCACTGCTGCTTCTGCCACAGGAGAAAGCAAAGTGGCAAAGAGGGGAAACAAGAGTGTCTGCTTATTTTCCACTGAAAGCCCTACCGCTCCAGAAAGTGTTGCAATATCTTCCATACCAAATGTCCCCAGGGTTTGAAATGCAGAGGTCTTTTGGCTCAGCTAGCCTGACATCAAAGTAGAGTTCCTGGTATCACAGCAAAAGCTGGAGTGCTGCAAAAATGAAAAGAGCCTTGCCTAAAATTTCAAACAGAAAGAAAAATGTGTTGGATTATAGGCCAACCTTCATGTTGTGAAAGTGACCTGTGATTGATCTCCTGACTTAATATTTTTCCCCCTTCAAATACAGCTGCTGGGGGCTGTCAATAGGCACTCAACACTTGTGACAAGCTGATGTTTAACCTTTTTGGATTTGGACGTCAGCGTAGATGAAAAGATTAAATACTTTTCTACAAATTGACAGCTCCAAGGCTCCATTCTAGTTGTTGCTTTTTTTAAAAAAAGTTAGATAATCAATCACAGATTTCCTGTGTAATGGCTGAAATTCTGTTCTGGAAGTTACAAAGTGTAAGGCTGATGACATCATCTGCCATAGTGGGTTTTGGAAATTAGCATTTTCCAATTCTCTGCCCACCCCTAAAGGTCCTGAAGCTACCGTAGCATTTCTTTAGTCATGGGGCAGTTGCTGTCATTTAATCATCTCCAACTGCTTCCCCACAATGAAAAAGATCCACAGGATTCTCTGAATCTGGAGTGGGAGCATTATAATTTTTTGTTTCCAAAAAATCACCACGGTTGATGACGTTATCAGTTTTATGTGGTGTATCTCTGTGAGCAGCATATCGGCCTATATGTTCATTGGCTTCTCTAGTATAACCTGGAAGACAACTTCTCTCATTATCACTGCCACTGCTCCTGCTCCTCCTACTTCTTTTGAAGAAACTCCACACTTGCCATTTTTCAGCAAGCTCAAGGCCCTGCACATGGCTTTCCTCCTTCCCAGTTCATCTCCAAAACAACAATCCTGTGAGGGAGGAGGTTAGACCGAAAGAGAATGACTGCACCAAGCTCATTCAGGGAGTTTCATGGCTAACTAGTGGACCTGAATCTGCATTTCCCAGTCCAATGTTCTGAGTGCTGTATCAGGTTGTACCATGCTGTACCATTCCTCAGCAAGAGGCCTGGAAAAGATGTTCAAAGTATACATCATCATAATAAGATCTTCCTGAGACTACCTCAAAAAACCCACTAGACATATTACTATTAACTACATACCAAGAGATGGTGAAATTAATGCTGATTGTGTAGGCATAGGCAGGTCATCCTCTTCTAGCCTGCCACTTTTGGCAACATCAGGATCACTGTTCCCACATCTTCAGCAGAAGGTACCCCAGATAATTTGGGTGAAAAAAATAAGGCAACAGGCGTTGGCAATTGAGGGCAAAATGTGGTCTACTCATGTGACTCCCCGTCTGTAGGAAATCCCATGATGCAACAATAATATCAATGCTACAATCATGTCAGGGGCAGCAAGTTAGCTAGCAGTTAAAGTCAGCAAACTCACAGAAGGCAAAGACAGATGCACAAACACAGGAGAAATGCGCAATGGCTTTTTATAATGACTAATGTCTAATCTACTCTTTGCATTAGGAATTATAGTTATGTTTCTCCTTCTATTTGGACAGCACAGGAACCATCACAAAAGGTAAGGAATTCTTTTGTGACAAGATAATTTGAAGAATATACCACACAGTGGTCCCCAACCTTGGGCCTCCAGATGTTCTTGGACTTCAACTCCCAGAAATCCTGGCCAGCAGAGGCGGTGGTGAAGGCTTCTGGTAGTTGTAGTCCACGAACATCTGGAGGCCCAAGGCTGGGGACCAGTGCATTAGAGTACAAACTAATACAGGTGCTTCACACTGACTGAAAAAAATGGTCCATTATATTAGTACTGCCCAGTGTGAGCGACACCAACTTTCCAGGGTCTTGTAGGGACAAAGGAAATTGCATTGTATTGAGTCAGACTGTTGATCCATCTAGCCTAATACTGTCAACACTGACTGTCAGCGGCTCCATAGATTTTCAGAGCCCCATCTGGTAATCACTTGTGGTCTCTAACAGTCTACCATCCAAGTATGAACTAGATCTGACCCTGCTAAGCTTTCAAAGTCAGGCAAGGTCAGGGTGCTCGTGGTGGTATGACAATCAGAGATCTGTCACTCTCACTGCCCACAATTATTTGAGGGAGGGATTGTGCACACACTTATCTGTGCATGCACTCTACACCTGAAGAACTGGTGCTCCTGCATGTTACTCAGTAGTAGGCACTGACTTACTGTGGCAGAGTAAATTGTATTCTGCATAAACTGCCACAGTTTTTAACAGTCCATTCTTCATCCAACTCAGTCTCCATTTTTTGCATTGTCTTCTCAAAGCAGTGCACAAATAGCTATATCAGGCCTCTTAGCAATGGGTTACAAGCACTGCTACAACACACAGAGTTAAAATACATTTGGAATACCAAGTTCTTGAGAAAACTGCCTTTTAAAAAGTTAAGTCTTAAATACAGAAAACAAAATAATCTGGAAGGAGCATTACTGTACTGAGGTGACTAATAACTTCACATCAACAATTAATTAGCACTGACATTTTCCTCCTGAGAAATGTCACCTTGATGCCTACTTAGAGATGTATTTTGAAATAAGCAGCTGAATACCAGCCAACCACATTTGCCACATGTGGATCAGGCTGTCACTCTGCACAGATTAGGTAAGGTACTGCATCACTAGATGGAACACATTACCTGTCAGATTGATTCACTAAGCATGAGAAGGTTACTAAAACTTATATTACAGCAGCAATGTAAATCAACTAGATTTATATCCACAGCTATTTAGGTTGCTTTGTCTCCAGTTTTATTAAGGTGTGCCATATGTTTCTGAAATATAAATTTAGAAGAAAGTTTTGAAAGAAAGTGTGAGAGAAAGATCATTGTGTTGTCACATGCTATCAAGTTGGAACCAAATGACGGTGACCCTAGGAAAATTTTCAAGGTAAATGACATGTTTAAGGGATAGTTTTACTTCTTCTTCTGACAACAGGCTAGAAACAATTATTCACATACCACTTAATAAGATTCATTATGTAGCTTATACAATCCTGATTCAGCCTATATTTCTTTGATATTGTGTTTATGACTGGGGGGGGGGAGCTTGGGAAATCTGCTTGAATTCATTAGCATTAAGAAATAGTACCCCTCTCACATAATAGGACAGCATTTGTAAAATTTTGGTCGCCTTCTTTTCTTTTCTTTTCTCTTAGTCTTTATCCTTTAAAAACTCATTCAATTACCTTATATTTTACTTCTACAATATTTTTACACAGCTCTTCATATCTTCAAGGCTTTGTATGGAAAGGAAACAGTAGGCTCAAATAGGAAGTGGAGAATAGGGGGCAGTAAGGGGTGGATGATAGGGACAGTATTCAGATTAAAATGTAAAAATAAATAAATTATCCCAATGAAACAAAATTTTAATTGGGCAAAGCTGATGTTGGACCTCAGCTCCAAGCATATTCCAGCCAAAACAGCTACTGGCCACACTGGCTGGCTATTTTGGGACTTGCAGTCTAAAGAAGTAACTTTTATCATTTCTAAGCAAAATATTCTGAAAACGTTTAGTGAGGTGAACTTTGTAGGAAACAAAGAATCCTTGATTCTGTGCTTATGTTCTGCACAACAAATGTTATTATAGTAACACAGCATGGAAGATGGCAAAATATAAGGCAGAGAAAGAGAAGTAGAGATGAAACGTAAACCATGGAATACAGTCAATATCTAAGAAGCCGTGCAAACTGCTGAAGTTCTTAGGATCTGCTGGAGTTCTTAGCATCTCCAGGTTTCATGAACTTGTAATTGGCTCAAGAAGAGATCATGGAAAATTTAGGAATGTTAATATTTTTAAAGAAATGGACAACATTTAGTAACATACTGTATGTCCTTTAAATGTGGGGACAAAAAAAGAATCACAATTGATTTGTTTAATATTCATCACTTTGTATTCATCAGTTCCAGAAACCCCAATGAATATGAAGGGATGAATATTTACAGTATATCACAGAGGTGAGTACACCCCCTCACATTTCATAAATATTTTAGTATAGCTTTTCATGTGACAACACTGAAGAAATGACACTTGGCTACAATGTAAAGCAGTGAGTATACAGCTTGTGTTACAGTGTAAATGTGCTGTCCCCTCAAATAACACAACACACAGCCATTAATGTCTAAACCGCTGGCAACAAAAGTAAGTACACCCCTAAGTAACAAAGTCCAAATTGGGCCCAAGTAGCCATTTTCCCTCCCTGGTGTCATGAGACCCGTTAGTGTCACAAGTCTCAGGTGTGAAGGGGGAGCAGGTGTTATCACTCTGACTCTCTCAGACCGGTCACTGGAAGTTCCACACGGCACCTCATTCATGGTAATGAACTATCTGAGGATCTGAAAAAAACAAATTGTTGCTCTACATAAAGATGGCCTAGTCTATAAGAAGATTGCCAAAACACTGAAACTGAGCTGCAGCATGGTGGCCAAGACCATACAGTAGTTTAACAGGACAGGTTCCACCAAAGAAGTTGAGTGCCCGTGCTCAGCTTCATATCCAGAGGTTGGCTTTGGGAAATAGACGTATGAGTGCTGCCAGCATTGTTGCAGAGATTGAAGGGGTGGGGTGGGGGTCAGCCTGTTAGTGCTCAGACCATACACCGAACACTGCATCAAATTGGCCTTCAGGGGTGTTATCCCAGAAGGAAGCCTCTTCTAAAGATGATGCACAAGAAAAACCTGAATAGGGTTTACTGCAGATAAGCAGACTAAGGACATGAATTTCTAAAACCATGCCCTGTGGTCTGATGAGAGTCAAGCGTGTATGGCGGCAGTGAGGAGTACAAAGACAAGTATTTTAGAGTATATATTTTAATTTTATTTTAATTGTTTTATCTTTTTTACTGTAAGCTGCCCAGAGACCTTTGGGTAGTGTGGGTGACATATAAGTTAAATAAATAAATAAAATAATTAAAGTATGTCATGCCTACAGTCAAGCATGGTGGTGGGAGTGTCATGGTCTGGGGCTGCATGAGTGCTGCCAGCACTAGGGAACTACAGTTCATTGAGGGAACCATGAATGCCAACATGTACTGTGACAAACTGAAGCAGAGCATGATCCCCTCCCTTCGGAGACTGGGCCACAGGGCAGTATTCCAACATAACGACTCCAAACACATCTCCAAAATGACCAGCCTTGCTAAAGAAGCTGAAAGTAAATGTGATGGACTGGCCAAGTATGTCTCCAAACCTAAATCCTATCGAGAATATGTGAGGCATCCTGAAAGGGAAGGTGGAGGTGCGCAAGGTCTCTAACATCCACCAGCTCTGTGATGTTGTCATGGAGGAGTGGAAGAGGACTCCAGTGGCAACCTGTGAAGCTCTGGTGAACTCTATGCCCAAGAGGGTTAAGGCAGTGCTGGAAAATAATGGTGGCC
Organism: Pogona vitticeps; assembly: GCF_051106095.1. NCBI lineage: Eukaryota > Metazoa > Chordata > Lepidosauria > Squamata > Agamidae > Pogona > Pogona vitticeps. The sequence goes on along the minus strand of NC_135783.1, from coordinate 323,185,648 downwards.
AGACAAAAATATTGACACTTTGTGCCCAATTTGGACATTGTCACTTAGGGGTGTACTCACTTTTGTTGCCAGCAGTTTAGACATGAATGGCTGTGTTGCATCATTTTGAGGGAACAGCACATTTATACTATTCTACAAGCTGTATACTCACTGCTTTACATTGTAGCCAAGTGTCATTTCTTCAGTGTTGTCACATGAAAAGATATACTAAAATATTTATGAAATGTGAGGGGGTGTACTCACTTCTGTGAGTTTTTTACATGTTTTTTTATTCGTCCCCATAGGCAGAGTGGGAAGGCTAGGCTGCTGGAACATCGGCTTCCATTCTGGCAGCCTAGCCTTCCCTCTCTGCCTATGCACCTGCCGAACAGCTGTTTGGCAGGCCCATAAGCAAAGAGAGAAGGGCCAGGCTGCCAGAATGGAGGCCACTGCCACCATTCATTCATTCATTCATTCATTCATTCATTCATTCATTCATTCATTCATTCATTCATTCATTCATTCATTCATTCATTCATTCATTTTTTATTTGATTTGATTTGTATCCCGCCTATCTGGTCTATACAACCACTCTAGGTGGCTACCGCCATCTGCAAATATGGCGGTAGCACCGGAAGCAGCAGCACAGAGGTGGGGACAGAGATGGCAGTGGTGGAGATGGAAGCGGCAGAGGTGAAGGAAGCAACAGCAGCAGCACGACAAGGAAGGGAAGCGATGGGGTCAGTGGGAAGGGAGCGGGGTGGGAAGTGGGAGCAGGGGGTTCAGTTTTTAAAAAAAGACATCCACAGACTGTCTAAAAAAAAGCACTGACAAACTGATTCATGGTTCGTCACTAAAACATTAGTAAATTTGTCATTCACGGTTCATCAACCTTGATGAACCAATAACTAAGACAAAGTGCAATTTTGGCAGTTCTTCTCCTTTATAATGTCCATCCAGACTGCTGAGAGCATTGGCAATGCATAGGGCACATTCCAAGCTGACTTCCTAATGGGCGATGGGCAAAGAGAGATGTGGAACACAGAAAGCTTGAAATACATTCTCAGGCTTAATCTGAGCTGCTAAGAAAGAAACAAAAATTCTGAGAGACAAATCCAAAGCAAATCCACAAGACAACACTGTTCCACAGAACTGAGCCACTCAATAAACATCAGGATTTTTTTTTATTGTTATCAACCAACGTCTCTAAAGTTCAAGCACCTAGCTTGCAGCCTGAACGCACAAAAGACATGCACACATAAAAAGAATGACAAGAAACCCTGCTGGAAGAAACTACTGTTCTCTTCAATGCTTCTTAGTGGCTTTGAAAGCCTGGTGGTAAGGAACTGAAAGGTATCAATCACTTCGAATGTGCACAGCATGCATGGGTGTCAAAGATCATGCTCAATAACTTACAAACAGGTCATCTGGATTTAAATTTTTTATGTTTTGGCAGAGAGGAGCAAAGCTGACCTGCTAGCTCAGTCTGGTACACAGACAGTGTCCTGTTGCTAACAAGAACAACATAGCACAATGTGCAGTGTCTCTTAAGGTTGACAAGTTGTGCTTTTCTTATTCTGTACAATACACCTGAATGCATTCCAATGGCCAACTTTGGCTGGATTCCAAAGGCCAGGAACCACACAGTTGCTCCATAAATACATCACATGGAAGAAAGAGATGCTTATTTTTAATCTCCAGATCACACAGACAAACCAAGTGTAGCCATCCATCTAAAGTTCAATAGGAATATCAACTTAATATGTGGTTGCTGCAAGAACGTAAAAGCCCATGTTCAGCATAATTTGGCTGGGGAAGTGACAATTAAAACTTGAGATATCGATATTATATTGGTTTTATACAGTTTCACAGTGCAACCACAAGTGGAATCTTGTGTATAGCCCTGGTCACCCCTGGAGAAGGATACTTAAATCAAGGTGCAGAAAGGGGCCCTTAAAATTAGTTCTGGTAACTCCCCTTTGAAGGCACAAAACATTTGGGATTTTCAAACCTGGAAAAAGGTAAGGAAGCAGAGACATGATAGAGGTGTACAACATTAGGCAAGGTATAGATGAGAAACAGCTTTTCCATCTCTCTTATAATACTAGAATCCAGGATTTTTCACTGAAAGAGGTGATGGCAGATTCAGGACAAATAAAGAATCAGGGTGAATTCTTCATTTAGCATAGAGCTTTATTGTGGAATTCATGACTACAATAAGGAGAATATTTAGGCTTAACTGGATAAATTCAAGGAAGACAGACTTACTAACAGGATGGTGATATATTAATTTCAAAATTGGAGGTGGTAGACCTCTGTACAGTGGTACCTGGAGTTGCGAACTTAATTTATTTTGGGATGATGGTCGTAAATCAAGTTGGTCATAACTCAAAGCACCATTTCCCATAGGAATACATTAAAACGCGATTAATCCATTCTGGCCATTTTTGGTCGTGTCCCAAGGTGGTGGTTGTATCTCAAAGCATTAGTTCCCATAGGAACTAATGCAAAACCAGTTAATCTGTCCGTTGAGGGAGACTTGTTTTTTTTTAACCTAAGATGACCTCTAAGGTTAAACAAAAGGCAAGAAAAGAGGGAGGGAGGGAACAATGGGGAAAAGCAGCCTCTTTGCTGACTAACGGTTAATTGAAGGACAAAAGGAGGGAAAGCAGTTCAAATTCCCTGCCTTTTTTCTGGTCGTATCTCAAAGCACCAGTCACAAGTCAAAGCAACATTTTGTGACTGGAGCTGGTCATAACTTGCATTGATCGCAAGTCAAGACATTCATAAGTCGAGGCACCACTGTATATCAGTTACTAGGGAAAGTGAAAGGAAGGATCACTCAGTCTTGCCTGTGAACATCCCATGGTAAAGTGATTTGCCACTGTGTGAACATAGTGTTGGACCAAATAGCCTTTGGTATGGTCCAACACAGCCCTTATGTCCTTACATTCTTAAATGTAGAATTTTTAAAAATATGTTTATTTTAATAATAGCTACACACATGAGAAGAGAAGACTCCCTGGAAAGGACCCTGATGTTGGGAAAGTGTGAAGGCAAGAGGAAAAGGGGACGACAGAGGATGAAATGGTTGGACAGCGTCACCGAAGCAATCAATATGAATTTGACCCAACTCTGGGAGGCAGTGGAAGACAGGAGGGCCTGGCCTGCTCTGTCCATAGGGTCATGAAGAGTCGAACATGACCAAACAACTAAACAACAAACAACAACATACATCATCAAGGGCTACATCAGCCTTTATTCTCTGGGGGTTTTCAACTACATCTCCCAGGAGTTTGTCTTGCAGGATCAGTGGTCACGGATGGAAATTATACTACGAATATCTGAAGAGCACAATAAAGAAGGCAGATATAGAAAGACCAAAGGTTACACATTCCACAGGTTTGAGTTTTAACATGGCTGTCACATAAACAACTGTTATCAGAACAAAATATGGGAATAGCTACCTTTTTTTGACTATAACTCAAAAAATTATACAGTCACTCCTGCTGCTGTTAACTCAAGTTGCGGTACTGTGGGATGCTGGCTATTGGCTTCAGAATTCTATTTCAGATAAGAACCTATTCTTATTTCTCAAGGTGGAAGAAAAGGTAAGCAAGATGGAATCACCTAAGATTGCTTGAAGTCAGAAAACAGAATTAAAATCAGAATAAGACCATGGGAGGAGTTTCTAGTTGAAAGCCCAAAGCATATCTGTTTGTGGAGCTGCCACCATTTGTTACGAAAGAATTCTACTCTACTGCTTTAATTCTGAGTACTCAAGTAACACAGAAGGATGGAAGTTCTAATCCTGAGAGGCAAAGAAATTGTTTTCATGCTGCTCTGACGAGAGAAAAGAAATGAAGCCTAGATTGCACTTATGTTACAAGTTTAAAATATCAATGTCTCCAATTTGTGATGTTGGGATGCATCAGTTTCCCAAATACTATTTTATATGACTCTGAATTGAGACCAAGCTTCTAAGCAAGGAGGACACATATTGTTCTGGGACTATAAGTATTTAGCAACATCTAATATCTTGGGAGCAACATGACCTCGGAATCATGAGTTCTTGTCTCAGGGATACTTAGGTTTTCATGCGGACTCTGCTGATTATACACAGGATGTCCAGAACATATGCAGTTCTCAGACTCTCTAGGATGCTTTCATTTCGGCATTACAGATGAATAAGGACATCACATGGTAGGAAGCTGCTGCTGCTAAATAAGGATTGGGAGAAAGAAAGGAAAAAGCAAGGCAGAACTCAGAGACTTGTGGATGAGAAATTGGGGAGCAGGGTCATATGAATGGAAGAATCTACATTTCAGAATTAGGTTAAAAAAACTGATTTTCTTTTCTTTTCCTTAAACAAATTTGGGTAATTAAACCATATTCTGAACTGAGCCATGCAGACTATGTTCAGCTCTCACATTCTCATGTGATGAACAGAGATGGGCATGGATCAGAAAACAGTTTGTGCCAAGCGGGAGGACTATTTGCTTCTGCTCCCCACCTGCGCTTCTGTTCTCCTCCGCTGCTCATCCACCCCCTTCCCACTGTCCTGTTACTTCCCTACCTCCTGCTGCTTCTCTGCAGGCACATGTCCAGAGGCAGTGGCCAGTCCAGCTCCTGGAAGGGAAGCCAGCCCCACTGCCTCTGAGGATAATAGTACCAGAGGCAGCAGAGGAGGAGGAGCAAAGGCAGCAGCAACAGTAGGGAGGGAAGCTACAGGGACAATGAGAAGGGGGTAGCCATCCCATTTTACCAAAGCAAAACAAAGTGCCAAGATTTGTTCACCTTTTTTTCTGCTTTGTCAAAATGCGATCCCCAAACTGGATCATGAACTGAATTACGAAACAGCCAGGCTCATCATTTTTTTCCTGGTTTACAGTTAGGTTCACGCCAGTCTCTAGTGATGAACTGATTTGATATGTGCTCTATAATTTAACCGCATCAGTTTTACATGGCACTTTATTTGAACATGCCATAGCATGGCAACACATGGTTTTCAAAACAAAATCATATCCTTCTCCTCATGAGCTGCACTGGGCCTAAACTTTTAGCCTGTTGAGAGATTTTATCTTGGTGATTTTGCCTTTTTTCTGTTCTTTTACTGATTTTTGTTGTACTATGGGTATATCTATATGTGTGTGTGCTTGTCTGGAAAAATGCATTGCACTATTCTCTTTGGGTTTTACATGGAGTTGAAAGTGGATATAACTATTTGGCAAAATTCCCGGTCATATGACTGGTATGCAATTGGAATCTTGTTCAATAGCAATGCTCACTTCTGCAAATTCAGCTTTGTGTGCAATAAAAACTGAATATTGGCTCATATTTAAAAAAAAATGATGATGAAAATTAGAATTTCCCCTACAGCCTCTTTCCTATTAAATGTTAGGAATAAACAGCATGTACCATAATAGCTTCTGAATTGCTTCCAGACTTCATTCAAAATGCAAAATTTGACCTACAAAGGTCCTCACAATCTCAGAGACAATAGGTACGTCTTTCCCTACAGCAACCCCGCCTCTCTATATTTGACTAATCAACTTTTACACCATAAATTTATGTAATAAAAGCTGTCTCTGTTAAAAGTCTTACTGCAGATAAGCAGTTCTGGTAGTGGAATATTCTCTCAGCATGAACAAAGAACTCTTCTGATATTACATATGTGTTGTTGTTGCAACTCTGAACAGAGAAAGGTGATGTTTTATATGATATATGGTTTTTAATCATGATTAGCTTTATGTATTTATTTAAAGAGCCCCGTGGTGCAGTGGTTAAACCACTGTACGGCAGCCAAAACTGTGCTCACGATTTGGGGTTCAATCCCAGGTAGCCGGCTCAAGGTTGACTCAGCCTTCTATCCTTCCGAGGTCGGTAAAATGAGTACCCAGTTTGCTGGAGGGGGGCAATGTGTAGCCTGCATAATGTAAACCTGTGTAGCCTACATCAGTGGTTCATAACCTTTTTGAAAGAAACGCCCCCTTGAGCCATTGAGGAAGTTATCATCGCCCCCCTCCCCGCGGTGATGATATCTTTCTTATTTATTTATTTATTTGTTTGTTTGTTTGTTTGTTTGTTTGTTTGTCTGTCTGTTTGTCTGTTTATTACACTTAAATCCAATGACCCCTGAAAACAAAATTCAATTCCAAGAAAATGAAAGGCCCCAAAAAGTAACATTTAATGATTTAGTAGCAAGCGAATTTTAAGACACAAAAAGAAATATAAAAAGGGCATAAAAACAAACCACAATACAGGAACTAAAAATTTCAAGACGAAAATTCTGAAACTAAATTAAGATTGGAGGAAAATATGTATTCATGCACACTGTAAAAAGGCTGCAGCCATCTTAACAGGTTTGGCTTGCTCCAGCGCCCCCCTACTGCCCCCCTTCTGCTCCAGCGCCCCCACGCCGCCCCTTTTCGTTCTACCGCCCCCCTGAAAAATGAAATCGCCCCCTGGGGGGCATTATCGCCCAGGTTAAGAACCACTGGCCTACATAATGTAAACCACCCAGAGAGTGCTTGAAACACTATGTGGCGGTATATAAGCAGCACGCTTTGCTTTGCTTTGTTTTAAAGTGTCTTGAGTCTTCTTCAGAAATAGGTGTTCAGTTACCAACCACACCATTATCACCATGATCATGCTGAATATGATGATGACGATAATCATTCCTATAACTCTCGTCCACTTCTGTAGGCCCTGAATAAGGCAATTACAATTAATTTTTCCCCAGGAGATCTCCTGATTCCCCAGAAGGAAGGATTTTTGTTGTTTTGTCCCTTCTTCCCACTATGAAGAAGAGGAAGAAAATTACACAGTGTGTGAATTAATTCTTCTGTAGCTTTCTACTGAGAAAACAATCAAAGGAATTGGCTTTGTTGTTAATAACAGGCAGGATATTAATCTATTAAATGCAGTCCATCTCCCATGCACTGCCAGCCTGAACATCAAAGCCGGTACGAAGAACTTGCAAATTTATGCTCTTACAACTGGCTGAAGATGTGAAATGGATTTTCCTTTCCCCTCTTCCCTAGACGTCCTCACCACCACCTCCCTTGTTTAAACTGAAACTGTAAATCTTTTCCAAAGAGCAATTTTGATTGTTCTGGCCTCTGAAGTGTTTTTTCCCTCCCTCTGTTCTCTTATACTCAAGAGGAAGAAAGGGCAGAAAATAAAGTACCCCTTCAAGTCCTTTATGTTTTACCTAAAAAAATAATAATAAAGGCCCTAAAGTGCTGCAAAATAAAATAATAAAAAAAGAAACGTGTGGTAATGAAACACGCACACAGTCTTACTGAAAATCCTGCCAGGTTCAACACTTTCCAAGATGTGGAAATGCTCATCTTTAGAAGGTACAGGTCTGATTTATATATTGCCTTCCCTCATTCTGTCCTTCCAGTCCAGGGTGCAAAAACTAAATATTGTAGACACATTATTTGAGTGGAAGCATATGCAACCTATTCTATGTTTAAAAACAATAGGAAGGAAGGAAGGAAGGAAGGAAGGAAGGAAGGAAGGAAGGAAGGAAGGAAGGAAGGAAGGAAGGAAGGAAGGAAGGAAGGAAGGAAGGAAGGAAGGAAGGAAGGACATTCGGCCAGCCGGCAGGAACGAAAAGAAAAAGGAAAGGAAAAACATAAGCTGTCAAGCCCTTTTATGTCAGTGCAACTAATTGCATGCATTAGCATTCAATTAATACATTTGAAACCTATTTTTAGACAAAGGAGCGGTTAGCACAAATACAGTATGAACATTCATGGCAGGAAAATTTGAGTGTTCTTAGGGGCATAAAAGACAGACTGGATCAGACTCATCTGGTCCAGTGTTCTATTCCAACAGTGCTGAACTAGATACCTCTGAGGAGCACATGAGCAGCACAACATTGCTGCACAATATTGTAGCTGTATTGCCAGCAGGGAAAAAAGATGCCAAGCTTTATATACCAAAGGGCAGCCTGAATGTTCACAGCACTAATGGCAGCAGTCCAGATGGTCTACAGAATATCTTCTGCTCACTAACAGTGGTCCCCAACCTTGGGCCTCCAGATGTTCTTGGACTTAAATTCCCAGAAATCATGGCCAGCAGAGGTGCTGGTGAAGGCTTTTGGGAGTTGTAGTTCAATAACATCTGGAGGCCCAAGGTTGGGGACCACTGCACTAAGAGATACCAAAGAAGGGAAAATTCAGAAGCTGTCTTTTTTTTTTTCATTAGTTAACCACTCCTCATCCTAACTCAAAATGATTGTCATGTTTATTATTCTATATGTTCTCTAGGTATCTATTGCTTGGAAAATGTGGATGATTACCAACAGCTATGATGAAACCTCTGCTTGTAGGGGACCAATTGATAGGAGTTTGTTTATCCATGTAATCAATCATACTCCAATAAATAATTGGTGCTTGAATTTATTGTCAGTCTGTACGAACAGGGGCGGATTTGACTTAACATTTCTGATCATAATATAAATGCATAAGCAGACAATACTCTGTAAAAATGGGGTAGATTGCAAGTTTGTGATTGTAACGGGTTCCGTCTTCCTCAGGCAGTTTCAAAAGTTTCTTGCCATAGCTGTTGTAGTACATGCCAGGTAAGCATTCTTGAGAAGCATGGAAACATGGGGGAGGGGAAATTCCCTGTCAAGTAGCATCAAATACTGTCTTAGAATTTGTGTCCCACCGCTTCAAACAAAGAGTCGCCAAGCAAATGACATCCTCCTCACTGTAGCCTTCCTTTTGAAGTTGTAGGCTTCTAAATGGCCCGTAGGGGCACGGAAGGGCAACACAGTCACATTTATATTGTTTTCTTTGGAGACCATATGTCCTATCTTTGATAGAAGATCCTGTATTTTACAGATTCAGAGGATGGAGGTCTTACCCTTTTATGTCCATCTGCATTAAGAATCTTCTTTTTTGAAGAAGAAGAATGTTACCAGCCGAACTTGATCTTTGATGCTGCTCTCATTTTTGAAGCTAAGAAGCTGTCAGTGTTCTAAACAGAATGATTCTGAAAATTATGTAAAACTTGACATTCTCTTTCCTGCTGGCAATGCAGGAACAATAATTGCAGCAATATCGGGCCAGTCCTGGCATTTTGAATTGTGGATACAGAAGCACAATATTCCACATTCATAAACTGAAGATATATACAGTGGTGCCTCGCTTAACGATGTTAATTGGTTCCAAAAACCCCATCGCTATGGGAAACATCGTTAAGTGAAACACCATTTCCCATAGGAATGCACTGAAAACTGGTTAATCCGTTCCAATGGGAACGGATTAACGTCCTTAAGCGAAAATCCCCATAGGAAACATCGCTAAGTGAAACAATGTTTCCCCAACGGAAAGCCATTCAAAAGCACTGAAGCCGGCTTCAGTGCTTTTGATGGCTTTCCGATGTACGTGTTTGCTCATATTTAAGTGTCTTACAATGTTTGGAACATGTTTTAAATGGTTGGAATAGTTAGTCCACCTTGTGAAACCTATGCACACTTAGTTTGGCTTTCTGAAGGCAAGTTATATTGGAGCAAAAGCTCTACAAACACGTGTGCACATTTTCCAAAACAGTCTTTTGACTCTGTTTCTGTGACCTTTAATTGCCATAAGCTCTCCAAATATCTTCCTTCCCAGCCCACAAAGCTGCAACAATGCACCTACATTGCAAAGCTCTTGCTGGCAAGCCAGTTCCGCACATGCTCAGTGTGATTACAGATCACTGTTTCTCCCTTTTGAAAGGTCTCTTTTGGGGACCAAAGCCTGGATTCCTTCCAAATAAAAAAGTGGGTAGAGCCAAGTATTCTCTTCCAAGATAAACAAGTTTGGTCTTTTAAATTTATACAAGATATTTTAAATCTGGGAATGTTTAGGGTCTCTTACTTCTTCTGAAGGGGGGGAATAAACAGTTTTAGTTCTTTAAAAAAAACCACATACACACATAACTTGAAAATCCTTTGCCCAGACTCCCCAAATTTAGCATAGAGGAAGACCAGATTGTCTGCTACAAATGTGCCATGTTTGGTCCTGATCTCATTTTTAGAGTTGCCTTATAGAATGCTAGTTTGCTCTGCCAGCACAAAACCATTGCTGGTGTCACATCTATTTCTGATCAGAGATATTTTCCATCACCAATTACCTAATTCTTTTAACTGCAGATGCCAGGAATTCAAATTGGGCCCTTCTATGTACACAGAATGAATTCTACAACTATAATTATTGCTATCACTATAACTATAATCTCCTCCAGTACAATAATAAATAACAAACAGCTCCCAGACAGCTTGGATTCGGGGAAAATGACTGCCATGACTGAAGAGCAAGATTTCAAAGCAAGCTTGAGATCCAGATACCATTTTAATTTAATAAAACTAATATTTGTTGCCATTACATATACTGTACTCTGATTTTGTCTATTTTCTATTAACATGTTAATAAATTCTCCACTTACATCAAAACAGCAAAAGGAAGGCACGCATACAGCTGAAATTGTTAGAAATAATTCATTCCTGTGGGTTTATCTACTTCATTCACGTTTTTAAAAACACCTCCATTGTTACAAAGTTAGCATATGAGACAGAAAAGAAATACCTTTGTCAAACTCTAAATGAATTTAAAATTTAAAGGAGGGAAGACATTTGCTCTTGCAAGTCTGTACATTTCTTTTGACTGATCTCTCCATGCCAAAATGCAGCACAATAAAAAGAATATGCAGGTAGAAATAGCATAGTGTTCTGGGAAAGACAGCAAAAGTGAAACTCAGGGTGAAAATACAGAGTAAAAGAAATGTGAATTCACTTGCTGTGAAGTTGTACTAGGGAATTTAGATTTTCTCAGGTCTGTTCATGTTAACTGGCCACACAGGAGGAAAGTGGAAATTGGCTAAACACCATTGTTTTCAATTTGTTAACAAAGCTCTCCTGTAGCACTGCAGGAGGTGCAACTACATTGGAATTATTTAATAAGTTGTAAAGGAGGGTTGTGTGGATATTTATTTGTTTGTTTATTGAATTTATAATATAATTATGTATAGAATTTACATTTATATATCACCCATCTAGTGGCAAGTCACTACTGTAGGTGGTTTACAACAGATTAAAACACACATTAAAATTAAAATTGGAATTAAACATTAGAGTTTCCTTATCTCACTGCTCTCACTGTGTAGTCGGCAGCTGCAGGGTTGAATTACTGTACTTCGGACACAGTCCAGTGGCCTGGCCTGTGTAAATGCTCTCCCAGCTCCCCTTACTTGCGAAAAAGCCCATTAAACTCAGCACAACTTCCCTTTGAGTAAACAACTACAGAATAGAGCTGCAGGATTGGAGTTGACATTTATTTAGTTGGACACAAGCTTATGTGTGTATGTGTAAAAGGAATATGCTATCATTTGCAAAGATCTTACTCTCCATGGCTGAATCTTTGCCCCCAAACCCACCTGGCCTCAGTTTCCCAAACTACCATTTAATTAAATTAATTGTATGAGCCATGTGGTTTTGTATATAGATAACTGTGTTATCCTTATTATATAAGATGTGGCACCATGATGTCACTTACAAAAATAATGCAAGCCATACAGGAAACAGAATTACAGTAAAATACAATATTAGGAAAATTTTGCTAAGGACAGAAAAAGAGAAAGAACAATCACAAAGAGCAATAAAGCACCAAAGCAACTTTGATTTGTTTGAAGGTCTAATGCACTCAAAATAAGGTTTTGTTTGGCTCAGTCAGATTATTCAAATCAGAGAGTAGGAGAGATTAATTATAGGGATTAAATATAGGGACATCTATATTTTTAAAAGACTCATAAAATTCTCTTATGTCCTCCTGAGAATGCAGAGAGTCAGTTTTGCCATGTTTTGTTGGCAACACCAATTATTAACAAATATCTTTTGCCTAAAGAAGATGCAACGGAACTTTTTCAGGGTTTTAAAAAAAGTTTTTAAAAGAAAAATAAGAAATGGGAAGCAGACATGACTCTCTAAGTGTCTAGAGATGGGTGTTTATGGCTCCCATATCTCTAGATACTTCTCATCCTTAGTATGACATTACAGTTGCTGATATGTTTTGGAACAGAATATTTCTTATTGGCCGAAACAATATGTTAAACTTTAAATCTGCTTCATTTGTGTAAATACTAGTAGAGGGTAAAAGTAACCTGGTTACCTGGTAAAAGTAACAAAGAAATTCACTGTTTGTGATATACTCTACTTTACCACTTTGCCATTAATGTATTCCCAAAATGACAGCAATCACCCATCCTTACCATTCTAAGTACCAAGAGAAAATTTTACTAGCAACCACCTGCCAAATATAGCTATTCATTACATATCCTACTCATTGTTGTTATGTGGTTTCAGGTTGCCTCCAACTCATGCTGACCCTACAAATGAGTGATCTCCAAAATGTCCTGTCCTCAGTTGCGCTGCTCAGCTCTTGTAAACTCAAGCCTGGGGCTTCCTTTAGCAAGTCAGTCCACCTTGCACACAGTCTTCCTCTTCTCCTGCTGTCTTTCCACCTTTCCCAGCATTAGGATAAAATAATAAACTGACCCAGTGCTATGGATTTGTCTGTTTTCCACAGCCAAACGTGATTCAGTCATTTGTTGGTAACATTGGTACTGGCAATGAAGATAACCCCAAAGATTCTGGGCAGAAGGATTCTGGCAGGAAATGTTTGGAAGAACTGAGATACTGGTGTTTGGTACTTGCAATTACTTTACAAAGTGGCACTAAGTGGTGGCAAGGAAGTGTTCTTCCTCTAGCTCTTTGCTTTTCCTGCAAGTTTCCATCTGGTCCCATTTCCTAGAGTGCCTATCAAGCTATTGAGATGGGCATTCCTGGAAGTGCAGTGATTCTTGTTCTGCCACATAGTCAAGTTTTTTTTTAAAAACAACAACAAAAAGTTAGAGACATTTTTTAAAAATCCTGAGCACAACCTGGTAAAGTAAAAGTAGGCACCAAGCATAAACGCCTTGACACATTCACACACAAAACCACCCTCCCAGAACTACACCAAAAGTGGCAGCAAAAATTTGATAAATAGGCTTACACATTTGCACGGGAGCAGAATATATCTGTAGGATGGGGGAGGGACATTCACCCCAGTGTTAATTTACAAATCCATAGAGATTTAAGATACAGAAGGATTTTCTTCAATATAAGAAAGGTTTTAAAGCTTATGATGACACTACCATTGAGATTTCATTGTTTCATATGCCACCTGTCTCTGAAGTATATGTGTCAATTAAAAAGTAGAGGTATTTGCTACATATCCCTTAAAAGTTTCAAAATACAATGAAAAAACAAGCAACTTTGGCTACAGCACAGTGCTATCACGGCTAGTGTAGTTGCATTGCAGTCACACAAGAATAATAGAGACATTGCAAGCGGGAAAGGGAGACTGCCATCTGTGAAACTCTCTTCCCTCTTCTTTCTTCAGTTTAAGGAAATAAAATATGCACAATTCCAATGCTGCAGGAGAAAGTGGGCAAACTTTTTAAAAGGAAAGCTCTTAAAGGCCTTGCAGATTGCATAATACGTATGGCCTGAAATGTCATGTGATTTCTTCCACCAGATTCATCACAGAATGTCCAAATCACAGGAAAACCAGTGCCAGCACCAGACATTTTGTTGTCTGAGGTGGCGTAGCAAATGGCACCCTCCTCACCCAACTCAAAGTGCGCTGCGTTCAAGCTACACAAATTATTTTGACTCCTGAGGCAGAGAATTCCACAGGTCCTTCTCCTCATCAATGGTATTAAGACACAATAATAGAAAAAAATAATAATTAACAATCCGGTTCTTTCTGGCACCCAGTAGTGCTCACTAGTGGCAGTAGCTTCAGCTTGCCCAACAGATGGGTCGGTCCTGGCTGAAAGTATCTAGGAAAGCTGTTCTCAGGCTTACTTAATTTAGATAATTAAGAAAAAGGTAAAGCATGAGGACAATTCTGACCGGTTCACATCAGGCTTTCCCAAATGTAACATCCCACTCATGTGTTTTGGCACTGCAGCCATCTTAATTTTTGGCCTTCAAAATCAGCAGCTTCAATTCCCTAAAATCTCAAGGTCAAATCAGAGACGGGGGTGGTGGTGGTGGTGGTGAGTTTTTCTGATGCCACAGAAGGCAGGCCCTTGGTCAGGTAGCAGTTGGACAATTATAAAACACAACAATGTGGAACTGTTGTGCTACCTCCTTCACAAACACTATATATGAAACACCCATAAGAATACCTTCACCCTGATAAACTGGGTCCTAATGCCAGTAGGGAATGGGAAGGAGACTGACATTCAACACAATAAAATATAACATTGCTCCTTCACAACCTTGCTTGCTCTGTGGCACCTCTCCTTGCTGGAGACTCAGGGAAGAACAGCAGTCCTCCTGAGACCTGGTTACCTAAAGAATGGGCCCCATTTGGCTCTGTGAGTCATGGGGCTATGCAGTCTAATTCAATGTAAATGGAACAGGGGAGAAATCCTTTCGTGATGCTGAAACAGCTTAAATGGGGGCAGAAATAAAGTACAAAATAACCAGCAAAAGTGAACATATTACTGTATAATTAGCCACCTAGAGTGGTCATATCGACCAGATAGGTGGGGTATGTATAAATAAATAAATAAATAAATAAATAAATAAATAAATAAATAAATAAATAAATAAATAAATAAATAAATAAATAAATAAAAGGCATGCACTTTGTGTTAATTCATTTGAGGTTCTTCCTTGGGCCTCTATAGCACATCACCAGAACCTCTTGTACATAACCAACTAAGATATGCAGAAAACTTATATTGGTTAATAATGCGGCACACAAAACAATTACTATAAAGTGCTCATTTCCCCTTTATTGTGCTTTTTCCTCCTCCAGATCGCTTAGGACTGCGGGCTACAGGACTCAATGAAAATGAGCAAACCTACACACAAACAATTTGATTGTAATGTTGTCTGGACATGTGACTGGGTGCAGCATTCCTTAATATGAAACTAGTATGCAAGGCATCCTGCTCTCCTCAGTTAGTTGAGACGTACAGCTGTGTTATAAGTTAGGGTAGGGCAAAGTGTGACCAGTACCTCAAGGGGCCAAGTGTGACCCACACACATCCAAAACAACTACTGCTCCCTCACCTCCCTCCACATATTTGAAAAAAAAAACAACTAAAAAAAACCCTGCCTCACTAGGAAGTGTAGGAGACAATTTCACCATGTTTTTGGCCCCATGAGCTGTCTTAAAACTAAAAGGTATGTTCTTCCCATACATACGCAAAGCTGAAAGTGATTTCTGAATTCTTATGGTTTGGTGAGGGTTTGGGGTGGGCTCCTTGGCCTTTTGCTGTTATGCACCATCAAGGCAGTAAAAGAGCTGAGACCTTCTTCTTTTTTAAGCCTGGGGAAATTGATTCATCTGCCCCTTAGAGCCATGGCCCCCAACCTTGGCCCTCCAGATGTTCTTGCACTTCAACTCCCAGAGATCCTGGCCAGCAGAGGTTGTGGTGAAGGCTTCTGGGAGTTGTAGCCCAAGAACATCTGGAGGCCCAAGGTTGGGGACCACTGCCTTAGAGGACATGAGCATGGTTTTTGTTTCTTTTTTAGTTAAACACACAAACACACATCTAATGATTTTGGTATTTATGTTGTTTTTAGTGTTTACTGCTCTGTGTAGTTTGTTTTAACTGACAACTACCCAGAATAGTGGTTTGGCACTAATGGGACAGTATATAAATTAAATTAGATTAGATTAAATTAATAAATAAATAAATAGCAATTATAATATAATTATAATTATAGGTAGTAGTAGTAGCAGCAGCAGCAGCAGCAGCAGCAATAGTAGTAATGTGTCATCAAGTCATTTCTAATTATGCAAACCTTTCAGCATTTTCTAGATAGAGAGTATTCAGAGGTGGCAACCTCTGGCTACACAGCCAGATACTTAACCACTGAACTATCCAGTCAGTTATTTATATAACATGCTAGTGTTCTATTTAACTTGGTCCAGCATGGTTGTCTTGTGATCAAGCTGTATGAAAAATTAAATATATTCTTCTCTAACACAATGATAAATACTGCCTTCCCCCCTTGGTGCTTGGTGCCTCCTATGACCTCTTATTTAAAGACAAAATGTCATCCGAAAATTGTTGTGCCTTTCTAGAGTCTGTATACAGAAAGACCGTAGAAGTGCATTTTAGGTGCACTGCCAGAGAAAATGTCTCTTTTGTTGTAGAACATTTTCTTTTTAAGTAGCTGGTCTCATTTTCTGTAGATCTGAAAGTACCAATCTTTCACTCGATTATATATTTTGTGCCACAATTCCTAACAGAATGCCTGAAATGAGTTCTTGAAATGACTTACCCAGGATGATAGTTCAACAGCCAGAATGACATTCATCTTGATAGTACTTTGCTGAAAATTAAACATCAAATCCTTGACCTATTATCATTATTAATACCAATTCTGGTTATTGTTGTTTAAGCATTATTGGCCAGAATCGTATTTGGTTTGCACAACATAAACCCACAATGATTCAAATGGTATGGACCAGCTGTCTGTCATAAGTCTGGAAACACCCAGATTATGTGGTGGCACATCCAGCTGTGTACCTGGATATATGCCAGACAGCCAGAAATTGAAAACAACAACAACAACAACAACTGCGGAGTTTCCTTTATGTATCAGCTTTTCACAGTAGGATTCTGGTGACCTTATTCTTTTTAAAGCAATTCACTTCTTCAGCAACAAATGCCCACTAATTTGTTCCAGCCAGAACAAAATGAAACTAAACAAAACAGAAGAGATTGCAGCGTTTTACTACTAAATGCATTTCTACAACCTAACAGGCTTTAATAAGATGTCCTCTAATCTATGAAAGTTAAGAAGGAACAGGACTCCTTTGTGGTCTGAGCAATACACTGGCTTCAGGAAATGTGAATTTTCGCTAAAATCAGCAAGATTACTGGCAAAACAATTATTAAGTGTGATCGTCATTAGAGATTAAAAACACAGGTTGCATCATACTACTTATTGCAAGCATTACCTGGTCCTTCTGGAACACTGGGCAGATGTAGTGGTAGCACTAGGGAGAAAAGCCATCTTACCTGACTCAGGAGCATCTTTCCATTGCAGAAAGATAGTTGTATTTCACACTGCTTAAATTCCAGCTATAAAATTAGTACCATTTGATCAAATGAGGATCCTGCTGCACAATCACCTAATGCTGATTCCCAAAATAAGAAACAAATTTAGAGAAAGAGATCTACAAGCAGCCAAAGAAATAACTTACCTGTCAAGTCCCTAACAAAGTTGTTTGAGGGAAAACAGACAGAAAATACTCAAGTATACTCAAAAAGTGATCATCTTTAGAAACAACAAGCAAACAAAAAAACAGCAGGGCATATTTGTTTTAGTCATATCATATGTTTTGCAAATCTTGCATTCATTCCAACAGCTTTGGAACTACTGGGAACATCACTGTTTTCAATGTGGTAAATGTGCTAAAATTGAAACACGCTATGCAACACAAGAGGGAAATTAATTTCAAAGCAATGCAGGCTGCACTGCATTGCTGAAGGAATAGTCTAACCACCTGTTTATGAGCAAAACCCCGTCATAAAACCAGCTGTGAACAACAAAGAGCAGTGACAAACAACAATTTTCCACTCCTTTACAACACATAATGGCATCTAAATCACACAGCAGTGCGGAAATATTCTATGAAGATGAGACTGTTGTAACTGATGCAGCTACCCATATGCCCTTCTCCACTACATAGTGTGCTGATGTCGGTCTATAAACCTGGTTGTGTTTAAGAGCAACAGAGTTTTTTAATCCCAGTGTATGAAAGCAACTACAGCTAGATTCCTTACCTTTTTGTCTCCTTGAGCGTCTCTCAGAAGATTTAAAACCCCAATAAAAGCAATAGCCATCATTGTATACTGAAATAGCTTTGTCACAATATCACAGTATTTTAATTTGAAGTAACCAATTCACGCCTGGAGAAAAATGAAGCAAATGAATGTGGGAAAGGTGTTTGGGTGCTTAAGACATACAGATGCAGATATACTGTATGATATAAGATGTGTCTCATTACACACATACATTTTGAAAAACAGTGAAGTAAAATTAAAGGAGCAGTTAAATCATACCACTCAGTAAAGCACAATGTAAAAACAATACATGAGCCAAAAAAAAGCAGGGGGGGGAGATGAGAGAAAGAAAGGAAAGGGGGGGAAGCCTAGTTTTCAAGAAACTATTTCAAGCCCTAATATGAAATTTGTATTAATATAATTAACAGTATCAGACTCAATGTAATATGTTTTCGGATATTTACATTTTAATGGCTTATGTCTTTCATCTTGCATAGAAGAAAAGGCTAAACTTCAATATTTATATCACAGTTGGGGAGTGACTGACCCTCTAGATGTTGCTGGGTTCCATCATTACCTGGCAGCACTACCAGGGCTCAGGAATAAAGATGCAATGAATACATGCAGCTTTCTCATGAAACAGGATGTCTTGACACAATGAGACATCCTGCTGAAAAAAAAGAGAGAAACCCTTGTGAGATTTAAAATGCAAGCTTTTTGTGGTGCAGTACTGTAGTTAAAGGAGACGTGGTGGCGCTGTGGGCTAAACCGCAGAAGCCTGTGCTGCAGGGTCAGAAGACCAAGCAGTCGTAAGATCGAATCCACGTGATGGAGTGAGCGCCCATCGTTTATCCCAGCTCCCGTCAACCTAGCGGTTCGAAAGCATGCAAATGCAAATATATTAATAGGGACCACCTCGGTGGGAAGGTAACGGCGTTCCGTGTTCAAGTCGCACTGGCCATGTGACCACGGAAGATTGTCTTCAGACAAAACGCTGGCTCTATGGCTTGGAAACGGGGATGAGCACCGCCCCCTTGATTCGAACACGAATGGACAAAAATTGTCAAGGGGAACCTTTACCTTTACCTTACTGTAGTCAAACTTCAGTAAACTGCAGTCAAAACTCTGCCCACAACTTGAGTTAAATCCAAACAAGTTTACGTAGCTGGCTCAGCCTTCCATCGTTCTAAGGTCCTTAAACTGAGTACCCAGCTTACTGGGGAGGGGGCAATGTGTATCCTGCATATTTAAATTGTCAACCATGAGAGAGTGTGTTAAGTGCTATCAGCAGCACACTTAGCTTGGCTGTGCAAAATGCACTTCAAAACTTTTTTTTTTTTTTACAAAAAAAGAACAAAATCAGAAAACTATGCACAAACCTTTGGTAAATGTTGCTGGTGGGGGAGTAAACTTTTAAAATTTCTCATTCTTGTTTGTCAGAATGAAATGAGCAAATATTTACACATCTTTCCAGGAATCAAAAGAGATATACTCGGTTGTTGCCCCCCAACTTTGGAACACCCTCCCTAGAGAGATCCGCCTGGCTCCGACACTCTTGGCCTTTCGGCGCCAGGCAAAGACCTTTCTGTTCACCCAGCATTTTAATAAATTAATTTTAATGTTTTAAGAAATATTTTAATATATGCTATTTTATACTGTCTCTTAAAATGTTTTTAATGTTTTTAAGTTTTAATGTTGTACGCCGCCCAGAAGCCACTGGCAATGGTGCGGCTAAAAAATATTGTAAGTAAATGAATAAATAAATAAATAAATAAATAAATAAATAAATAAATAAATAAATAAATAAATAAACAAACAAACAAACAAACAAACAAACAAACAAACATCTGGAGTGCCTCAGTTTCTCCAATCCTGATTCATGTCAAGGACCTTGTGTGGTCTTAGTCCATTGATGAGTAGGTATGTAGAAGGTCATGTTTTTGAGTGGCGGGGCTCAGAAATACATGGTACTATTTCCCAATGTAAATTTGAACAATCTCAAATTATTCTAAGACAATGTGTCCCAAACCCCTTTATTATTTTGAAAAATTGTGTGCTTTCAAAAATGTCATGGGTTGGGGTGAGGAATCTGTGGCCTGTTGTTGAAAAACTGCTTCTCCCATCATCCTTTGCTATTGTCCAGGCTAGCTGAGCAACATCTGGACACAGTTCCCTATAAGATGCTGCTGCTATGTTCTGTATACCTTTATAGATATGTGCTCACACAATCATATTAAAAATTCTTATCTGTGTGTATTATAGGAAATCCCTCTTTAAATATCACACCTCTTTCACTAAAAAGGATGTTTGAGGATGATAAAGCTTAACTTATATCAACAGCCCAATCTTAAGCCTCTTTGATCAAAAGTCCAAGACAGATAGATTGAAAACCTTTTGGTGGCAAGAACTTCCATATTATTTTGTATATGGGGTTCTGTAAAAATTATGACTAGAGATGGGCATGAACCTTGGTTCAGAGGTTCATGCTGGTTCATACACACCACACCACAGATGGTGTGCATTCCTTTCTCCCACCTCCCTCTCTGGACTCTGCCTGAAAAATAGCAGCAACTGATACACCCACATCTAAGATCAAGTTTTGCAGCACCATCATAAGTCCCTTTCTGGGAGAAAGTCCGTATTGAAATGAAATAAATTAATTAATCATCTTGCCAAATTATTTTGGTCCCTGAGGTAGTACACCCAATGCATGAATTTTTCCCCCTCAGTAGTGATAACATCACAATCACAGTAATAAGAAAACGGTTTGCCACCCTTCCGTGACATGCTCCAAATCTGCTGCCTGAGGCAGGTACCTCACTTGATCTTGCCAACAACACTGCTTTTGACTCCTGTCCCAAGAAATCTACTTCTAGACCACTTTCAAAAACAATATGGATAAGCTGCCATCTTTTAGAGTCAGTCAGAGAAGATAGTATTGACAGCCAGTCCCACTTTGCATTTCCCAGGGGGATCAAAATCTGTTTCCTAAAGAAAGTGAGAAATGCCAGTATATCAAAGCACTCTTGCTTCTACGTGTTGAGCATTAAATAAACAAAACAAAAGCTGACATACCAGAGTGATCTTTCCTCAGAAAGACTGGATGCTCCCTGACCTTGTTTGCCTTCCAGTGGATAAGTTATATAATATGACAAGGCATCAACTCATGTAAATGAGCAGCAGCAGTATTTCTCATCCCCCTTATCAACAACGCACTATTCAGAACCCTTCTAGGAGGCAAGGTACAAAGGGAAACCACACCCTACTCAATACATGAGACTCCAAGCTACTATTTAATGCAAGGTCATTTACTTTAAAAACACAATCAAGCACAGGAATAAACTGTGGCCCCTTTTATTCTTTTACCAAATACTAGAAACATCAAGAACACATCTATAGATTGTTCTAGCAAAGGATGTAAGATCATGCTACAGGTTTCAGAGGAAAGAAAAATCAAGCAGAAGGGCATTGTACAAATTGATTTGTGTCCAGAGAACATTGTGACCACCACATGGAGGCGATTTTTAATTTGTTCAACAAAGTGGCTGCAGAGGCCCGCTTTGCTACATGTAACAGTTCAACATACAGATCCAATGACCTTTATTAATGCCAAGAGCTTTATTAATTTATTCATTAATTACTGTCATCAAGTACTACAGGCACATATGCAAGGAAGGTGTAATTTTATGAATTTTACCATCCTTTAAAATTTTTAACAGAATAAGAAGTCTCTTGGTGCAGTGGTTAAACCGCTGTACTGCAATCAAGAAACTGCTCATGGCCTGAGTTTGATCTTGATGGACTCAGTAGCTGGTTCAAGGTTGACTCAGATTCCCATCCATCTGAGGGCAGTAAACTGAGTTCCCAGTTTGGGTGTGTGTACATGTGCACTATATAATTAAATGTTCTACCTCCCAGAAAGTGCTTTAATCCCTATGGGGTGGCATATAAGCATCACACTTTGCTTTTACTTTGCTTTATTTCCCTTGAGGATACATATGTATTCTGACCAATAAAGAGATTTCTTCGCAAAATTTAAGGTAAAATAAAACGTGTTCATTGTCAACATGCCACATGTTTTGTTTTTTGTTGGGGAAAAAATAGTTTAGTTATCTCTTCTTCCGTAGCTCAATATGTATGGTAAAGTAGTTCTTAGGTGAACCAGCTTTCTTATGTGAAATTGGTTAGTTCTGTCAGAAGAGGAGAGGCCATGAGAAAACTAGTTTTGCAAAACAATTTATTATGGTACCCTTTGAGTAGAAAGACAGTAAGTAGTGCATACATGTAATAAAGGTTTAAAATGTAGTGGTTGATCAAGGAGACAAATGTTACAATACACTGAGGATCAAACCACAGGAGCGTCTTATTTACAGGTGATAAGATGCTTTCTCCACATCAATTCCTTCAAAGTTTCATGCCTGTGCTATCAGGCATGGAGCACTGGCCGTGTTTATTTCCTGATGACCAATCACACAGCAAAAGCTAGGAAATTCGCAAAGCTTGGCAATATTTTTGATGTCCCTCACTAAAAAATCAAGTTCCATTTTATGTTCTACAGACATCTGCAACCTTAACAGGATGATAGCCCAAGGAAAGAAGTTAGGAAAAACAGAAAGAGAGGGAAGATAAAAAATTTACTGAACTCATGCTTGCTGTGAATTGCAGCTCTCAGGAAAGAGGTTTCAGATAATGACAATGAAATAGCAACATTATTTTGGAAGGACTAGTTCTACTTTTGCTTGTCCTAGGAGCATGATATTGTCCTTGGAGTCACTTACCAGATATATCTCAGTCATCCAGGTGAGGTTATCTGGAAGTTGAGTCATGGCAACTGGACTTATTCCTGGTTTCACTTCCACCTGGTCTGAATAGGCTTGTTAGATGGACAATGGAGGGGGGGGGGATTTCCTCAGACTGAAGAAGCTACTTGGATGAGCAGCTAAACATTCCAGCTTAATAAGAATAAAATTCAGTTTCCATGACTCAGCTTCCAGATACACTTACCAGATATATGTCTTAAGCTAAATGGGTCTTAACACACAAGTAAATGAGCATATAAATTGGATTTATTGGCAATCAAAACCGGGAAAGCTACTTTCTCAGACTACAATTCCCAGATATGTCACAGCCGTGCTGGCTAGGAGATTCTGGATGCTGAATTCCTTTAAAAAGTAACCTTTTCCAGCACTCTTGGACATTTCATTTTATACTATAGTCTAGCCCACAGCAGTGAAACAAAACAGCAGTTACTGGGTATTGGAGTGTACAAAGGATTTATACTGAGAAAAATCAAAAGCAAAATGTTAGAGGGCATTTTCAAGTAGGGGAACACTCCTGCCACAATGGATTGACAAACATCTGAAAGGCAGTAGGCTGGAAAAAGGTGTCTGGATTAGCAAAAGAGCAGGTTCGGGGATTTTAAACCAGAAAAGTAACTAACTAATAATAAAAACGATAACTATTTTAGCACTTTTGAGAAACAAGTAAATAATTAGGTTTTTTAAAAATTGTCACTCCATCCATAAGTTAGAAAATTTAGTTTTGGACTACAGATCTTAGAATTCCCCAATCAGCATACCAAAAAAAAAAACAAGACACCCCCCCCCAAACCCTTTAAGGGGTGCCTTTAAGGCTGATGTGGAAACTTCATGTGGTGCAGAATGTGGTGGCCAGTCTCCTCAGTGGAGTGAGAAAATACCAGCATATTTCTCCTATGCTGGCCATGCTGCACTGGCTACCTATTCATTTCCGCATCGACTTTAAAGTTTTGATGCTCACTTATAAGGCCCTAAATGGTTAGGACTTCGCTATTTGGCGGAACGCCTGCTCCCACCAAGATCTACCCAGATCACCCATGCGAGCCAGGAGGTGAGGCTGAGGAGCCTGACGCTGAGAGAGGCCCTGAAGGAAAAGACATGAAATTGGGCCTTCTTGGCGGTGGCTCCTCGCCTCTGGAACAATCTCCCTCTTGAGATTCATGCGGCCCCCCACTCTGGGCACTTTTAAAAATCAATTAAAAACGTGGCTGTACATTCAGGCCTTCCCTCCAGCTAATACCTGATTTTTCTGTACTGTATATTTTCCCTTTATTTATTTCCTATTCTATCTTTGTATTGTATTTGTTATAGTATGATTTATTTATTTATTTATTTATTTATTTATTTATTTATTTATTTATTTATTTATTTATTTATTTATTTTTTTATTTATTTACTTATTTACTTACTTATTTATTTATTTATTTATTTATTTAATTATTTATACCCCACCCCTCTAGACCATGTCTACTCGGGGCGGCTTATTATTTATGTGATATTTTGTATTATTTTATTGTTTATATTATATTGGAAGCCGCCTAGAGTGGTCTTATAGGCCAGATGGGTGGGGTATAAATAAATAAATAAATAAATAAATAAATAAACAAACAAACAAACAAACAAACAAACAAACAAACAAACAAACCAACCCTAACTATGAAGCCAGCCAAGTACTGTGAGCTTGAAACTTTAAGTATAAATAATTACTTCTTAATGTTAACCATCCAAGCCCTATTGTGAGATACCACAAACACAACTCTAATACAGTACCTACAAATACAAGCAAAACCGGCAGCCGGGGTGAGATCTATAAAAGTAATGCAAGTATGTAAGCTGCCTTGGGTACTTTTAAAGGAGAAAGAAAGGTAAAGATGTTATAAATGAATTAACACTTTTGTTAAATTAATAAATAAAAATTATTAATTAATCAAATGATAACCATTCTGAAACCAGCATTAAAGAATGGCCCACCTATCTATGTATACAACACACTAGGTTGCTTCATTCATTTCATCAGAAGATTCCAAACTCCAAGGGTACAGTAATAAGATGAAACAAAAGAAAATAAACAGGAAAGAAATCCTGAGAGAAATCAATGTACACATTTAGACACCCACAGTGTTATATAACTGCGCCTTTAGGTAAGAACTGAGGCTTCACATCAATACAAATGCAACTTCACATGAGGTTCCAAATGCTATCAACTCACCATTGGTGCACTCAAAATTTGATATGTTTATTTATCTACCATAAATACATTTTGCATAAGAAGATACCTTTGCACATATGCATGCATAGATTTTCGGAGCTCCTAAAATGGGAAATTCTACCAACATTATTCCTGCAACAATCTAACTGCAAATTGATTGCTGAATGTATGAAAGTTCTGTATTAACCTCCCCTAACTGACTGCAATAGTCAGTTTTTGATAACAAAAATAATTCAGACTAGCTGACATGTGCACACCACTTTAACAACAACAATAACAACAACAACAGGTTCCTAGAGTATTGTCTGCCTGAAAAATATTGAGTTGGTTGTTGTTGTTGTTGCTGTTGTTTTTTGAAGCATTTAATGGGAAGAGCAGGAGAGATACAGTACTTGTAAATGCAATTCCCTTTATTGCACCAGCAATAACATCTTTATCTTGGCAAAGGCAGAACGAACAGCATGTGGGCTCACCGGCAGGTAACTATATGTAATTTTAAGCTGAAAATAATATTCCTAAACGTGTTCAGGAGCCACCATTTCCTGCTCAAATCTTTAGAGAAAATAATAAATCCTTTGACACTCTGGCAAGGAAAACAGCCCTGTAAATTAACTATTACCTCTTATAAGGAAAGTTTAGAAAAATCACTTCTTTGGGAGAAGAAAGACATAGTTTAAAGCACAGCTTTCCAAGCTCTGTTTATAAACAAACAAACATTTACTGCTAAGTCCCTCTCTGGCACTTCTTCCTCATTCTTCATTAGCAAAATTGAAGTATTTTTGTTGGAGGATGTACTAGAGGACTAGGAAAAGCAATGGAAACTGGGGAAAACCATTTTAGTTCCAGATGTAAAGGACTTTGGTTTCAGTGCAAATTTGGGAGAGATCTTCACCACAGAGGGATGGAGCTGAATGTATGAAAAACTCACAGATAACCTGCACTTAGAGCTGGAAAGGAATGTCTCCAGGTTAAGGAGACAGTCGAGCTTTGTTTAGACTATAGCATGTAGTAGAAATGCCTCACTGATAAGAGCGCAAATCCTTTATCTGGTCTGTGAACTTGATGAGAAACTACCCAATTACTCTACTTATCCTGCAACAAGGCAATTTATTTTGTGGGGTTGCTGACAAGACACGCAGAAGATATGTTATGCTAGTTAAGAAAAATGACAGAGATAAACCTTTACCACAGATAACACAACTTGTGCAAAATTATGAAGGCCAAAATCCTGTTGTGTAGTTATGCTGGTGGAAAGTAAAATGACCTAACTCACAGAAGCAATTTGTCACTAAGTAATAAATCCCTGCTTGGATTCAAGGTCATGTGCCAACTCACTGGATTGGCTTCACAAGGAATTCTAAGTGGGGACTCATTCATTGCTGGCAATGTGCCACTGGGAACCATGTCATTTCCTTTCTGCTGACATAACTATGCAACAGAATTCTGCTGTTCTCCTTTTGAGCATCAGAAGCACTACAGAGATTGTTTGTGTCTTTTAAAACCATCAGCTAGATGTTCTGTGTTTGTTGTGTATGTGTTTGATTCTCAAACAAAAAGGAGACTAGTTGGGTGCAGAAACAGTTTGCACGAATTACAGTGACTTTGACAAGAAAGAGCAGTGTTCCTTCTGTTTCACTCTTACCTAGAGGTGAGGAATCTTGTGGAGTTTGAAAATTCATTTGCAAGACATATTTTTAAGCCAATTGACAAGAATGGAAAATGTAACTGTTCTTTACTTCCCTACTCATCACTCTGAGCACCAACTGTGTTTTTAGGAAACGTACTGCTATGGAGGGGGGCAAAGTTGTCTACTAGCATTCTACAATCTGAATGCCTCAGATGAGCCTCATGGTGAAAAAGGTGACATGAAGAGGCTTCTCCCTATGCACACTGCCTATTTTGCAAATTGGATATTGTTTTGTTTTTTCAAGAGAACCTCATCCACACACCTAGTTCATGACTGCCAAGCACTGTCTAAACAGATCGAACATGGCGATTTGTTTGCATAGGAGCATAGGGAGTCTAGCTAGTCCCGTCACGTGATATCCACCTCAGAAACAGCCTTTTCAAATCTCATTTTCTGTGAACAAAAAAAATTACTTGTAAGATTCAAATCATGTTTCCGTCACACGAGAGGCTTGCATTTAATTTGTATATGCAAATGCAACTCTTTCTCAGTTAGATGAAACACTGATTTGTGTTCTGGATAATGTGCACAGATGCAAAGTAATTCCAGATATTATAAACTTCTGATACCCAAGCTGCTCAAGTTTCCCACTCTCTCTACACTCACATTTCTTTCTGCATTATTCACTGCAATCCCAATGCATTAAAAATCATCTGTGAAAAACTAGGCACTGTTATTTCTGCTGCCGGATATACAGAGAAACAATCGCCTTTTCCAGACATTCAGTTTATAGAGCTGTAATTGCATGACTGTAACTAATTCAATGTAGTATATCCAGACATCACCAGAAAGGGAAGCACTTCTGTTGGGAGCATATGGCATTTTCCAAAGACTCAAGCCACAATATTTGGGCCAGAAAAATTAGATTTCTAAGCCAGCTACTGTGTCCATTGATATTCTAAGTGTCTTGTTGAATGTGTTTGTACAAGTGTCAAGGGCACTTCTTGGAGATTTGCCTGTAATATCACCAGAGCCAGGCCTCATCCCACCACCGTGCCATTTGTCAGCTTTTATTTCTTAATTCTTTCAATATTCTCAGCAGCTGTGCTGTCTCCCACTGTGCTCCTGTCAGCACTGAAGCGTGTATCCAGCAGTTACTGAAATTTTCAAAAAAACAGAATGGCTACCCAGTCTCTAAAATGCTGCTCTCACATTTCGGAACATCTATAAAAACGTATGAATGTTTTAAAACAGCAGCATGCATGTACACCACCTCCAAAAATACAGCTAGATATTGTTTCAATTCAAGAAGGGATCTGAAGACCGAGAGATCTGGATTGGAGGGAAACTGAAAACAAGTGCAACTTAGCTATTGTTGCTGGTTTACTACTGGAAAGTTGCTGGAAAGTGTCAGGAAACTTCAGTGGGTCTTAAAACACAGCAGCCAGATTGCAGACTGGAGGTGGTTACAGGCATCACGCTTCATTGGCTGCTAATCCATTTCTGGACACAATTGAAAGTGCTGGTTTTAACCTATAAAGCCCTAAACCAAAGGATCTCAAGGACCGCATCTCCCATCATGAGCCTGCTTGGGTATTAAGATCCTAAGGAGAGGTCTTTCTTTCAGTCCCACCACCCTCACAGGTACCTTTGGTGAGAACACAAGACAGTCTTCTCTGTTGCTGCTCCCGGACTTTGGAACTCCTTCTCACTGGAAGCCAAGCTGGCCCCATCTTTGGTGTTCTTCTGTAAGCAGCCAAAGACCATTATCTTCAAGTAAGCTTTCCCTTACTTACAGGGACGTGGTGGCACTGCGGGCTAAACCGCAGAAGCCTGTGCTGCAGGGTCAGAAGACCAGCAGTCGTAAGATCGAATCCACGCAATAGAGTGAGCACCCGTCGCTTGTCCCAGCTCCCGCCAACCTAGCGGTTCGAAAGCATGCAAATGCGAGTAGATTAATAGGGACCACCTCGGTGGGAAGGTAACAGCGTTCCGTGTCTAAGTCGCACCGGCCATGTGACCACGGAAGATTGTCTTCAGACAAACGCTGGCTCTATGGCTTGGAAACAGGGATGAGCACGACTGGACAAAAATTGTCAAGGGGAACCTTTACCTTTACCTTTACCTAAGCTTTCCCTAAGTGACTGGCTGTCTGAGTGGGGTTTTTTTAATGGATTGTTGTGCCTTACTGCTTTCAATGCATTTTTAGTATTGCTTTTGTTTACCATTTCTTAAAGTGGCATTTGCTCCTTTTTAACATTTGTATACTTTTTTTTAGCTTTGATATTGTCTTTTAATTATGTAAGTCGCCTTTGTATACTCATTTTTAGCTTTGAATATTGTCTTTTAACAATGTAAACTGCCTTGGGTCCTTCTTAAGGAGAAAGGCAGGGGAAAATATTTTCAGTCAATAAATCAATCAACACATGGGGCTTTTTTCACTGCCTCTTAAAAAATTATGCATCCCCATTCATCCATACAGGCATCTGCTGAAAAAAATTAAGCTATTTCTTCCAGCTTGCTCACGAGATTGACCTGCTGGGATTGGATCCCCAGCTTGCTGTAACACTTTCACTCCCTCGAAAGCTTTGGAGGAGGGCCGTTTTTATGGTTTATTAGTGAGCTATACAATGTTACTTTCATCCCAGTGTTTATATATTGTTGTTTTTATGCCCTTGAAATATCTTTTTTTTTCTGTGTGTTTCAGATGCTGCAGCAGCAATGTCCAATTTCTATTTACTTATTATTTTCCTTCCTTTCATTCTTTAAAGCCTACATGCTGTTGCACTTGCAAGTTACGATTAAAAACTGAGGTGTGCACATTGGTGTGTTTGAACCACACTCCTAAGAAGATCCAAACATTACTAGAGATGTGATGAAGCATAGAGACAGAAGAAACAATCTCCAGGCGGAGGCTGTGTTGCTACATAATGCCTTCAGGACAGCTTTCCTTACTATGGAGAATCAAAGAGGGGAGACAGTCCCAAGAGAAAGGCATGGGAGAAGTGTGGATGCTGCTACCACTCTTATGAGATCCTGTTACTACAACGGTCCACCCAGTCAACCAATCAGATAGTTTATGAGAAGCAAATTACATACTGTATTATGCTGCAGCCGTGTGTAATGAAGCACCAGTGACTCATTTTTTCCTTTCAAAGTGCCATCAGGAAAGGCCAGACAGAAGGGAAGTGAGTCCTAAACAGAGACATGGGGAGCCTTTGGGTCTCTGGATGTTTTAGACTTCAGCACCCCAAAGTCCTGGGCAGTGTGGCTTACAATAAAGGACTATGTGAGGACCAAATGCTCCCCATCCCCAATTTGATCATTTTCCTGTCAGTTGCATTCCTCAAAAACCTCTCCTTGCTAGCTGCTTTCACCTCCACGAGTTTTTAAAATCCATGTTTATCACACAAACACAGGACTAGAATTCTACAGGAGTAAAATTTTACAATGAAGAGGAGGAGGATGTGCTGTCAAGTCACTTATTATGGCTTACAGTGACTCTATGAATGAGTGACTTTACAAACTCAAAGCCATTGGCTTTCTTGAGTGAAACAAGCCATCTAATACTTGGTCACTCTTTTTTCCCCCCAGTATTGTCCCCCCCCCCCAGTGATTCTTGTTTCTCATTATTTTCCCACTATCTGCTTTCTTTATTGTCCTGCTTTCACTGCAGTACATAGTAGTTGGGAATACCATAGTAAGGTAGTCCAGCAGATGTATAAAGCTGTCCTTCACTTTCTAGCTTTCACATATGTGCATAGTAAATAAGAATACAAGAGTGTGGATGATCTTGGCCTTGATCTCCAGGGATACATCCCTGCACTTGAGGATCCTTTTTAGTTCCTTCATAGCCACCCTTCCAATCTTAGTCTTCTGATTTGCTTCATCTGGACTGATGTTTGAATCAAGATAGAGAAAATTTTTGACAATTTCAGTTTCTTCATTGTCAATGTAAAGTTACACAATTCTTTCATAGACTTCCCTCCCTCTTTTTGATATTCAGCTGCATAATGCCTGCTAGGGAATGGGATATTTAAAAGGAATGCAGAGGAGGGTAAGGACAGATTAATGGTTCCTTTCCACAAGGCTGCTTTGCAAGGGCGAAGTGAGCACCCGGACTTTCTTCCACACAACGGTGGTTTAGCATTTCGTCTGTCCCATGGAGGATGCTTCACATCAAACTGAAATATGCATAGCCCATATATGGTCTGCCACTCTTTGGGACCATCCCAGATCTCAACTAAAGAGACTGCCAAAGCCAATACTCCTTTCAGTTAAAGAGGACCCCTCACTTCCCACCTGTACCATCTCTGAGCTATAAACAGATGCTTTGGCAGCAGTCAGGCAACAGATTCTCATGTTAATGCTTTTTCTCTTGGCTCTTGGCCCAACCAGATGTGCTATGCCATTTCCATCTCATAATTAAGATAGCACTTCAAGATAAATATTTGGCAAAACACCTAAATATATTCCCAAACAGGCTGGTTTTATTTCTAATCTCCATTAGCATGAATGTAACTTATTTTCCAAATCAAGAACCTGGAAAGAGGAAAGTCTTTGACTCCCACTAAAAATGTAAATGTACAACTCTTTGGGGCAATATTCAGGGCTTTAAAAATACAGTGTTCTTAGAATCACTATAATCCCAGTCTGGTTTACCCAGTTACCAGTCCCTTGGATTTCTTCCATCTTACTGTTTTAAGAAGCTCCCTGTAACCCCCATGAATGAAAGAATGGCACTGTCACTACTTATTGTAAGCAGGGGGCATGAATAATACTCATCAAAGTCCTCATTGTCATCGGTTTAGGCTCACAAGGAGGGCTTTCCACCACCAAGGGTTATGCGATAAATACAAATGTCTCCGTGGCAGGCTGTGCAATACTAGTTTCCTCTTCTCTTTGAGAAGCAAGGCACACATACACAGCAAGCACAGAAATTGTTTACAAAGATGCAGCAACTCAACCAAAGCTTCTAATTTTAAAAGTCCTTGCAACCGAGCAGTAGCTGTCAAAGTGTTATACAAGTTATGCAAATTACTTAAATTACACAACTTCTGTAATCTACAATTTGCACAAATTACATTCTTGTCACTGCAAGAACTCAGACTGACAACACCAGGAATGTTCTGGCAAGCAAGGAGAAAAGATTTATGTGTGCAAGAGTGAAGCAAACAGGAATCCCTAATCCTAAACCACAGGTATAATATATTTTCAAGTGGCATTTAGCCACCTCTTTGCTAACAGATCTTTCACATCCAACATTCCTAACAAGACTGCCTAAATGCAAAATCACTTTTGGTAAAGGGACCTGTGTAGGGATGAGGACTTCTTACATCAACAGCTTCTGCAGGTGCAGGCTCTCAATGTCTCCAGTTCAGTCTAATTGCTCCTTCGGATTGAATAGGGGGTGCATGTTATAGAAATGACTGAAGATGGTCCCAAAAGCTGTGGGGGAGGTGTAGGAAAGCCCCTCCTCTGAAAAGGGCACTGCCAGCAAGAAGCGGTTTGGAGGTTTGGGCTCTACTGCTCACAAAAGTGGCTTTCCCAAATGCAACCTAGGATGTTGGGAGTCCTGGAAGCAACCTTAGTCGCTGGTTGCTTTGGACAGCTTCACACAGCCGAAAAAAGTACAAGTAAGGCTGCATCAGCCTTGAGGAAATCATTTCTGAGAGTTTATGTCAGTACAGGTGAGAGGGAAACAAGTCTGGTAACCCTTTCCTGGCTCATATCCAAGGTCAGAAGAATCTGCAGATATTTCCCAGGGTAGAGCAGCTTACTCCAGATTCGTTACCATACTCAGGAAGGTATGGGCATAAAATCTACTTTCCCTTTGAAAAAATATGCTTCTTGATTTCGATAGCCAATTGTGTATAGGTTCTGTACTTCATTTTGTGGGCAACTGTAGTATAGGCAATACCCTTCTCTAACACTTTTCTGACCATGATAGCAGCTTAAGACTTTCTAAAATTACCACATTTTTCTCTCCATAAGACGCACCTTTCCATAAGACACACCAATTTTTTAGGAGAAGAAAACAGGAAAATATAATCTGTTTTCTTCGCTCCATAAGACGCACAGACTTTCCACCTCCCCTGTTTTGTGGGGAAAAAGTGTATCTTATGGTGCGAAAAACACGGTACATTACCTTTGGGTAGTGTGGGCGGCATATAAATAAATAAATAAATAAATAAATAAATAAATAAATAAATAAATAAATAAATAAAAATCCTGCTGAAACATACTAGTCAAAATTCCTTGCTGTCAGAGACTGGCAGTGGGTGTAGTATTCATACTTTAGAGGCTATTAAACATTTCTGTTTTTAAACTTCATGTCTGTTCTCTCAACAGTCACTCATATCTACAGACACATGCAAATCTTTACATGGGTTTATGCACAACCGGAAATTATACAGAAGCCGATCTTACAGAAATCTTCTCTTTTTAATAGGTTTGTGCATTATGTTTCTTATGTTACTTTATTCTTTCCCCCCCTCTTTTTATTAACAATTAAACTATATGCAAACAAAACACCAAAAGAAAAAACAAAGCATACACATATCTTACAACAAATCAATAAATGTAACCAAAATTAATACACCCATAAAAGGGACCAATATAGATGTATTTCCTTAAATCTATTGGTTAATGATGACCTATAACCTTTCCAAAATAAGATTAACTCTTCTTTGTGTAAACAGCTTTTGCTTTTAAATAATAAAAAATTCAAAAAACCTTGCCAAAAATATCACCAAACCTATTCTCCTTTAATGACCTATTTCAAAATCTTATGTCCCTTTTTTTTCCTGGTCCCCTTTTTAATATGGATTGCCAAAATCAGTGCATCCCAGTCCTTCACCCAATCATGTCATTTTTGTTTCAATTAATGTGAAGATGACCCTAGTCTTTTTATTTAATGGGACACCAATTACTATAGAGACCTACAAGTGATTATTATGGATTTTAGTTGCTATACAAATAATAAATTTCAAGAACAACAGATCTTTGGGAAAACAGTGTATATAGCACTGTGGCATTGTAACATTTTGCCTGGCACAAGCTTTTGGGGACTGTAGCCCTCGTACTACTCTGGCTTCTTTTCAAGAATCATAGCCCATTTGCTTTAGATCAGTGGTTCCCAACCTTGGATAACCCATTTCCCAGAAACAATGGTCAGCACAGCTGGTGGTGAAGGCTTCTGGGAACAGCAGTCAAAGAAAATCTGGGTTACCCAAGGCTTGGAACCACTGCTTTAGACCATTCCAACATTCCCTCAGCATCTCCGCAGTAGCCCACTACTATAGTCCATAAATACTTCTACCAAACATAACCTGTTGGACTTTACAGTACCAGACAGGTTTTGTTGCTCCTGCTGCAAAAGACTAGCATCATTATCCTTTTAGAGATGTCTTTCGAGTGTTTGACTAATACTGTATCAGTATTCTAAAAACTGAGCAGTAGATGGCGGTATTGGTTAACAGAAAGCTTTGGTTTTTAATAAAGCCTGTATAAAATATCATGGTTACCTAGCCTGCCTATTAAGTGGAAAGTACAAAGAGCAAAACAGGGACAAATTTTTATAGATTTAGCCCAGTAACTTCTGAATGCATAGGCCAACCATAAACTATCACATTAGTTGGGATGACAGCTGGCAGCTTCTGTGCCGGGAAATTAGTTGAAGAGTCTGTTGTTTCAAACAGCAAACTCACAGCAGTAATTTCTGTGCCCTTCCGTTTTCCTCAGACAAAGGGCAGCACTAAGGAATAGGAGAAGGCTGTTGATATAAGCATTGGTTCCCAGCCTTGGCTCCCCAAATTATCTTGCAGTACAGCTCTCAGAAAACCTGACCAGCACAGCTTGCAGTGAAGGCTTCTGGGAGTTTTAGTCCAATAACATCTGGAGACCCAAGGCTGGGAACCACTGAAGCAAGGGAGAAGAAAAAGGCCTTACTGAATCAGGTCTGTCTGATCCAGCACTTTGGCTGCACTCCACGCCTGGGGTGCTTGCCAGAGAAGTATAATAAGGAAAGATATTGTACACTTTTCCTCGTCAAACTCTTGTAGTTAAAAATAGGCTGAATATAGAATTATAAATCAAGGCTAATAGCTACTGAAAACTCTTTCAAAAGACACATTAAATACTAGCTAAACCAATGTGATCCCTGTACTCACTGGCCATTCCCAACTTGATGATTTCATGCACCCCTTTTCCTTTTCTAGTTTGAAGGCTGGGTGCACTCGTGTGTGGAAGTGTGTGCGTGAGAGAGTGAGCGAGCTGTCAGACAGAAATACAGCAAGGCTACTTATTCTGCAGAAGTTCTCGCAACTAAGTCATAGCCAGATCTTCACTGGCATCCTGACAGGTGTTTCGCAGGGCCAGTTTTCTGCTGTGAAAATTTTTCAAGGAAGGGTGGGTGACAGGTGTACTGTCAGTGTGGCCACATGAAAAAGCAGACAGGGTTCTATAATGATTGTGTTGAAGAGGAATTTTCAGTTGCTGAAATTTCTTCCTTTAAACTACTATTTAAATTAAAGTACTGCCCTTCTTCATTTCATGTGACCACTCTGCTTACCCTAAAAATAAGCTACTAGAGTGCTTAATCCTCTGTTGAAAAGATTTGCCATCACTTCCAGTCCACCACTTTCCTCAGATTTATAAATACCCCCTATGATCTTCTCCCAATACAAACAGCACCTTAAAAAGGAACTTAAAAAAAAGAGAAACAGTGCAGCAAGAGAGCAAAGGAACTTCCAGCTAGCAAGAGGTTAAACTCTGTGCAGCACCTGCTGTGATACCAATAATTTCCCCCTTCATATATGCACACCAGTTATTATTAATTTGCATGCTAAAAGACTTCCACATTAATTGAAAGACCCAAAGCACGTGTATGTATATAGCAAGAATTTCTTTGTATACCCTGGGATGGCCCAGTTTCCTAGTACAAGTCAGGTCTTGATACAATAGGCTGTTCCTGAAGACTGCCAAGTTTTGATAGCAGATTTGGAGAACTATGATTGGAGGAGAGACACTGAAACATCCATAGTTAGTTGTTTGGCCTATGATTCCCAGAACTCCCAGCACTGATGATCAGTGCCCATGCTACCTAGGAGTTTTAGGAGTCATAGTAGTCCCAAAAATTAACATGTGCAATGTTACAAAGATTAGAGATGTGAATCTTCATCTGAGCACAAAGGGATGCATCACAACATCTTCCTCTTAGCCTTTCTGGTGCACTTGACAAGAATTCTTATATTTGCAAGAATGATTTTTGTGCAAACTACATGAAATGTATAATTTGTACAAAATCATTCAAGTTGTGCAAAACAATGGCCACTACTACCATGTTTCAAAGGAAGAAGCAACAAATGGGCTATTTGTATCTTTTTGATCAATCAGCCTAATATTCTTTTTTTTTTTTTTTGCCCATTTACTTTCTATTTATTACAAAGCTTTTGTTTTTCACCATTCATAGAATAGGTTCCAGCTTTCACAGTAAATTGATTTTTCTTGCCCTTTTAGTCTCTTTGTTAGTTTGTCCATTTCTGCACACTCTATTTTTTTTATAATCAGTTCATCTTTTGGCGGGTCTCCCTCTTTCCATACCTGTGCCCATGCCAATATTCTGCACTTGCATGTGCTCAAAAGGAAAGGATATTTGTTTGGGCAGAGATATTTTGCAGAAAATGTGGTAAACCCAAGTATTAAATAAAAAGCATTTTTGTCTCTTTCTTATGCTGGAAAGAAGAAACCTGGAAGGGATTAACAAACTCTCAACAAACTGTCTCATAATTTACTAAGAACAAAGATTTAATGAAAATTCATTGCTTCTCTAGTCAAGATGCTCTTTGTACTTGAAAGCTCCATGTGCTTTGCTTGTGATATGGTCAGTTTTATTTTATTTCATTCATTTTTACTTCTCGATGTGCCTCATCCATCCTGAAATGTAAGCATCTGTTTTTTTATATATATTATAGCTAGAAAGAATATAGAACTAAAGTGGCTTGACATTAATCAGATTCCCTCAGAGAAGAGGAACGGTGTCTGTAATGGATGTAAGAGGGGACAATAAAGTGTTTAATGAATAGCTTTAGTTCATTTTCCTCCTTGGGTTACCAAAGTATCTGTGGCCCAATCCTATCCAGTTAATCACTTGTTCATGTTATCCTAACAGTGAGAATTACTGTCAGACATGCTATAATATTGTTCCATCCTTATAGAAGAACACCAGTTTGTTTTCCTATACTGACTGATCATTTGAAGAACTGTTTTGATGTGAAGTGACTCTTGATGCCATCCATAGATCCTCTTAAAGAGAGAGAGAGAGAGAGAGAGAGAGAGAGAGAGAGAGAGAGAGAGAGAGAAGACTGTGGTCTTCAAATAGCTGGAAAAGAATTAAATCTGCAAAAAAGTTTGCCAGTGGAGAAACCCCAACAAGTCGGTAGCCTCAGATGCCAAGACAGACGAACATAGTGAACGTCCAAGGGAAGAGTATGTCCTAAATGCAGCCTACAGCTGTATGGAAACATACTTAGGAATCAACCCTATAAAACTCAGTAGGATGTTTCTGAGTTGCCACGTACAGGGATGGGCTCTAAGCAACTTGTCGGGAAGAAATGAGGATATACCTTCAAAGTTACTAATTATTCTACACAGAAAAGAAAGGCACAAGTCTTAAAGGACACAGTTCATAGCTTAAAAAAAGCAACGAGTGGGTGAGCAATTACCAACGTACTCTTTGGAAAGAGCAGCACAGCAAGCAGAAGAGAATGCAATTAGTCCCTCTTTCATTTTAGAGCTCCTTCATAAACAAATGTCACCTGATCAACATGTCAGGGGCATGAGAAGCATGGAGAGGGAGAAATTAGAAAGCCTGGGTAGTAATTGTGGCATATAGGGGAAAAAATGATAGAAGACAGAAATAAGGCCTGATTGATGGGTTTACTGGCAGAATGCCAGAGTCCAACAACAATGAAAAGCAGAACCCCTTCCCTGAAATCTCTTTCCCAAAACACAAATGTTTCTTAATGGTGGGCACTGAGTCAATGATGAGAATTCTATTTAAGTGTGTTTGAGGAATATGAAAAAGGGGGTCATAGAAGTGACCTTTTAAACATGGGTATCTAACTATCACTTACTTTAATAAGCACAGCTAAAGGACAAAGGACTGAGAAGCCTAATTTTTAAAGTCAATTGGAATAATATAATTACACTGAAACACATTTTGAAGTTTGAGAATGCTCAAACTACTCCATAACTTCAATAGATGCGTGATATGGTGATGTCATAGAATATTTATGTCTGTCAGAAATGGCTGCCAATTTGCATTTGTATTTCTTTTAATCCAGCCATCCTATTAAAATGGACCATGTTCTGTACATAATATCTGGAGTCACGTGTCTGTTTATGACTTTAGTGTTGTGTCTGAAATCCTAGACTTCTGTTTATTAGGGATATAACCATGGTCACTAAATACCAGAAAGAGGGACACAAGTTGTACAACTCTGCCATCATGAAAAAGAATTCTGCATGCAAGAAAGAGAGAGGTGAAGATTTGAGGTTTTCAGTGAACATCAACGGATCCTAATTGTTCCATACGGGCAGATTTGGTATGTTTCACACACGTCATTCTGCCTTCACCAAAATGTATTTGACTATTTTCTTAATTATGCTTTGCACCACCCAAATTCCTAAGACTGCAAATTGCTTTCCAGGGTCAGGCACAGATTTCTGACTGTGGAGGGAAAAATCAAAATCCAATCATCATCCCTGATCCCAATACCCACCCACCACAACCATTCCCTTCATGAGGTGGAGAGGAGGGAAGACATGTGGATGAGAGTAGAACATGAGTAAAATAGACAAAAATCTGTATATGAAATATTAAAGTATTCCCAGGCTTCTGCCATGTGCCTAACATAGAGACAGATTTAGACCAGGCTGCAAGCTGAATCTAAATGCTTTTCTCTTTCTGTTTGCATTTTTTTTCCAAAATTAAACACTCCTCATCCTTCTCTTCCATCTCACTAGCTGGAATCCATCAAGGTTTAGGAAATGCTCTGACTAAACCAAGGGATAATCTTGTTACATAAGCCATATTAACTCATGATAAAGAGAAAACTTTAGCTCCACCCTCCATCATCACTTCTACCACCCTCCTATGAGTGAAACAGGGCAATCAATCAGGGGCCTAAGAGCATTCATCATCCATGATTGTTTTTTACGAGACAAAACAGTGAAAAATCAGTGATTTGACTCTTGTGAAGAACATACACTGACAGCAGGGATCTCCACTTCAGATTCATTACCTTTCACATGCAGGAAGGTGATGGAAGGAGGGACAGAGGAGTACAAGGCTACTTACAGTCCCCTCCCTGCCTAGTGATACAACACAAGAAAAGAATGAATGGATGCAGTTATAGTTATACTATACAGTACTTGTTTGCTGATAAGGAGTATATCTGGAGTTTGGCGAGATACACTGTCAGGAAGGCAGATATAGCATCAAAATCTTAGGCTTCACTTACTCAAGAGTAACTTCCTCTGAAATCAATGAGACTTATCTCTGCATAAATATTACAGGATTGCATTTTTAGGTATGCATGCAGATAAGATAGATAAATGGTAAGGTTATCAGTAGAGTTGCATAAGTTTTTTTTCCCTAACCACAACTCCCAGTATCTCACAGCCAGTACAGCCAAACTTAAATACTGTAGAGAAATGACAGAAAGGGAAGCATGAGAAAATGGTCAAAATTGTCAATCAGAAATCTCAGCCAATAAACATTAGCACTATCACAAGCACCCGGCAGAATGCATACAGGATGCCATTCTAACCAGGTCAATTGGAGAGCAAATACTCCATTTTGAAATCCTAGTAAAAAAATAGAATCATACAAATGAAAGAAGAACAATTATTCCTGTTTTGTTTTTTAAAAGAAAAACTAGCTTAAATTATAAACTTCCAATCTTTCAATAATAACCCTAAACATCTGATATATAAGTTTAAAATATAGTGCTGAGTTGATTTGTGCTGCAGCCAGAAAAAGTAATCAACATTTTGTATAATTCAGATGTGACTTTTGAATTTAAAGAGCACAGCATACCCTTTTTCAACACAAAGTTGAGAGAGTTTGACCTCTAAAGAGTAGGCAATTGCAACCAGAAATATGAGTCAGTTAGTCACATAAATCCTCACTTTCTTCATCTTTAGATGTGAGGACGAGGAATGACAATGTTCTTCTCTATGCTGAGGATAGCAAAAAATGTCCTGGTGTTCTCTGCAGAAATTTTACATTGGTGAGAATGGTTTTTACGAAAAAACTTTATTTTTACACAAGATTGCACCACTGCACAAATTTCCCAGAATTAGAATGATTGCTCCTTTTGTTTACAAATGTGACATAAGGGCATATTAAGGCCCTTTCTTAATAGTTGATCCATCTCTCTGTATTTGTTGCACGTGTTTGTGCTTTGCTTTCCACAAAGGGAAAGAATATGATAGACATTTTGTGCAAACTGCAGAGATTTTTGAGGAAAAAAAATATTTTGTCTCCTTCCTCGCTTAAAGAATTCTTGAAGTGCTGCCTTCTTACACCAAGGTGTCCAGCCTCAACCAGAACATCAGTGGAGTAAAATTTCTTCCCTTCCCTATGGCAATGTTTTTGCAAAGCACTTATCTGTGGATCATATTGAGACATAGCTGTAGCAACACTGAACATCACAAGAATTTCCAGGGTAGTGTCTAGTAGAAGTGTTGTAACCACATGATCTAAACTGGAAGGAATTCATCCCTGTTCCCAAGGCTATGGTCACTCAAACATACTGCTATTGCTACCAACTCCTTACCTAGACCAAGTCTGCCCATGAACTTATTTTGGGCCAAAGGAAAGGTACTGGCAATGAGAATGGCTTTGGGCATCCTTGCTTTTCATTCAACCAGCGAACCTCCAGGGACTTCACATCCAGTTCCCATGGGAGCAAAATGATGCTCTCCATGTAGAGATATTGAATTTTGTTTAAAATATAAGGGTAAAAACTTGAGATATTAGTATATTTGGTGCTTAGGTCTTTCGTCTGAGAAGGAATATATTCAACCATGTCAGTGTCAGATTGTGTTTTTGCACCCCTCTTACTCCATGAGGATTTTTTTTTTCATTTTTAATTAAAGGGCAAACAGTATAACATGATCCCCTCAATGCTTTGGAACAGCTACATCTATTGAATATGGACTGTGGAAATCAAAAAGAATTGTCTTTCGGTTCCTTTTCCTGCTAAAACCTGTAACTTTATATTCATGATGGAGACAAAGACCTTGGGGTTGAAAAAATCCAAATAGGGCAGAAAAGTGAAACTGGCAGATATTCCCATCCTTATCTTCATGTGAGAAGAAGATGTGCCTCCCAGGAACCTTCTCTCGAGAAGGAAATGTGTTTTGCTGAGAATTGGGTACAACTCAAGAAACAGCTATCTCTGGTTTCCCTCTGTGCCATAGTTATTAATAGCCACCTTAAGTCTCCTTTCCTGGAGAAAAGCGGCCTATAAATAAAACAAATAAACATATAAAGATATAAACATATAAACAAACAAACAAACAAACAAATAATATTCTGGAGCTTTGGACAGGGTTAGGGAAAAACTGACAGATGTGTCTCCTTTGAGAGTATTTGTTGAGAACACTCACCAAGATTCTATGTCCTTTCAGCATCCGTAGAGGGATATTTGCATTTTCTATGTATCTAATAAGAACTTATAAATGTTAATTGTTTAGAGAACAACTCCCTGAAGCCACTTGGAAGTGTGGCCCATTTATAGTCTAATTAAAATTTTACTGCATACAGAACTTGGGAAAGTTACCTTTTTACAATCTAAAAAGATAACTTTTCCAAGTTCTGTATCCAATAAGATTTTCGAAAGCACAATCGTTTAGAATAGAGCCAGAAGCGATGACAGGATTAGAAATTACGGGAGACGATTGGAAATTAATATTTATGTGAGGAATGGGAGAAATGGTAAATTCTTTGGAACTCATGGTTCATTTAAAACGGAAGTATAATAAGCTGATTTATTGTTGACATTTGAACCAATAAGAATGGATGAAATTTACAGAAACAATTGTGCATTCACAGGCATTGGTAGCAATCAGCTGATTCTGTGCATACATGAAACGGTGTTATCTTGCATTTAGAGTACTTTGTTTTGTTTGAAAGGTAAACATGGATTTATCTTGCAAGACTGACTCGCATGTATCTCCGGAGGAAAACCAATTATGGGAGGGAAAATGAGAGTCATAGGGAATACAGATTCTCTTAATGTTTAGTTTCACTCAGAGACAGCAATGAAGCAAGACCAATGCATGGACATCATCTATTCTGCTCCATCTCTTCACTCATGACCTGCAGGAATTACCTCATCTCTGGTCACAGTTTCTCATGTTATATTTTAACAATAGTTTAAAACCATATGTGAATAGAGATGAGAAAACTCCCTCATGTCTTACTTGAAAGTAACAGAAAAGAGTAACAGATGTGAAGGTGAAGGTGATTTCAATTACATTTTCAGGCTTGTCAATTAAGTAATTAACAGCATTAAGCTTTTGCTTCAAAACAAAAGAGCCATCCCGTACAATCTGACAGGATTCAGGACTACCATCCATTTCCCCACATTAAAATCACAGTGCTTTATTTCTGCATGTTCCCTCACCTGTATCATAACTAACTGCATAGGGAAAATTCTGTTGGAATTGTTCTGGGTTAAAAAAGTAGTCAGCAGCTGCTTCGGGGGCAAAAAGTGTTGGACTGGTTCAAATCAGCCTATATATCATGAGATCAGTAAAAAAAAAAGTTGAATTCATATGTTTTATAAGCAGAGCAAATCCTGCAATATTTGACAATGTAGTCACACTGTAACTCAGGAACAAGTGCTCAGCTGTGTAACCTGAAAAACAAATAACATTGAAAAGGCGAGGAGTACCCATTGGAAAGAAGAAATACTGCACCTAAGACTAACAACATGGATAAAGCAACATGAGGTAATCAGAGCCAGATTATGAAGCTATTTATAGAGCAATTTCAACTGTCCATCTCTTTCTTGGCTGTGGGATATGCGGTGATCAATAAAACGATAAAAAGATTAGACAGCTGTGGAACCCAAGTGAGTGACTGACACACTAGATAGATAGATTCAGAAAAGATACACAACTATATAGCACCATTACTGTTGATGAATCTATTGATAGACATACTTCATCTTCTATATATGTGCAGTACACACAGGGAGTAAGTGCCCCATGAAGCCACAGCAGGGGAACTCTAAAGAGTGAGGTCTCAAAGCAGCCAAGTGTTTTAAAAAGCAGTCTCGTCCAAAAGCACATCACTGCTGCATTTATCATGGACAATGTCCCATTTTATATTCCAAAGCTCCCTTCCTTTAGCAGTATTTGGTCTGCTCAGATCAAAGCAAGACTTGCCACTGCTTGGCATTATTTATTGAACAACAGAGAACAACAGAGAACAATTATTCTTAAGTTACTGGAGGTCTTTAAGGCACAAAAGCTTAGTGGCTCCTGCAGAACAAACTGCTAAGCCAGCTTTCTCCATTTCATCATGATGAGTAGAAACAGATCCAAGCTATTTAGTCCACTTTCTTCTTTCTTAAAAGACAATTATTTTTCATACTAATTTACAGAAATCTATAGGCTGAGGTTTGCAAAAGTTATTCTTTTTTTAAAAAAAGAAAAAACATGAAGTTATGCTCAGAAGACATATCCCCCTCTCTAAAACACATACATCGTTTCCAATGGATTGCCGTCCTATTCAACTTAGCATTCAACTGTCATGAACATCACATCAGGAAGCTGGCAACTGGCAATGGAAGTGTGAATCCACCTGTTTCCATGACTTTTCCCACTAGCAAATTCATTCCCTGTTGATTCCACACAGATTTTTCTAGCGGAAAGAAGGTTTATGGAAAGGAATCTTTTCAAATTGCACACCTTGTTTGCAAGCAGCGACTAATTAACCATAGTCTGTCTGCAGACATTTTTTGAAAGGTATGTGTTTTTTTTCTAAACACCTTCAAACATTCAAAATTTATTAGGCAAGGCATATGTGCCTTCTATCCCAGCCCTCTGTGCTGATCACACAGCAACATATGCAGTGTTGCCACATCAGATCTGATCCTCTTCCTGGCAAAGTGGGGAATCCATATTTAATTCTTTAGCAGTTTGGATATTTACAATAGAATATACAATACAATAATAACTGTGCTGTCAAGTTGATTCCAACTTACAGTGACCCTTGTTAGGATTTACTAGGAATAATGACCTCAGGAAGTGGTTTACCATTCCCTTCTTTGCTTTGGGACTATGTAACATGCCCAGGACCACACAGTCTGACTCTTCTCACTGGACCCACATTGAGGAATCAAGCTCCCAAGGTTGGTCTCTGCAGGCAAATACCTGACTCGCTGCCACACAAAGCTTACCTAAATCTGTGTGCAGCTTCCTGGACTGCAAACTAGATCTCAGATTCCTGCAACTGCTTGCAGTGACAATCATCACACAAGCAATGTGAGACTGGATTACAATAAAGCAGCTATGTCAATATGACTATTTGTGAATTTGAGACCACGTCAAACTGCTTCTTTAACATTTGTACTGATATCCTAAAAGCTGTGTATGGTGACAGATACACACAACAAACAGTTCATATCTCAGTTGGAAGCCAATACACAATGAATAGGTACTGATGTTCCTACAAGTACCATATACCCATTAATGTTATGA
Source organism: Pogona vitticeps (assembly GCF_051106095.1). Classification (NCBI taxonomy): domain Eukaryota; kingdom Metazoa; phylum Chordata; class Lepidosauria; order Squamata; family Agamidae; genus Pogona; species Pogona vitticeps. The sequence continues at coordinate 323,141,376 of NC_135783.1, read as the reverse complement.
ACATGTCCACAATAGCTTTTCAACCAGCCTTAGTTCTGTTTCTGCTACTATGATGTTTAGAGGGACATTTATCATCACTTGAATTAATTAAGGAGTCTTGAACAGGCTCTCAGTTACACTCACGTCTGTAAAGGTGTTCGGTGGCAAGGTTTCACTAATGAATCTATGTATGGTTAAATTAGGTGCTTGCTCAGTGGCCTTACTGCATTCATTTCTAAGAAGGAACAACAAAAGACACTGAACATTTTTTAAGAGCAGAAAGGTCCATACTAGTTTTATGAAGCAAAAGTAGTGTCAGCATAAGCAAAGAATATAACTAATCAGGTAGGGGTGGCAAAGCGCAGTCTGCCAGTTTTGTTGGGCTGCCAATAGTGAGAAATGCTGGGAGCTACAGTTTGGAGAGTCACACTTTCCTAACATCTGGTTTAAAGAGACTCTAATGAAGATATCAAAAAGGGCCAAACCATATGTTACAGATAGCCCATCATTAAATGCTACAATTCATTATTGTTCCAAACATGTGATTTATGTAGAGCTACATGATCAAGTTACCTTAGCTGTAAACACAAGTTGTATTTAGGTATAGTAGACCCATCACAAATCAACCAACTTTGCAAACTATAAGAAGCATGGTAAGCTCAGCTATGACAATGATGCTTATTTCAGCAATTGAATTTTCCCCTCTTTTACTCGTGAGTTCTCTGTAATATCTACTTTGGCCCCAACTCACATTATTTTCCTGGTGCTCCCATGAACTGCTAAGAAAAAAAAAATCATAGGGCATAAATTGTAGGGGCTTCATTAATGAAAATTCATACTGCAATGCTCAGTTATGTGCTAGCATCATTACTTGTGTTGCCCTGTTCTCTAGGGAAGACAAATCAATATATCTTCTTGGAAATTTCTCTCATCAGACTTCTATCAAATGATGTCTACCTACCAATCCAAAATGCAAAGCCTAGTGAACTGTATTACGGAAAGTCTTGTATTGGTTCATCTTACCCAGTACTGTCAACACGGACTAATAGCAGCTCTGCAGGATTTCAAGCAAGCTTCTTTCCTAGCCTTACTCTGAGATGCCTGATATTTCCTGATGGTCTCCCAACCATGTAGAAACCATGATTAACACCTTTTAACTTCACAAATCAGGCGTGTTCAGGATGACACAATGTTTTTAATTTTCATGCTTGGACTCCATTTACCTTCTGAAATCTGCCCCAGAAGACCAAGGAGTCAAACTTGGGGTGTATGATGTGGGTTTATGGAGAGGGTAGCAAGGGAAAGTTATGTAAACAGAAACCCACCTGAGTGATACGGGATGGTCACGATCATCAGAGATCAGTAGCTGTTATATCTGCCATGTGCATAATTTATAGATATCGCATTCCAGTTGTTTCAGGATAATTTCATTTTGACTTTTCAGAGCCAGTTAGTGAAAGGGTTAGCTCCTAACATTATCTATGTGTTTTATTTGCGAAAGAGCATCCCTCAAAAATGGTCCTAAAGAACAACAGTAGCGTTCAAGCTTTTGAAGTAACATTTCAATTAGCAGTTATACACTACATACTGCGTAAAGTGCAGTCTCTGTTGGACTGCTCTCACAAAGAAATATGTAGCAAACCAGTTTCATGTAGGTGCCACCTGTTTTTCATTTTGGGGTGAGTAAGAGAAATGTTTGGAAAATTATTCCCTGGCTGTTGGAAGACAGACACAAAATGCCAGGGGTAACAGAGATAAATAGTGATAAGTCAGCTATCCTGCAAATTATTTCAACACTTACAAACCAATATTATCAACACCGTTCCTTTTCCACCATCAGCTACTATATGAGCTCTGGGATTTAGATGTATAAGACAAATCTACATGAATTTCTCTTTACAATCCTCACTGCTACATATGATTGGACAAGGCAAGTAAATAAATTTAATTATATTAAATCCTATCTGAACAACCTGCTTCATTTTAAAACTCAATGGAACAGAATATGATGTAAACTTTCAAATCTACCCCAACCCAACCCATGTTTGATTAGAAGTGATAGGAATTGTATTACACTTTGGGATGGCATCAGTTTGAGTAGTGATACAGTCAAGTCCTCACTAACCCAGCCACAGTCTTTCAGTGGAATAAATTTAAAAATAGAGAATATAATCAAGATGTGAAATAAAGAAAGGAAAATATAATAAGATCACTTTCATGACAATAGGTATCAGATCTACAGTCAAAACTGAGAAGATCTGTCAAAAAGACTTGGATTTGTGCTGTGAGACAAATTGTCTCACTATCTACTTTTATACATGAAACAAACAGCCAAATAATTTTAGATAAAGGTAAAAGTTCCCTTGACAATTAAGTCCAGTCATGACTGACTCTAGAGGCTGGTGCTCATCCTGGTTTGTAAGCTGAAGAGCCGGCGTTTGTCCGTAGACATTTTCCAGGGTCATGTGGCCAGCACGACTAGACATGGAACACCATTACCTTCCCACCAAGGTGATACATATTCATCTACTTGAATTTGTGAACTGCTAGGTGGGCAGGAGCTGGGACAAGCAATGACAGCTCATCTTGTTGCGTGAATTCAAACTGCTGACCTTTTGATCGACAGCCCACAGGCTCAGTGGTTTAATCCACAGCGCCACCTCCATCCACAAAATAATTTAAAAGTGCCATAAAATAAGCTATTATTCATTCGTCAGTAATGACTGTGTCAGAACAGCAATAAAAGATTATCAGGCATCACATCATCTTCCTTTTGAAAATACAAGTAATGGCTGTATAAGAGGCCAACTAAATCAAATCAGAGCTGTATTAACATAGCCTCAAACTTCTGGAGTGTACAGTGTAAGAATTTAACAAATATAAACAATTCTTCTTATCCCTGCCAAAAATTATCAATTGTTGTAAGATTTTTTCCCTCCTGTCTAGGACTGAAAAGGCCAGCATTCCTTTTTTGTCAGCAGTATCACGCTGCTCACATCAAAAATATTTTATGCTGCACCAAAAACATTTTTGCACAAAATACAAGAGTAGTATGTGCAATGGGGAAGCTGTTTTTCACAAAATACATTTTTTCAGGAAAAAAAATCTACAGATTTTCCCTTAAAAAGTCAAACATCATGAAAAATGCACAAAAATTCTAGTAATATTACTCAGGGAGAAGATCTTTGAAATTTTTAAATGGCATCTGAAGGAATAAAATAAATTTATACCCCCAAGACACTGATCCCAAAACTTTTTAACAGTTATTTACATTTTTTAAAATATACTCAGTAACTGCAGTGTTTGCAGGCATCTTTATCTATAGTACAGATGTCACATGGGGAGTTTTTCAAGCACTACAGTGATGCTAGGGCTTATGGAAAGGCTTATCAACACTCTGTGGATTCTTTTACCCCCAGGCCCTGTCCAGCTGCTTCCAGGGTGTGTGCAACAGGAAGGTTGAAGCCATGACATGCACTTCCCTCCTCTACTCCAAATGGTAAGTGCATGCACACTCCAGCTCTCTTGCTAATGCCCTTCCCTCATACCTGTCATTTTGGGATGGTGACACTGCAGAACACATTCTGCAACATGCATATAAACAAATTCATGTGGAACCAGAGATCCCTGGTACCAAGCTGGAACACCTGAGTTTCAAGGCCACTTAATACACAAAAATCAAATTTCCTTTTCCCTTCCAGTTCAGTTTGAGATCTGCCTCCTCATTTGGAAGAAAATCACAGCTTTCCAAAACTTCAGCCAAGGCCATGAGACCTGGAAACACCCTAACTGCAGTGAGCATAAGCTTATTGTATCTCAGATGCTGTTGCAGTGTTTGGAGATTTGGTTAAATTCTTCTATCTGCAAAGCAAAAGTGCGAGTCCATGAAAAAATTAGGTCCGACTTCCGGTTCCACGTTGTGACAATACAGTCCCAGGGAGACAGAGCTCTGCTCCCTGAGACTGCTTTTCAGCCTGTCAGGGATCCTCAACGGGTTTAAGTCACCCTGCAGAGGTGACAAGTAAGGGAGAGGCACCTGTAGATCATGAACATAACAGCATTTGTCTTTGTTTGATTCGGGGAATTCCTCAAACCAGCAGGAGAAAACAAGCCGCCTGTTCGCTTGCAGCTTGTCCAAGTCATCGGCTGCCAGAGAAGTAAGCACTAAGTTCTGGATGTTTTACATCGCGTTATCAACTTGGGTGAGAATATTTTTCTTTTTGTTCTACTAATTCTATCAACACTCCTGATCAAAATAACTCCTTAAAAGAAAAGAAGAACTCTGAGCCATCCTTTAGCTGGAGAAAGGAAAGCAGCAGCAAAGCAAAACAAAGGACTGGTCCACTGCTCCAAAGGAGGGGCTAAGGAGACAATGGCTAAAATCTATCCCACGGAATATTAGTCTGCATTTATTGGAATTTCTTGGAAAGCAAAAGGGGAACGTAATGGGTGTTTTTGAACTTAATAAATGGAGATCAGGAACTAAGGAAATCATCATTCTGGGCATTAAAGAGGCAAACTTTGAAATTTTGCATTGTCTAAACTGTGGAATGGGTGGTGAGCCCAGACAAAGAGCAATGGATATCTCTGGTAGTGACTTTGGATCAGCTAAAACTTTTAAAGCCTAGCTGTTTTTTCTTTGGGAGTTTCAGTTTGGATTAACTACAGACACAGACTCTTGGTTTTTAAATAACAAATTTGATGGTACTTGATCAAGCTGGATTTACAATTAAAGACTCTAGACTAGTGGTCCCCAACCTTGGGCCTCCAGATGTTCTTGGACTACAACTCCCAGAAGCCTTCACCACCACCTCTGCTGGCCAGGATTTCTGGGAGTTGAAGTCCAAGATTTCTGGGAGTTGAAGTCCAAGAAATTCTGGAGGCCCAAGTTTAGGGGCCACTGCTCTAGACCACTGGTTCTTAACCTTTGTTACTCAGATGTTTTTGGACTGCAACTCCCAGAAGCCTTCACCATCAGCTCTGCTGGCTGAAGTTTCTGGGAGTTGCAGTTCAAAAACACCTGAGTAACAAAGGTTAAGAACCACTGCTCTAGACCATCCGGTCAAATCTAGATACATACATTGTGTGAATTTAGACTTTGAACTGAACTGGAAAAATTTCAAGAACTGAACCCTCGAACCGCAAAACCTTTAAATATCACTCCCTTTCTTTTTTTCCTTTTTTCTTTTTCGGAGTTGTATTTTGGAATTATCACAGAATTATAGAACAGCAGATATTTCTAGCAGTGACCTTATGACAACCAAAACTTTCAAACACTGATTTTTTATTTTTATTTATCTACGTATTTATTTATTCCTTTTCTCTCTCCTTCTTTTTTCTTTTTTTTTTGGGACTTCCCTCTTGGACTAGTTATATATAAATAACTGTGAAATTGACCTGTGTTGAGAATTGAATGGATTGAATGCCACCCCAGCTAGCAAAGAGTGAAAATAACCTTTGAAGCTCTGTTATATTAAATTGTAAAATTGTAAAACTAGTAGCCTGCTTAGGCAGAAAATACTAGATAGCTCTGGAAATGGCCCCATGCCTTGTGTTAGTGAACTTATAAACTGAATATAGAGCTGTGATGATAAAGTGCTATTGATGACTATTAATGATAAGGTATTATTGATATACTGACTATAATTGAATAACTAAAAGGTGGAAAAGGCAGTGTAGCAGGTCAACATAACTCTGGGGGACTGATTAGATAACTTGGGGGAAACTACTCATGATGAGCCTACCAAATCTTTCTAAAACTGTCAACACACACACACACACACACACACAGAGAGAGAGAGAGAGAGAGAGAGAGAGAGAGAGAGAGAGAGAGAGAGAGAGAGAGAGCCTCTGCACCTTCATCTGGGGTTTCCAGTCTAGTACAGCAAAGATCTATTGATACAATGCTATTTCAAGAAAAATTTCAGAAAGATCTACAAGCAACGCTCCAGAAGATTCAAGCTACAGCTGTATTGCACAAAGAGGAGACAAAGAAAAATCAAGAAGAATCAAGAAAAAACCATGAAGAAGCCAAACTTAACCAACAGAAACTGGAAGAGAAATTGAATAAAATCAACGAACAGATCCGCATGATGAATATGCAACTCCAGGATATCCAGCAAAACACCACAAAGAACCAACAAAGAATTGAAAAATTGGAAAATAACACGGATCAAACAGAAAAGAGATTTTGTATTCGCGAAGGCTTTCATGTCCGGGATCTAAGGGTTGTTGTGGGTTTTTCAGGCTCTTTGGCCGTGTTCTGAAGGTTGTTCTTCCTAACGTTTCGACAGTCTCTGAAGATGCCAACCACAGAGACTGGCGAAATGTTAGGAAGAACAACCTTCAGAACACATCCAAAGAACCCAAAAAACCCATAACAACCAGAAAAGAGATTGGATGAACTGAAAAAAGAAAACCTCAAACTGGTTCAGGCTAACAAAAATTTAACAGATTCAATCGCAGTAATGGAGATGGAAAGAGCCTTAAACATTCTTAGATTCCAAAACATACCAGAAGACAAACAGGAGGACTTATCAGAATTTTGGCAGAGGCACTGCGAATTGGAAAAGAAGAGTTGGAAAATGAGATAGACCAAATATATAGATTAAATTCAAGTCATACAAAAAAGAATAGAATACCACGTGAAGTACACGTAAAGTTTGTGAAAAGATCGATAAGAGATGAAGTACTCTGAAGGACCAGTGAAGACCCAATACAATACAGACAAAAGGAAGTTGTTGTATTGAAACAGGCACCTTGGAAAATAAGAGAGGGGAGGAAACAATATCAATTTTTGACTACTAAACTGAATAGGAAAGGAGTGAATTTTAGATGGCTGGTACTGGAAGGGATTCTGATCAACTGGAACTCAAGAAGATCTAGGCTTGACTCCATCCATAAAGCAAGAGAATTCCTTGAAAAACATATAACCTTCTTCAAAGAAGAAGCACGGGGCAAGATATAAATGAAGAAGAAAGTAGAAAACAGAAAGAGAAAACACCAGAAGAGGAGAGTGAACTAAGTGAAGAAGAGAGTTGGAAAAAAGATATTGGACAAGATCTGAACAAAATACAAAGAGAAAAAAGGAATACCAGGGCAAGAAAACCTAAATATAAGTAAACAAGATGGAGAACGAAATTGGGATCTTCTCAGTGAACCTCAATGGCCTGAATGCGCCAAGAAAAAGGAATCATGTATTTTCAAACCTACAAAAAAAACTTAAACAGATATAATCTGTCTTCAAGAAATGCACATTAAAAAGAAGCATTACAAATATTTGATTTACCCAAAGACTGGGAAACTCTACTACTCAGCTGCACAACAAAAGAAAAGAGGGGCAGCTTTATATGTGAAAGAAACTCTAAACTCTAAACATATCTATTCTGAGGAAGAAGGGAGAATCTTAATGGTAGAAATAACAATAAACTGAAAAAAAGATATTGATGATAGCAATATATGTACCTAAAACAAGAAAAATTCTAGAAGCAGTTTTAAGGTACTGATGGTGACAAAATATTTCCTTTGATTACAATTTTCTGCCAGTGCTGATGACCTACATTTTCCTAATGGTCTTTAGCAGGCAGCCAAGAGCCTCTGCACCATCCAAAACCCCCTGTATGCTGTGCAGGTGTGTTATGCAGGACATCAAAATGTGAAATGATGTACCATGTGCCACACAATGGAGTTGGGCCTGAAGTGCAAAAAAGGGGATAAGTAACTTAATAGTACTCAGGTTCTTGTCTTGGAGTGGAGCCCATGCAGTGCTCAGTACAGAAGACAGTGAAAGAAAAGAACAGAGGAGAATATTCTTCTCTTGACATACATCTGCCTCACTTAACAAGATTAAGTTCTTTTAAACAAAAACTCCTGTCATAGCAGTCATAAAAAAATAATCACAAAAATTACTACATCTACCAAACAAAACTTTCTGTTTCTTAAAACAGTAGCTCTCCCACTACAACACTGCATGGGAAAACACTTTTGACTTGAAAACTGCTGAAGGTGCTATTGATATATGCTTGCTCATATTTTAAAGAATTAAATGTTTTAGAAATAGATAATAAATTATTTGGCTTTGATTTTCTACTGTACCTATTCCAGAGTTTTGTCAGCTCCCTTTAAGAAGAATGAATATAACAACATAGCAATGCCATACATGTTTTAATGTAACATTTCTAATATGGATGAATTCAGCATGTAATTATACATATTCTTCTGAAAAGAACCTTTTCAAGATTGGCAGCTCACAGTTGTGTACTTTTTTTTAAACAATAACATGGTACAATATTTAGTCTGCCTGTAGAGTAAAACAATGAACAGACATGATTGACAATGAACTATTCCAAATAGTGTACCAATGTATATCTAGAGAAACTTCTGCCATATAAAATAGATGTTTACAAATAGAGACAGCTGTAAGAAAGCAACTCTTTCTACTGAAATTTCAGGAGCATCTGTCGCTTTTAATAATGAAAGAACTCATTCATTTAAGGCCATTACTCAAAATACAAGGAAGAAGCAAAAAGCTGGGGATGAAGGAAAGAGAAGGGGAGGCAAAATCTTCCGAGCCATTCCAAGAATGTAGCCATAACACAAATCCTGGAAACATTTGTATCAGGAGGCGGGGGAGGGGGGAAGTCTTTAAAAAATCATATGGTCCTTCTCATGGAAGTATGATGTGTGCAAAGTGATCAGTGTACCTGCAACAACGGATATGTTAATCATTCACTGTAGAAGAAAAAAACTCCCAACCCCCAACCAATTAATCAATAAGATTGGGACTGACCGAAAGGCATACTACTATTTGGTCTAATACTGATGTGTATCAACCCAGTTGAGATTGTTGGGGAAGGAAGCCCTTCAGCCTGGCTCCTGTTCATTGGCTAGGGGCTGCAAAATAAACACAGTTAATCTCCGTAATAAAACAGTTAAACTGTTTAAGTGTTGCCTAGTTTAAACCACCACTATGATCTCAAAAGGGGATAGTCACCGATACACTCCAAGGGCAATACTAGAAAAGAAACAAGTATCTTTCTCTGATAGATGGTTTAGACTGTGTGATCAGGAAGGTTATTTATTTATTTATTTGAAATATTTTTATCCCGCCTTTCTACTTAAAAAGGACCCGAGATGGCTTACAACAAGTAAATGTCAGTATTTAAGCCAGCAACAGTGAGTATGCAATACTAAAAGGATCAAATGAATACTATACTAAAGAAACATAAGCAACACCAAAACACATACAAAGCAGTAAGGTAGAACAATCCACTTGAAAAACCCCATTTGGCAGCCAGCCACTTAGGGAAAGATTGCCTGAAGAGAAAGCTCTCTGTCTGTTTGTGGAAGGACAGCAAAGAGGGAGGGAGTTTCAGAGTCTGGAAGCAGCAACAGGGCAGGTCCTCTTCCTTGTACTCACCAAATGCACTTATGAAGGCGGTGAGACAAAGACTTAGGTCTTTTTTTAGTATCTTAACACTTGAGCAGGCTCATAAAGGTCCCAAATCATTTAGGGCTTTATAGGTTAGAATTAGAGATGGGCACAAACTGCTGGATTGTTTATTGGCTGGTTAGGTATTTGGCTCTTCAAAGCCCCGCCTCTTCCAACAGGCACCCACTTGCAGGCAGTGGCCTGGCTTCCTTGTCCCACCTCCTCTGGACACTGCCTCTGAATGGGTGTGCCCATCTCTAGTTTAAACCACCACTACGACCTCTATGTATTAGAATACCTCTGCTTGACCTGACCCAGTGAATTTAAATACAGTGGGGTCTTGACTTACGAACGGCCCGAGTTACGAACATTTTGACTTAAGAACCGCTCTCATAGGAAAATATTGACTTGACTTACGTACTTAGATTTGAGTTACGAACTGAAAAAAAACTGAAAAAAACCACATGGGAGGCAGGGAAAGTGCAAAATGTGAACTTTCAGTTAACTGTTGGCCAGTGAAAAGGGTGCCTGTCTGCTTCCTCACTCCTCCCAGCGTTTAGAGAGTGGATTGGGAGACAGTCTTCGGACTGCCTGGTACTGCCTGGACTGTATTTTCCCTGCCTTCCCTGAACCTTTCTTGACCTAAGAAAAAAAGAAACAAAATATCCCCCTCTAGTGGTCGAAGGCGGAATAGCAGCCGGAAAAGAGCAGATATGGATCAAATGGTTTTCAATGCATTCCTATGGGAAATGCAGATTTGACCTGAGAACTTTTTGACTTGAGAACCGCCTTCCAATACGGATTAAGTTCTCAAGTCAAGACCCCACTGTATAATAATCTGTGTCTACTCCTATGCCTATGGACACTTGCTTGAAATTTGCACATTCTCTCTCTGCTCCTTCAAAATATGTATCAGAAGTATATGAATATGACACCCATGTGCCAAATGTAATGAAAGTGAAACTTCAAGATGGCTTATCTTCCCCAGTTATTCAAATAATAATGGGTAATTTGCCTCCATCTTCAAGAGGCTACAAAGGAGCTACTGTTCTAGCAATAAAAAGCTGGCAGTATCAAAAAGTGTGTTATCTCTCTCAATAATAATGAGGTCTGAACGTTTTAAAGCCTTGTGATGGAATGGGACAGCAAAGAGGGATCTGTATATTGAGAGACTTTAGGGGAGAGGAGGACAGGAAGGGGAAATGAAGTACAGTGGAAATTTATGTGGAATCCCTCACAGAGTCATGATTCCTCAGAATCATGTGTTTCAGAAAGGCACATTTTGCTCCTAATTTGCCAGTGTTTGGAAGAACAAAAAAATTACTTTTTCATACAGAAATAAAGAGTAACTATACACACCTTTGAGAAACAAGGTAAAGGGCCCAGCATCTAAAACAGACTGTCCTGACCCCAGTTTCTTGAGCACAAAAGCTGGTTTTCCTTGTAACGTGGACTAAGGAGGTATATGTGTAGACAGGGATGCCTCACAGCTACAATAAACATATGATTTCATGTAATATGCAATTATTTCTTGGAAAGACCAAAACAATGGAAAGATGTGTCAGTCACTGCTATAGCTTCAACACATTGAAATACGGAGAAGGCAGGCTGAGTGCTTACAAAACAAATGTGCAATATAATAACTAGGTGACACCATACCACAAATTGTTGCTGGCTGTTTCCAGATTGCAAAAAGAGGGAATATGCTACAAAAAGGAAAACCCAGGAGCTATTGCAAGCCACTCCAATACTAAAGAAGCACAATACTGAAACTAAGATCTTGCTTCTTCAAACTGGTATTTCACTGGATTTTTATAATCACTGCATTTTGGAGAGTCCCAATTCAGTAAAAGTCTGAGAAGCATCATCAGTGGGTTAGGGCTTTCATCTGGCTGGCTGCTGGCCTAAGAAGGTGCTCCTCCAGAAGAGAGTGGAAAGACTTGAGACAAGCAACCAGATTTCAACAGGAGAAACTCCAAAGATCATTTTAAACCTCTTGCAGGTGTGTGTGTGCCCACATGCATTTATACACCGTAAATAATTTCATTTAAGGTTCTAGGGAGGAACACACAGTCTCTTGTTGCTTCTACTGACACTCAAGATAGCCAGTGTTTTACTACTTCTATCTGTTTATGTATGCCATTAATGACTTCATGACAAAAAATGTTGACCAAACTACAATATCTCTTTAGAAATGTAGAGGGAAAGATAACATGCGTAGTAACTGCTGGATAGCTCAGTGGTTTAGGTCTTTGGGAGTTCAATTCCCCTCTGTGCCTTCTTGACTAAGGCTGAACTTGTTGATTCATAGGGCTTCTTCCAGCTCTGCAGTTCTAAGATTATTATTGCTGCTGCTGTTGTTAAAGTACATATAGCATGCAAATGTGAATAGATAAATAGGTACCACCACAGTGGGAAAGTAACGGCATTCTGTGTCTAGTCACGTTGGCCATGTGACCACAGAAACTGTCTATGGACAAACGCTTGCTCTACGGCTTGGAGACAGAGATGAGCATCATGACCTAGTGTTGGACACGACTGGACTAAATGTCAAGGGCAACTTTACATACACATAATATGTTTTGGCACCTTCCTTCGCAGAATAGTTTTGGTAACAAAATAATGGAATCAAATACATTTCCTTCTGGGGAATTAAACTTTAGTTTGCCTAATTTTATATCTAAAAATATCAGGTTTTGGTCCCCCTTCCCCTTTTCTTAACGGTTTCATGAGCTAGTATTTGTTTATACAATGACATTACTCAAGTAAAGTGTGAAGTGCTTTGTCTTGCATTTCCCATAGTTTAGTACGCACCTATCATAGATTTTCTTTCTTAGAATTTCCACTCTCTTCTCCACATGGTTTCTCCTCCAGATCATTATTCAGGCAATAATGCAGCCATGGGATTAATCCCTCTCTTGTATCAAAAAACCATTTATTTCTCGCTTCTGAAAGTAATACCTGTGACTCTTTCTCCACTTCATATTACTGGTCAGTGAGCTTTATGGTTTCCTACTTCGAGACATAAAAGCCGCCTCTGAGTATAATCTTCAAAATTATTCTATCAGATAACACACAATATTATTTTATTTTATCCTTTAAAGAGATGAGGACTACAGATTTATAGCAACTTATGTGAGAAAAAGCATTACTGGGCTTAATGGGACTTACTTCTCAGTACACATTCCTAGGATTGTGCTCTGAATAATCTAAAATTAACCTCACTCTAACATAGTTTTGTAGGAACTACAGCGGTGCCTCACTAGACGATTGCCTCATGGGACAAAAAACCCGCAAGACGATTGTTTTTTGCGATCACTATGGTGCCTCGCAAGACTTTTTTTTCTATGACCGTGCTTCACAAGACTTTTTTTTTTTTTTTTTTTGGAGACCGATGCTTCACAAGATGTGGGGTTTTTTTTGAGACCGATGCATAGGGAACCTTGCAAGACGATTTTTCACAAAATGACAATTTTCACAAAACGAATTAAAATCGTCTTGCGCGGCACCACTGTATTACAGATTGGCCAAATCCTATTACATAAGTTACACCTATATAAGGATGATGATGTCAGAGGCCAGAGGAGACTTTTGGTAGTTAAATAGTTCCTACTTTTGTCTCATGGCTTGTCTAACTCATGTGTAATCAGTCTCATTGAGGAAAGCCCAGTGAGGAAAGACTGAAATAACTCAGCATGTTTAGTCTTGAGAAAATAAGATTGAAGGGAAATATGATAATACTTTTTAAATACTGTCATTCAGAGAAGGGGAAGGATCTGTTCTTGATCATCCCAGACTGCAGGACATGTAACAATGGGCTTAAGTTACAGGAAATCAGATTTCGGCTGAATATCAGAAAACACTTCCTAACTGTTAGAACAGTACAGCAATGGAATCAATTACATCAACAGCTGTTGAGTGCTCCAAAACTGGAGACATTCAAGAGAAATTTAGACAACCACCTGGTAAATATCCTTTGATTTTTATTTCTGTGCTGAGCACAGAGTTAGACTCAATGGTTAAAAGGCCCCTTCCAACTTCATGATTCTACGGATCTATGATTCTATGATTGCATGTGGGCCCTAGAATGGAAGGAACAAATCTTTGAGTACTAAACATCTCCCCTACCATCCAGCAAGATTGATTAAACACAGGTTGGACAAGGCATGGGATAGAAGTAAGAACTCTTTAATTACCAAAAATCTCCATCTACTACAGAAGTCATCAACTTTATGCAGGTGAACTAATGAACCAGAATTTTGACTACTGTATGACCTATATAAGGGGTACAAATATCTTATGAAATTAAAGCTATAATATTTTATGTTAAATAATTATCTGTATTTGAGTCAGTGTATTGTATTTTCTTGATATTCTTGATGTTCTTAAAAATAAAATAAAGTCTTAATATTGTTACTGCATGTTACAATGATTATTATTACGTCATAACATCTATCCTATTTTATCTGCATTTATGTTATATTCCTTTAATGTTGATGCAGAGATATATTTGAGTTTGAATACCACAACCCTGTGTGTGGTGTGTTTTTTTTTGGGGGGGGGGGAGAAAGTCCCACTGCTTATAGCGAAGTTTGCTCCCAGATGAAGCCTTTCTCTAGCACAAGATGGCAGAACAAGATATCAGTGTTTCTATAATTGTCTTGACGTTGATGGACAGTATATTTTATTTAGTTTATAACTGTCCTTGAAGAAGAGTCTTATGACTTGAATCAGGTTAACTCTTCCTATATTTGTTCTTGGTGCGCCCTTCAGGTCATTTCCTCTTTCATCCCTGGAACATTTATTTATTTGTTTGTTTGTTTGTTTGTTTGTTTAAAGTAATGTTACTTCTCCTTTCTCCTTAAAAAGGACTCAAGGTGGCTTAAAACATTTGAAGACAACATTTAATAACCAAAAGTGGGAGCTTACTTCTGAGTAGATAGGGACAGAATTGTAGTGTCCAAGGACAAAAAGAAAAGACAAATGACAGGGCAAATGTCATTTTAGCCTCTCAGTTTTGGACACATAAAAATTGCGATCGCAAAAACATTGTCGTGAAGCGGATTCGTCGTTATATGGGGTAATCATTAAGCGGGGCATGACTGTATTTAGGAATTCACAGACTCCTTCACAAATATCTGTTTTACTTAATTCAGTGAGCTCTTCCTGTTCCTAATTCTCTCTGGGGTCAAACTAAACATTATAAAGAATACATCCTTGGAAAAGAAAATCCTTTAAATGCTGAAAATGTCTGCCATAGCTAGAGATTTTTGTACCTCTTATAGTCCACACTTTCACCATTGGGATACAAACAGGATTTACAACTTTGATTTCTCAGACACAGTGGTCTGGCAGGGTCATGTCTATGGAACACTAACATAATTTTAGTGACACATTATCTTTACTTTGGCTTTGGAAGTGGAGAGGTGTCACATAAAGGTTTCTCTGGTGTCAGGTATGGTTGGAAGGGCATATTTCAGGGCTTATGGTTGTTATGGGAAGGTTTCTTAAGAGGAAGAAGTCACTTAGTCAAAGAGAATTAAGAGAAGACATAATCAGTGCAGTATTGGAAAAGCAGAAAGGTCTTAATTTCAGAACTGGACTCAGAACAAAAACAAACTGTCTTCTGATTTCTATTTGGAAGGATATTCCTCTTCACACACCTTACTTCTCTCTAAGAATAGATAGATTTTTCCCAACACTAGTAATGAACGAAACGTATATGCAGATAGGATTCTTATACAGACCATGGAATATATCAGCTTGTGCCAATCTTTTACACTCCAGTTGTATTGGATTACAATTCCCACAATTCAAAGCAGATGTAGCTAGAATTCTAGGAATTGTAGTCCACTGTATCTGGAGGGTACCATGTTGGCAAAGGCTGAACAAGATAGCGTATAACATCCAACTGGCAGCACTAACTAAAACAAGTCAACTGCTGAACGCTAAGTCAACACAAGTAAATTCCAGTGATTCAATGTGCCTACTCATTTGAATTCAGTTGAATTCAGCCCACAGTATCTGCAATCCAGTTTACATAAGCACATTTACAAAAGATTGATGAATGATGTCATCAGTAGCAGGCAATTTTTAGAAATTGAACAATTCCTACTTTTGCTTCACATAAGTACTCCCTTTCATTGTCTGGAAACTCTGGGAGCTACAGGGTGATGGGGAAGGCATTTAAAAACCACAAATTGCCATTTGTTATAATGTCATCTCAGTGGTGCTAGGTTTGGGTAATCAAAGGGCTTGATCCTACTGACAATAAGAACCATGGTTGTATCATATTCTGCTTTTTAGAAAATGTTTCAAAATAAGGTGTCTCCATGATGTAAAGAAAATAATCTATTATTTTGCCAAGGAAGTGTGTTTTCTGATTGGAAAGTGATGTAAAATACTCTTCCGCCAGAAGGCTGTTTATTTCAGCACACAAGTGAAACCTGATTTGTTTCAATTATTTCTGCATATGTAAACCACCACCACCACCACCAACCCATCACTGCAAACTGTACCTTTGGGTAACCAATGGATGCAGCGGGAGAGGTGGTGGCAGCAACAAGAGCCACAACCAGGGAAAGAAAGAGGGAGAGACAGGAGCAGGGAGGACACAGCCAACCCTTCTCTCACAGTCACTCTCCACTCCGGCTGTAGGGTATCTCTTTGAGAATGATCCTGTTCTTTCCTGGGAAGATGAGAAAAGCAGCATTTAGGAAAAGAGACACAGAGAGACAGAGCTGCTAGGTACTGCTAGGTACTTACTACCTTAGTGCATGTGCTCGTAATCTCAAGATGAGACCACTGCAACGCACTCTACTTGGGCCTGCCTTTGAGGCTGACGCGGAAACTTCAGATGGTGCAGAATGCAGCGGCCAGGCTCGTTACTGGAGGGAGAAAATTCCATCACATTTCTCCTATCCTGGCCAGACTGCACCGGCTGCCCATTCGTTTCAGCATTGACTTCAAAGTTCTAATGCTCACTTATAAGGCCCTAAACGGTTTGGGACCTCGATACTTGGCGGAATGCCTGCTCCCACCAAGACCTACCCGGATCACCCGCGCGAGCCAGGAGGTGAGGCTGAGGAGCCTGACGCCGAGGGAGGCCCGGTGGGAAAAGATGCAAAACCGGGCCTTCTCGGCGGTGGCTCCTCGCCTTTGGAACAATCTCCCTCCTGTGATTCGCGTGGCCCCTACGCTGGGTACATTTAAAACACAATTAAAAACATGGCTCTATACCCAGGCCTTCCCTCCTGCCAGCATTTAATTTGACTTAATTTTCTTCCTTTTTTCTATCTATCATTTATTATGTTTATGGATTTTTATTTTAATTGTATATCCTTGCTGTTAGCCGCCCAGAGTGGTATGATATACCAGATGGGCGGGATATAAATCAAATCAATCAATCAATCAATCAATCAATCAATCAATCAATCAATCAATCAATCAATCAATCAATCAATCAATCAATCAATCAAATAAATAAATAAATAAATAAATAAATAAATAAATAAATAAATAAATAAAAGGAGCTCTTTGCTCCTCCTACTCTGCAGCTCAAGCTTTCCCATTTGCCTCCCTCAAGATTGGACAGGCTCACACATGCTGCTTCTCTTAAAGGGAAAGGCAAGTCTACAGAGGGGTGGAACGTGCTATGCACTCCAAGCATTACAGGATGTTAAGATTGTTTTAGTCGTGGATTCTCAGTATTGATGGGAAATTGGATGATATGACCCTTGGAACCATCTCCAACATTACAGCGCTATTATTTTATGAAAGGAGACTTTTGGAAAGACGTCTGGGGAAAAAAAACGCTCCATTTCTGTTTCACATGATTAATAATTCAGAAAATGATTCCTTCTCCTAGAAGGAGGTGCAGCTAACATACAAGTCAGAAAGATGTCCCCATGCTAACATGTTCTTAATAGGCAATTAAAGGCAAGCCTGTGCTTATTCTAAGTGTCTCTTGTGGTAACAGTTAATTAGCATGATAAAATCCTCATTTTGTTTCCTGCTTACTGATGGTTCTCCTGTTCCTATTCATGAGAGAAAAGAAATGGTAATTTACCCTTGTGAATTCTAAAGATAATTAAAAAATGTAGAAACAGTTTTGACCCTTATTCACAATAAGACCCAGGTGCAATAAAATCGGGGGGGGGGGGGAGAGGTATTGTGCCCTAATGAAGTGGAAACTGTTTAACATCACAGTCAACAACTGCAAAGTGATTGCTAATGTGGAGTGGAGGGGGGGCGATAACCTGGAAATTCTGATTAGGCCTTCTATGACTTTCTGTAATATGAGGGACAACAAAGATATGGGTACTACTACATTGATAATCACAGCAACATTCCATGTTTATTGATTTTCATATATATATTTCACACTGAAATCACAAAGTCAGATTGCATGTAAATATGTGTAACCAAATCCTAATGCTCTTTCTTTTCTTTTGTATGTCAAAAAATAAGAGATGGGAAGAAATTCAGAAAGGGGTACATGGCATGTGCATGTCTCCCTGTGCTTAATCACAGATGAGAAAAGTTACTCTTTTTTTAAAAAAAACAGCCTCCAGAATCCAATGACCAGTGGCCATTTATGCTGCTGTGGGACTCTGGCAGTTGCAGCCCAAAAAAAGTAATTTTCCCCATCTTTGGGCTAATGTTTTCTCTCTCCAAAATTGTCCCAAACATGCTTTTTCTAAAGATTCTAAACATTTATTACTCCACTAGTGATGTACGAATGAGGTTAAGCAAATGTCTCAAAAGTCTTCATGATATAACAGCTCAATGACAACTATCAGGCAGTACAACATGCTTCATTGCATATATTCATTCCTTTTAAAGAATCCTATGCAGGATGACTCCAAGGTAAGTCTTGCTGAGCTTGATGAGACTTAGTCCCAGGTAAATATTCATAGAAATACAGCATTTAACTTATGTAGGATGCAGCTATTGATGCTGTTGACCTCCTTTTGTCAGTTGCCATGCAACCATTAAAGCTGCAAAACGTGAAGTTGTTTCAGTGTTATATAATCTTTCTTTATAATGTTGTGGGATTCAAGCACCTGTTATGTTATGGGTTTTGTTGGACTATATTTTCCCCTAAACACTTGTGTGGCACTACCTTTTACTGTCTTAACATTTATAGGTTGATAGTTTTCAATGTCTGTAAAAAGAACCCAATATTTATTCCAATCCTAGTTCCTGCTTAACATCTTGCAGCAAGGGAATAAAAATGAAGGAAAGCAAAAGATGTGGGGGAGGAGAAAGCAAGAATGGCAATTTCAAGGAACATGAACAAATAACCAATTACCAAAATGGCATACTCATTTTTCTCAATTTCTTCAACACATAAACAGAGTAACAAAAATCAACGCTAGAGCCTTACCTGTTGTCATGTCTTGGAGCTCTCTTGATAGCCACAGTGGGAGAATATTAAACTTCACCATGAGTGCTATCTTTTGACTCTGTTTGCTCTTAACATCACAGACCAAGTGCTTCATTCTTAGTTAACAGAAGTGGCCACATCATCTGATACTTTAGGTAGTATTCATCTCAAAGCTCTTTGACTGAATCCCACCCCCCACCATTGTTGGCTAAAGGCTGGCTCTCACTTTGCGTTTTCCTAATTTAGGGAAGTAGGAAGAAAACAGGGAGACATCATACTAGTCCCTGTTCCGTCGAATAAATTAAAGGAACGAAGCCCTTTGCAGCTGGTCAGTCCAGTATTTGCATCTGTCAAATCTACAGATGAATTTTCTATTGCAAAAATATTGCTTTTTCGGCTCTTTTGTCCTCCATTTATACATATGTCCTTTAAATGTGAGTAAAAGAAAGGAAAAAGTTGAACAAATATACTGAGAATATGCTAAAAGAGTTTTGGGGGGTCTTGGCTAGCCTGGAGTATTCAAATAATAACATAAAATTAACCTTCCCTTTGACCTCCCTCATTTAATTATAGTACTGTACTATTTAATAAGGGGCAGAACGCTACTGGATTAGGTCATTTGAAAGAGGAAGGAACTCATGTATTCAGGGCTCTAAATAATGATGTTTTTAAGAAGTAAAGTCCAGACTGTTTAAAAGAAGTATGAGCTTGAAGGGATTTGCAGAGAAATATATTTAAATAAGTATATAAAAACCCATATACTTTAATGTGAATAAAAGCAAAATGATTTAAGCAGATGCTACCGCTTGTGTGGAAACCTGAACAAAAAGTCAGAATATTTTTTCTGTAAGAAAAAAATCTGAAACTTTTTTTGTCTCCCTGAATTTCCTTTTTGTCTTCTTAAGCTTTTATTATGAAGGGGCAGCAATTTGCATGGGAATGAGGGTGTGTTACTTATTTTTAGTTGCAATTGCTGCTTTGTATAACAGAATATTGGCAAGAGATGCTCTTAATAGGAACAATCTTGGCTGAGATAACATCAACAGCACACTCTCTCAGCTGAGATATTTTTAAAAAATCTAGCTAAAGAATCAGCAACTTAGAACACATGGATTTTTTTCCATGCACAGGTGACAAAAGTGCACAACAACTTGAAACAAACAGGGATTCTCAGATCAAAAGCTCTGATGAAACTTCTATTTAAATATAACGAAAACATGAAACTATCACAACTATTATCTCCTCCAGTTTCCTTTTAATGTCTTCCTGAATGGCAAGACTCATCATTGTACTGTACAGCTCTTCCTCTTTGTTACACCACATACTGTTGGAATAAGGTAGAATTCTCCCATTCATTTCAGCAGAACCAAGTGTGTAGAAATGAGCAGAGCATTAAATCTTAAGTTTCTACATTCCTGCAAACATCTCCCATAACATTATCTTCGGTCTTACTTAAGACGTGGCATGGTGGTAAGAAATTCTCATGGTCCAACTGTCCACCAAAGAATCAATTAGCAATATGGAGGGAACTAAAGAAGAATTTTTAGATACAGTTACCTTGCCTGTAGTTATGTTTGTTTTTTGTTACCATTTGAACAGGATCATAACTAGGGTAGGGTAACTGGCACTTTGCCCTCTTTTTTAAAGCATAAACTTTCTCTGTCTCTTGAGGAGGGATCACATTCTTTCCCTTTATTTTCTTAGGTGTGTTTCCATGCCTCAGAGTGGGTGGGGGACAATGTCAGTTGCCCTGAGTGCCAAAATTGCTGGTTACAGCTCTGGTCTACAGGCACTACAATATAAATCTGGCATAACAGAACAGTAGATCTGCAAAACTACCTTTTTGTGCAGCTTTAACTCGTTTTTTTTTTTTATTTAAAAAAGTAGTAGTTCTAGAGGAACTCCATGGTTAGTGATACTGTTTCATGGAACTGACGCTGCTTTGGGTCTAGCATTGCTTACCAAGCAGATCATTGGGTATAACTTACTCAGACTGTATGTCTGTAACCAAACAGATAACCAAAAAAAGGTCAACCTAAGCCAATAGTTAAACACTAATAACCGCAGATGATGAAGAATAGTGTGTAGGAAAGTGAGCCTGTCTAGCATGGAAACAATCTGGGCTGTCAGAGGATTGAGCCACCCTCTCCTTTAGAAATGTAGTGGGGGAGTGGAGGAGGGATAGATTTCAAGATACAACTACACATGTACATATGCAGGATATTAACCACTGTGGGCATATTTATAAGGCTGACATAAGAATTCCAGAAGTCCCTTCTCTTGATGGAATATGACCATTTGAAAAGCTTCCCTAGAATATTTCATTACTCAGAATAAACCTTAGATGATCATTCTGAGAATTTATGTATATCCTCCAACACACCCAAAAATATGTTTTATTTTTTAAACTGCATGCCTAATCCCTTAGAAGCATGAATACTGAAGAAATACCAGACAAAGTGGTCACTTCTGTGGGTCAAACTCTCTTGACATTTCTGTCATCATCATCATCATCATCATCAACAACAACAACAACAACAACAACAACTATTGTAGTGGAGAAGGGCATACAGTACCTGTTGTTTCTATGCAGTACTAAACTGCCTCTAAGGCTATTTTCCCCAATACAGCAGAATGCTATTGAAATACATTTTCAGTTCTTCCTGTTCCCTGGACTTGTCTGTGAAGCCAGGAAATATAATATTTCATTTGCCCCTTGAGAAATCTCTCTCACACACATTACATTCATATATGCCCATCACCAATCCTCCCCAGTCTCAATAACTACCAAAACCATATATTCAGACACATTTTAAAAACCAAAAATGAATCAAGTGAAACAAGAAACATATTGTAAAATAGCAAAGAAAACAATGTTAATTTCTTTTTAATATAGATATATTTGCAGAGAGAGAGACAGAAAGAAAGAAAGAACAAAATGAAACTTGAGGAAAAACTTACTGGTGTTACAGTTTATCCTGATACAGTCTAGATGGGGAAAAATAAATGAAAGATGAAATTGCATCCTTCAAGGTAACAGCTGCAGACATCCAAAAACAATCAGTCCACCCTTCCGGGGACAGACACACGCAAAGAGATGTGGCCATTTTATATATATATTAATATACGTTTTGTATAAGCTCAGGAATAGTTGTATCTGTATTGTATATTCTAAAGAAATGTAGGATCTATATATTTACTCTAGTATTCTGTGTATGTGTGTCAGAAATGTGAGCATGTACATATTATATACCTCCATGTGTGATATACTAGATTATTGTATGTGGAATTCAGATTATTTTCTTTCACAGAAAAATGGCGCATTGATTATTACACAGTAATTCTAATCAAGAACTAATGAACAAAAATAGCTAGGATGTTGATAAGGTACAGATATTCTTCCTCAAAATGCAAGTCATTCCCCAGTGATTTAAAAAAAAAACACTGTTATGATTCTTTTAAAGCAGTTTGATGTCTAAAGCTAACCTTTGTACTACATCTTTTGAATGACAGGTGTCTTTGCATTAATGCACCATCTATCCAACATAATATGCCTTCAGGTCTGGCTAGGAAAGATTTTCAGGCACAATACTTAACCCTTTCTTTCCACTTCACTTGAAAATAGGATCATTCCCTTTGTGATAGCCAAAAACATTTGTTGGGGAGAGTGTGTTGCCACTGATCTCCACAATGAGAAAACAGTTAACATACTGCCTCTAGTTCCCTGTCATAAAATGGCCACTTGCAAACAGCTAACTGCACGAACGCCCAACCCAGATTTCAGTGTATTTCAGAGGGTTGGGGCATATTTGATTGGTTGGAGAGGGTTGATACAAAGGAAGCCAGCCAGCCAGCCCTTCAGAGCAAAGTCTCACCTTGCTACCTGAATGTTAGGATTGAATTATGCACCTACAGCATTCAGGTAAAAGATGAAATAGGCTGTGCAGTGGCAGATTTGGACATCTTTGACAACCCTATGTGCTTCACTCAGATGTTCCAGGGAAAATGAGGGAGGGGAGGGAAAGGTCCCATGATGTCATTTGCACTGTGCAAAAAATAAACAGTAGAATAGGAATTTCAGCTGGGGAGTTCTGATCATTCACTGTTAAATACAAGATAAATTTCAGGTACTTGTTCATAACATCTTTGGCACAAGAGTTCCTAAGCAGGACCTTGCTTCTTTCACATTGTAGGTTGTAAACATATTTTCTGTTAAAATGTTAGTGTGTTCAATTTAACACCTCACAATGCCGAATTTCAAATATGATGGACTTCTCTTTACTCTTAAAGCCAAGGACAGAAGTCAGAGTTTCATATTTAGCAATCTAGTTTAAGGTTATTTACATATATGTATTTATTTCATGTATAAATGTAATTTATAACAAAACTATGTAGTCACATTTATATTTATAGTAACCTATTGCTCATAGCCAAAAGCATGGACAGTTGAAGATGGCCTTTGTTTCAAGTAGAGTGGATTACATTGGCTATGTGACCCTCAGGCACACAACTTCATTCTTATATTCTATTCATTTGAAAAGATGGTCCTTACAGATTTACTGAAATAAAAGGCATGGGGAAGAGGGAGGGAAGAAGAAGAAGATTGACAATCTGAGTGACAAGAGATGAACCAATTATGAGAATTAGAAGCCACAGAGAGTCTGGTGTTTAGCAGAACTTCTCTTAAGAAAATATGGGTTTGGTTTCGTGCGATTAGGTTTGTCATGTGTCGTCAACCGCAACAGAAAAGTGGGAGCAAACAGTCCTTGAGCATGTGGTACAATCACCATACAGGAGTGGCTATATCCCTTTTACAGATGTATGTTGGTGGAGTGAGACACAATAGATAAACAAAAGGGCTTTTCCCCCCCTCAAAAAAAATATCAAAAAAAAAAAAAAACCCACACAACAAAAACATTCCCCAAAATTCAGGGACAGCAGAGGGGGGAGAGGGAGAGAGAGAGAGAGAGAATTGGGGGAAAGTTACATTTAGCAGATGGGTATTATGCCTGACACAAAAAAAATTACATTTGGCATATAGAAATGAGCAAACCAATAGGTTTGCTATTAAAGTGGTGGTAATTACTTTTGTGACCTTGAAATGAGAACTGTAACTAATTATTTTTTATCAAAGTAACTTCCCAAGCTCTGAAGGAGTGAGCAAAAAGTCACTAATCCTTCGCAAAAGGATTATGCTTGTATGGTAGGAGAATTATTGTTGAAGGATAAATGTAAGCTAGCTGGATATGTCTGCCTCCCAAGGCAGGAGCTTCATTGCACACCAGCTAGAAGGCAGCTATGGGAGGAGGGATAGGTAAGTTGAATGGCCATAAAACATAAGCCTGAGGGTGTTCTGTGATGCTCATCTACCAGACAAGAAGGCTGGGGATTGAGGGTGGCTGTTTCAATATAACTGGCCATTGCATTCACTCTCAGGGCAAGCTTTAAGCAAGAGGGTTAATTTTGGGGCAAGTGTGAAACCATGACTCACTGAATTCTCTCTCTCTCTGTCTCTCTCTCTCTCTTCTTCCTCCCTATTTCCTCCAAAGAAATGTGAGATCTGAATGTCACATTCAGGCTTCAAGTGTTTACAGAGCCAAGGTTCAATATGTTGTGAAATGTGTCACTAAGAGAGAGAATAGCTTTCCCCAAGTTCCCTCCTAACAACTCCATAAAGAGCAACATCCACACAGAAGAGTCTTCTTCCCCCAACCCTCATCCCCACCAAAGGATTCCCTTTCCCCCGGATTCAGTTTTGTCTCAACAGTGTTGTGCAGGTGAGAAGGATATGCCAGCTCCTGCAGGCTGCTCTGTACGCTCTGTTCGAAGAGCTGTTTGCTATGCGGGCCGCAGGCTTCAGGCCTTTGAAGGGTTGAATACCATCTTTTGATATACCATGACTGATGTGGGGAGGATATAAGGAAGCTTTTACAACTTGGATACACAGCGTAAAAAGATCACAGAAAAGACCTTAATAAACAGACAACCTTTAAGAGAAACCAAATGGAATTAAAACTAAAAGGGTGGAGGGAGAGAAGGCAAGCATAGGAGTCTTTAATACTGTTCAAAACAGTTTTTGCCAGTATGTGTTTCTGACACATTAGATTATCCAGATTCCAGCTCATCAACCTCTTGTCTTTAATTCTGGACTTGTAAATTTTTTTACTGCAGGTTATCAAAATCTGGGCTTTTGTTTATGACCAAGGTTTAGGTGTCATTTCCTCTTGACTCAGGCTCATCTCAGAGATTGTTATATCATAAAGATCCAAATAAATGTCCCTAAACTAATCATGACTGGTTAAGAGTTTTTCTTAAGGCCTTCTATTTGACTTTTGTCTTCAATAGTTTGACAACTCTGGCCATCACAGGGAAGTTTTAGACACCAAGGGACATCTGAAACCTCTGCAGACCTTGACTGCTGCATAATTGAGCTGCCATTCTAGAAGTCACCTTCAGATCTCTGCAGGACTGAAGCTCCATTTTTGCAGCCAACCTGGAGAGATGCTGCAGTCACTACAGACAAGGTATAGCAGACAAGAAGCTTTTGTTCTATTAGGGCTTATTTGTCTCGATATAAAATATTTACATCACCTGGTGGGGAGAAACACACAAGACATTTGCCATATCCGGACCATCTCTCTCCACTACCAATGCAATTGCTGAAACAGGAAGTATGCATGTTCTTGTTTCTGCCTCCAAATCTCTACTCTATCCATGTTTCTCCAAATGTGAAAAAAGTGCAATGTTAACCCCAAGCAATTTCATAAGAGCCTTGTGGCACAGGGGTTAAGTTGCAGTACTGGAGTCAAGCCTCTACTCACAACCTGAGTTTGATCCCAATGGGCTCAAGTAGCTGGCTCAAGGTTGTCTGAGCCTCCCATCTTTTCAAGGTCAGTAAGTTAAGTACCCAGGTCACTGGGGAGGGGGCAATGTGTAACCTGGATAATTATAAACTGCCCAGATAATGTTTTAACTGCTATGGGGTGGTATATGAGCAACATACCTTATAGGTTTATTTGACCTTAAAGCCAGTAAAATCCGACAACTTGGTGAGAAGTTCTGAGAATACTAAACTCTTATTTCACTGAAAACTCAAGTACTGTGGTCTTTATATGTCATAAGATGGACTTTTCCATCATAAGCAATCACTGACTGAGGTTAAAAACATGATAACATCTGGGGGTTTCACTGCCTTTTGAATGAGGACCTCAGAATGTGTGCTGTCACTCACAGGTGAACACACAGTTTTTCTAAGAGCAAGAACAAGAGATACTTTCACTTTTGATAAGTGGTAAAAAGTGGTTGGCTCTCCATTTCCTAAAAATGGCTAGCTTTTGCTAACAGCAGAAAACACGGCTGTTTGTCTTCTGCAAAACAAATGATAAGAATTTTTTTCCAGTGAAAGCACTAAGGAAGGAAAACACATTCTATTTAATGGAAGAAACGGCATAGGTTCTAATCAGAAAGATCCAGGTCTCCATGCCAATGGTTGTTGTGGGTTTCCTGGGTTGTTTGGCCATGTTCTTAAGGTTTTTCTTCCTAACGTTTCGCCAGTCTCTATGGCTGGCATCTTCAGAGGAGAGGAGTCAGAACTGACCAGAGTACAGACAGAATTTTGACTCTTGTCCTCTCAAGATGTCAGCCACAGAGATTGGCAAAACATTAGGAAGAAAACCCTTAAGAACACGGCCAAACAACCCGGAAAACCCACAACAGCCATCGGATCCTGGCCATGAAAGCCTTCGAGAATATATTCTCCATGCTATGTTTTCTCATCACTTTGGGCAGAAGATAGTAAGGGAAAAGGTAACATTCTAGCCTAGAGATATAAGCAGAGATGGATTTCTCTTGTTCTCTTTCTTTTCTTTGGAGGCTGAAAATAATAGTGTATAAATTAAAGTGTTCTTTGAGTTGGGTACAAAAAGGTGCTTTATACAACAGCAACACAGCTAAAGGCAGGTTGTAAATACAAGATAAAACAATCATAATTTCCCTTTTCAGCAGTGTAAAACCTGTAAGTCTTCCATATAGAGCTTTGTTTGCATCTAAGGTAGGCAATCTAGTGAGTTCCAGATGTTTTGAATGTGGTAGTGAGATTCCTTGGAGTTGTCATCCAAAATAACTGGATGTCAGCAGGTTGCCTATCCTAAGTTCGCTTACACTTTTCCAAACATTTTTACTCAGCTGGTTTGTGCCTAAACATTTTGCCCTACTTGTCTTTTCAGAAAGCCCTGAAAATCAGTGACTCCACTTTCTAGAAGGAACTAGGTAGTAAATCGGAAAGTCTTCACTGCAGAACATTGGCCTTTTATAAAGGCAAAGCCTCATTTCTATGGTTTGTTCCAGTCCCCACACTTTACTTGTACTGTTTTGAACAATAGCAAAGAGATGGAGCAATGAGGATGTAATTGATCAAAAGATGGACCGAAAGGCATGTAATATACAAAGCTAACCAGTTCAAGAACAAGAAAGGAAACTTAACAACAACAACTATAACAACAACAACAATAGAAAGAGACTTAAAACCACATTGTCCATAACCAGGAGTTAAAAATCTTCATGCAGTGATGGCTGGAGAGGTTGTTTCTCCATGATTAATATAGTTACAAATAACACATCAGCAGCTACTTATAAGTCAATCCATCCAAACCAAGGGGGCGGGCGGGGGGGGGAGACAAACAAGAAAACAAGCTCCAGCTAAAAGCCAAGGGGGAAGTCTCTGTACAATACCTAGATTGACCATGAGCTTGACACGGCCTCCATCCAGCTCTAGGCGCAGGGTATCAGCTGAATCGCGTGATGTTGTGGCCATGAGTAGCCCATAAGCACGCTGAGACATGAAGCGGAAGGACACATCCTCTGCCTCTGTATGCATGACCATAGGCATAATGATCTTCATATACATACTGCCATCGTAACTCAGGATGGAAGCCTCTGAAGAAACAAAGAAAATTAATACAATAAATGATGAGCAATATTGAATCCTTTAGTTCTTGAAGTATGCTGTAGATAAACTGTTTTACTACACTTTACTATGCACAAATGATCTCTGGCCAAGAGATCTTTAACAGACTGCATTATTGCACATGGTTTCTCCTCACATCATACAGTAAAAACCTGCCATGGAGGTTAATGATTAGTATCAACAATGGAACTTCTGTACGTGTCAATTGGCCATTTAGAGCCAGTGTCCACCCTTTTATCACAATGCCCAGAATCTCAACTTTTAAGGCTTTGTTCTTTCCTACAAATCAAGATATGTTATGTCAGTTGACAGCTGACTCTTAAGTCTATGGAACAAATCAACAGTGTTTACAAAGTTGGTGAGAAACTGGTTTAAGTCGAAGAGTAGATACATCTGCTACCATATTTGTGTCTTCTATATTCAGAATAAAGAGGAGAGGACTTGAGTTATTGGGGGAGTGGAGAACTGGACTAACAGATCCTCAAAGTTCCTCAGCCACTGTGGCTCAGTGGCCATGCTGGTTAGTTTATTCTGGGAGTTGCAGCCCAAGAAAAGTATATTTCCCAAGCTTTGGGAGAAACACACATGTTGCATAAACTTTGAGAGATACAGAATGCAATCAATTGTGCAGGAAGTGACTGAGACAACATCTACTCTGCAACTGTTTCCTAACCTGGATAGTTAAAGGGGTCCACCTGTTCCAGACCTGTGCTAAAGATAAAAATGCTCCTCTCGAGTCAGGGCTGAGCAGTGATGGCCTTCCACTTGTTCCTGGATTTCAATTCCTATAATCTCTCACCATTGGCTAGGAATGATGGGAGTTGTGGGCTAAACCTCTGGAAGGCCTCTATTTAAATAAACATGAATGGGACTGTTCTATCAACATTTTTACAAAGTATTTCTACAACTTTCTATTATTTGCTGTCTCTCCCTTTAATTTTATACAGAAAAAAAGATGATGGGCTCTTTTTTTTCTGTGCAGTGTTCCTTAACACCCCCCCCCCCAATGGCTGCCAGCATGGTCAGTGAAGACAGACATCTTTGCGCTCTACAGAGTTCCAAGCAATCCTATCCTCTACAGGGATTTTTCTGACTCATCTGCAGATGCTGCACCTGAAGATGTTCCAGGTGCCTAGAAGCAACCTAAAATGAGAAAATGTGGTTAAAAGGAGCCTTCCAGCCACTTTATATATCACTGGAGGCATTCATGAGAAAATAAGACAATCATCTGTTGAATATACTTTGATTTGGATTCCTGCATTAAGCAGGAGGTTGGGTTCGATGGTCTGATAGATCCCTCCCAACTCCCAATGATTCTGGTTTTTGTGTTTTTTAAAAACAGACTTTCATGAAGATCCCACCATACTTGCACACAAATCTCTGCATTGATAAGCGTGTAACTGAAATGGTCTAAACGGAAACTAATTTATCCCTGTCTAAATCAGATATACATTGTCTGCCACAGAATAACTCCATAGAGGGCAGGGCTGTATAAATCATGTGAGATATTCCTGAAAACCAGACTACAGAACAGCTACATAAATGGTCGCACATATGATCCAAGCAAGACGTCATTTTTATGGAAGAGTATACAAACAGATGTTTCCAAAACCTCAGACATATATGACATTTTGCCTACAGAAGTGTCTCAGTCTGTAGTGTCCCAGGCGCCAGCTGCCAGAGAACGTGTCTTTTCTTAAAATGTAAATCCCAAAGTTCTTTCCTTCTGAACTGCCACAAATGAAGAAGCCATTATAGGCATCTGGTGCCATACACTGAGTCATGGGTCTGTAACACACCAAAAGCCTACACCAATTTCTTAATATGCAGCAATCAGTTCCTAGCCCCTGCCCCCCCCACACACTGCAGATGATGAAAAACATGGATTATAGCGAACACTGTTTTAATAGTGGGCACTATACATTGCATGGTCTCTGGCTCCCTTTGGTGGCCAGTTCTGGTAACTTCACCCTTAGAAAAATATATTTCTATGATTTTCCTTTTAATATTTTAAATCTTTCCAATGAATCAGCAGATACTGATCCTGTGAATAAGGGGCTCCTACTGTACTGCTGTGCTGGCAGAATTCTACAAGAGGATAGTGGCTATCATATTAAATATTGCCAATATGGAGAGATGAGGGGGGGTTTGCTATTAACTAATAAAGAGCAAAATATTGTAATCAATTGCATTTGCATTAATGGCTGAACTCCTTAGGTTATGCTCCCTAAGGCTTATAACGACATCACCTGCACTCATTTTTCGGAAACAAAAACATTTTAATCCCTTCCCCACTCACTGTCAAGGTCCCAAGTTTCCCATGGAACCCCTGCTAACCCAGTACCAGTGATTTTTTAATTAGATGAAAGACATTGCCCCATCTTGCTGCTCCCAATGGCTTTGCCACCACAAAAAGGATTCTGTGGGGGCTATTAATGGGGGGGGGGAAATCAAATATTTTGTATTTCTGAAAAGTTGTCATGGCTGATAGTAATGATACTGTTAAAAGGTAATGTTAATTTTAATGCTCCCACAGCTACACTCCTTATATAGAGTGGGTGCATGAACAAGATTTCACTCATAAATCCATTAATTAGATCATTATATCCATGACACGATAATTAAGAGTACATTCCATTCTCAGTATATACCACTTTATATATAAGTGGTATATACTGAGAATGGAATGTACACTTAATTATCATTTCATGGATACAGTGATGTGCTAAGACTTGGGAAACATGGGTTCAAATCTATCTTGGCCATGGAAACTCACCATGGAGTGCCAATGGCGAAATTACTCCTTAGACAGCTAACATACCTTGAGAGCCTATTAAGAATGCCCTAAGTCCAATGGGACTTGATGACACATAACAGCAGCAGGACATCTATTACTAGCTCTTCTAAAAGTGGCCTTGTTGTCACTTTGCCACCTTAAAAACAACAATAACAATTTTAGAACTGCAGAGTTGGACAGAACCCTATGGCTCAAGCCCAGGTCCTATCAAGAAGGTACAATGGGAAACTCAAAATCCTAGGCTCTGCAGCCAAGTACCTAAACCACTGAGTCAGCAGTTCTGTCCTCAATCTGCCACTTTTTCCATTTGAACTACAAATCTCATAATACACCTGCTAGGTAGGGATGACAGTTCTACCATTTGCAACTTTGTAGCTGTTTTAGTTACACTGTTTATGCTCCAGAAAGCAGCCAGTTACAGGCAACGTCCAAGCTACTTACTTCCAAGCTTTGCGTAAGTGCTATTGTTCCCCCCTCCAACTTTCTTCTCCCTGCTTTCTCATGAAGTAACTACTTCTGAACACTGGAGGGAAGCATTTATTCATGTTGAGTGAAAATGGAAAGCATATTTTGCAACAAAACAAATGGAAATTATTTATCATCTCCGTGTCCCTAGGGCTTGGCTCCATTTATGCAGCCAAGTAGGAGAGAATTAAATATCGTTCACAAGCATTTCACACAGTATCAAAGAACTATTATTACTATTCTTACTGAAGCTCCAAGTACATTATTTGCAAAGCCAAGACAGAATTGCTTTAAAAACGTATGATTAAGATGTTAAAACTCAGAGAACTGCTTGGAGAAAAGAAGAGGGAAAAAATCTGGAATAGGAGAGAAACAGCAGCTTTCAAACAGCTCCATTTTCATAAGAATTTATCATTCCTTCGAAACTGGAAATGATGCCAATTTTTCCAGTATCCACAATGTACTTGAGTTTCTTTGTACTTTAAAGCAGATAAACTAGACAAGGTGGCTTGGACATTAACATGTTTATCCTTACTTTATTAGTGAGCTCACATGGAATGTATAAAAGGAAGAAAGAAGTTACAAGCAGATTTTGGAAGAGCATCAGTTTAAAAAATAACTTCAGTTACAAAAAATGGTTCCGGAACTATGCCAATGTCTATGGAAAATTGTCACTATTATCTCCTGTTTGTTGAAAATAGACTGCCTTGCCACAATAAGACAGCTTGTTGAGGTTTAGGAACACAGGAAAGCTGCTTTATACTGAGTCAGACCATAGTGACTATCTTGTCTAGTATTGCTACTCTGACTGGCAGCAACAACTCTCCAGGGTTTTCACAAATGATTTCCCCCCCAGCCCTACTTGGAAGATCCCTGTACTTTCTGCTGCTTTCCTACTCAACTATGTACTAACCAAGCCTGGCTCTATTTTGCTTTCTGAAATCAGATGAAGCCAGTTTGCTTGGGACGGAGCAGTGGTGTTAATCTCCAAACTTATACATGCAAGAATGGCCCTAGAAGCACTTTTATGAAAATGTTTTGGTGAACATGTAGTGCTTTTGTCTTTTGTGAAGCTAAGTGCACAAATATGGCAAGCGCAAAAGGATTGGCTGATTGACTTCCCGTCTGCAAAAATGTGCAACTGTGTACAACTATGAGAAAATCCATGAATTGGAGCATGAAAGGCTGGTGGAGAGCATCTGCGTAAAAATCAAAGGAAAGAGAAAGAAAAGCAACATTGCTGTGGAGATCTGCTACTGACTCCTAAACCAGATGTGGTCAATACCCTCTTAGATCTGATTACCAAACACTCAAAAAGGAAAGACATTATAGTAATGGGAGCCTGCGATTCCTTTGGTATCTACTGCAAGTCCACTTCTGCCAGGAATGTAAATTCCAGCCAGTTCCTGATTGGCCTGGCTGA
This sequence comes from Pogona vitticeps, assembly GCF_051106095.1. Lineage (NCBI taxonomy): Eukaryota > Metazoa > Chordata > Lepidosauria > Squamata > Agamidae > Pogona > Pogona vitticeps. The sequence goes on along the minus strand of NC_135783.1, from coordinate 323,108,929 downwards.
CAATATCATCTGCCAGAAGAGGGAAGATGCAATAAGAGTCTCAGCTATCTTGGGTATGGTCTAATTAACAGGTAAGTAGTGTTCAACAAAATTGAATAGTGATCATACTCTCTATAAGTTTGTTAGGTGCCAGTGATCATACTCTCTATAAGTTTGTTACAATGAGAAAAGGGAAATCTGGTAGTAGGATATCAAGAACTGTGGACTTTAAGAAAGCTGATTTTAACAAATGAAGAGAATACTGTGTCATATCCCATCGTCAGAAATATTCAGAGCAAAGGGAATCCATGACAGATTGGTGTTTCTTAAGATACAAAAGGCACAATCACAAACTCCTATGAGAAAAAAAAGTGGGGAACATCTAAAGAAACTGGGCCAGCTGCTTTAGGAGCTTTCAGATAAATTGACATTTTAAATGCATATTATAAAGAAAACAGGTGGAAGAACAAATCACCAGGCAAGAGTACAAACTAGTAGCCAATAATTTCAGAAAAGATTAGGAAGGTGAAAGCTCAAAATGACTTCAGGCTTACAAAAGAAGTTAAGAACAACAAAAGGAGTTTTTTTTTCTATTTACAGTATGCCTGAAGCAAGAAGAACAAAGAAATGTTAAGTCTACTCCAAGGGTGGGGATGGAAGAATAATAATGTAGGCCACTGAGAAGGCAGCAATAGCTGAACACATATTTCATCTTCTTCAAAAAATAAAACAGCGCTTCAATAGGAGAAACCAGATGTATAGGTATAAGACAAGTGACAGGTAGCTTCGTACATGTAAAATAGATCTAAGAGTCTTAATGCATTAAAAACTTAATAAGAGTCAACAGTATGAAGCAGTGGCAAACAAAGAACAGTAACATTAAGTTTGCATGAAAAGAAATATAGTGTCCAAATCAAGAGAAGTAATAGCTCCACTTTGTTCTGCTTTGTTCAGACCCCTTGAAGAATACTTGTGTCCAATTTTGGGTACCACAACTTAAGAAGAATATCAAGAAATTGGAACATGTCCAGAGGAGGATAACCAGGATGGTAAAAGGTATGGAGACCAAAAACCTGTGAGGACTGGCTGAGAGAGTTGGGTATGTTGAGCCTGGAGAAGAGAAGATTGAGAAGTAATATGACAGCTATCTTCAAATATTTAAAGGGCTGTTATATGAAAGACAGAGGAAGCTTGTTCTCTTTAACTGCAGAGGGTTATAAGTCATTACCATTCACGAAGCGACACTAAGGAAGGGAAAATCCCAGAAGCTGTCTCCTTTTTGTTCATCAGTGAACCATTTCTCACCCAAACACAAAGCAACTGGACTAAAAGCTCTATGAACATGTTGTGTGCATGTTTTCCAAAATATGTCTCCGTGCCTTTTGATATTTTTTTAAGTGGGGGCAGGGAGAGCAGGGAGTTAGCAAAGGTTATCACTGGAAGCCAAGATGATAATCAGTATACTAAATGAAAGAAAGTCAACAAAGACAGGGACAAAAATCAACTCATTTGAAATGTGGTGTTGAATGAGAGCCTTACAAATACCACAGACAGGCAGAAAGGCAGAAAAGTGGGTGCTCGATCATGTAAAGCCTAAACTCCAACTGAAGCAAAAATGAGTAAACTGAGGTGATCCTACCATGCACATGTAAAGAAAATACAGAACTGAATAAAAAAGACAATATTGCTGCAAAAAGTGGGACAGTAGGAAGAGAGGAAGACCTAGCATGAGTTGCTCTTGGTTTGCACAGAGCTGTTAATGATAGGACTTTGGAGAGATCATTAACCCATGAAGTCACCACCACACATCAGCGATCATTAACCCATGAAGTCACCACCACACATTGACAGCATTGAACATCATTGGGTTGTTTTCTTAATTACCAAACAATGCTATAATGACAAGATGGGTGGAATGGTTGAGACTGTCATAAGATATCGACACCAAAATCAACATCCTGTGGCACATAGTGATTTGTCATGTGTTGTTCATCTGATGTATTTATATAATTTTTGGACCTGCTAAAGAACAGATGATTTTTATTGTAACCTGATATGTAAAAACCATAGACTTCAAAGAGAGTGTACTTTCTTTTTCACATCACACACACACACACACACACACACACACACACACACTTACTTTAGTGTGTTATAGTATTCCAGAAATAAGCCAGAATGTACTTATAAAGTAACACATGCAAAATTAGCATAGACTAAAATAAACCAATCCATCAATTCATAGTTATGGATGGAGCAGAGTTCAACAAAGTTAGCCAGACACTGAGGAGAATCATAGTAATCACAACTGTGCTGAATGGGTGGTAGAAATGGCAGCTGCAGTTACCTGAAGACTCTTTGTCAGCTACTGAGGTTAAATAAGGTGAGAGTAAATCTTACATGAGTGAGTACATATGTTAAATGTATTATTGTTTAAGGCACTGGTGGTTATAATTTGTTGCTCACAGACCACATGTGACTCCTCACTACCAAGGATTTATTTCTCCCTCTCAGCCCCCAAAACCTCGTAAGATAAGTTCCCATTGAAATGACAAAACAGTTATTTCCAATTTCTGAAGACATAATATTTTGTATAAAAATAAGCCTAAAGAAATGCTTCCAGGGCACATTTTGCCACTTGCAGGTTATTTTAGAGGAGGGTTGGGGAGGGTCGGAGGGGGCTGCAGCCCATCAAGTGCCAGGGAAAGACTACAAGGACTTCATGATTATCAGCCATTTCCCACTTGCTGATTTAAGGAGAGGGATGGCCTTACCAGGAGGCATTGGGGCAGGTGCCTCAGATCTCAGATGCCGAGAGGTGGACAGAGATGTGTGTGTCAGGCAGTTCGCCCTGAGCCTTCTACACAACGCTTATATCATCAAGTGTATTAAGGATGCTATACTAGTTGCCAGTTTTAGAGTAAAATCAAACTGTCCAATAGAGTTGGCTTCTGTAGATGATACAGGAGAGACTATCTTGTCTTAAGTACTTAAGTCAACAGCCTATATTGGACTGTGAGATATATGGGTGATAATCTACATTTATAAATAACAGATAAGAGAACAGAAGACAACAGAGTAGGAGAGTGGATATGTAGGAGGTATGTGGCATATATTCCAGGTTCACCATTGTCCTCATAAGTCCCACATTAAGACGTTTATGAAGTTCAGCAGTTGTAATTAGTCACAGAAGAAGCTTCTGCACTAATAATCATGCCTAGAGACAAAATATCGGGTTCTGGTATCAACATATAAATCCGAAACAGTTCTGGACCTTATTACTTGTCTGAATGTCTTCTTCAAAGTTCTGCTGCCTGTCTTACCTGGACAAATAAAACAGCCTGGGAGTACTGACACCTATAGAGGCCCATAAAACATCAACAAGAAATCAAGTCTTCTCAGCAGTGGCGCCCTCTGTGTGAAATGCCCTCCTGAAGGAAATACACCAGGTGCCCTCCCTCATACCTTCCAGAAGCTCCTGAAACTGGAGATTTTTAGGGAATCTTTTGGGGAGACCCTCCTCAGTTAATGGGACAGAGGAGGAAAGAAGAAGAAGAATATTCAATGTGAGAATGCCTATTTGTCAATTTTCTGCTGCTTATCCTGCTATGTGTAATTATAGTTAGTTTAGGGTTGGTTATAGTTGATAGGGTTAGTTCTATGTAGTTGTAGAGTTGATTTATAGGAGCCTCATGACACAGTGGTTGAATTACAGTACTGCAGCCAAAACTCTGCTCATGACCTAGGTTCAATCCCAGGCAACCTGCTCAAGGTTCACTCAGCCTTCCCACTTTCCAAGGTTGGTAAAATGAGTACCCAGTTTGTGGAGCAGAGGGCAATGTGTAACCTCCATAATTCAAACTGTGAAGTGCCTAGAGAATGCTTTAAGCACTATGGAGCAGCATACAATCAACACTCTTTGCTTTGCTTTGCTTTATAATATATGTCTGCCTTTTGCATTTTGAAGCATTGCCCAGAATAGTGAGTGGGCTTGATGGGGGTATATAAAAATATCTATAAATAAATAAACATGGGAGCCCACCTTTAAACATTGAAGTAATAGTGTTTTTCTAAAACCCATTAAAATGGAATTAAATTGTTGGAACTCAGCATATCTTCTCTCATGGCTGATTTCAAGCGGGCAGATGAGGGGCAGGGACGCAGACTAGCAAAAAGGTTCAAAAACATTATAAAAGGCAATGGCAACATTTGCAGACAGAGCAAACAACTGCTGGTAAATGTTATTACTAGCCCAGAGATGTGAGGAGCAGAAGGCTGCAGTCTTGCTGAATCATGGCAGGCATATGAGAGAGTAAAAGGGGAAAAATCAAGCTCCTGAAGCCTGCTTCAAATGTCAGTCTAACATTTGCAGATCTGCGTGGAACTGTTTTGAGAAGAAATCCCAGATGAGATGGTCAAGACTGGAAAAGTTGCTCAAACTCAGCAAATTTAATGAGAAGAAAACTATGAGCACTAAAAAATTGTGGTTTGGGAATCTATTCCTCCATCCAAAGGTATATTTACAACTGGGTGTTTCACTGCACTATGAAAGTTGTGGTTAAGATACAAGAAACACATCTCTTCAAATTATGATGCACACTGTTACTGGGAAATCTAGTGACGCTGGCATTCGTGTTGTGAACCGCTCAGAGTGAATTAGTTAGTTAGTTAGTTAGTTAGTTAATTAATTAATTAATTCCTTCACTTATTTATTTCCCGACCTTTCTTCTTAAAAGGAGAAGTTGGCTTATATCATCAAAAGACAATAATTGAAAGCTGGCTTATAAATTGGATGATGTCATTAAAAGAGAATATTTGAAATATTTGAATACAGAAATCTAAAATCAGGACATACACAAATATTTTTAAAGATTCGAACAAATGCTGTACTAATAATGGTAAACAACATCAATACCAAAAACACATTCAAAGCAACAAGGCACAACATTCCATTTAACAACCCCTTTCAGACAGCTAGTCACTAAGAGAAAACCTGTTTTATTTTTGCAAGCATCACCATCAGGTGTAATATGTATGGTTATGGTAACAGATAATTGATATTAATCATATCTTCTCAACTATGACTCTGAGCTAAGATTCTGGGATAATGAGCCTAGATCTGAGGCTGATGTTCTTGATTGATAGCTATAATCTTATAAACCTGGGCTAGGTTTCTATGATGAAATAGGGCTGTATAATAGTTGGACTACAATGAACATGGTATCAGGATGCATTCCTTGAAGACCACATTGCACACTTAACAAGTCCTGTAGAGGAGAAGAACGAAGGAATCCCAGAAGATGCACATCTTCAGGCCAAGCTCAAGGTGTCAGTAAACAGTTATGGCATTGCATGACTGCACATATAAAACAATAAACGGCATCAAATCTTGAGACCCATGATTGAAATGCTAGATTTGGATCTGCCAGAAGGAACACAAAGTGAAGAAGAGAGATTTAGATGCAGAATAATTATTACATTTAATTTAAGGCAAACAAACTTACTTGCCCACCAGTGAACTTTTTTTTGTGTCTGAGAAATAAATCAGTGTTATTGGAAAGTGTTACAGAGCAGAGCAGGCAGCAATTAGGCACATAATGACAGCATACAAGCTGGAGAAAATTACAGTATGCCATTTAATTCAAGGTTCCAAGCTGCACCTTCCAAATTTAAAATACAAGTTCAACTGTGTAGTGTTTATAACACCAGCATGCAGAAGAAGGTTCTTCATGTCCCTTTCTTATGCTATTCAAGTACCATCACTATGTCATACACAACTGTGCAATTGCTGGTGCAAAGATTACCGTGTAGAAAAAGGCATGGAAATGACATAATCTACAAAGAAACATTATCAATATGTTGGCAGATTGTGCCTAACACACCTTCTAATCAATTTATCAATAGTGATAGGAGCGTGTAAGGAGGATGACAGTGGCACAGATGCCTCTGTGGGCAGGTCATCTCACCTTCTCCCTAGTTCCAGGGAATTCTAAACAGCATATTCCCCAGTGGATGTGGAAGACTCCCTCTGGGCAGAATGGGTGGTAGGAGAACCTGTGGCCAAAGAACCCATGATGCTAGAACAGGGAACCTAGATCGGGGCTCCAGAAGAGGAGGTGCCAGCTGAGAACCAGGTGAGGAGAGGCAACTTCTGGAGGAAAAAGAGAAGGAGGGACTATGGGGAGTGCAGGATACAGGGAGGTGTTGGAGGCAAAGATGCAGAAGGTATCAGAAGGAGAGAAATCTTCTTCGACCGGGAAATCTGGTGGAGGTCCCGGACTGCTCATCAGCTCGCTGTGATGAGTTTGCCATTCATTTTGAAGGAAAAATCGCTAAGGTTCGCAGTGGGTTGGACTCCATTATTATTGCAAAATCAGAGGATGTGTCCAGTGTGCTGTGCTTAGGTCAAATATTAATGGATGAGTTTCAATTGTTGAGATCTGAGGATGTGGACAGGGTGCTTGGATCTGTCCATGCTGTCACCACTCCGCTCGACCCTTGCCCATCTTGGCTAATTGGAAGATCTGCCGAGGGGTTCGCACTTGGGTCCAGGAGGCTGTGAACGCCTCTTTGAGAGAGGGAGTGGTCCCTACCGCCTTGAAAGAGGCAGTAATTTGACTACTCCTTAAAAAGCCTAACCTGGCCCAAGGCTGGTGGCTAATTACCGACCAGTGGCAAACCTCCCTTATTTGAGCAAAATGTTGGAGCAGGCCAGGCAACTCCAGGCGCTGCTGGATAAAACAGATTTTCTGGATCCATTTCAATCGGGTTTCAGGCTCGGTTTTGGTATGGAGATTGCCTTGGTCGCCCTGTACGATGACCTTTGCTAGGAGAGAGACAGGGGGAGTGTGACCTTATTGATACTCCTGGACCTCTCAGCAGCTTTCGACACCATCAACCATGGTGTCCTTCTGGATAGGCTGGCTGGGTTGGGAGTTGGGGGCACTGCTTTATGGTGGTTCCGCTCCTTCCTGGCTGACCGTGTCCAGAGGGTGGTGCTGGGGGACAGTTGCTCTGCCCCATGGCATTCATGTCATGCGGTTCCTCAGGGCTCGATACTGTCCGCCATGCTGTTTAACATCTACATGAAACCGCTGGGAGAGGTCATCAGGAGGTTTGGGCTGAGGAGTCACCAATCCAGGTGAGGCGGTTTCTGTGCTGAACTCATGTCTGGACCTGATAATGGACTGGATGAGGGTTAATAAACTGAAACTCAATCCAGACAAGATGGAAATGCTGTTAGTTGGTGCTTCGCCGGACAGGTTGGAGGGCCATTTCCCTGCCCTGAATGGGGTTACACTCCCCCTAAGGGACAAGGTCCGCAGCCTGGGGGTGCTCCTGGACCCCAGTCTAACTCTGGAAGCTCAGGTGAACTTGGTGGCCAGGGGAACCTTCCTTCAGCTGCGGAAATTGCACCAGCTACGGCCCTACCTGGATGAGTGGAGTCTCATGACACACACGCACTGGTAACATCCTGCACAGATTACTGCAATGTGCTCTACATGGGGTTGCCTTTGAAGATGGTCTGGTGACTGCAACTGGTCCAGAATCAAGCTGCATGGCTGGTGAGTGGTGCAGCCGCTAGAGAACACATCAAGCCAATTAGTTGCTGCCCGGGCCCAATTCAAAGTGCTTGTTTTGACATATAAAGCCCTGAACGGCTTTGGCCCTGGATACCTGAAGGACTGCCTCCCTCCATATGAACCTATCTGGCAGTTAAAATCTAGCCAGGGGGCCCTTTTGAAAGAGCCATCCCTCAAGGAGGTAAGAGGGATGGCTTGTAGACAAAGGGCCTTTTTGGCAGCTGCCCCCAGACTATGGAATGCTCTCCCAACTGAGATGCGTCTGGCGCCGATGCTGATGACATTTCGGCGCCAGGTCAAAACCTTCCTGTTCCAAAAGGCTTTTAATTGAAATAACATCAACTGTGGGTCCTGATGGCAATTTTTAGAGTATCTCTTTTAATTGTATTTTAATTGTTTTATCTTTTAATTGTATTTTAATTGTATTTCAATTGTTGTAAGCCACCCAGAGACCTTTGGGTAGAGTGGGCTGCATATAAGTTAAATAAATGAATAAATAAATAAATAAAAAGGAAGAGGAACACTGAGTTCAGACAGGGGACCTGCTGCTACCCTGTTTCCCCCAAAATAAGCCTGAAAATAAGCCCTAGTATGATTTTTCAGGATGCTCGTAATATAAGCCCTACCCCAAAAACAAGCCCCAGTTAAGCGAAACCCTGCCCTCCAGCATCGTGCAGCAACCAGAAAAAGATGACATGACTGTATCTGAATAAATGTAGATTGCTGTACATGAAAAAAAATAAAACATCTCCTTAAAATAAGCCCTAATGTGTTTTTTGGAGCAGAAATTAATATAAGACCACAAGCACCAGCAGAACTTCAACAAAAAAGAGGAAAGTTTGAAACTCAACAAAATTTGGCTCCTAGCTCTGAAAAATACAGTGTGCAAAAGGCCAATGAACTCTGCCCAGCTACAAGGACCGGGGATCACTACACACAAAAGAGCAGCTAATGACACCCATCAAGCACAGTGACAGATAATCTCTCCCCCTTATCACAACAGTACACCCACAACAAGACACACTAATCACCCATCTCCTGAACAGGACAAAAGCCTATCTCACAGCCATAAATACAGTACTCCACTCCCAAGCAAACTACACCAGAGCACAGAGTGCTGTCCTCTGAAGGTGCTGGCCACAGAGACTGGCGAAACGTTAGGAAGAACAACCTTTGGAACACGGCTGAAGAGCCCGAAAAACCCACAACAACCATAATATAAGACCCTTTCTTATTTTGGGGAGAAACACGGTAAATGTGATGATAGAGGAGACAGAGGAAGAGGGAGCTTGTGAGGGAGGGGACACCCTAGGATCCCAGTCTCTCTGAAGGAAGATCCCTTGGAAGAACTGGAAGCTCTCCAGTGGCTTGGAATACATATCTAAAGAGGACCTGGATCCTGGTACAACTGAGGTTGCCAAAAGATGAGATGGAGGAGCACTTTAACCCTCAAGCCCCTTCTTGGCCCAATTACTGAGGGCAACAGAAATACTGGATGGAAAAGCACCATCCCTGGGAACCTGGGCCAGGAGAGCCAACTGCCACCCAGTTACAATGCTAGAGGGGACAAGAGGCAACAGGAATGCCAGGGCCACACCTTGGAGAGACAAGCCCACAGAAGCTGAGAGAGTCACCGCTGCCCTCAGTGCAAGCATTTAAAGCCTCCTTGCTATGGGCCTTGAGGTGCTGGCCAACAACCCCACATAGGATAAAAGGACTTAAGACCCTCCCAGTGATGCTATCCAGAGGGGCTGTTGGACCTGAACTTAGACTTGAGGGAAGTGAAGGGAATTGTCCCAAAGGCTGTTCAGAGTGGTTTGTTTGTCTTCTCCAGTGGTCCTCAAACTTGTTCAATTCAGGGCTCCCTTGACTCCATCCCAGAGCCTTCACAGTGCAAAAAAGGATGCCATTGCCACCATCACCTCTGCCTGTTCTCCTGCACAGGAGGACATCCGGGGACAGGGGAGGGTGGCTTATGCCGGAATATGAGCCTGGGCACAGGCAAGGTGTTGAGCACAAGAGGGAGAGGAAAGTAGCGGTGAAGGATGACAGGATTCCGCAGCACTCCTGGCTGGATTTGACAGTGCCTCAGAGCACCAAAGCACACACTTTGGGAACCATTGGTCTTCTCCATCCCAGTTACAATAAACCCAGTTTGTGTTGAACTACCTTTGGTATGACCACCGAAGAATTGATGCTTTTGAATTGTGGTGCTGGAGGAGACTCTTGAGAGTCCCCTGGACTGCAAGGAGATCAAACCTATCCATTGTGAAGAAAATCAACCCTGAGTGCTCACTGGAAAGACAGATCCTGAAGCTGAGACTCCAGTACTTTGTCCATCTCATGAGAAGAGAAGATTCCCTGGAAAAGATGTTGGGAAACAGTGAAGAGGACAACAGAGGATGAGATGGTTGGACAGTGTCATCAAAGCTACGTACCAACATGAATTTGACCAAACTCTGGGAGGCAGTGGAAGTCAGGAGGGCCTGGCACGCTCTGGTCCATGGGGTCACGAAGAGTCGGACACGACTTAACAACTAAACACAAACAACACCTTTGGTATTGTCTATGGATTTGGGAATGGAACAAGGAACCACCTCAGACACATCTAGAGCCTATGGGGTGTACAGTGTCCTTTCCCCTTTTGCAATGGGCAGTATCCTATTTCTTTCATAGTATCATTACGAACTGAATTAACTAGAGAAGGAGAAGGGAAGAAAGAGAATGATTTTCCAAACGGCAGAGGGTGACAGCATCACAAGGGTGAAAAGACAGTGCTAGACTACCAGCACACATATGGCTTCCACTTCTAAAACAGGTGCACTTTCCCTTTTCTGCAATATAAAGTCCTTCTTCTAAATCTTGCACTGCTAAACCATTCCTGTTCTGCAAGTGGTTTTCTGTTGCACAGAGCAAACTAACAAAAATGTTGTACCAGCAGGTAGATCAATTTAACAGAACTCTAGATTTTATGCCCAATTTTAAGAGCAATTTAGAAGGCGGCCATAATTATAGAAGTCAGCCCACTGCCAGTCTAGTACTTGGAAACAATAGAACAACACATTTCATAAGGAGCTGCAGGAGCAGAACTAACTTATCCAGAGACACACACAGTATGTAGTCCCATTATTCAAACCTGCAACCAAATTACTGGCATTATATATTTTTCAAAAGGACGTTTTCTATCCAATCCTAAATGTTGGTTTTCTGGTCTGAGCAGTTAAACCTTCTGTGACTTCTTGAACTCCTGAAAAGAACAGAAATCAGCTGCTCTACAACTGCAAATGAACATAACAGGACTGAACAGTTCTCATGGGTTTATGCTCATGAAAGTGGCCAGACACCTGTAACTTCCCACATACCCCTATATCACAAACACACATAAATACCCTATAACTTTTCAATAAGCCTCAGTGAAAAAAAAATGTACTTTTTTTCTGCCAAGGAGTACATTGTCATCTGCTCAGGGTAAGTTGTCCTTTTACAGAGGACAGTCCTCTTTTTTAAAGCATTTACAGTAGGACCCCTGTATCCCAAAGGGGTGAGTTCCCAGTCCCCACCCCCACAAACGGTCTCTGGCTCCATCTAATGGCTAGTTCTGGTAATGATGTTATGCAAATCTATTTCTCTACTGATCACTATACATAGCAAGTTTTCTGGCTCCCTCTAGTGGCCAGTGCTGGTAATTATATATTACCAGAACTGGCCACACACATATACAGTATATTAATTTTTTTTTAAATATTTTTAAATTTTTCAGACCGTGGATAACTGAATGAGTGGATACAGACCCCATGGATAAAGGGGTCCTGCTGTACATTTGAAGGGCTCTTTGGTCCAATTCTGATTAATAAAAGAACCATTTAAAAAAAAGAGAGTGCAGGGCCATTGATGTCTATCCACTTGGACAGCAGATTCATCAGGCACACAGATCACTCACATAGTCACAGTTCTCTCCACTTGAGAAAAAATAATAAAAACCATTTATAAGATTGCATCTGTGCATTTAAATTAATATATGTCATGCAACTCTTCTTTTATCCTTTTTTGTCCATTTGTGTCTGTTTTTTAGTGATGTGCAAGTGGCCACCCTAGCTGTCAGCCACAGGCTGGTAATGGGAAAGACTATAGTCAAAACTGGACAGTATTAACTCTTCTGCTTTTACTCTTCTAGGCTTCTTCCCCTCCCCTTTTCTCTCTTCTCCTTTTCCAGTCTGCCTCTTCTTCCTACTCTCTTCATGATGCCTCTCCCTCAGGCTCACCCATTTCTTCCCCTGTCTCTTTCTCTTCAGCTACTGCTAGACTGCTCTCATTAGATGTCTTTCTTGATCATTTCCAGAAAGCTCTTGAAACTAGAAAGTCGTCTGAAATTTGGCTGAGGGCAACATGTGGCCGAAGGGCTGAAGACATTGGCACTTCAGGACTGCTGGTATAATTAAATACCTCAATCTCTCCTAGGGCACCTCTTGCCATCAAATCCTCAGTCTTTTCCCCTCCAGGACTAAAATAGTAATTCCCACACCCCTGATCGTTTAGCTAAATTTTGATCCCAGCCTTCTGATAGAGGGCAACCAAGCCAAATAGAAGCCTCAAGCTTCAAAACAAGGCAAAAGTGGGGAAGGAGGAAAATACAAACTGCTTGTTGATCCTTTGTTTGAAGAGATGGGACATACTACTTGAGGAGGGGTTCCCCCCCACACACCATCAAAACTGTTTGCATGCTACTCAATAATGCTTTCCTGGCAACCATGCCAAGAATCTTTGTGAAGAAGATGGATATTGCCATAAAAAATGAGCTATCTGCTTAATTTTTCCAGTGGTCGAAAAATAAAGATGTCATATGCTTCTGTATTTGTTTGGGGTTTTTTGTTTTTTGTTTTTTAAAGAAGATTAATCATCACTATTTCCCAGCACGTTGAGCAGTTTGTCTCATATATTTGCACCTCGCAGGGTAGGCTCCTTTCCACACCTAATATAGAAATATGCTTCAACAATGCTCAGGGTAATGCTCCAAAGAAGAATTGCACAGCATTGTTGCCTCAATCTTGCAGGAATAGATCTAGTTCAATTTATTTCTGTGTACTCAGGAAGTTAGCAAAAGCCAAAAATCCATGAGATTCAAGATGTCACCTCCATCTCTCAACAGAGAAGCATTGTCACTTGACATTAACACAACAGAACTCTCCAGTTCAGCCTTATTCCACATGGAGCCACAAGCATTCCTGGAAAACAAACTTGTTTCTTTAAGCAAGTGTCTTCATTCACAAAGACCTGCTGTGGGTCCATTAATTTACTGGAGAACTGTTGGCTTTTGTGAGTTATGTAAGGAAGGCAACATGACAAAACAGTTCATGTTATATAAGTTCCCCATGAGAAAACACTTCAATGCATTTTTTTAAAAAAAAAACACAGTGAGTCCTCTTTTAAGACATACTAATCTCTAAGATGGCATTTATCAGAGCTAGGAAGTAGCTAGTTATAAGTTGTGTCTGTGATTATTTTTGGAGTAATCAGAGTTAACTAAGTTACTAAGTTAAGTGGCAAAAGAAGTAATATTTTCTAGTCATGTTTGAATTTTATGTCTCAGCTAGAAGAATCTTTTTTTGGGGGGGAGGTATTGCAAACTTATTTTCAAGGTGTCTCATCAGTAAAAATGAAGAATTTACAAAGTACTGTATTATTTACTTGCCTATATAGCACCTGTTAGGAAAAATGGACCCATTGGTTGATGAAACATGATACATAGCACATAGTTCTAAATTTCTTTTTCTTCTGTAACAGTCTCAGTATTTTAATTGGGGGGAACAAATTAATTCTTTAGCAAACAACTCAGAATCATGTATTTTTATCAAGAAGCTGAGTTTAAAACAAAAAAATAAATTATGGCCAACCCAATAGATTTAGAATGTATCTGCAGGAATAACTCAGTAGCATTTGCTGATTAATTTCATGCTTGCACAGAGTGATTAATTGAATCTAGAGAACAGCAACAGTTTCCAAATGCAGGCAGAACACTAAACACAAAAGGACAAAAGGGCAAATTAATGTCTAGGCCACAAATTCTGATGAGATGTTGTATATACTTCTTTACTTTTTCATTAGCCCCCTTTCTATTTAATTTATACCTAAATGATATAGTATCTGTCCTATCTAATCCCAAGTTTTTTCCACTCCATCTAAAGCAGTGGTCCCCAACTTTGGGCCTCCAGATGTTCTTGGACTACAACTCCCAGAAGCCTTCACCACCACCTCTGCTGGCTAGGATTTCTGGGAGCTGAAGTCCAAGAACATCTGGAGGCCCAAAGTTGGGGACCACTGATCTAAAGGACATCAACACTTTTGTATGCAGATGATGCTATTCTCCTGTCCTATATCCAGGTGGGGATGTGAAGACTATTAAGGGCCTTAGGTGCTTGCTGTGCCAACAAAGATCTCCAGGTAAATGAAACCAAAACCCAAAATTTTATTTTCTGGGAAAAGAAGAAATGGCCGTTGAACAGGTAACTGCATGAGTGAGCATATTCATATAAATACCTTGGAGTAACATTTAAAAGCTCAGGAACATGGGTCCTATAGGATATATAGAATCTGTAGCTCTGTTAGCAGAGGCATCCGCAAATGCTATTTATTGTTTCTCTTCTGGACCAGGCAGAAAAATTGTGGCATAAAAATGTATAAAGACAAACTGCTCTCCCAGATGCTTTATGGAGCCGCACTGTGGGCTTTTTCAAATATTACAAAATTGGAATCTGTCCAACATGAATTTTGAACCAGAGCACTATGGGTACCAAGATCTACTTCCATGACTACAGTCTGCTCTGAGACTTCATGCTACTCTGTGAGTATTCTTGCTAACAAAGCAGCTGTGCTGCTCTGGCTTAAGATAGTGTTTTCATAAGGCCTCACCATTGGTCTCATTGGTCTTTGAAGAAATGGGAAGGGACCCCTGGGCAGCTAAGATATCAACAACTATATCAAAGCTGGGTTATTCCCCAGCCTGCCTCCATAGGAGGGGATATAAGGCAGCCCAAAAAGATATCATTAAAAGATTATATGATACTGATATCCAGACTACCATGGCATCTGTAGCTAGCTGGCTACAGTTCCAATAGGATATACAAAGGCTTTTCTTGGCCTTTTGGAAAACTGTTCCCAAATTTGTCCCTTATTAACATACATGAGCTGAGACATCTGCTAACTAAATGCATACTAAACTCACTGCAGTTAAAAGAGATTCAGGGATGTTACATGGACCAACATGGTACAGGCAGACACTGTCCAGCAGGATGCTCTAGAACAGAGGACATGGTACACTTTCTAACAGAATGTCCTCCTGTATGCTGATATGAGGGACTAATACCTTAAACCCTTAACAACTGGGAACAAGAAGACTTTCCATTTATGTATAGCTTCATTCCTACTAGCAGGCACAGACTACTATATATCCTTTCAGACCACTAAATTTATTAAACTAGTCATGGAAAGACCGAACCTATTGCCTGCTTCACAACTTTTTCAAGTTAATTTCCCATCTTGTTAAAAATTTTTTGAGAATGCTTGTTTTATTATTTTATTACTATTATTGCATTATATTATGTTTTTCTGCTTGTTTACATTACATTTCAAATACTATTTTAAAGATTGGTTTTATTTCTCTTGTGTACGGCCCAATCAGCTATAGAGGATTGTGACAATCACCTCTATGAAGCACCTACTTTTTGTGCCCTCACATTGGTTCCAGTCTTTGTTTCCCTCACTGCCACCAGTGGATTACCTCTATCCACAATATAAAAGACGTTTGTCCAAACACTTGTCTGGTAAATGCAAACAGAACTTATTTATTGAAGTGTAGCAAAGTTAATAATAATCACAGATGTTCTTCAGAAGATCATTGTACACAAGCAAATCATTCACAAGCTTCTCTATACATACTTTCTTCTTGCCATATAATTAATTAATTAATCAATCTCTATCTCTTCTGCCTCTGACTCTTAACTCTCACTGACTCTCTCCTGACTGACTCTCTCCTGACTGACTCCTCTTCTCAGGCTCCGCCTTTTAACCTCTCTCTCGACTCCCCCTCTCCACCACATTTGCATGGACATGAATAATACATGACTTATTTTGCATAACAAGGGGTGAACGCTACAAGTATATATGTATGTATGTTGCTTTTAGTGCTGTTTGTTAATTGTCCTGAGCATCATTTTAATTGACAAAAGTTGAAATATGAAGTTACTATTAATAGTTATTTAACAACTGTGATTATATCTATAATGTTTAGCAGTTGTTGTTCACCTGTTTCTTGAAAACAACTAAAATAGCTGTCTGTAAAGATTCCCAGTCATCCAGGTGTGGTTATCTGGAAGATGAGTCATGGCAACTGGACTTCTTCCTTGTTAGGTTCAAACATTTCACTACGCAACCAAGTAGCTTCTTCAGTCTGAGAAGAGTTGGTAAGAGATCCCAGATATATCCTCCACATTGGGTGGGACCAGGGGGGAAGTGAAACCAACATGTAGGATATATTAGGGATCTCGTACCAACTCTCCTCAGACTGAAGAAGCTACTTGGGTGAGTAGTGAAACGTTTCAACCTAACAAGAAAGAAGTCCAGTTGCCATGACACAGATAATTGACATAGCTGTTTTTTAGTTGATCAGAAAACGTGAATGTTACAAGTCATTAGCCTGTGATACAAAATACACTCTCCTCCTGTCAACCACGGTATCACCTAAACCCCCCAAAACAGAGCACAAGGCCACAGAACAACCTGCTGTACAATTACAGTGGACCCTTGACTTACACACAACTTGACTTACAGACTTTTTGAGTTACAGACTTCTCTGGCCGCAAAATTTAGGTTTGACTTGCAGACTGAGATTTGACTTACAGACCAGAAAAAACCCAAAATGGAACAAAAACGGCCTGTTACGGGATTAATCGGTTTTCAATGCACTGTAGGTCAATGGAGACTTGACCTACAGACTTTTTGACTTGAGAACCACCTTCCAATACGGATTAAGTTCTCAAGTCAAGACCCCACTGTAATATTCTTATCCTGCCATTTAGTGAGGCCACATCCCAGAAACAGTAAACATTAATCAAACATTTGTAAAAAAAAAGAGGGGGGGGACACAACTGTAGTTACACAGTAATAAAGAGTAAAATCTTCCACAAATTGCAGTTACAGTGTGATTATATCTTTGTTATTAATTATAGGTAATTAATTAACTGAAATAAGATCCATCCAAGCTGTGGTCTGAGGGTGCATCATGACCTTGCTGAAGTGAACACTGGTAAAGTGCTTTCAGTCGTCTTCTGTTTCTTTTAGTTATGGTGATCATATATGTGCAGATAAATTAGCTGGTTGCAATATGGAATGAATGGGATGACTGACAGGCAAATGCTGAATGACATTTAGGATCTTTATCATGATTGAAGAGTGGGGAAAGGATCTGCCTCTTTGACACTTGGTTGACTCACTGTTTTCTCAAGTCAGGGGTGGAGGAAAGAGTATAAAAGGGTGAGTATTTATTTTAGTTAGATAGGATTGTGAATGTCGGATAGGCAATGGGGTTTAGATTTGTTACAATTGTAAACTTATACTGTATAGGTTAAGACTTAGTTTAAAACTGAGTATGATATAAACAAAATGTAAGTTATAAAAAGATATGGCTTAACTTGTATAGGAAGGCTGCATGATATATCTGTGCCCTTACTGATTGTTTTTATTTTAATTCTTAGTATATGTTCTTTTTTAAACTGAAAACTCATTTTGTTGCAATATAGCAACGGTCTTGTTTCCTAGTGGCTGTTATCAAATAATAAAAACACTGGCTGCTTGGCCGTAGTTCAGCAAAGGGGAAATGGACAGAAAGAGAAGTACCACTTTCTTTCCAAAGGCATCCATATTGGCAACTGAGTGGTAGCAAAGTTACTGAGCACTCATTGTCCTAAAATATGGCTGAAGTAAAAAAATTTTTGGGGGGGGAGAGTGAAGAAGAGGCCAAGGAGTCCAGAGCATTTAGACAGCAATGTAAAGGATTGTGTTAGATGTCTGTCTGACTAGTAGCAGGCGCAAATCCACAGGCAGGAATCCCCGTGGGCTACTGAAATGTTGTGACCTGGCTGAGAGAGGCTTGAGAATGTCACAGGAGGTCAAACCATTTATGTAAATAACCAAATCAATTCGGCGGTGTGGGCCATCTTTCACACACACTGTATTAAAAGAGTACAGGGCACATGTCATGTCTGTGTGGCCCTCAGCAAAACTGGCAGCACATACCCCTGCTCCAGGGAGAAACAAAAGTACTGTTTCTCACTGGAATTGAGGAGATGCTGTCATAGGGAGTTGTGGGGACAACCTCCCCCACAAAAAAAAAAAACACTGTGAAGTTTGTCCTGCACCTTTCATTTATCACTGTATCTTTGAGAACACCCTATCAGTGGTTCTTAACAACATTGCAGCATCATTTTCTTTATCACTTCACTCCAGAGCCACATACGGACTTCACGACTGAAGGGCAAGAACCATGCTCCAATGGAGCCCTTTGGTGCCCTCAGTGTATCACCTCTCTGTGTCTTTGTGGGACTTTAAAGGGTGGTTTCTTTAACAGCAGGTCACCCTGTCCTCAGACTGGCATACTTGTTAAGGGGGTCCAGGACAGATGTCAGTGGTGGGTCCTGCAGAGCACAGGGCCCTGCTTCTTGTGTTGACATTCAGACTGTAGGAGGAGGTGGGTTACATAGTAGAAAACCATGCAACTTACAGGTCAGGCATTGCCCCATGTTTGACTACAAGGCAGTATGATGCTTTGTACGTGTTTGGTTGGATTTCAGATGTCAGTAGCTCTTGTTCTGACAATTCTGGCTCCTCCTGGGTGGAACCTTGTTCCTCAGGTTTAAATCTAAACCATCTGATCTGGATGCCTTAGTGCTTTTGTGTGACTAGCCTAGGGAACTCGTTCTGTCAGGCACACTATATATTACCTTGCTTTTATCTTGATAATGTACATTCTGCTAAAGCGATTGTGAAGGCTGCACAGGGCAGCTTCATTTCAAGTCCCAAATGTCACTTTTGCCAGGGCAGATTTTAAGCAGGGGACAGAATCCAGGCTTATTATCTTGACAAAGGTCAGCTGGTAAAACTGTTCTGGGCTACATTCCTCTTTAGCATCACACAATTCAGGCATTGTTGTCAAGCTGATAAATAAATTCAATCAAACTTCTATACAAAAGAAGTCCCGACAACCAAAGAAAGGAAAGGTCCAAGCATGCCATTTCAATAAGTGTAATCAACAATTTTATCTTTCTACTGCTAAAGCACCGAACAAGCATTTTACCCTGGAGTGCCTTAAGCTCAGAAGAATTCATTCGACCAGATAGGCCTCTATAACCTGATAGTGACATGACCCCAGTGAAATGACAGCATTTGGAACATCAGCCAAGAGAAAGGATAAATAAAAGAATGTTGCAATACTATTGAGAGTCACTGATAGGGGTGCTTTCAAATATACAAGATAAAAACCAGTAGATATAAGGCGCCCTTTTCATAAACCAGCAAGCAGGCTATCATGATGTCTGAAAAAATTTTCTCCTGAACAAAATACAGCAGCCTTACTTAATGGGACTAGGCAGCCTCAAGAAAGCAACTGCTTTCAGATGATAACAGAACAACTTGGAGAGAAGTAGTACTACGTTAATATAACTGCAGTGTATTATCATAGCAAGACAAACTCCAAGTTTCATAGTACAGATGGATGACTGTCTTGTGGGCAAGAATCCTGTAGAAGAAATGGAGTAGCCCTTATAGTGAACAAAAGAGTGGGAAAAGCTGTCCTGTGATACAATCTCAAAAATGGTAGCATGATTTCAATACAAATCCAAGGCAGACTTTTCAACATCACAGTAATCCAACTTTATGCACCGACCACCGATGCTGAAGAGGCTGAAATTCAACATTTCTATGAAGACTTACAACACCTTCTAGAACTGACACCAAAGAAAGATGTTCTTGTCATTACAGGAGATTGCAATGCTAAAGTAGGGAGTCAAGAGATAAAAGGAACAACAGGTAAGTTTAGCTTTGGAGTTCAAAACGAAGCAGGGCAAAGGCTAGTAGAGTTTTGTCAAGAGAACAAGCTAGTCATCACAAACACTCTCTTCCAACAACACAAGAGGTGATTCTACACATGGAAATCACCAGATGGGCAATACTGAAATCAGATTGATTATGTTCTCTGCAGCCAAAGATGGAAAAACTCTATACAGTCAGCAAAAACAAGACCTGGAGCTAATTGTGGCTCTGATCAGCTTCTTATATCAAAACTCAAGCTGAAGAAAATAGGAAAAACCACTGGGCTAGTAAGGTATAATCTAAACCAAATCCTTTATGAATACACAGTGGAAGTGAAGAACAGATTTAAGGAACTAGATTTGGTGGACAGAGTGCCTGAAGAACTATGGCTGGAGGTTCATAATATTGTACAGGAGGCAGCAACTAAAACCATCCAAAAGAAAAAGAAATGCAAGAAAGCAAAATGGCTCTCCAACAAGGCCTTAGAAATAGCAGAGAAGAGAAGGGAAATAAAATGCAAGGGAGATAGGGAAAGTTACAGAAAATGGAATGCAAACTTCCAAAGAATAGCAAGGACTGATAAGAGGGCCTTCTTAAATGAACAGTGCAAAGAAATAGAGGAAAGTAATAGAAAGGAAAAAACCAGAGATCTGTTCAAGAAAACTGGAGATATTAAAGGAACATTTTGTGAAAAGATGGACATGATAAAGGACAAAAAGGGTAGGGACCGAACAGAAGCAGAAGACATCAAGAAGAGATGGCAAGAATACACAGAGGATTTATACCAGAAAGATTTGGATGTCCCGGACAAGCCAGATAGTGTGGTTGCTGACCTTGAGCCAGACATCCTAGAGAGCAAAGTCAAGTGGGCCTTAGAAAGCATGGCTAACAACAAGGCCAGTGGAGCTGATGGCATTCCAGTGGAACTATTTAAAATCTTAATAAAAGATGACACTGTTAAGGGACTACACTCAATATGTCAGCAAGTTTGGAAAACTCAACAGTGGCCAGAGGATTGGAAAAGATCAGTCTACATCCCAGTCCCAAAGAAGGGCAGTGCCAAAGAATGCTCCAACTACCATACAATTGCACTCATTTCACATGCTAGCAAGGTTATGCTCATAATCCTACAAGGTAGGCTTCAGCAGTATGTGGACCAAGCACTCCCAGAAGTACAAGCTGGATTTTGAAGGGGCAGAGAAACTAGAGACCAAATTGCTAACATGCGCTGGATTATGGAGAAAGCCAGAGAGTTCCAAAAAAATATCTATTTCTGCTTCATTCACTACGCAAAAGCCTTTGACTGTGTGGACCACAGCAAATTATGGCAAGTCCTTAAAGAAACCGGAGTGCCTGACCACCTTATCTACCTCCTGAGAAATCTATATGTAGGACAGGAAGCAACAGTTAGGACTTGATGTGGAATAACTGATTGGTTCAAAGTTGCAAGGAGAACAAACCTATCTGTTCCAAAGAAAATCAACCCCGAGTGCTCACTGGCAGGACAGATCCTGAAGCTAAGGATCCAATACTTTGGCCATCTCATGAGAAGGGAAGACTCCCTGGAAAAGACCCTGATGTTGGGAAAGTGTGAAGGCAGGAGGAGAAGGGGACGACAGAGGACGAGATGGTTGGACTGTCACCGAAGCTACCAACATGAATTTGACCCAACTATGGGAGGCAATGAAAGACAGGACGGCCTGGCATGCTCTGGTTCATGTGGTCACGAATAGTCGGACACAACCTAATGACTTAACAACAACAAGCAAGTCACAGGATTTGGAAACTATACTTCTATTAATGCAGCCTAAAATAGCATTAGCCTTTTTGTAGCCACATCACTGTTGGCTCATATTTAGCTTGTGATCTGCCACAATTCCAAGATCCTTCTCACTCGTAGTTTTGCTGAGCCAGGTATCCCCGATCTTGTAACTGTGCAATTGGTTTCTTTTTACGAGATGCAC
The DNA here is from genome assembly GCF_051106095.1 of Pogona vitticeps. Taxonomy (NCBI): domain Eukaryota; kingdom Metazoa; phylum Chordata; class Lepidosauria; order Squamata; family Agamidae; genus Pogona; species Pogona vitticeps. The sequence goes on along the minus strand of NC_135783.1, from coordinate 323,087,325 downwards.
TACTTTGCACTTACTTGGTGCAGTAAGCCAGCAGCAGTTGTACTGAAACAGAACCCCTCCCATCCTAGGAGGTTGTCAAAAATTACTTAGGGTTACCTTCAACATGGCACATATTTGTACCGGTTTTAACCATCATGAAAAGTAGCTGTTGATGAGTAGATGGTTTCTAACTGAATGCGTAGTACTTAGATTTCCAGAACACCTGACAAGAGAGGGGTAGATGCTTTGGCTATCGCCCTGTTCAATATCTGCATGTGTGGAATTCCAACTGCAGAAGCTGTTGTTGTGCCACAACAGCAGTTGTATGAATTTTTATTGTTAGTTTTAGGAACCTAGTGCTTCTAGCTTTAAGCAGTAAGGGAAAGAAAATAGAATTTTAAAATAGAAAACAAATGGAGATTGAATAATAAAATGCCTTCTCTTTTAACACCTCTTATTTCTCTTCAGTTTCTTTCTTTTTGTTTTGCACAATTGCTTCACTTGAGAAAGCGGCTGACTATCAAATGACATAATGCTCCAATGTTCAGCATTGATATTCCCATCCTGAATTGCCTTATTCTGTCACTTTTCCTCACATGCTCATCCATTACAGAATATTCAGAAACTTTGGTCTTCATTTGCAAAATAAAGGGAAACAGTGACAACAATGGGAAATTCATGAGGACGACATGCACAATTTCTGTTCAGGGATGTAAATTCTGATTTGATATTATGTTTGCATGATAAACAAAGCAGCTTTTAAAAAAATTATCTTTGACACAAATTGCTAAGGGATAATGAGTGTTTATTGTTTTTTGGGGAAGCATTTTTTTTGCACATTTTCTCCAGTGAGTTTTAGTGCATTTAGATAAAATGCAGAGTACTGAGAAACGGTTCATTTTTGTATTGTAGTAAAAGCAGCAGTGCTGGTATCTTTGTACCAATCAGACTGTAGTGCAGTGTTTGCCTTGTCTGTACACCCACCTTCACAAAGGGTAAAAATATACTTTTTATAGCTACTCATCCCACTTCCAACTTGCTGAATCAATTGCTGAGCAGTAAGTCAGTGCTCATGTAAATCTGATTCGTTCAATTGTCTACTCTGGGATAGCAACTGGATTAAGCACTGGTTTTGTAAGGTTTTGAAAGACAGGACTTTCATACAAATTATATTTTGCAAAAATTGCACAAGCAAGAGAGAAAATAAAGGTGTGTTTGAACTCTCCATCTTGTGTTGCAGGTGAGCTTTGCTGAAGGGCTTAAACATCACTGATGCGCCATCTCACCATGTTTAAACAGCTAGGTCAACTAAAATCTTTCTTCATGCTTCTAATTTTCATTCTCCCAATTCCTTCTTAGAAAAAAATTATGGGGAACAGGAATCTGCAGGTTCAAAGGCACCATATAGCAGTGCATGACAGCTGCACATGATAGTCTTATAACTTTCATGTCTCAGTTTTGAGCTTCTCAGAAGCATCCTGGGGGAAAATACTGGAGTAGACGGACCTTTGATCTGGTCCCACAAAGCAGGAATATACATACTCTACTTTTGGCATGAACTCAGTCTCACACTGAAAATACTTCCTAAGCAGGGTTTGTTAGGTATTCCTCTACTGTGGGACTTCCAGGGGAATAATTGTATAGGTGTCAGCTAAGGTGAAGGGTTGTATGTCCTCCTTTACAAAGAAAAATCCTGAGTTTAAAAGCATCCTCTGGATGAGGTGCGCAAGCAAGGTTCAGTTCAAAGAGACAAAATAAAAGGTGAGCAGAGGCCTTGACATGACCCATCGGCACTTCACAGGCAGAATCAAGAGCTACATAGGTCCCTTGGTCACAGTCTTCCTCCTCACTGTGGTGAGATATATTGCATTTCTATTGGAGTTACTAACAGCATTTCTGTACAGTATTTCCATCTCTGTGTCTAAATTAGCACAGAGATCTTAATAGAAATCAAAATATCCCCTTTGTCTCTTTTTGGTGGTATGTTCACTTATTTTGGCAGTGCAAAAGTCACCACTGTAACATAAGCAGCGGAGATCATGGCAGGAATAAAATCTAAACTCAATATAGCCAGGTTTCCACTCAGTATTTCATCTTTTGCAAATCCTCCAGCTGGTTGTTAGGTTCTCACCTCTTGTCACAAGATTCTGCTGTACACCTTAGCAGACACATTTCTCAGTTTTTCCGGTACCTTGCACTCCAAGATGTTACACTTTCCTCTCGTTCCCTGAATATATTGAATACAATTGTTACTGAGTAAATTATTCTAACTAAGGTCACAGCTTGGTCAATCAGGACTCAGGAGGTCTCACATTTAAAGGTCAGGGTTTCAGAAAATTAAGATTCATGTTAACATAAGGCACAGCAGTGCCATGGATCTGACAACAAGCTCTAATAATCTTTCTTCTCTATTTTTGACATTGTACTCCCAAGCTCGTTGCCTCATTTCATCATGGTGACCTTTGCGTTAATGGAAAGATTTTCGTCAGTAAAATGAAGTAGCCCTGACTCTTCTTTCAGTGGAAGTGCAACATTGGAAAAGATCCAGGAGAAGCTCATGCCTTTTTAAAGAATTGCTGGAGTGCCTCCTTCCGAAGACTTCTGAATTGCAAGTTTAAAATAACAACGTCGTGGCCTTGTATCCTGCCTTTAACACAACAGCTTTAGACTCAAATTCAGATTAGGACAAATGTTGTCAGTAAGTACATCACAAAAAGTAATAAAAATGAAACAGATACCAAAACAAAGCCTGCAGTACATTCAATACATTCTGCCATGTGTGACCTTTCTGGAGAAGCAGGGAGTGCTAGGCTACTACATCCATGACCCATATTGGACAGGAGCTCCAGCTCATCCATTAAACTGTCCAAAGGGCAACTGCATACATGTAGTGACAGGGGAAAGAGTTGATTAAATACAAATCAAGAATGTGCAGTCCTCCCACTTTTCCTGCGGTGAAAGAAACGAAAGGGCACTGGGCCGGGCCAGCAGTGCTGACTTTCCACTTGGATGAGACTGGATTGGGGTGAAGCGTAGAGATAGCTTGAACTCATTTCCTAGATAACATCTCCAAGGCCTATATGGTAATTTCAAATATTGGAAAGAATTTCTTGTGACAAATGAATCCACTTCTTCCCAGCCACTTTCACTCCATCAATGCCAATGGTAACTGCTTGACTTGGCAAAAATAGAAGGGAGGAGGAGGAGAGCATTATGAACCAGAATTGGGCTGAAACAAGACTCCTCACATATTGATGTAGATTATAAGGTGGGACGTCTTTGTACAGCTGAGGGTCACATTACCTATGGAGATGATATGGCCAAGAAACAAACAAGTGCAAATGAACAGGGGCTAAGTCAAAAGTGGGCAGAAACACCTCTTTTCACTTTTCCCCTCATCCCTTTCCTTCTCACTGTTCCTTAAATTCATTTTGCCCACTCTTCATTGCAGAAAAAATATTCAGTATTTAAGGCTGGTTCGTGCATTACACAAGAGTCCAATCTAGATTTATATCCAAATGTGTATTCAGCAAGAGCTGAGGCCAGTCATAGCTCACTGTTCATCAAAATAAATATTTTCAGTTATGTCTGAGCCTCAGACTTCATCTAAGCTTAAAATGTTCTATTCTTTCCATGCATACGTGATAGGTGTATAAATCCTTGCTTGCAAACAAAGAAGAAGAAATACCAAATTATTCATTTTATCCCGGTGAGGTATTATATGGCACTCTCAACAAGAGAAGAGAAGGGGATCTCATATAACAAAAATTTGGACTTTAACACAAATTGCACAAAATGATTATAGCTGCTGTTTTGTGGCATGGGCATTTAAGCATAAGAAGCACTGGGTAGATATTTTGAAACAAGCAACTAGTTCTTTGCTCATTTTGAATACAGGCTTTGCTTATTAGTGGAAAAGGACAGTAGGTTTCACAGAACGAGTTTGCACAAATTAGGGAGGCCTTAATTAGAAGGGTTGAGAAAATTCCTCATCACAGTGTTTCTTGTTGAATGCACATGACAGCTTAAAGTGATGAGAACTAAGAATTTAGTGAGTATTTTTGCATCTCTACTGTACACACAACATACGTACATTTCCTATCCATCTAGCACAGAAACACTGCTCTTTCAGAATGTGCAAACTTTTAATATGCAACATTCAATTTTTATATACAAGGATAATAGGAGAAATATTTTCTGGACATTGATCTGGAGAAAGAATTAGTGTGAAAATGCTTTTTTAAAAACACCCCACCACTATTGTTAACACTGAAATTCTATTAGTTACGACAACTGAAGCATGTGACACTATGTTGTGTGGGAGTCTTTCAAGCTCTCCCTTCCAAAGCAGGAAACTGCCAGAGTGACATAGGTGAGTAACAAACAGTAAGAATGCAAGTGACATACAGAGAAATTATCTAGCTCATATCCACAACTCAGAAACATTACTTTTTGAGAGTAAGAATTATTTTGAGAATTCCTCAGCCGACACTATGCTGGTGTTTGCGGAGTCATTGCAGCCATTGAAATACACAAATATCAGCAAAAGCTTCAACAAAAGATAAGAAAGTTTAAAACTCAACAAAGCCTGGCTCCCAAGACTGAAAAATACAGCCTGCAAAAGGACAATGAATTCTACCAAGCTACAAGGATCACTGCACACAAAAGACCATCTAACGACAACCCTCAATCACAGTGACAGATAATATCTCCCTCTTATCACAACAATGCACCCACAACAAAAAACACAATGATGACCACAATCACTCATCTCCTGAAAAGGACAAAAGCTGATCCCACAGCTATAAATACTCAACTATCCAAACAAACTGCACCAGAGCACAGACAGAGTTCTGAGTCCTGTCCTCTGAAGATGCCGGCCACAGAGACTGGTGAAACGTTAGGAACACGGCCAAAGAACCCGAAAAACCCACAACAACCAACAAGGATGACTGGCTTTTAAATTATTTTTATTATCTATTCATCCTCTCTAAATTTGAATTACTTGGTTTATTTACAGTACATTAAGAAATCCGAAGGAGCAGTCAAGCATTCAAGGTCATTTTATAGATTTGGTTTATTGTTTGTAAAACATGGAAATCTATTAACATTTTATAATTTGTAATAATGCTTGTACAGATGCTGTTTCCTAATAAAATAAAATAAAATAAGCTGCTGAGAACCTCTGAAGTTATATCTATCTATATATACCTTCTGCACAGCATCAATAGACATTTTTACAGATGTTTTAATAGTGTAACTAGAATCCTGTTGGGATTTACTCTGGAACAAGTGAAATCACATAAGTTACAGTGGCTAGGTGCCAAAGGCACTAATGGCATGTGATCTGCCATTTGACTGGCACCTTATTAATTGGTTGCAATGTGCTACCATGACTTTGGTAATTTCACTTACTCTGAAGCAAAATCCCAGTAGGATTTTGGCCACTGTCTCTTAACACTAATTAATTGGGAGCAGGCAATGTACACCCCCAAAGCACCCTATAATCCCTCCAAGATCCAGGGTGAGCAGGTGCAGCCCCTTAAGATTGCCCATCCTACCTCCTATCATCTTCACGGCAATCTCCACAGTCTTTAATTTGCAGTTATGAGGAACATGTACAAGCAAATGTTATTGATCAGCACCAAGAATGGGCTGGTGACACTATAGAGAGCTGCAGCATGATCACTGTTTAGAAAGCAGTAATAAAACGATCTGACTTTGGAAATTGTATACACCAGCTTCATTCTTTCTTGTATTCCCTAAGTAAGGAAAAAAGTGACGGAACTTAATCATTACATCCTGTGTTCCCTAAGATGAAAAGCATAGTGGCAGCCAGAACTGTGGCAGAGCTAGGGGTTGCAGGTCAACATGCCAGCACTTTTTGATTAGCAGGCGCAATTGCAGCACCCAACTGCCTTATGGCTTCCCCTTTCTTAACTTACTTGCAGTCCTCATAAATAGATGAGAATGGGGGGCATGGGGTTTTTTTTTCAATAGCAGCAACATAGGGACAGGAGCTATCCCTGGGGCAACATGAAGTATTTTAGGGTTGCCTGGTTGTGAATGGGCAATTAAGACCCATTAACTTTACATAAGATCTGCTTGCGGCAAAAATGAAAACTGACGGACTGATGCACTGATATCAAACAACACAGCTCCTTCTGTGTTTTTGAACTTGTTGGGAGCCCGGCTATGGGAAAGGCCATTATGAGTGCCTACATGTCAGAATTCACTGCTACATAGTTGGTGGCAGTAAGGTACATGTGAATTACCTCTCCTTAGATCCGTGTACAGAAAGAAAACTTAGTTTTGAATAACTGGATCTTGCAAGTAGAATACTAGACTGGTCTGCTGTCCTTCCTAAGCAGGCAAAAGTCTTTTTATTTACATCTTCATCTCCAGGGGTGAAAATTGTTATAGTCTGAGCCCCAGGACATGGGATTTTCTTTCACCCATTTCAAGTGTCTCCATAACAAACCACACATTTCCATCAGATCTTGGAGGCACAGGCTGGGAGGAGGTGGTGGCTGTTAAGACAGAAGCAGCCTAAGACATTTTACTTCCAAAACCAATAGCAATGTTGTCACACAATGTTTTACAGAATCCAAAGCCAATCAAATTAGTTTGGCACGTAAGATTAAATTCTTGCAAGTACCTATCTCCATATTTGGCTGTACGAATCCCATAAGAGGAAAGTAAATAAGCTACAATTTGCTGTCTTTCTTGACATCCAAAATCTCTTCCCTGTAGAGGCTGCCTGACTATAAGTGATGCTCCCTATTCTGGAGTACCCTTGACCCAAGTACTTTAGAGATTTAATAACAAACATCAACCATTTTAACTGTGACGGGAACAATTTGGGAGGCTTGGTCAGATTATGAATCTTTTGAGCAAATACATTGCTCAATTATCTTCTAAAATGACTTTGAATACTTTTAAAGTATCCAAATTTTAAAGGTCCAAATTATTAGGAGACATCATTTTAACTAAATCCTTAATTTAGAGATGAGGTAGCTAGACATGAAAATACCTTTTCCTTTCAACCAAAGAAAAGAGTAAAGCAAGGGGCTGCACTACTCATTCCACATAGTAAATAATTTCGCAGCATTTCTTATTACCATGTAATTTTATAGCTCCTATGTTTATTGGATACATAATGGACAGATGTGTGTTGTCATTAAAGAGCTTTTAGGAAATGCTGCAATAAAGGTACTCAGTAGATAATAAAATGAATGCTACAGCCCTGTGTTTACCATCACATAGCCAACAGCAAATACATTGCCCTTCATAAGCAGCACCCAGCAAAGCAGATAATGAAGAACAGTTGGTGCCAAGGTTAAGCAGGGAGATGAGAGTGATTCAAGCAAGAAAGAATCCTGGATAATTTGGCAAATAATCCAGGCGGTACTTTTTCTCATGCCCCAGGGATTCAGCACCCAGTAGTCTGGAATCTGTTGCACAATTTCTCACAGTCTTTAGTTTTCTTTTGCTCAACATGCTGAAGAATAGCATTGCAAATTGCCACATTCTGTATTAATTCATAAATATATGTCCTCTTATGCAGCCCCCACCCTAGACTTATGACATCATCAGGCAATTAAGCAGAACTATGATCAGCTGACCTACAAAAGCCTTAACACCAGCAACTTTTTATTTAACCCATGCTCCTTTTGGATAAACATAAAAGTCTCATGTGATACTTCAAAGCTGTCTAATTTAGTAATAGCATTTGAAATTTGAAACACCACACCAAAGAACATAAAATAGTGGGGTGGGGTGTCTTCTCAGATAGAGACAAGCAACAGGGGAAGTGGATTTGTATCACCCATTCTAAATCTAGCACTGGGTGAGTGGAAGAGAGGAAGATTAATGTTTCCTGCTGGCATAGTGGCAGACTCGGTGAAGGAAACTTTAAGGGAGTGCATAGTGGCACCACCCGTAATAAGAAATGCTACAGTCTTTGCAATTCAGAGATAAGGAAGGATAACAGGTGCAGTACTGCACATCATAGAGTGATGGTGCCTACTAGACAGCAATATGTGTAACTGTTTTCCCCCTTTTCCAAAGAAACAATTATAGTATATTAGAGAATACATTTTTTAAAAATCCCATAACCTTCCCTGAAATCCTGATAACGTTCGTGCATCTACTCACCCAACCCATATGCAGAAGGGCATGCTCCACTGTTTGCAAATTGGTGTGTTACAGAAACCTGTTATCTAAACTACAACGGCATTACACACACTGGCTTTGAATAGGGGTCAAGGTTATGGCTAGGCAAGGGCCACTACAAGGAACAATTTGCACATGAGAATTGTTTCTAGCCAGGGAGGACTCTTCAACCATAGGTATAAAGATCAAACTGCCAGTTTGGCTGGAATGCCACCACAAATATGCCTCCAGTTTGAGGCCCCACTATAATGCTGGTGCTACCTGGCAAGCCTATTAAGTTTGAAAGGAGAGTAAGGTTTGCATATACATGTCTGCAACATCTTGACAAAAATCTTTTCTGGGCAATCCTGTGAATAAAGATGGTAGGCCTATTTTAAACTACCTGCAAATCACTGGTGTGCAAATAGCTAGAAAAAGACGTACTACAGAGGGTTTCATTTCCTTCCTCCAGCCTCTCTGATACTATGAAGTAGTAAAGGTGAAATGTTCCAATTATCCTCTCGCTTCATTCCCTTTTTAGCAGTTTATAGATACGCACGTAGCTATCAAGAAACTACTTAGCTGAACCAAAAACAAATTCCATTTTCAGGCAGTTTTGTAAGTCATCCTTCCTACTGTCCTCAGCTTTGAGGGCCCCAGTAGCCTAACACTAAATTAATTTTAGAAAGAGCCAGCTCAGTCAAGCAGAGCTGGCCTCTGAAGACTCCATACAGACAGTTATGGGGGTGGCGATGATGGATTCCTGTGCTGCTGCCTCATTCTTCTTTTTGGGGGGCTGAGATATATTAACAGCAGCAGCAGCACCGATCAGAGAGTAAGGAAACTTGCTTCTCTGGACCACAACAATGACTATGCCTGGATGAGGCACAGTGTGACCTGGGGCCTCTGCCTCATCAAGGCTAATGATGAGTCCTTAACTTCTAGGAAGGAAGGGCTTCCTTCTAATACAGCTTGAGTAAAGTTTCCAGCTGTTCTCACACAGCTCCAAAAGGTGTCAATGGCCAGATGATAAAGTTGTGCAGGGAAGGAAATACTCTGCATAGAAGAGATGTCTAACTTAAAAAGTCAGACAAAGGAAGGAGACTTAACAGCCGCTTTTTCAAGTGCTTCACAAACTTTGCGAAAGAAAAGAATGTGTCAAAAATAAAAAAAGAGGATGTTCATATCAGTCCTGCATTCTTCAGTTAATTGCTCCAATTAATCAAGTACAGCTTACAGGCTTTCCTCAAAGGTCTGGATATATATGGCTTGTAAAAGTTCTGACAGGAATACAACTTCCATGTCCCATCTGCTAGCTCTTCTTAATTATCAGCCCTGTTACAGTGCTCTGCTTTTGTTTTCACAGGGTTAGAATCATGGAAGGGACAGTAAGGAAGTAAAGTGGTGCCTCGTCCCTACTTATGACCATTTAAAGTTACGACCAGCTCCGGCTGCAAAATTTTGCTTCTACTTGCGACCGGAGCTTCCACTTACAAACAGAAAAAAGGCAGGGAAATTCAAATTGCTAATTGTAGGCGGCGATGAGGTTGCTTCTTTGTAGCTCTTTTGCCCCAGCAGTTAGAGAGTGTGTGTCATCGCTGGAGGCTTGGGACTGCCTCCTGCTTTTGAGAGAGAGAGTGTGTGTGTGTGTGTGTTTGCAGGGAGGCTTCGGGCTGCCTTGTTAGGTAAGGTGCTGTTTCCTGCTTTTTAAAAACTGTTCTGGGTGTTTTTGCACCATGGTTTTGAGCTGGGGGGGGTATTTTTCTGTGCTGTGTCTTGGGGGTTTGTTTGCTTTTTGCCCCCCCCCATTTCTGATGGGTCTTGGGAGTTTTTTGTTTTTTGTTTTTTTGCTTTTTGGAGTGTTTTTCCCCATTTCTGATTGGTCTTGGGGGGTTTGTTTGTGTACTTTGTTTTCTTTGCATTTCTGACCTGCCCTCTTTGTTCTCTGTGCATTTTCGATCTGCTCCATTTGTTTTCTGTGCATTTCCAATGGGTCTTGCACGCTTGGTTGCTTCCCCCCCCCCTTAGCCGGAAGGGATTCATCGCATTTCCAATGAGTCCTGCAGTGATTTTTTTTTGGTGATTTTTTTCTTCGGTAGGAACAGAATGGTGCTTCGACTTACAACCATTTCGAGTTACGTCCATCTTCTGGAATTGATTATGGTCAGAAATGGAGGCGCTACTGTACTAAGTAGCTTCACTCTCTTCCCCATGCCCACATCCCTTAACTCTGCACCCTACAAATATTGAAGGGTAATACATGCAATAGAGAAACTACAGCAAGAGGTAGCCATGTTAGTCCTGCACAGACTAATACAGCTACCTCTTCTACATCTACAACTATGAAAGGCACAGAAACTACAGCAAGTTATTCTTGTTTACCCTCATGGACAAAGTCCTGTGGGATTAATATGGAGTAAAGGTGTGCAGATTTGTATTTTTGGAATGCAAGCCCCAGAACAGGTGCCTAAGGGATTCTGGGAATTGTAGTTCATAAGTATAAATCTGTGCACCTCTAAACAGCCCTGGATACTATACAACCCACTGAGACGCAGCATCTACTATTCTTTTTCAGGTAACAAGATGTCTTAGGTTAGCCACAGGAGAGACTCCATGAATACACTAGGGCCTCCAATTAAAATGTTCAGCATCCAATGCTTACTGCAGCCATGGAAAACCTTTAACCATTCAGATTCTTAACCTTCCTGGAAGCCCCAACCTGAATGGCGTGTAATAAAGGATGTTGTGGTTCCAAAGAGCCTGTGAGCCAAATATTCCCTACTCATAGTTTTGAGGGAATTGGAGCTAGTGGTGGGAATTACTGGATGGTGTAGTACAAGCTTGTTCTTCACATAAGTATTAGGGGGAAATGTTGGAATTGCTGCAACCTTTCTATGTTGCCTTTAAGAGGTTTTGCCTGGGAGGGCCCTTTCTGAACTGGAATTGTTGTCAATCAATGCAGTAGCAGCCAATTCTTCCCACTCTGCATCAAATTTTGAACAGATCCACACTCTCTACCTAAAGGTCTTTTCCTGCTCTTTTCAGTCTGACATTCTGTTCAGTTAGACTGAGCAATGTAGTTTGCCAGTAGTCAGTGTTCAGTCAGTCATGTAGTGAGTCAGTCATGTAGCTATGAATCAATGTTTTTCTATAATACACTATTTTTGAGCTAGCAGAACTATGGGTAAAGCAGAACTTTTTATTATTTATCTTACAGTGTGTCTGACTGAGTTATTGAAACAGTAAGTGCTAGTTGAGGATGAACAAACAAACAAAAAGGGATGATCTATAAGGGGAGACCTGAAGTTAATTCTGCTCTGTAGGTCTCTGAACTTTTTCTGTTACATAGTTAGACATTTTTAAGTACAAAATTTCCACACTCAGCCAATAGAAAATTATCAGCCTTGTCCTTCCATGCAATGATAAAGAAATGTATTCTCTTTTCCCCATAACTAGGAAGGGTATTTTGTGGTATTGCAAACAAGAGGAGAGAACTATTTTTTTCCCACAGAATTTGCAAAACTGCACAAAACCAATTTCAATGTAAATTGCACAAACTGTGTGTAACGTTTTACTGCCTGGAGTTTGAAAAATCAGATGCATAAAAAGGCTGGCCTGAATCTTTTCTTGACAATCCAATCATTCTGTACTTTCTCTCTCTCTCTGTGTGCATGTGTGTGTATGTGTGTGCGCGCACACACATGTGGGGGTGAGAGGGGTCAGCTGAGATCACAAAGAGTATGTGTGTCTTGTGGGGTTACATATCCTGCCATCTGTATGGCTCTGGACAAGCAGAAGGAAGGAGCAGTAAAATTTTTCTTTTTTTAATAGCAGAGCATTGAACAATTCAAAACTATGGACATATATGGAATATAAATAAAGTTCAAACAATTTAAAATGTTACAATGATTAAACTATTTTTGGTCAGAAGCAACTCCTTCAATAATGTTATCTTAGCCATTTGCTAGATCTTCTTCTGTGCATGTTGTGGGATATAAATTGAATGCAGGTAAGTGCTGCATTGATTGAATTTCTCCATAGTCACAGAAAATTTGTCCTGAATCCATTTTAATGGATTATCTTTGATCTCCCTACTTCACTTTGAAGTCTATTAAGTGACTTCCATATAGTCCAGCCATAGTCTTGTCCTGGTGGGAGACACTCTTCAGCATTCATCAATTTGGCATGCCATAAGACACTCATATATTCTGCTGTGGAATAGCACAGGGACAAAGCTGTTGTTTTTTTTGTTTGTAGATGTGCACCCAATATGATCCAGCCAGTTTCCTAAGTATATTTCTGTTTGGTGTATTCGCAAAGGCTTTCATGGCCGGGATCTAATGGTTGTTGTGGGGTTTTCGGGCTCTTTGGCCGTGTTCTGAAGGTTGTTCTACCTAATGTTTCGCCAGTCTCTGTGGCCGGCATCTTCAGAGGACAGGACTCTGTGCTCTGGTGTAGTTGGCTTGGGAATGCAGTATTTATGGCTGTGAGATAGGCTTTTCTCTTTTTCTGTAGATGGGTGTTGTGGGTGTATTGTTGTGCTAAGGAGAAGAGATTATCTGTCACTGTGGTCGATGGGTGTTGTTAGCTGGTCTTTTGTGTGCAGTGATCCCCTGTCCTTGTGGCTGGGTGGAATTCGTTGACCTTTTGCACGCTGTATTTTTGAGAGCTGGGAGCCAAGTTTTGTTGAGCTTCACACTTTCCTCTTTTTTTTTGAAGTTCTGCTGGTGCTTGTGGATTTCAATGGCTTCCCTGTGCAGTCTGACGTAATGATTGCTGGTGTTGACTTTCATTTATGATTATCTTCTCCTTAGCACAACAACACACCCACAACAAGACACACTAATCACCATCTACAGAAAAAGAAAAAAGCCTATCTCACAGCCATAAATACTGCACTCCCAAGCCAACTACACCAGAGCACAGAGTCCTGTCCTCTGAAGATGCCGGCCACAGAGAATGGCGAAACATTAGGAAGAACAACCTTCAGAACATGGCCAAAGAGCCCGAAAAACCCACAACAACCATTTCTGTTTGTTGTTTAGACAATGTTTTTTGTAAGTCAGGATAAGATCTAGAATGACAACCAAACAGTTTGGAAGTAGGGCATTGTTTCAAAATTTTGTCTTCTCGGTTAGCTCAGATAATTCAAAGGAACTGGTAAAGTATCTCTTTGTACTTTATACCTAGAAAAACCTGAGAAGATAATCATAAATGAAAGTTAATTTAATGAATCATAACTATTACTATTTAGTATTACTTATGTAAAGTAATACACTAGATTTGATGAATTGGCTGAAATTAATTATGCAAAAGACATTATTTTTAGTTGTAATTTGCCTCAAGAAATTTCTGTAGACACCGTTTGTTTTATACAGAGTTGCAACTTGCTATGCAACTGATAACGTCTATGGAAATTTCTTAGCTTGAGTCAATTCACCTCCGAAAGTTACACCTTTTGGAGGTAAGCAAGAGGATTTCATCTGTTCTAATTATAAATTTTGGCATCTCCTACTACAAGATATTAAACATAGCTATAGTTGAATAGCAGAGCCATGGAAGAGGTATATGAATCAGACTAGTGCATCTATGTGAATTTTACTTATGCAGCTCCAAAGAACTGGAAACTGACTAAGAGTGAAAGCTGTTTTTGATACTTATGGCAACAAACATGCAATGAGACCAGTTGGTACAACTCAGCTGTACTTGAACTGTATTTTTTGTGAAACACTGGGATGAGCTATAACTAGGGTCATGAATTCTCATAATGTGATATAAAATAATAAAAATCTAACACTACAATCCAGTTCATAAGATACTCCCTGCTCCCTTCAACTTAAACTTCTAAGACTGTTATACTAGTCTGCCATAAACACAATTTTCCTTCAAAGACTGCAGACATTAAATGGAATGTCTGTATTTGCCTACAGAAAGGTGGGAGGCTCTAAACTGAGTTCATGTGAAGCATGGATTCCCCTGACTCCATAATACAATGGTGCCTCGCAAGACGATTGCCTTGCCGGATGAAAAACTCGCTAGATGAATGGGTCTGGTGAGTTTTTAGGTGCATCGCAAGATGATTGTTCCTATGGCCATTTTTCGCATGACGAATGCGCTTGCAGAGGCTGGCCCAGCACCATTTTTGAAGATCGCACCCCTTTCCCCTGCCTTCAGCAAGCCTCCGAACGGAAAAAGGAAAAAAAAAAGAAAGCCTTTTTCCGTTCGGAGCCTTACCGAAGGCAGGGGAAAGGGTGCGATCTTCAAAAATGGTGCTGGACAAGCCTCTGCAAGTGCTGCTCAGACGGACCCCGATGCTTCCCTTACACCATTGGAAGACTGGCGGGAGTCCCTCTGAGTGCCAAGCGGCGCTTGCAGAGGCTTGTCCAGCACCATTTTTTAAGATCACGCCCTTTCCCCCTGCCTTCAGTAAGGCTCCAAATGGAAAAAGGCTTCCTTTTTTTTTTTTTCCTTTTCCTTTTTCCATTTGGAGCCTTACTGAAGGCAGGGGAAAGGGGCACAATCTTCAAAAATGGTGCTGGACAAGCCTCTGCAAGTGCAGCTCACCACTCGGAGGGACCCCTGCCAGTATTCCGATGGTGCAAGGGAAGACCTGGGGGACCTCCTAAGGCAGCAATCTGGTGCTTCCACAGATCCCTAACTGGTAAGTGACTTTTTTTAAAAAAATCCATAGGAATGCATTAATTAAATTTCAATGCATTCCTATGGGAAACCACAGCTCACAAGACAAAAATATCACAAAACGACATTAACCCCGGAACGGATTAATTTTGTATTGCGAGGCACCACTGTACATCATAAATCATTTGTCCACAGTCTCTTATGTGCAGGATTTCTTCTTGTTAGAAAGTGCTCAAAGAGTCCAGGGTCAGGCTGCCTTCTATGCCTTCCACCCCAGTTGTCCCCTTGGTTTTTTTCCCCTGGACCACTCTAAGTAGCCATGCCAACTCCTATGATGCTACCAACCTTGCTGGATTTTCCAATGGGGGGTAGTGAAGGATGCCCAGAATGCCCCGAGGTCAGGGAAACTTCTAGAAAAGGCAAGTTGCAGAGAGGAGAACTAGGGTCTGAAGAATCTAGAAGGGAGAAGGACTGGATATGTCAGGTGAAGGAAGATGAGGCCAGGAGGGAAAAAGAAGAGGGAGTGACCTGAACGGACACACAAGAGTGGCCCCAAGTGGAGCTGCCTAAGGAAGTACAGTGGGGGCTTGACTTGAGAACTTAATCCGTATTGGAAGGCGGTTCTCAAGTCAAAAGGTTCTCAAGTTAAATCTGCATTTCCCATAGGAATGCACTGAAAACCATTTGATCCGTATCTGGTCTTTTCCGTCCATAGAAACTAATGGGAAGCTGCTATTCTGCCTTCGACCACTAGAGGGGGATATTTTGTTTCTTTTTTTTCTTAGGTCAAGAAAGGTTCAGGGAAGGCAGGGAAAATACAGTCCAGGCAGTACAGTACCAGGCAGTCCGAAGACTGTCTCCCAATCCACTCTCTAAACGCTGGGAGGAGTGAGGAAGCAGACAGGCACCCTTTTCACTGGCCAACAGTTAACTGAAAGTTCAAATTTTGCACTTTCCCTGCCTCCCACGTGGTTTTTTTTTCAGTTCTTAACTCAAATCTAAGTATGTAAGTCAAGTCAACATTTTCCTATGAGAGTGGTTCTTAAGTCAAAATGTTCTTAACTAGATCCATTCTTAAGTCAAGACCCCACTGTACTGCAAGCTTCAAGTTTTAGTTGACCATGGGGTGTTATCACCTTTATCCCACCTAGTTACAGCAGTGGAGGAGGCAGCAACAATTCAATTGCTTTTGCTTGTTGGAGATTAAGATATGAGCTATCAAATACATAGCCCCCTCCTACCACAGCACAGGGACAGAGACAGGGACAATTCTGAACCTCTAAAGATGTGCATGAATTGGCTGGACAGCTCAGTGGTGTCAGTATCTGGCTGCCAAACCAGAGCTTGGGAGTTTGGTTCCTCACTGTACCTCCTGCAAGTAAAGCCAGCCTGTGTGGCTTGGAGCAAGATGCACAACCCCAGGGCATTCATAGAAGAAAGGAATGGTAGGCCCTGAGTACTCTCTCCCTGGACCCTAAAAAGGATTGCTATAAGTCAGAACTGACTTGACAGCACATTACTATTATTAAATATATATAAGTAATTACTCTCTATCTCTGGGCTTGAGGACTGCCCAATAGTGGACTGGAAGATTCATATTGTAGTTGCAAAAGAAACCTTGATTCTGACCAGTGGACATTTTTGTGGGAGGCCCTCCTCATGCAGAACTTGGGAGGCACATACGGCTCTGTACAGTGAGCATCTTTTAAGATCAGGTGGGAGGAGAAGAATAAAAAGAAGGATCTGATGCCAATCAAAATGACCCTTTCTCCAGCAAGTGGCATTTCCATACCCATAAGGTAACATTGCTGATGTGAATGTTATGTATACTCCATTCTGTGCATTGCTCCAGGTTTGTTTCAAGAAATGCCTGCAGACTCTGTGAAGGTGGTTTTGTGGCAGCGCAGACAAGCACATCAGCTCCATAAGGCAGGCCTTGCCATCTGCAGAACTCTCTCATTAGCTCAGCCAGCACAGCTACTGTGTTTACTAAATGCTGCAGCTGCTGCCAAACTCTTCAGCAAATGAGAAGCCAAAACACACAGAAAATGCTAATTACTCCCCAAAACTATGTAGAACTTTTAATGCTCCTGTAAACCCATCTGTCCTTATACCCCTTCTTATTTTCTTTCACCTCATCACCCTGTAGAGCATCTCATCCACTCTCAATTTGCCTTCACTAAATTGGTACAACTTTGTATGCCAATAAAGACTTACTGCTTGTGCGTTAGGGCCCCTTTTATGTTTAGGTCTGATTTCCCCCTTTCAAGTGACACAGCAGTTTTCAAGCACAGCAGACATGAATGCACACAACAAGTCCAAACGTTCAGCCATCGTTCAGCTGTGTTGCTAAGCATAACATTTCCTTTAATTGTGCATGTGGTTTTGCTGTACAGTAACCCACTTCTCTGCTTAGAGAAACATGAGACCTTTTAGTATATGTGAATGTATCACCAGATGTTTCATGGGACCAAATTTCCAATAGACCTAGTTCTCAGTGAAGATTAGACAAATTAGGAAAGAATAGGTACAGGCCCAGCCCTACTATTAGGCAGAGTCAGACCACTACTTCAGGCAATAGGGATGGGAGACAGGTGAGATGAAGGATACTATTCTATCACCAGTTGTCTGCCAGTCCAATTAATTTTTACACATGGACAGGAAAAGGGGTGCTGTAGTCTCTTTTGCCTCTGGCAGCAAGGTATCTTAGGCCATCCCTACACAGTTTCATATCTAATATAAGTAGCTGAATAATTATTGTACCCAAGTGAAATTTTATGTACAGAACAGAGGTTGGAAATTTTGGATAGTACCTCTCAGAACTGCATACTGGTCCTGAACTCCCTAACTAACTAAAAGATTCTGTTTGCTGTAATCTAAAAGTACAAATTTTCCAGGCTCTGATACACAGGAGGAACATATTTCTTAATTTCTCCTAGTCATGTCCTGTTTGTGCCAGGTGGTTGATACATGTTACCCAGGCTAGAGAACCTATGGTCCTTCAGAGAGACTACAATTCTCATCAACTTCTGCCTATAAGCACAGGGATGATAGAATTAAAAGTCCTAAAACATTTAGAGAATATCAGGTTCCTTATTGCCTGTGTTATGGAAAAAGAATGCTGGGCTCATGGATCTTGGTCTGATCCAGAAAGGAACTTCTGAAGTCACATTCTTATATCCATTAACACAGGAATACTATACATCCCACTGAACTCAGGGACACTTATGTCTGTGTAGACACTTGTAGGACTGCATTGTTATATTCTTAAGTAAACTGCATTATGTAACTGCTTTTCACAACTCAGTTCATGTTGCAAAATCAGCACAAAGCTCATGTTTGTCCATGTGTATATTTTGTAGGAGAATATATTCCAATAAGCATAACCAGCTAACTGACCTATTTTGGGGCTAAAGAGGTGATGGTTGCTAACTTGGTCATAGTGAGTAGCTCTGTGACCAATTTAGCAACTATACACTCATCAGCCCAAAAAATGAAATTATCAGGCATGTTCATTTCCTAACACTGAGAAGAGTGGGTGTGTTTGTTTTGCTGTCTGTTGAGTGAACCCTTTGGTAAAACAAGAAAACAGAAAGCTACAAAGTCCTTCATTGTATCTAGTCTGACATACGTAGAATACATGATTCATTCCAAACATAAACTCTGGAAAGAACAGACATCCAGAGATTTTAAAATGTAAGGCAACAGCCCATGGGACAAAAGCAAACTAATCTGCAACATGTACATTGCTGTAGCTATAGTAAATTGAATGTCATTCTCAGAATATGTCCATACTCATGAAAACAAAAGCAGTCAAAAGAAAAAGATTCATCACTTTAATGTGTTTGTCAAGCTATCCCTTATAAGTCTAAAAAAGTACAATTCTTTTTTGACTAATGTTTCTACAATATCCACGTCCATGCTATTTCAATAGCACCATTACAAAGTCATCTTCTAGCAGTTATTCACTGAAAAAAAATCGTAGCCATTATCGCAATAATGAGTCCAGCTAGGATGAACATATCTTTTCTTTTACTTGCACATTTGTCTACCTATAACCTATTTCAATCCATTTCTGTATGTACAGTTCTCAGGGGGGAGTGCAACCTCTTTGAATTCTATGATTTAACGTGTCAGGATTAGAGATTGGTATGAATATAAAAATGAATCACTATTTTTGACGAATATAGCTGATTCATCATATATTTGTCAATCCATATTCATCAAATTTTAAGTCCCGACAAATACGACTTGATGAATATTTTCCCAGTTTTATTCACTGATTCGTCAATATTCGTTACCATTTGGGGGGCCTCTCTATGCCGTCTCTGAGCTTGCTGGTGCCAATCAGAAGATCTGGTACATCAGGAGATCCTGGATTGGCATGTTAGGCAGCCAATAGTGCTGCTGAAAGGGCTGTGGGGGGGGGGGGTTTAACTTTTACAGAGGATTTGTAAGTTTTTCCTCTACAGCCATTTCCCACTTCTGTTCTGCTTCTCTCCAGAGTGAGAGCAGTTGCTGTTAGATGGTGCTTGTGTGGTACTTGCTTGCTAGTGTGGCTGTGCTTTTTTCACTTCTGTGGCAGCAAAGCAGACACTTCTTTTTTGTTCATTTTATTTCATTTATTTAATTAGTAGAACTTTACTGGGAATTTGGGGAGGGATTTCCTCAGCGGATTTCAGTTAGCTTAGGCTACTTCTTTTTTGGAGGCTTGTGTTCACAGTGTGGGGGGATTTGTTGTGTGACTGTGGAATCCCTTTCCCAACAATATTTAATTCCTGTGGTTGTGTGTGTCTCACTCTGAGACTTAGTTGGCAGGGCTTTAAGTTTAAAAAACTTCGTTACTTTTGGAGGCTTGTATTAACTTATGTCTCTTCAGGCACAGTGGGTGGGTGGGGGAATTTGGTGTGTGACTGTGTGGGCCAAATACCTCAGTGTCCGATGGGGCCACAATCTACTTTGCTGCCAATTGCCTCAGTACCTGATGGGGCCAAAAAGTCTACTTTGCTGTCATGTGCCTCAGTGCCCGATGGGGCCAAACTCTGCCTCAATGACAAATACCTCATTGCCTCCTGGGGGCAAACTCTACATTACTGCCAAATGTGATGATGCTGAAGACAAACTCGACCTCAATGCCTCATTGCTCTGTGTGCCTGCCAGAGCCAAATCAAGCTCCCTCAGTGCCACCTGCTTCAATGCCACGTAGTAAACTATCCTGGGGGGGACCCAATTTGTGGGTGAATAACTCAGATGTCCAATATCCAATATTTACCAAACTTAGCAGACATGTTGGGGAAAGACATAGGAAGCTTCGGTGTGATTTAGGATTCTCTAAGTACCTGGGGGGACATTTATTGGGTGTGTCTTCCTTGTGACTGTATAATTCAGGGGTCTGTTACACGATGTTCACCACACTTGCTGGACTTGAAGAAAACCATCTTAGGAATCTTCCATGCAAATTTGGTGTCTAGCTATTTGGGGGCCAGTTTTATAGCATTTTAAAGTGAAAATGAATTGACAAATCGATTCATCAATTTGTCATTTTGTCAATGAATCGATTTGTCAATTTGTAAATTTGTATTCATTGATTCATTAACCTTGACAAATCATGAATCACAACAA
This sequence comes from Pogona vitticeps, assembly GCF_051106095.1. NCBI lineage: Eukaryota > Metazoa > Chordata > Lepidosauria > Squamata > Agamidae > Pogona > Pogona vitticeps. Next base: position 323,066,931 of record NC_135783.1, on the reverse strand, counting down.
ATCACTCCTTTTTTAAAATTCATCCCCATCTCTAGTCAGGACATAAAAAAATCATCTGGTCATTAGCAGGTCTGAAAATTACGTAAATTCAACCTCAGATGAACAACAACACATAGTACACCATGTCATGATTTATTTTACAAAAATCAAGCCAAAATAGAGAAGGCATGTGTGAAAAACTAAATACACCTTATGATTCAATAGCTTCTAGAACCACCTTAAGCAGCAACAACTTGAAGTAATCATTTTCTGTATGACTTTATCAGTCTCTCATATTGTTGTGGAGGAATTTTGGCCCACTCTTCTTCACAACATTGCTTCAGTTTATTGAAGTTTGCAGGCATTTGTTTAGGCACAGCTCTTTTAAGGTCCCACCACAGCATTTCAATCTGATTGAGGTCTGGACTTTAACTGCGCCATTGCTACACCTTGATACTTTTCTTTTTCAGCCATTCTGTTGTAGACTTGCCAGTGTGCTTGGAATCACTGTCCTGTTTCATGACCCAGTTTTGGCCAAGCTTTAGCTGTCAGATGGATGGCCTCACATTTGACTCTAGAATATTTTCATATATAGAAGAGTTCATGGTCAACTGCTAAAAATTCAGCTTTTATAGAGGTGGTCACACTTGCTGATGATCAATTACTCAACGGCATTTAGTTAGCAGCACTTAGCTGCTGTTTTGCTTCTTAATTCCTATGGAGAGCAGTAAGAGTGTACTTAGTTTTTCTCATATAGTTTCTCCATTTTGTCTTTATTTTGGTAAATAAGGGCCATTGGAAGGGTCATCGTGCACCACTTTCTGTCCTCTGCAGCACTAATCATGTGACTAATTTCAAATCCAGTGTTAGATCTGGTGCACAAAGAAGATCCTGTTTGGAGGGTGACACTGAAAAGATCACTCTTATACAATCACACAACTCTTTTTCCAGCCTGAGTGTTTGGTTCTTAATAACATAAGCCAAGGGAAAATTTGGAATGTTTTAAAATTAATTCACAAATGTTTGGCCGTGGAAATGGGGAGATTGATTTGTTAACTGTGGCAGAAGAAATAATTTGGTTCATTGAACTGTCAATTAATTTATTTACTTACTTAAACAAATTGTTATTTTAAATGCATTATGGGATTTAGAGAGAATGACATGGAGTTGTCACTACTGATACAGTACTGTAGTGCCACTTTTTTTTTGTAGCTTAATAATCAAATTATGAATTATCATACTTAAGTTACACAAATTTGTCACCTTTGAGTTAAATTTGACAGTAATCTTTTTGTCATTTTAAAGTTGCCCTTTCCAACCTCTCTCTTATTTTTCTGGAGTGGCTACAAGTCTAATAATACAATATTTGGCTGGAGATGGTGGTGTTCAATATGCATAGAAACCCTTGGGTTGGAGAAGGTTGTCTTAAAATATGATAAGATTTTTCATCTGAAAACCTGTTCACTTATGTTCTGTCATTGATCTTCATTACTCTTCTTCTCTTTTCACTCAGATAACATGTATACTGTTTGCTACCCTTTCAAACACCATGGATAGCTAAAGGTTAATAAAGAATTATGTTTTTATCAAGTTAGAGGACCCTGATGCACCAATAAGTGGCTGGCTACAAAGAACTGTCAGTGAATCAGAGATGAATTTGTAATCAGCAATGCTTTAAGTGTTTACAGCATTTTTCTGCACAGCTGAACAATTATATTCTCTCTGTCTCCCTACTAATTTAGAAGCAAAAAGGCTGATGTTAGCAGTGGTGGGCCAGGCTTATCCTACCTGCTCTGAGCAAAGGAATTTCTGCTACAAAAGAGAAAGTTGTTTGATTTTCCAAGATACTGGATTAAATGACCTTGAGATCCTTTCCACCTCTGTCATTCTGCAATTCTGTGTTGTCTATTTCCTGCATCGGCAGAGGATTGGTCTAGATGACACTTTCCTTCCAACTTTAAATTTCTTCTATGAATTCACTGCCCATCCTTCTGCACTGGTGATCTTTAAGGAACCAAATGAATTCACTGATTGTCAGGATCACCCATGAGTCCTTGCTGATGTTAAGAAGAGAGGATGCCATCCTGACTATGCTGGGCACATTTGTGGATGTACAGGTGTAGAATCTTCAGACATATCTTGCGCATACAGTATATGCATTTAGCCTCTTAGGCAAGGGGCACAATTTAGGATTAGCATTAGCATTGAAAACTTCATTAAGGTAATATGGAGACTGTAAACTAACCTTAAATTGTTAAATTACTGTCTGAAATCCAGTTAGCACAACTATGTTATAACCTGGCACTGTCAATTTTTATTTTAGTTTAATTTAAATCTTTCTGTTCCCTCTTTGTCTCCCAAGAGACCCTTTTGCTCCAACAGCCTTGGGGTGGGGGAGGTTTTAATACTGAATAAACACTGACAGTGAGTGACAAGGTGATTCTGTGATAATTCATCATTTGATCATTGAATTATATAACCATATTATAACCTGGTCAAAAGTTCTTTATTATTACAAGATTTTAATATATCTTGGCACATCTATGCAACTTGGGGAAAACAGTGGTGCCTCGCAAGACAAATGCCTCGCAGGACAAAAACTTGCAGGACAAATGGGTTTGGCAATAGGGTTGATGACTCACAAGACAAATGTTCCTATGGCCGTGCTTCGCAAGACAAATGTTTTCCATTTTTTGTTCCTGCCTCATGTTTACTGATTTTTAAATGTTTTTCTATGATGTTTAAAAAGTTTAAAAAGTTTTTTGATTGAATTTTTTAAATCATCTGCACAATATGTATGGCTTTAAAGAGCACTTAATAAACCCTTTGTAAACCAAATTTGACTATGTTCTGATTTTTTTCCCCATAGTAATGCATTAATTAGATTTCAATGCATTCCTATGGGAAAACGCATTTCGCAAGATGAATTTTTCGCAAGACAGCATTAACTGCGGAACAAATTAAATTCATCTTGTGAGGCACCACTGTATGGTTCTCTTTTACTAGAATATTTTAATGAATCTTGGTTTTCTGCGTATTGAGAATATGTCATGAAGAACATGCAGTGTTCCTCTACATCCTGTTTATCATGACATTCTGTAATTCAATGTATCTTTCCTGGATTTGCTGTTATCAAATGTGCTTTGTCTGCTAGTTGACTTGCTACCAATATGTAATCACTGCAGGCAGTGACATATCAAAATTTTTATACTCATTGGTTCCTTAGGTAAAGAGTATTTAAACAACACCTACTACTACTACCTCATCTTCTTCCTCTTCTTTAATTTTTCATCCTCTGGTCCTATTGGAGGCAGAAATAATCATGGCTACCATTAATTTAGCTATACAGTTAAAGTAAAATCAGTCTTTGTACATACATTGCAATTTGGCCATATTCTTTTCAGCTGAAATCTAGAGGGATACAGGAATAAACTACTGAATACATACAAATTTAGATACTTCATAATACCGACCATGTATACTGCACAGAAGCTAGAAATTAATTTGTAATTAATCCTGGGATGAATTACTGAAATATGAAAGTTTACTAGATCAAAGTCAAAGCCTGATATATAATTAAGAATTACAAACATTCTGCTACGAGTCAAATTAACTTTGAGTTTCAGCAGCATCTGTAATCCACTTCAGAATATTCAAATAGCAATGCTCAAGAGACAGAGTAAGCTCCAGTCCTCGTAAAGACCCACCTTATTTAAAAGGAAAATCACAAGATAAATTGTTGGTAGGGAGCCAAATACTGCCACACTAGAACCAGGTGGAAAAGAAGACTCAGAGGGAGCTACTCTACTTCCTGATTTCATTTGGGGTGGGGAATGCAACTGAAGAACAGAGCTTGAAACTTAATTTTGTTAAAGAAAATGGTTGCATTGCTTCTCAGCAGCCATGCTACTATTATAATTATCCTTGTTCCAATCTCTGAAGTAATCTATTGTGTTGCATGTTATTAACATGTTGCATTATCAGAATGCCAGAAAAATGGAAAGAAATACACTGTGGTTCAAGCTAGAGGCAAATTCTAATACTGCACTTTGCAGATAATTGCAAAGAAGAAGAAAGAAATATAAAAAATATAGACAAAACCAAAGCAGACTTCTTTTGCTACTGATGTCTGAGGACTGGTACGGCAATGGCATAAAACCTTTAAAAATCCTGTCAAAATGGCTTTAAAAATGCTTTTAAATGCCCTTCATACTCTAATGACTTGTTGCATTACTTCTATTGTTACTTTGTAACTACCCTATAATTCATTACCCCAAATGTAACTAGTGTATTAACTTACAATTATGTTATTTATTTATTTACTTAAAATACTGATACCTAATCTTCCTCCTGAAAAAACACCAAGGTGGCATACAATATTAAATGTAAACAATATTAAAACTGGAAAGGGAGATGAAAACAAAAATATTTTAAAAAGAGAGAAAATATAAGAAAGAAACAGCAGCCCATCTCTTAGGCATCCAGTTACTGAGAAAAAGCATGACTGAAGATTAAAATCAAAGCTCAGCTGAAGAGAAATAAACATTCTGCAGCCTGCTAATAAAATAACAAACTGTTTGTTGCTGAGGAAACCTATTTAAGGATAGTGCAGATGGAAAAAGAACTCTACACTTTGTCACAAAAGACTCTAGAGCTGGCTTCCATGCTTGACAGTCTGCTGCTCTGTCTAGCCAAGATGGTGGATTATTCCCTGGGCAGTTTACAAGTTTTTAAATTATGCAAGCTACACATTCTTCCCCCCCCCCCCTAAAAAAAAGAGAGCTGGGCGTTCAATTGACCAAACTGGAAGGATCAAAGTCTAAGTCAACCAACTGAGTACTGCAGTTTAACCACTGTGCCACAAGGCTTCTAAACAGATCTAGAAACACACCCATCTGTCTGTTTTTTGCTCCACACCACTGGTGGAGATAATGTGTTGTTGCTCTGTGTGGCAAAAAAAAAAAAAACTGTTACAGCGACTGGCTAAAAAGAAAGAAAAATCTCTAGAATGAAATGCACATTGGAGCTGTTTGGTTCAAAAGAACAGGAAGGAACAGCAATCTCCTTGGTAATATAATTCCACCTTGTACTTGCAGGATAGAGTTGCCTGAAAAGTACAATAATTTCATGGATGCACAAGCAGAGAAACTGTAAAAATATTCTGACAAAAGGAGGTCTGAGGTGATCTGTCACTTGTCAGCACTGGATTTACCATCAATTAGGTGGCCGCTGAAGGAAGCTGATTCTAGCATCAGAAAAGGACAGTAAATTAATCCTTATTTAATCTGTTATTATTGTTGTATTTCTAATGGCTAGAAAGGAGAGATGTGCCTGTGTATCTTCCCATCTCTGATGCTAAAATAACTTGAATAACTCTGAAAACTTCCTACAATGCAACAATTACAATAGAGAAATATACACACCCTTAACTCTCAGGTAAACTAATGTTGCCATGTTGGCTCCACAGAATGCAAACTAGAAAACCATATTCCTGTTTCTAAACACTTCCCTTTGGATAGGTTACATGACGAAGATGTATATAGGACCAAAAGCTCTACAAACAGCCTTTTGAAATTTAAAAAAAAAAAGGGAGAGCTGGAAGTTAGCTAATTGGGTCTTGACTAGTAGGGTCAAATTTTCAGATTTCCCTTAATCAGAAGCTGGTTTCCCCTTTGAAGACCTCTGTCAAGAGCCTGGCCTCATAAGTCCTCTCTCGTAAGAGAATGTTTACTGAAAGCACTTGGGATGGGAAGAAGAAACTACTCCATGCTTCTGTAATGCAGAAACACTTCAAATATGTTTAAGAAAATTGTATGTTAATTCCCTGGAGAAACATGGCGAAATGCCCCCCTTTCTGGAGGACTATCATTCCATTACCTACTTTAATACAAGCCTGTTTTGTTGTGGTGGTTGTTGTTTTTTAAATGAAAACCTTGTCTTTTGACTCTGCATCAGTGACCATTCATTGGCCTGCAACCTTCTAGGCATTAAGCGACAACAATATTTCTACTTTGGAATACTCTTGCAGGTAAGCATCTCCATGTATGCTCAGTTCATAACGCACTCATTATTTTTCTTTTTCTTCAAAAGCAGAAATAGTTTGAATATGCCTTATAAAACTACAGTATTGTAATTTCCTGGAGATACAGGGCAAAATGTCCCCCTTTCTGGAGGACTGCTGCTCTATTTCTTCTTTTAAAGCAGGGGTGTCCAACCTTTTACCTTCCCTGGGCCACATTAGAAGATAAAAAATTGGTTTGGGCCGCACATAAATTTGGTTTGGGCCGCATGGGGGGGGCAGCCCTAGCTGTCCTCCGCAGCCCTGCTCCAAGCTCGCTTACCGGCAGCTGCGATCTCTAACAGCAGAGGCTGCCAGCTTCGACTCCGGTGCTTTATGGGGCCGGGAGGGAGTCAACCTATCGACGGGGATGGCGCAATGCAGTCATACAACCCTCCTCTCCCCTCCCCTTCCACTCCTTCCTTCCTTCCCTCTCCCCCCCCCCCCCCGGTTGTGACATGCCCTGGCTGCAAGTGCTGGCAGTGTAACTTGAAACTTTGGAATTTCTTTAAAAATAAAAAATTGCACTGGGCTGCATTATGAGCTGACCTGGGCTGCATGTGGCCCACGGGCCGCAGGTTTGACAAGCCCGTTTTAAAGCATGCCTGTTTTTTTTCTCTTTGAAGTAAACATGTCAACTTCTGTGACCTTTCATTGTCCTCTGAAGCAGTGGTCCCCAACCTTGGGCCTCCAGATGTTCTTGAACTACAACTCCCAGAAGCCTTCACCACCACCTCTGCTTGTCAGGATTACTGGGAGTTGAAGGTCAAGAACATCTGGAGGCCCAAGGTTGGGGACCACTGCTCTAAAGATCTCCCTTCTTGGCCCACGAAACTGAAACAATGTATCTGCTTCAGAATGTATGGAGCCTGTTCCATGCATGTTCAGTTTATACCAAGGTAGTTGTTCTTCCGTTTTGAACGCTCTTTTTGAAGATCAATATTTCAGCTACTGCAATCTGGATTCCTTCAAAATAAAATAAGTGAGTGGGCCAACCATTATTTTTCAAGATAAACAAGACTGGTCTATTCAATGTATTTATTCTGTTTTAACTCTGAGGATGTTTCAAAGTAGTTTGTTTTTGCATTGGGGGAAACAGTTTTGCTATTCAAAAAAATTGTAACTTGAAAACTCTTTGCCTAAACTTTACCAAATGTGGCACCCAACAAGAGGAGGCCACCTGCTACAACTGTGCCAAATATGGTGCTGATCTGAAGTCAAATTTCAAAGATACAATTTTTTGTTTGGACTGCCCCTATTTTTCGAATAGCCTTGTAGAATGTCGATTTGCTCTGCCAGCACAATAGTATCATCTTCAAATATTTGAAGTGTTAACACATGGCAGATAGCGCAAGCTTGTTTTTTCTCTCTCCAGAGACTAGGACTGAAACTGCAATGTTGCAGTAAACCAGAGAAAATATATTTGTTACAGGTCGGCTGTAGGCAGGCATGACCCCACTTGTAATAAACGACATATTGTAGTGCTTTTTTCTACATTTCAAAGCAAAGTGTGCTGCTTACATACCACCCCGTAGTGCTTAAAGCACTCTCTGGGCAGTTTACAATGTAATTATGTAGGCACATTGGGTACCCAATTTACCAATTTCAGAAGGACAGAAGGTTGAATGAACTTTGAGCCTGGTACCTGGGATTGAACCTGGGTTATGAGCAGAGTTTTGACTGCAGTACTGCAGTTTAACCACTGTGCCATGAAGCTTCTGTTTTAATCGATATACTCTGATGTGGGTGGGTGTGCTAGAGTCATGTTAGGGCCTTAACACAAGACCACATTATGGGAGCACCATTCTCTGTTTTTATTTTTAAAAAGGGGCATTATGCACATCTTCAGATGGGGAATATTAAGTACAGGTTTAAAAAAGGTATTAGTCCTGCGAATGGCAGCACAGAGGAAAATATTTGAAGACATTGGCTGTTAGAGATAGAGCAAGGGAGGTGATGTACAAGAGAGGTGGGGAATGGGCAGGCAGACAACTGGCAGAGGTGGTCCTATAGTGCCCCAAAATGTGGAGTATCTGTAGGAATCAGAGCAGAAAAGAACCAGATGGGGGCATCATTTTGAATTGAAGTGCAGCTTGGCATCACATACTATGACAGGAGTTGCTGTAAATGCATCCTGGTTTTTCTAGAGAACATAGTGTTGGCCTAGGGCCCTACACAATGAGTGCAAATGGCAAAATAAGAAGAAAAAAAAGAAGAGGAGGAGATTTCAACTGTATTTCAGGAGGAATTTCCCAATGGTGAGAGTTGTTGCATATCACAATGGACTGCCTCAGAAGGCGGTGCACACTCCTTCATTTGAGGTTTTTAAACAGGTTGGATGGGCCATCTGTCATGGATACCCTTAGCTAGAGATTTCCTGTGTGGGTGGCAGCTGGATAGATGGTCCTTGGGATCCCTTCTGACTCAATAATTCTATTAATTCTAATAATACTGAGAAATTCACCTCAAAAAGGGTGCAGAAATTAAGACATTCTATTTTCTTTACTCAAAGGAACTTCCACTATCAGTTTGGTTTCTGCTTTTATTTCTTTAAATTTTTGTCTCATTTCATTCTAAGCACGCCATAAGCCACCACATAGAGATGGCAATTAATGGGTTTGTCTGGATTGTGAACAGTGTATATGGATCAAGTGTCTTCCATTTGCTATGCTCTTTCTCATTTAACCAAGAATTGATGTGTCTCTTGCTTCCCTGCACTAGGAATAATTGCTCCACAAATATCTTCAACATATTTAAATGACTGGTCAGAGAAGACAATGAGGAAATTGTAGTGTGTCATCTACTGTAGCCAAAAAAGCTCTGTCTTCTTTTATGGATTTGCCCTTGGCACAAGACAACTTAAGTATGCCTGTATTACCTTGATCCAGACACCCAAAGTAACAGAACAATACGAATGATGTTTTCCTTCATACCAAAACAAGACCAGCATATTCTTGCAAAAGCCATTTAAAAATGTCTACCATGTTTCTCAAAATATGTGGTGTAAAAGGTTTCTACAATCCTTTCTGCTCAAAAAATGTGAGGCACATCATGGGAACCAAACAAACATAGGCATACCCTGGATGGAACACGTGGGCCAAAATCCTGTTGCATAGTGCAAGCCAAATCATAGCTTATGAACTGTTCTTCCATAGCCTGCATGTGTAAATCACAGTGGGGATGCTTTCTTTACCAGGAAGGAATGAGTTGAAAGTTATGGTTTGGCTAACATTAACCAACAGGATTTGTGCTGTTATGTCACACATGTGGTGGATGGTGAGATCCCTGCATAGCTCTAATGATTTTCCCCCCCCCCCCAAAAATTAACAGCTTATAACTTTGGCTACTGATAGAGGCTACCATGGATAAATTGATCTACAAATTAATAGGCCTGAGTCAGCCTACAAATTGAAACAGAAAGCCACTTCCCCAGCTCCAGTCACAAGCTGTCTCTGTACAGGACATAGGCTAAGTTAATACAGTGGACCCTCGACTTACAGACAGCTCGACTTACAGACGGCTCGACTTACAGACTTCTCTGGCTGCAAAATTTAGATTCGACTTGCAGCCAGAGAATTGACTTACAGACCAGAAAAAAACCAAAATGGAATAAAAATAGAATAAAAACCACTGGTTATGGGATTAATCGGTTTTCAGTGCATTGTAGGTCATTGGAAATTCGACTTATAGACTTTTCGACTTGCAGCCACCATTCCAATACGGATTAATTCCTTAAGTAGAGGGTCCACTGTATGTTGAGATTTAAAGTTCAGTCAACATTCAGCTCAGAAAAGATCTCTTTGGATTCTGGACTTACCCCGCTCACATGTTCTTCCCCAGTAACCTGTCCCAGTGCAGTCACAGATAAAGCGGTTCCAGCCATCCTTACAGACAGCATTGTTCTTGCAGGGGTAGCTGTCACACTGCTTGGAGTTGACCCGGATACAGGAAGACTTGACGCCAGCAGCATTTTGCTGCTCTGCCAGCTGCCGGATGTTCTTACTCCGCCCGTCAATAAAGAGGTCTCGGATGCAGCCCACGTAGCCGTAGTTCAGCATGGCTGTCCAGAGCTCAGTAGGGAGAACGAGACCTGCCCGATTTTCTGGCAGTCCTCCAAGGTACATATCCCCTTCTAGGTCCAGGATCTCACTCTCCCCACTAGCAGTGAAGGGGGTCCGTCTGCTGTTCACAGATATGGTACCTGAAATAAAGAAATCATATTAAGCAATGGCCCTACTGGGAAGCTAACTCTTTGTATGGGTTGAGTCTTAGTGAAAGAGGATGGAAGGCTTCAGTTGAGGATCAAACTAGACAACACACTTAGCATCTTTCTAGAAGAGGTGGTTTCTCAGGTGTCAAAAGATTTCTGAGAGCAAGGATTTCCCTCACTTGTCCATCGGACAGAACACTGTTTTGTGACTGATCATTGGAAAGTAAAGGATTCATTTGCAGGTCTGAGTCCCACTGAAAGAAGGCAAAGAAGTTAAGTGCATTGAATACACAAACACCCCACACTTACCATCTAGTTGAAGGGTAGGGAAAAAGTGAGCCTCCAGAAGTTGCATTGCAGTTCTGAAGGTTAGGCACTAGTATCCATGCAGGCTAGAACTGAAATAAGTTCAAGACCAACACCTGGAAGGCTGCACTTCATATACCATAAGATAGCACCTTGATACAAGAACAGTGTGTCCTGAAGGGCTCTGATGTCCTCTACCAAAGCTATTAGGCAACACAGAACCACAATAATAATATTAATAATAAATTGTAGGACACATGAGGACATCTACCCAGTCTATTGTGATGATGCAGGAACTTCAAAGGGCTATTTTTACCCATGACCTTGGAAGCTCCTGCATCAAACTATATCACAGTTTGATACAAGAAGATTTGGGAAGAGAAGCAGGAGATATTTTTTTCCATTAAAAAAAGGTACTGCATTGAGACAGCCTGGTTTTGTTGGAATTCTTAGGAGTTCACATACTGGTATTCTGATTACACCAGTTTGTAGTGCAATTCCATAGATTCATTAAACGCTGACATACTGCAACATATTGGAATCTCAGAGCTTTGGTGTATGTTTTATCCTACATTTTAGCACAGTTTGAGCACAGCTTAATAATGCACCTCTCTTTGAGAGGAATACAGTAGCCTGCAATTATTCAAATTATAGTGAGGCACCAAGAATACAAAGGAGGTGGAGTCTACTGCCTAGTGGCAGAGCACATCCTTTCCATGCAGGAAGTTTCAGCAGAGCTGCCAAGAGGAAAAAAACAGCTTAGCCTTCAGTATTGGTCCCAATCCAGCAGGGTTACACTTCTGCTCCTACAGCTGAATGATTGGAGGGCAATGAGGCCCAGACTAGAGCCCTCTTTGAGATTTTTCAAGCTCCCCTATGGCTGTTCCTTCCCCATCTTCTTCCAGTTGGTCTGCGAAAGAAGGGAAAGGAAGTGCACTGCTTATTAGCAGTGTCAGAGCAAAGAAGGGAACCGAATTACATGATACACTTGTGTGACTGTCTGCTTGTCATGTTGAAGACCACTGATGTACCCTGTGCAGCCCCCTCCCAGATGTTTATTCAGGTAGGGGCCTAAGCCAGCAGAAGTAGATAAGGGAGAGAGGAGGAGGGGTGGGAAAATATGTGGTGTGTGAGCACATCCTTTAAGTAATGGATGAACAGAGTGTTATAAACTTCATCTTCAATAGTAACACCATCTTCTAGTTTATTGTTGGAATTATACTCCCTCCGTAATCATGGCATGTTTCACATTTTCCTTCTGTGTGTCATGCAACTTCATTATTCTCGATCAATCATTTACATTTATTCTCTTTTGATTTTTCCATTGCAGCTTATTATCATCTTTCAAATGCTGAAGAGTATTCCGTGCTTTTCCTACTCCAAATTCTAAATAAATCCTTCTAATTTATTGTAGCTGTGAATAGCTTCGGGTCATCTCCGATTACTCTCTCTTCCAGCGGGGCGAAAAACAGAATTGTATTTGCATACCCCAGATCTAAAAGTTCCCCATACGTTTAGATTCAGTGTAGAATCTAAAATTACTCGACTCATCCAAACCGCGACACAAGTTTTCTAGGGCCAGGAGTGTGCAGCTTTCCCAACTACGTAAACAGATATTACTATTTTGAGGCTTCCCATTGCTTTGAAAAGGTCCAACCAAACCCTCTCATCATTCCCTTCTCGTCCTGCTTTAAAACTGATGATATTAATGATGTATATTGTATTTTCGATCCCTGTAAAAAGAGTCAGACTTTACCAAATCTTTTAAAACAAACAAACAACAAAAACTCTTTGCAGCAGCATAGGGCCAGACTAGCAATGGGCAATTTACAACTGTGATAAACTTAGAATAGACATGGATAAAATGATTTCTGCTTGCGCAGGAGGAAAATAAATTGCTTTATTCTCAGGCCATACCAAAATCCAGCTCCTCTGGCTGCCGTAGGACATAATGAAAAACATGACTGGACTTTGAGTCCCTGCACTTATTCTTCAGGAATCCTCCACCTCTCAGCACACCCGTTCTTCTAGAACCAACATGGTTGTTCCTGCAATCCAGGCAGCACTAAGGACTTGGAACAGAGCTTCCTCATGCTTAAGAACTCTCTGCTCATGTTATCAAGTAAACCCAAATAGAGTTTATGTTGTCACCAAAAATCGTGCACAGCAAAATCCAGAAAGAAGGCTGAGGTTTGTTCTAAGATGACGATTTCCCCAGAATTTTATAAAAAAAAACAAACAAACCAAAACCAAAACTAGTAGCAAAATACCCAGAAACACTGGAAAAAGTGACATGCTTTGTAAATCTCTCTGCAGGCATCCCATTCTTACTTGAATAAGGTGCCTTTAAATCCAGTTCTTACTTTCAGAGCAATCATACTTCCTAGACAAAATATTTTTACCACTTGCTTGTCATGCCAGTTTCTGAATCAACCCAATGCCCACTGCAGTTTAAAGTCACATGCAGTGTTTGTTGCTTGCTGCATTAGAAAAATCACTTAATCCTATTCTTCAGGAATTTAAAAATGTTTGTGCTAATATGCCTCCCTTTCCCACTCCATACCTGATCTGCCATCTCTCTGAATATCAACGTGATACCATTCTCCATCATTAGCTTTTCTCTGAGTGGCCTTCACTTTGACTGTTCCAGAGCCCATGTCGAGAAGGAGGTAAAGGTTCCCATCTAAGAGTTCCACTGCAAAGAAATCTACTTTGGTATTCTTCTGGCTTCTGGAATCCTTCCTTTCTTGAGGTTTACCATGGGTGAAGAGTATAAGGCCGTTGGGTTCTGTGGTGCGGAAGTCAAAGGAGATAGACCCCATCCTCTTGGTGTTCCACTTAGGCAGGCTAATATAGGCCTCAGGTGTCTCGAAGTTGATGGGGTCCAGTGTGGCTACATTCTCGCATGTGAACTTTACTTCCCCATAGATTTTCATTTTTGTATCACCAATCCTTGCCAAGCGAGACAGCTCCAGACGGATGTCATTATTCTTATAAACAACCTGTCAGGGACAAAGTAAAATACCATATATCAATCCAGAAAATAATGCATGCTTCAGAAAGATGCACCCAAAGAACCTCTTAGAAGTATGGTAAGACTGCGAGACTCCAGACCAGGATTATTGCAGTCATGGGTGTTCTGTACCAACCTGAGACCACTGCAAAAACAGAAGAGAACATCCAAGAAATCCAAGTACCCAGTGCCAACTCCCTGTGGGGGGTGGGGCATCACAGTGGCTAAGACAACCTCTGAGTGGGCACACCTCCTTGCTAGTGCTGAGACTCATACATTCTTTAGCTGGAAATAATCCATAGAAATCATTCAGGAGTGAAGAACTGAGATGCTCCTGGTCCTTGTCCTGCTCCCATTGCTCACCCAGAAAAGACAGGTGAACAAGCACTAACCACAAAGAGCATCAAAGATCAGCAGTGGGATGCCTGCTAAGGCACTGCCCAGGGTGGGCGTCAGACACAGCTGATAATCTACATCAGCCCTGCAAATATTACAAAGATGCTCACTGAAGATTCTTCTATTTGATATAGCATGGCACATTCCCTGTGTTAGAGATATGAAAATATCTGTTTCAGTTTCTTACAATTCTCTGATTGTATATTATTTTATTTTTGGATTTTAAATATAGGGGACTACAAAAATGCCCCCACAACCTTCACGTTGCCTGCTTCTGGGGGGGTAGATGTTTTGTTTTATGCATGGAAATCTGGGGCATTTGCTATATTTTTCCCCTAATGTAAAAAATTATTTACATGTTTGACCCAACTAGACTTTCTCTGCATTGATTAATACATTTTTGTGCATATGTTTGGTCAGTTTCAAACCAGCCATTCTTAATGGGGACCACGGCACATTTGAAAGGGGCCACAGCCTGGAAACCATTCTTCACACACCTTATATGTTTGTTAAGTGGCTTATAAAATCTTAAATCAAACTCTGTTTCTTTCATATTGTCATGCCTAAAAAAAAAAAAAAAAGAATGCTTGTTTTAAACCGTGTGCATGTTATACAGGGAGCCTCAAAGCACAGTGGTTAAACTGCAGTGGTGCAGTGAAGGCTCTGCTCATAACCTGAGTTTGATCCTGGACTCAGGTAGCTGGCTGAAGGTTAACTCAACCTTCTATCCTTCTGAGGTCAGTAAATCGAGTACCCAGCTCACTTGCAGGGCAATGTGTGGCATGCATAATGAAATTGTAAACTGCTCAGAGAGTGCAACCATATGCAACAGTATATAATCAGCACATTTTGCTTTGCTTTAAAGTGTTCACTGTTTCGTGAGTGTTTTCTTCCTCTAACATGCCCTGTCAAGTGCAGCAAATGTGTGAATTCTCAAAACAAGAAGACTTTCTCTACACAATGACTCCAGGAAAATGGGGAAACACCTGCTTTGATCAAAACTGCCAAATCAGATTAACACTTTTCCATTCTTACATCTTGTGTTTAGAATTTTGGTATTGCATTTTCAGAGAAACTGGTGTGCTGGTACATCAGCCATCCCCTAGTTGGCTGTCCACATGTTTGTAACTACAATTTCCATCTTCCTCAGCCAGTACGATCAGTGGTGAAAAATTATGGAAGCTGTATTTAAAACATCTGGGGGGGGGGGTCAGGTTGGCTAAGACTTGTGTGCTCATCCATCCCAGTCAGAAAGTCCATGTCCTTACCAGCACTGAAGGTGCTGAATCCTCTGCACTGAAAGGGCAAGCTAGTAAGAATATGCCCTGACTTCATCTCTTGTTTTATTATGTAATATATCAAAGAGTGATTCACTTGCTTTGCTTAAGGCAGTAAACTAAACAGCCATCTCCTGATGCACCAAGTGGCAACTCATGTTTGTGGCTGAAAATCAAGATCCCCAGTGTTTTGATCTCAAAGAAGGTCTCTGAACTTGTTATTTCTGGTGGTTGGAGGTGGGGCACACACGTCAACAAAGCAGCAGCAAGTTCTCCGCATTACATTGCTTTCTCCTTGAAAATAACTGATTTGAATTTCAAGCACATTAGGAATCTCGGATTTCATACATTTGTATCCTTTGTCACCACCTTTGTCACCATAGGTTTATTGTCTTCCGTGGCATTCAAGCACCACTTGATCAATATGGAATATAGGAATAGATCTTAAATAACCTACTGCAGTGTACTGGAGAAAATGCTGGATTATACTCAAGATACTCAATACAGTGTCCTGCTCAACCCTAAAGTTCAGTGGCTACTTTTGGCCAGATTGCTAACTCCAAGTTTAATCTACTTCCTACAGCAGTGGTGGCAATAATATAGGATAGTTCTATATTCACATTCTGGCTTTGCTGTCTCGCCACCCAGGCCAAGCCTGAAATGGAACACAGTGGTACCTTGACTTACGAACACCCCAACATATGAGCAATTTGACTTACGAACAGCTCCGTTCACAAAATTTTGCTCTGACTTGCGAACGGAGCTTTGACTTATGAACAAAAAAAGGTAGGGGAAAAGGGAATGAAATGTAAATATACTAACCGCTGGTGGCGAAGAGGCTGCTTCTTTGTAGCTCTTTCGCTCCAACGGTTCAGGAGAGGGATGTGGCGACAGGGGTGGTCCAGCATTGGGAGGCATGAGCCTGGCCGGGGTGCTTTGGCCGCCCGCCTCCCGGCTCACCTCCCGCTCGCTCTTCGCCACCCTCTGCGGACCAATGCTGCTGCTGGTGCCCGATGCTGGCTCCAGCTCCGGAACCGGCACCAGAGGCTGCTCGCCAGGGCGGCCATGTTGGTCCTCGGCGCTCCTCGCCGCCCTCTGCCATTTGAATTTCCTGTCATTGGCCCACGGAGGGCAGTGAGGAGTGCCAAGGACTGATGTGGCCACTCTGGCGAGCAGCTGCTGGTGCCGGTTCTGGAGCTGGAGCAGGTGTCGGGCACCAGCGGCGCCATCAGTCCATGAAGAGCAGTGAGGAGCAAGCAGAAGGCGAGCCGGGAGGCAAGTGGCCAAAGCACCCCAGCCAGGCTCAAGCCTCCCGGCCGCGGCAATCACAGCAGCGGTGGAAGCCCGGGAGGCTGAGGAATCTTTGGACCAGTAAGGTGCTGGTTTTTAAAAAAGGTTTTGTTTTGTTGGTGGGAGGATTGAGGGTTGGTGTTGTTTTGTTTTTGGTGATTTTTTTTCTTTTGCAGTCCCAGCGTGGGGCTTGCTCTGTTTATTTTTATTTTTATTTTGATATTTTTTTGAAATGCCAAAATGGATTAATCCTGTTCCCATGCATTTCAATGGGAAATGCTGATGTGACTTACGAACATTTTGACTTATGAACATCTTCTTGGATGGATTAAGTTCGTAAGTCCAGGCACCACGGTACTCTGAATCACTCTTATGTGCCTCACCTCTCAGATTCAAATTATACAATATGCTTAAAATGTTTTTAGGTCCTTCCTCAAGTGGTGAAAACATCTGTTTGTCTTAATACATTGTCGTCGTCCTCTATCTAGCTTGCATTTAGTATGCATTGTTTTCGGATTGGTTGTTCAAAGGTAAAGGCAAAAATGGACTTAATTTGCAAATCTAATTCTCAGTAACCCCTTCCATTGTAAGAAAGAAAATGGGTTACTCATATAGAATACATGTTCCCCTTAATACAATTCATATAATTGTATAATAGTAAAATTCATATAATTTCTAGTTTGAACCTTGCATGTATTTATTTATTTATTCCATTTATACCCCGCCTATCTGGTCATATTCATATATTCTGCTTCTTCTCAATTAAGTGTTTAAGCAACATATGATAATAAATGTGTGTGTGAATATGAAAGTTTTTTGTTTGTTTGCTTTCAAATAAGTATGTGGGAGCTTGATCCAGACTTCAGTAAGGCTCCCAAGGTGTTTTTAAAACCTAAATTTATCTCCTAATTATATGGGAGCTTTTTAAAAAAATTGAAACAATTGTGTTGGCTCTTGAGGACCTAAGAAAGCAAAACTATCAAACTCCTGTTGGGCACGTTAACAGCATTTTGTATTTCTCCCTTAGCTAAAAAAAAGGCCATTACAATTTTATGATAAGGAAGTGGCCGTTTTGGACGGCATGGATGATAAGGCAGGAAGAGTCATCCTACAGAAGTACTTGTAGGAATTTCTCCACATTGGTAAGCCCCCAGTATATAGTATAATTAGCATAATGGCAAATAGAACCCTTCCTTCCAGGAGCTAGGAAATCTGGCTAGCTGGAATAACCTGTCTTTAAACACATAACAAATGTTATGCCCTACTTTTTCATTAAAGGCATAAAAGTTACTTCACACTACATGTGTAAACTGGCCTTTTCTCTTCAGGCATGACCCCAAATCAATTACTTCTTCTAAACAGGAAACACAGCTGTTAGAAACACCAAGATTTGAACCAAAATGAACCACTGAGAAAAATTAGAGGTGTTAACATTCTCAGGGAAGCCCAGGGCTTGGCAGAAATCTGCCCCACCCCCAAAACACAATCATGGGGTCTGGAGGAGAAGTCCCTGATAGGTTGCACACAAACACATATAAGTCAACAAAGAGAATTCCACCATGTAATATTTTGTTTCAGGGCCACTGTATAACTTCATGGCCAGAATCCTGTTGCATAGCTCCACCTGTACAGTGAGAATGACATAATAATCAGTTACCATTTCCACTGATTAAAAAACCCCTTTTTTCAATTTTGGCCTGCATACAGTTTTCAGCTGAGATGAAATTGAAATTGAAAAAGGAAGTATTTAATCAATGACAATCTGCCACTAATTGTGATGTTATTCACATTGTGCAGCTGTAACCTGCCCAACAGTATTTTGGCCTGTATTTCCTTGACCAGGTTATTGCAGGGACCAATATGATCAAATCTGAATTTGATCTCATGTTCTCTAATGGTTGCAGGGGATTAGACCAATCTCTTTCACTTTCTATAGCATTTGGGTTTTTTCTAGCACACATTCTATATCAATGGCCCATAATCCTTGTTATTATGTGCTGTCAACTTTCAAGGTTAGTGAGATAATTTAAAGAGTGGTTTTACCAGTTCTGCACCCCCAGAGAGTTTCCACTGCCAAACAAGGAATCAAACCCAAGCCTCCAGAGTCCTAGTCCATCAGCCTATCCACTACATCTCAATGGGCCCCACACACACAATCCTATGCAAATTTATTACATTTCCATCCCACTTTCCCTCCAATAAACCCAAAATAGCATACTTTGCCCTGTGAAGTAGGTCAGGTTGAAATGGAAAGAGAAACTGCTTCAAGGTCATCCAAATACTTGTCGGGGCTCAACAAGGACCAGAAGATGAATCTTCAAAAACCCAGTCCAACATTCCAATCACGCTACTACAGTGTCACTCTATTTCCATTTTACAAATAAACGAGTTGGTCTGCTACTTGTTAAATAAAGTGCAAAGCTTTCCAGTCTGTTCTTATGGTTGCTTACAGGGTTTGTCTGCTTATGTGGGCACTGAGCTTGCTAAATTCAACAGGAATTACACCCCGCATAGTGAGTATAGGCTTGATGTTTTAATTCACTTCGTCACAGCAGTATGTGCACGTCTCAGGAGCTCCACTGAACCCAAAACAACTTACACCTGAGTAGACATGTAAATATTGTTAAGCCTGCAATTCCACACTTGCTCGAGAGTAACTCATTGGAATAAATGGGACTAGGGATGGGCATATCCATCAGTTTCACTTTTTGCCACATTCACATTTTGATAATCTTGGTTAATTCTTATCCACAACTAAACAAACAGAACTGAAATTTTACCAATCCTGAGTAAGCATCTGATCTGTGGTGCACATATCTACATGCCAATAAGCCTTCTGTGAGCACAGGGGAACTTATTAATAGAGTATGGCTTTTATAGTTTAATCCCAACTGGCCAAAATGGTCAGAGGCAAGCTGAACCAACCCTAAAACAGCTGCAAGTGTGTTGATTCCAAATCCTTCCTGGTCCCCCTTGGAAATTACGTAGGAATATTCTTGTCGAACTTTGTGCTAACATTGTGTCTGTGTCCCTTGATTAGAGGAGGTTTAAATCTGGAGTAGACCATCTCTTTCCACATACTTGCTCTTCTTTTTCAGTTTTGCCAGAAGATTTTAATCAGCTGAACAGTTATGCCCACAGATCTCTGAGATCGGCTGGCAAAAATGCATTCATGCTGGCAGAAGAGGCTTGTGCCTAATCAAAGATTGGTTGGTTGATTGATTGCTTTTTATATCTCCCCACTTAGGGAGAGTCCACTTATCTGGGTGGTTATACAATGAAGAGTAAACCATCCCAACTCATCTCAACCCCCAAACCCAATAACAAATGCAAACTAATACAAAAAAGAAAAATTCAACAAACCAAAACTAGCAACTAAGAGATGATGACTTAGAACAAAGACGGAGGGGAGGTTATCTTTGAAGACTCCTCTAGCCAATTCTCTTAATTTAGTTTTTAGCAACTTCTTAAAAGTCTGTAGGAAGGGAGCCTGCTAGGTCTCTATTTGGCCACCATTCCAAAGTGATGAGGCCACCACCAACAAAGTCCAGTTCCATGTAAAAACCTTCACGTCTCTCAGCATGGTAACCCATAACAGCAAGGATTGAGTGGGACAAGCAGCAGTTCTTTGGAAGGATGTGAAGAATACTCTCATAATTCGCTGTTCTCATTAATTTTGGCTGTCCTGACTTGCTCTGATACATTGACAATATATTTTTGAGCCCTGCAAAATTCTTCACTGCCAGGCAAGACAAGGAGCACTGTATTTTTTCTTGTCAAAGTCTTGTAATTTGTAACTTAAGACCTGGCTCTTTAGGCAGGCTTTCCGTCCTGTCATCACCTAATCTATTCTTTGCTGTCTTGAATTATATTAATACTACTGTTTTTATTTTAAATTGCTTTACTTTGTATTGTATTGTTAGCTGCCCAGAGTAGACTTCAGTCTAGATGGGTAGGGTATAAATAAACAAACAAACAAACAAACAAACAAATAATCTCTGCAAAATTAATGTCTCTTCTCTTTGAGAAGCTAAGCACACAACAGGGTAAGCTGAAAATAACTGGGCTATTTATTGTTGTTGTTGCTGCTGCTGTTATTAATTTATTATTTTGTTTTAAAAGATGCAAACTCCTCCAATATTTCTAATCCTTAGAAGTCCATGCAACAACCCAACAGCCACCATAACCTACTGTAGCAGTGTCAAGGAGTCATTTCTGGTGCCCCTGGTGAGCTGTTTGCCCTCGTCCCATGCCCTTTGGAGGGCCTGTCAGAGGTAGCACCCACTGGACTTCAGATGGACACAGAGATCAGCCGGCTGGCCTGGGGTTGGAAGGAGGAAGTGGCTGATAGGATCTCTCTGTGCAAGGAGGTGAGGGTGGGCCCAAGCAGGCAGCTGCAGAGAATAAAGGAGGGAGAGAGGTGGGCATCAGGGGAGCCATGGAAACAAGGAAGGAGGATCTTGGCAATCCAGAGCCTACTGAGACTGAGGAAGAGAGGACTTGGCATAGCACCATGGAATAACCAGAGCCAATTGTGTATGCAGAGGTAATATTTGATTATGCCTACATGGGGGACCCCTGGATGGGTGTCCTCATACTGATTTATTTACCCCAGGGAAAGAGCCATTGCAGGGGTTTTGATACCCTGTCATCGACTTCTACCACACCTTGCACCCCACAGGAGACATCTGTGGCCAGTAGGGCAAGTGGCCGCCACTGCAACACTGAGGAGGCACTAAGGCACAAGTGACAAAGGGAACATCTGTGGTGCCTTCAGGAGGGGCCAGGGACCCTGGTTCATGACAGGGGCCAGTTTACATAACCCATTCTTGTGGAACATTGCCTGGCCGAGACAGGTGGTGAAATCACATCAGCCCTGAACACTGAACATACCAGCCCCAGTGGAGATAACTGGAGGACCAGAAGGTCCAGGACTAATGGGGGGAGGAGCTAGTGCCAGGAACTCAGCTCCCTGACAGCCAGATAGGAAGGGGGTTGCTCTCGCTTTACCTTTTTCTTTACCCACTCCCCAGATTCAATAAAATCTAGTTTGGACAGTTCAGCCAGTTTGGGACTCATGGGGACCCTACCCAAGGAGCTTTTTCCTGCTGCCCCAACACTTGGTGGGAGGTGACCATGCTCACAAGAACAGAAGCAAGAGTTGCCACAGGACTTAGGATGGCATTGTGAATCTCCTATGGCTGTAGTACATTAACTTGTGTGTAAATCATGTGGCTTACTTGTAAGTAGACATATTTAGAATCCAGCTTTTCTGAGCAGAAGCCTGGATTATGTTGCCTTTCTATACCAAGGAAAAAAAGAAGCTGATGAAGAAGAACACCCTCAACCCCAAGAAATTACACTAACATTATTCTTCTGCCTCGTACATCAAGAGTATTGAGAAATGCTAGAGAAATCCAGTCAAGAGGACAATACAGTATTAAACTTATTTCCAAATGCCTTGCTAGTTTGCATCAGTTTAAAAAAACTCACCTGTGCTAGACAGGTTTGATCTTTGACTCAATAAAAAGAAAATCCTTTCTAATCAAGGTTCTTTTTTCCTATCTGTCAAAAGAGTCTCTTTGCAATCAACTGAAGATGTCAAGGCAGAAAATGAGACTACACCATGCTTGGCAGGTAGCCAGCTTTTTACTTCACATTCCGCAGATTTAAGAAGGAAAGCATTTTCGCCCTGAGCAAGCTGGTGGACTTATTCCCCTGGGTTACACCCCCTTTTGTCATCAGAGCACTTGCCGCTAGAGGTCCCCATTGCCTTGCAATGAGCCTCCAAAACCTTTCGGCTGCCAGTCTTTTCATGATGGACTATGACTAAGGGATACTTTTTAAAGCAGTTTTTTTTTTCATTTGCCATGCTTGTTTAGTGTTTAGTGTTCCACCTGAGTTGATCTACCTCCCTACCACATTCCTCAGTATCCATTCTCTTGCTGGGCAAGAAGACAGTGGAAGACAAGTGATGGCATGGTCCTCCGTCTTCTTGCTCTCAATTCAACAAGACTTGATTTTCAACCCCCTTTGGATTCCCCACATCCAACATGAGAGTGACACAAGTAGTGCTATTTTTAACTCACTGTTCATGTAACCACTGTTATGTGCAATTTATGTTATCTGAATAATTTTGTATTATTTGCCCAAAGTATTACTCACATTCTCTTGTCAAAAATATCACAATATAGCTTCTGCAGGGTGTGGAAAGTAAGGATGAGATAAGTGAGGACTTACATTTCCACTTGTGTCATTGGTCTCACATGCTTAGAAAGGAGAGGGGAACAGCGGTGTCAAGTCCAGAAGCTAGATCTGCCCATAGCTCTCATGGAGAATCAGTTCATGCAGGAAAAAGGAAATCTATCAACAATTTCAAGAAAGCACTAACTTACAGTACAGCCTGATGATCCAAAAGGCAGCATCCATTTGGGACTAGCACAGAGAGAGAGAAGAAAACCTCTTCTGATAGGAGAGACAAAGCTCTGATCTCACAGAAGGGACTGGACCTCGGAGTTTACACTGCTCCTGTCAGAACTCAGCTGGGAAAGTCAAAAGGATGGAAGGGTGGGAGAGGCTCCAGATTAGCTAGCTTTCCAGTGCTTAACTATGCCTTCTATGTGCGTAAATATTGAGACCAACACTGGGTGCCATTCAGAAGATGAAGAATATTTTTCCTCCTGGCACAAAGTCAAATTGTTGATGGGGCTGCCATGTCTCAGGACATCCTCTGTAATCTCAAGGAATGGTGCACTTTACCAGATTTCCAGGAAAGAGAAAAATTTGGTGACCAAGTAGTGCTGGAAGAACAAATGTTGTGTTTGTACATGAGGTGGCTTTAACACCGAGGCATCCATCTGCACTCATCACCAGTTAGCAACAAGGGTCAGAGATGCAGCACAAGGAAGTCTGAAGTGTGTTGTGCTTGCTTCCTTATCAGCCTTCTCTGGCCCACCTCTGTGACATCACAAGAGCATGCCCTTGGTCACATGTTTTGGCCCTGAAACTTCAATGAAAGGAATGCAGCAAATTTGGCAACTCTTCCTTCTAAAGCTGCAAAGTTATCCATAGCAAGCACCTTCCTGGGATTTCATTGTCCTGATATCAGCTATTAAAAGAGCAGTTTTTAAAAGACTGACCATATATTGTTTTGGGGCTCTTATATTTTATTTTAATGCCCATGGCTACTTGTACATTTCCTGGAGCCTTGATGGTAACTGAAACTGGTGGACAACTAGAAGGAAGATCAATTATCCGTATCTCAATTATATAAATGTTCTAGTTATCCAAATTTACTATATAATCTGAATATTTATATTCAAACCAGTGCAAGTTTTGGCAAATTACCAGAAAGTCTGAATAAATGCTTTTTAAAATAATTTCCATGATGTTCCCATTCAAACAAATTAGATTCTAGTGAGGTGAGAGAAATCAGTTTCCATGATTGAATTATTCACAGTGTGGGAGCGTGTGGTTGGGAATATCCCTAATTTAAATCTAGAAAAGAAGGGTAAGAAAATTACACTTCATCCTCTATAGTTAAAGTTTTTATGGAAAGTGGTTTAGCAGGGTGTTCAGAAGAAGTATAAATATTCAGTTGTTTTGTCTTTCTTGTGAAGATGAAGAATCACAAAGCGATCATGCTCATGATGCAAAAGAGTGAGTTATTTTGTAATGCTCTGGATAAAAGAATGATAGGACAGCATGGACTGTATTCTCTGCAAGTTAAGAATAATTGTGCAAATAATGCTTTTTATTTAGAATTGCTAGATAGTTCAGTGGTTTAGGCATCTAACTGCAAAGCCAGAGGTTGGGAGTTCAATTCCCCACTGTGCCTCCGTTACAAAGGGCTGGACTCAGTGGTCCATACGGTCGCTTCCAATTCTGTAGCTTGAAAATTATTATTATTATATTATTATTTAGTTATTTTATTTATATGCCACCTTTCCCCATTGGAGACTTCAACATGAATTGTGTGAAAGGATAATGACTTTTCTACATTAGGAGCATCAGAAGTGGTGACTGAGACTTTTTGAATAATAGCTAATCATTGCGTGTTTGCTGTACGTGAGCACTTTGCTTCTCAAAGGTACGGGACACAAATTTTGCATGGAAACACATGGTACAAATCACAGAGACCTTAATGGGGGAGGACCCAGTGATGTTTCTATAGTTCTTGCTCTGTGAGGAATCCCACAAGGCCTGAAAACTTGCCCTTGAAATCTCACCTAATTGAGGCATCTAACATCAGTGCGAATGAAGAATTTAGCAACCATTCTTTTCATCTGCAGAGTTCTATAAGTAGAGATGGGCACAAACTGAACAGAGAACCAGAAAAACTGACCAGTCAGGCTGGTTTGTAATTTGGTTTGTGATTCAGTTTGGGGATCCTGTTTTGCCAAAATGAAACACTGAACTTTTTTGCCCTCAGTGCTTCATTTTGCTTTGGCAAAATGAGATGCCAACCTGCCCCCTTCCAACTTGCTCCCACCACCACCCCACCCCAGTCAGAGACAATGGGCTGGCTTCCCTTCCAGGCCCAGGCCCACTGTCTCTGTGCATGCGCCCTCCACCCAGCTGATGGTGGCAAAGAAGGGGGAACCAGCAACAGGACCAGGTAGGCAGGCGATGGGGGCAGCAGGAAGGGGCAGGTGGACTGGTTCATTTTGGAAAGGTTGTGATGGTTCGTGGTTCATGGTCTGTGGGTTGCTACAAACAATGAACCATCATGTATCACTGGTTTTCTGGTTCATGCCCATCTCTAATTGTAAGCTAAAATCCTATTACACAACTCTGTGCACAACAGCAATAATAGCAGTGGCAGAAGTAAATTGCTGGTGATTAAAGGCAACTTAGAGTGCATCCCATACACACCACAAGAAATTAGTGTGAACCCAAAAATTAACAAAGGAAGCCTTTAATTAATAGCTATTTGTCACTACTGCAGATACCATCACTGTAGCACACATGGAGCTGTGCAACTGGACTTTAGCCATAACCTTACAAATAGCATATTTTAATAGATCTGTTACCAATATATGCTAATCTAAGAGAGAGCAACTTTTTTTAGATGAAATGGTACTTGGGAGTGGTGCTGCTTATTCTCATTTACCATTTTGAACATGGCCACAGTGAACCATAATACCAGTTTGATACCACTTTAATGGTAATAACAATGCCAATCCTCACTTGTCTCATCTTCACACACAAGGATGAGATATCATGATTTTTTCTCTCTGTCTACGAGATAGTGCACTATTATTTAGTGGTAGTATATTCTTGTACTGATGAAAACAATTTTTGCATAAACTGTTTAACCTTTGCCAATTGCATAGACAAACTGCACAAAATTACAAGAGCCGCTGCCTTATTGCATGGACTAGTGAAACTTATATTCAGTGGCTGATTCACGCAACTAAGATGAATGTTTTGTGCTTGGAAGCTTTTGTTGAGGCCTGGACCTTCAACTTGGCATGGTGTTCTCACGGACTGGGGGGTAGCCCAGCCTCCTCTGACTCACTCCCAAAGTTGCCTTCATCTGGAGATTCGGGTCCCTGCCTCTCACCCTTGGTCCAGGGTCATTTGGAAGTTTAGCCTCTTAAATTTCTGATGATTCGGCATCTGCAAGATTTGGCAGTTTTTCACTCATGCCAGGTTTTGAACTGCTCTGTCTAGGTTGTACTCAACTAAAAAACTCACCTGACAAAGCCACTCCCTAGATCTGACCTTCAGCTTTTCCTGTTATGAATTATGACACTTTGTTAGAAGAACATTGGACAGCTACATTCATATTGTAAAATGCTGACTTTCTGCTAAATGAAGATTCTGGTGGACACATTCTTGAAGTGTTATTGATTTGGTGTCTCTTAGATTAAGAAAAATCCTTTGATTTTCTTGATTAGTCAGCATCTCTTCTCTTTGCTTATTCCAACAGTTTCTTGGGCTATTCTGTTTGCTTGTGATGTAAACAGGAGAAGCCAAGAAAAGAAAGGGAGGAATAATAAATTTCTTCATTTATGTGTAAATGAACTTCCGAGTAATTTAGTTCAGCACCTTCACTGGATGTAAAATGAGACAGACGTCCCAGGATGAAAATGAGTACAGCATATTCACCTAGCTGCTGTAGAACTCCCTGGATCATTAGTACCATCAGGCTGTACTCTAACGTGAAGAATTAGCTCTACTGAGTACACCTGCTGCTGGGCAATGAAGTCTCAGCTGGATTCCTCTTTCATTGGATTTCACTTAACCAAAGCAAGTCATGAGGGCCCAAGCTAATCCCAGAGAAGATGTTTTATTTAAACACAGACAGTTCCTAACCAAGATTCACTGCTAACTGCCGAGAATTGAATGGATTCTTTTTAAAATCTCTCTTCATTGAGCAAAACATTAGAGAAAAAGCCACTGCTGTGATATTTTGTTTCTAAAAAAAAAAAATACGACAACCAAGGAATGATGTGAAGTCAGGGCTTTGGGAGAGCTATTGTCAGGGGTTACAACTCCCAGACAGTACGGTTGATGGAGATATAGGGAGTTGTAGTCCAAAAGATAACTTCCCCCAAGCTCAAAAATTTGGATAACAAACCGCAGGTGAGATGCCTGACCAAACAACAACAACAACAACAACAACAACAACAACTGGGAGATGACCAGTATAAAACCCATGTTTTCTATTATATTTTGTTTAATTGTATTTCATTTTTATTTTATAAACTAAAAATATTCATCTTAACAACTTGCCAGCCATTGTGGATAAGGCGACAGGGTAAGGAGGCGAGTTCCTACCCATCTCCATCCCAGATATACTTAAAGTAGTTATTATTCTGTTTGAAAACTCCCACAATGCCTCAAATGCCACAATATAAGTGGCTAGGCTGGCTGGGGAAATCTGGTTGTTGTTGTTTAGTTATTAAGTCGTGTCCGACTTTTCATGACCCCATGGATCAGAGCACGCCAGGCCCTCCTGTCTTCCACTGCCTCCCGGAACTGAGTCAAATTCATGTTGCTCGCTTCGATGACACTGTCCAACCATCTCATCCTCTGCCATCCCCTCCTCCTCTTGCCTTCACATTTTCCTAACATCAGGGTCTTTTCCAGGGAGTCTTCTCTTCTCATGAGATGGCCAAACTATTGGAGACTCAGCTTCAGGATCTGTCCTTCCACTGAGCACTTAGGGATGATTTCTTTTAGAATGGATAGGTTTCTTCTTTTTGCAGTCCAGGGGACTCACAAGGGTCTCCTCCAGCACCACAATTCAAAAGCATCAATTCTTCAGCCTTCTTTATGGTCCAGTTCTCGCTTCCATACATCGCTACTGGAAAAATCATAGCTTTGACTATGCAGACTTTTGTCAGCAAGATGATGTCTCTGCTTTTTAAGATGCTGTCTAGATTTGTCATCACTTTCCTCCCGAGAAGCAGGCGTCTTTTAATTTCGTGGTTGCAGTGACCATTTGCAGTGATCATGAGGCCGAAAAAAGTAAAATCTGTCACTGCCTCCATATCTTCCCCTTCGATTTGCCAGGATGTGATGAGATCAGTGGCATGACCTTCATTTTTTTGATGTTGAGCTTCAGACCATTTTTTGTGCTCTCCTCTTTCATCCTCATTAAGAAGTTCTTTAATTCCTCCTCACTTTCTACCATCATAGTGGTATCTATCTGAGGTTGTTGATATTTCCTCCAGCAGTCTTAATTCCAATTTGGGATTCATCCAGTCCAGCCTTTTGCATGATGTTAAATAAGCGGGGAGACAATATACAGCCTTCTCATACTCTTTTCCCAATTTTGAACCAATCAGTTGTTCCATATCCAGTTCTAACTGTTGCTTCCTGTCACACATATAGATTTCTCAGGAGAGATAAATAAGGTGGTCAGGCACTCCCATTTCTTTAAGGACTTGCCATAGTTTGCTGTGGTCCACACAGTCAATGGCTGTTGCGTAGTCAATGAAGCAGAAGTAGATGTTTTTCTGGAACTCTCTGGCTTTCTCCATAATTTATTTATTTATTTATTTATTTATTTGATTTATACCCCGCCTATCTGGTCCAAACGGACCACTCTAGGCGGCTAACAACCATAAAGATAATATAAACAACGAAGACAGACAATTCTAAAAAAGAAGGCACTACATTAAATCATATAATATACAAAACAGAAAACAAAAACAAAAGAAAAGGGGGTCAAGAGGAGTATGATGGAAAGGCCTGCCGGAACAACCAAGTCTTCAATTGCTTCTTGAAGGCACCCAGCGAGGGAGACCTGCGGATCACAGGAGGTAAGTTGTTCCAGAGGCGAGGAGCCACCGCCGAGAAGGCCCGATTTCTTGTCTTCTCCTTCCGGGCCTCCCTCGGCGTTAGGCTCCTCAACCTCACCTCCTGGCTCGCACGAGTGACACGGGTAGATCTTGGCGGGAGAAGGCGTTCCGCCAAGTATCGAGGCCCTAAACCGTTTAGGGCTTTATACGTGAGCATCAACACTTTGAAGTCGATGCGGAAACGGATGGGCAGCCAATGCAAGGCGGCCAGAGTGGGTGAAATATGTTGGTATTTTTTCACACCACTGATTAATCTGGCAGCCGCATTCTGCACCACCTGTAGTTTCCGCAGCAACCCCAAAGGTAGCCCCACGTAGAGCGCATTACAGTGGTCTAATCTGGAG
Source organism: Pogona vitticeps (assembly GCF_051106095.1). Taxonomy (NCBI): domain Eukaryota; kingdom Metazoa; phylum Chordata; class Lepidosauria; order Squamata; family Agamidae; genus Pogona; species Pogona vitticeps. The sequence continues at coordinate 323,037,744 of NC_135783.1, read as the reverse complement.
ATTACGAGCGCATGTACCAAGGTAGTGAGCGCCCCCACATCAAGGTAGGGTCGCAGCTGGGCTATCCGCCTAAGGTGAAAAAAGGCGGAACGGACCACTGACGCCACCTGGGACTCCATAGTGAGCGCCGGGTCCAGATGGATCCCCAAGCTGCGAACCACATCCCTGACGGGCAGGGTCACCCCCCCAAAGGAGAGGGGGTTTCCCAAATCCCGAGCTGCGGGGGCGCCCACCCTCAGCACCTCCGTCTTGTCCGGGTTCAGCCTAAGCCCGTTCTCCTGCATCCATTGCAGTACAGTCTCCAGGCAGCGCTGAAGGGACGGAACGGCATCTCCTGTGGTTGGCAAAAAGGAGATATAGAGCTGGGTGTCATCAGCATACTGATGACACTTGACTCCACACCCCCTGATGACCTCTCCCAGCGGCCTCATGTAGATGTTAAACAGCATTGGGGAGATAATCGACCCCTGCGGAACCCCACAATTGAGGATCCACGGGGCCGAGACACTCTCCCCAAGCTGAACTCTCTGAGGACGGTCCTCCAAGAAGGAACGGAGCCAGGACAATGCCAGGCCGCCTATTCCCAACTCGGAGAGCCTCCCCAGGAGGATACCGTGGTCAATGGTATCGAAGGCCGCTGAGATATCAAGGAGGACCAACAGTGACACTTTGCCCCTGTCGGCCTCCCTCAATAGGTCATCACACAGGGCGACCAATGCCGTCTCCGTACCATGGCGCGGCCTGAAGCCCGACTGGAACGGATCCAGGGCATCTGTTTCATCCAGGAGTGCTTGCAGCTGATCGGCCACCACCCTCTCCACCACTTTGCTTAGGAAAGAAACATTGGCGACGGGCCTGTAATTGCCAATTTCGTCCGCCGCCAAACTAGGTTTCTTCCTAATGGGCCTAATGAGTGTATCCTTCAGGGCAGATGGAAATCTGCCCTCAAGGAAAGACCCATTAATTATAGCCGTGGCCCATTCCGTTGTTAAAGGCCTGGCTGATTTGATTAGCCAGGCCGGGCAAGGGTCTAAGGAGGAGGTGGTGGCACGGCAGCGATCAAGCACCCTGGCCACAGTGTCAGGCGTAACAGGCTGAAAGGTATCAAGGATCACCGGGCAAGACGGAGCGCTGGACATCTCTGCTCGACTCACTGTGTTCAAAAAAGGAGAGAGGTCCCGGCGGATGGCCTCCACTTTTGATTTAAAAAATGCTGCAAATTGGTCTGGCGAAAAACTAGGGGGAGGCCCATTGCTCAGACCAACTCCGGATAGGTCGCGTACTATACGGAATAACTCCGCCTGCTGGTTGGAAGCTTCGCTTATCCGGTTAGCGAAGTATGCTCGACTGGCAGCCTTTACCTTAGCCAGGTAAAGGTTAGTAGCGACCTTAACAGCTATCCAATTCAAATCCGTCGGGTCCTTTCTCCATTTGCGCTCTAGCCGTCTCCTGATCCGCTTCAATGCCCGGAGATCCTGGTTAAACCAAGGTGCCGGGCGATCTCTGCGGCGGAGAGGGCGTTTAGGAGCGATCGTGTCTGCAGCCCTAGCCGCGGCTGAGAACCAGCCGTCAACCAGAGCCTCGACAGGAGCGTCAGCCAGGTCAGTCGTGACACCTCTCATGGCCTCCTGGAATCCAACCGGATCCAGTAGCCTTCGAGGGCGGACCATAACAATAGGTCCCTGCTCCCTGCAGGGGGGAAGAGCCATGTTGAGGGTGCATTTTATTAGGTGGTGATCCGACCATGACAAGGGTACCGACTCAAGGTCAGTCACCATCGGACCACTCTCGCTCCCATTTGTGGAAAAAACCAGGTCGAGTGTGTGGCCACCCACGTGGGTGGGGCCATTAACATGTTGGGACATGTTCAAGAAGGCCATGGTCTCCAAGAACTCAAGAGCTGGCCCAGAAATCTCTGCCCCCGCATGCACGTTGAAATCCCCCAGAACCAATAGGTTCGGGGAACCCAGCAGTGCCGCGGAGACAAAGTCCACCAGCTCCGGTAGGGAAGTGGCTGGGTCGCGGGGAGCATGGTAACCCAGCAAAATCCCAATACCATCCCTAGCCCCAATCGACACGTGAAGAGCCTCAAGACCCGGTTTTACCACTGAAGAGCGCCTAGCAACCTCTAAGCTGGACTTATAGACAATGGCTACTCCCCCCCCCGACCTTCCAGTCTACCCTGGTGTTGGACGGCATAACCGGGCGGACAGATGAATGCTAGGGGGGGACCCCCCTCTCCGCCAATCCAGGTTTCGGTTATGCATGCCAGGTCTGCATCCTGCTCCAAAATAAGATCGTAAATTAATTGGGCCTTGTTGGATACAGACCTGGCATTCAACAACACCAGGCGTAGAGTGGATGGCCGACTGGACTGGCTACCTCGATACTGGGGGTTGGACCCCGTCTCAGAACAATGAACAGCTTTTAGGCATCTGCCCATCGTTCTTCTTACACGAGCAGGGACGGGGCCAACGCCATATCTCCCCCTACCCGTGACTACTGAGATGTTTTGGGACCCCTCGCTGGGAGGGCAGGCCCTCCAATCCATCATCAAGGGGGAAAAAGAAAAAAAAAAGGGGGGGGAGGGGAAATAAAAAAGAAAAGAGGGAAAAGAAAAAAAAATTAAAACTCAATATAAACAAATCAATTAATAATAAAAAACATAATCATATGCAGTGCAACAATAAGAAAGTATACATACATAAACCAATACAATATGAACATAACTAAAAAGGAAAAGAAAGAAAAAGAAAAAAAAAAACCTATAAGAGTATAGAAACTATCCCCCACATGTATCCCAGGGCTGTCTTTCTCCTCCGCTGTGCAGCCTAGTCCTTAAAGAAGATGGGGGCAGCGTTAGTTTGCAGTTTTCATATAAGGGGTGGTAGGTCTTAATTATTGGCTCAGGGTTCACGCTGATGTTCATGAGCAGAAACAAAGGCACAGATAGCCAAGGTGGAAGGAGTTCTGTCTCTGTTCTCGCCCCTTGAGGGTCGGTTAAAAAGGTGTCCTTGTATGCTGGAACCCGGCAAGAAACAGGAAGGGAAGCAGGGGGGGAGAGCTCCAACATGGCGCCGGTGCCCTGGTGTTCCGGCACACCAACCTCGTGGTTCCCTCCGATTCCTGCCCTGGCGCTATGGACTCCCGGTCCTGGCTGGGTCCGATCTTCACTCTCCAGCCACCCGTCTGGAACCTCCACGCCTCCGGCAACCTCCGCGCCGCCAAGGAAACCTCCGCACCTCCAAGGAGCCTCCGCGCCTCCAGGAAGAGCTCTGCTATACACGCTGCGGCTCCGTCCTGAGCTCTACCCCCGCTCGGCTCCGTTCTCTCTGCCGCAACACTCCGTGCCCGCAGCCCAGGTGCCCAAGGTCTTTTCGGGCTCTTCCACTCCAGCGCGTCAGGGCTCGCTCTCCGGGAGGAGGGGACCGACACTGGTGCGTTCGCCCTCTTTCCTAGTAGCCACCACACTCCCGACCAGCGCGCACACCCCTCCAGATAGTCACGGAAAGCGCCCCCGGACCTCCAAGCCCAGCGGGGAAACCGGAGAGGTCTTTCCCAAACTCCTCCTCCAGCTCCAGCCCTCGCTATGAGCTCCCGGTCCGGCGGCGCGGCGCAGCGCGGCCGCGGCTTCGCTCCAGCGGCCACCAAGGGAGAAAAAGGGGACAAATGGGGGAGAGCCGAAACGAAAAAGAAGAAAAAAGAGAAAAGGAAAGAGAAGAAAGTAAGGTAGAAGAAAGTAAGGTAAAAGAAGATAAAAAAAAATAGAAAGTAAAATAAAACCAAGAGGCAAGCCGAGGCAGCGGAGAGCGCGCTAACCGCCCGCCAACGGCGCCATCTTGTTTGTATAATCCAGCGCATGTTAGCAAATTGGTCTCTAGTTCGTCTGCTCCTTTAAAATCCAGCTTGTATTTCTGGGAGTTCTCAGTCTACATACTGCGGAAGCCTACCTTGGAGGATTTTGAGCATAACCTTGCTAGCGTGTGAAATGAGTGCAATTGTACTGTAGTTGGAGCCTTCTTTGGCAGTGCCCTTCTTTGGGATTGGGATGTAGACTGAGCTTTTCCAATCCTCTGGCACTGCTGAGTTTTCCAAACTTGCTGGCATATTGAGTGTAGCACCTTAACAGCATGATCTATTAAGATTTCAAATAGTTCAACTGGAATGCCATCACCTCCACTGGCCTTGTTGTTAGCCAAGCTTTCTAAGGCCCATTTGACTTCGCTCTCTAGGATGTCTGGCTCAAGGTCAGCAACCACACTATCTGGGACATCCAAATCATTCTGGTATAATTCCTCTGTTTATCCTTCTTGATGTTTTCTGCTTCTGTGAGGTTCCTACCATTTTTGTCCTTTATCATGTACATCTTTTCACAAAATGTTCCTTTAATATCTCCAGTTTTCTTGAACAGATCTCTGGTTTTTCCCTTTCTATTATTTTCCTTTATTTCTTTGCACTGTTCATTTAAGAAGGAGCTCTTGTCTCTCCTTGCTATTCTTTGGAAGTCCGCATTCAATATTCTGTAACTTTCCCTATCTCACTTGCATTTTGTTTCCCTTCTCTTCTCTGCTATTTGTAAGGCCCCCATTGGACAGCCACTTTGCTTTCTTACATTTCCTTTTCTTTGGAATGGTTTTTGTTGCTGCCTCCTGTACAATGTTACGAGCCTCCATCCATAGTCTTCAGGCACTCTGTACACCAAATCTAGTTCCTTAAATCTGTTCTTCACTTCCACTGTGTATTCATAATGGATTTGGTTTAGATTATTAACCCAGTTGTTTTTCCTACTTTCTTCAAATTAAGCTTGAATTTTACTATAGGAAGCTGCTGATCAGAGCCACAGTCAGCTCCAGGTCTTGTTTTTGCTGACTATATAGAGCTTCTCCATCTTTGGCTGCAGAGAAAATAATCAATCTGATTTCGGTATTGTCCATCTGGTGATGTCCATGTGTAGAGTCGCCTCTTGTGTTGTTGGAAAAGAATGTTTGTGATGACCAGCTTGTTCTCTCTCTCAACTCTATTAGCCTTTGCCCTGCTTCTTTTTTGAACTCTAAGGCCAAACTTCCCTGTTGTTCCTTTTATCTCTTGACTCCCTATTTTAACATTCCAGTCCCCTATAATGACAAGAGCATCTTTCTATGGTGTCAGTTCTAGAAGATTTTGTAAGTCTTCATAGAAATTGTCAAATTCAGCTTCTTCAGCATCTGTGGTTGGTGCATAAACTTGGATTACTGTGAGGTCTGCCTTAGATTTGTATTGAAATCATTCTATAATTTTTGAGATTGTTTCCCAGTACAGATTTTCCCACTCTTTTGTTGACTATGAGGGCTACTCCATTTCTTCTATGGGATTCATGCCCACAATAGTAGATATGATAATTGTCTGAATTGAATTCGGCCATTCCCATCCATTTTAGTTCACTGACTCCCAGGATGTCAATGTTTATCCTTGCCATCACCTGTTTGACCACATCCAGCTTACCAAGGTTCATAGATCTTACATTCCAGGTTCCTATGCACAATTTTTCTTTGCAGCATCAGACTTTCCTTTCACTTCCAGGCATGTTCGCAGCTGAGCGTCCTTTCGGCTTTGGCACAACCACTTCATTAGCTCTGAAGCTACTTGTACTTCTTCTCCGCTCTTCCTCAGTAGCATGTTGGTTGCCTTCCAACCTGAGGGGCTCATGTTCCAGTGTTATATCTTTTGGCCTTCTGTTTCTGTCCATAGAGTTTTCTTGGTGAAGACAGTGGAGTTGCTTCCCAGTTCCTTTCCAGGTGGATTGCATTTAGTCAGAACTGTCCACTATGACCTCTCTGTCTTGGGTGTCCTGGCATGGCATAGCCCATAGCTTTTCTGAATTTCTCAAGCCCCTTCGCGACAACAAGGCAGCAATCCATGAAGGGCAGGGAAATTCTGATAGTTATAGTTTAATGAAATCCCTGTGCTTTCCATCTCCGCATCATCCATATTGTTTAACAAAGCTGACACATGGGTAGTTTTAATCAATTAGTCTGTTTCTTCACGGCTGCTCCATGAGCACATTTTTCATCCCAAATTCTGCTGGACGAAACTGGATACCAAAATGTATCCTTAACATGCCCGTTTAGTGTTAAATATCACTTGGAATGTCTGCCTGAATGTTAATTTGCCCAGTCCTCCTCATGCTGGGTATTGCTGCTCTACAATAGAAAAGGCATGATTCTCCAAAACCTACCAGGAAGGGATATTCACAGAATGCACCTTTATCTCTCAGGGCAGCATTAGTGGTGGTCAGGAGAAGGTGATGCCTCAGGCCCCAGGAGAGCCTGTACTTTTTTTTACTATGAGTTGCTCATGGATTATGCAAAGTGACACACACACACACCCTGAGATCTGGGTGGGGTGAGGTACCTCTTGTCACAAGCTGCTGATGCTGCTAGCTACTATATCTCCATGTCCTCAGGCTGCCCTGTGCTCTGGTTCAGCTTCAGAAGCTGCACTGTATCCACTGTGTTGTAAAAGGCTCAAGTAATAGATTCAATTACAAAGTACCAAGCCAAGCAAGACACCTCTCCGACCTGCAGCAAATAGCCCATGAGCTGCCCTTTAACCCATCTAAAGGCTGGAAAGGAGTAGTGATGGAAAGCTTACAATGGCTTCCACCTGACTTGACTGGCAGACTTGGCACAGCCTCGCCTGCAGAGCAATCCTTAATAAAATAAAAAGTAAAATAATAACCATTCGCCAAGTTTGGTTTTCCAGTGCCTCTCAGTGCATAATACCTAATCAGCATGAGTAAGGAGTCTGATGGCCCCGCCAGAGCATGTCTAGGCAGTGAGTGACACATCCCATTAATCATTCAGTCTGCTCTGGAATCTGTGTGCATGGAGCATGAGCTCAGATTCCTTATGGGGAATAAGCTGCCGCCGCTGCCTTTTAGAGTGCAAAGGAGAGGGAGGCTGTCTAAGATGCTGTTATGTGACTATGAGAATACTTAAGCAAAATCAGTCTCTTTCAAGAATCCAGATTGTGACACTCAAGAGTTGCAGGGGCCAGCAGGGCGGGTATTTGCTGATAAATGTGGACCAGACACAACATCTTATCCTTTTCAATTTCAGGTTCATGTTGTAGTTACCATTACCAGAAGCACAGCCTTCCAGACAGGATGAAAAAGCAGGGTCAGGAGTATTTGCTTAGTAGCATTGCCTTATGTCCCCTTCCTGAGAGGCAACAGGAAGCTTTAGCCTGAAAATGGTGCAACTGGCTAACAGCCATTGCTGCCAGTTGGCTAACCGACAAAGAAAGGCAGATGATTAGCCGCTTTTGCAAATGTCTCTCTGCAAATCTGATTCTGCAAAAAAAGGCCATTCTATACTGATTTCCTTTCTACAGGACTCACTTTCCAAAGCACCTGTTTCAAGAGCCATTGCATAATTATTATCCAAGCTGTTGGTCTCTTTCTCTCTCTCAATCTCTCTCGCTTGCTCAGTGCAACATATATTGCAAAAACTGGTGGATTGTGGACAGCTGTCATTTGGGAAAGAGATGCCCTACCCTCCTTTCAGTCTTTAGGCCACTTTTGTTGTAAATAAAGCTTCACTATGATCTAATATGGTGGGTCTTGTACACATAGCATTCAAACTTTTAAAAAATGTGTGAAGGGTAGTTATTTTAGTTACTTTTGAGAAACATGAAAGCAGTTACTTGAATTGCAAGAGTAATTAACCGTTATGTTGTTTAGTCGTTAAGTCCTGTCCGACTGGCTTGCCAGTTCCTGCTCCAGGTGGATCGCCTTTAGTCAGAACTCTCCACTATGACCTGTCAGTCTTGGGTGTCCCTGTACAGCATAGCCCATAGCTTCTCTGAATTGCTCAAGCCCCTTCACCACGACAAGGCAGCAATCCATGAAGGGGAATTAACCATAACTATTTACTTTTTAACAGTAACTTTCCCCACTCTGTGAGCAACTTTGTTCTACAGACTATACTCAACTTATATCTTGTTTCTTTATGCAATAGGTTCAGTACTGTCATAACATGTATATTCACAGAGTATTCTTATGGCGAATTTTCCTGAACCACCAGATGATCATACTCTGAGGGACTGGGATTCAGATGGAATTATGCTGTTAATGTTTCTCAGCTGTATTCACAGGTCCTACTTAAGTCGCTTCTACTCATCAAGTGATTCCACACACTAGGAAAAGTATGGGATTTTGCTGAAGCACACAAACTCAGAGAATGTGATTCAAATTTGCACTTGTATTTCAGGATGCAGTTAACCATGCGGGCCCCAGCCCAGCTCTGTGACAAAGCAGAAGTTTCCAGGTTTAGATCCTGGCACCCTTATTGAAAACAACGCTGAATTAATAATGTTTCATGAACTTCATAGTCCCATTTTGTGGCATAAATGCAAAGAGGGCCTTTTGATAATGGATGGGGTTAAAAAAATTAAGAGCCACAAGCTTCCCCTTCTTTTCCTTTGCCTCACCTTTTAAAACACATTTCAGCTCTGTGACAAATTACAATGGCTCTTCTATTGTTCTCTGAAGCCATATCTCCCACTAGAATTTGGGAGGGGGAGAGACTGTTGTTCATTCTGATAAAATAAAATGCACACCAAAATGCATTTCAGCAGGCATTACACAAGCTTGGGTCCTGACTTCAGAACTTTTAAAGGATTCACTGGCTTACTAAAAGCTTTAACTTTCTTTGCTTCATGTGCATGTGTGCATGCCTGCCTGCCTCAGAGCATCTTCAAATGCATGCAAAATCAGTTTCATTTAAGACTTGAAACCCAGTTTTAACTTAAAAGGACTATTGTTACCTAATCTCAGAAAGGACCCTCCTTCAACACATCAATGAACTACAGAGAGGCAGGACAGACACCACCTGGATATTTATGGAGTAATATTTCCACTTGGAATGAGGCAGGCCTTCAGTCCAGTTCAGTGTTCAAAGTAATTTATCAAATTCTCCAATATCTTTATAGACAGATTGGAAAGAACTTCTATTAAAGAAATGCAAACATAGGAGAAACCGATTCGTCCTTCTGGGCTCAGAGTGTTGAAGGCTTAACTTTTGGAAGTCTAGCTTTCATTCTCGGTGTATTCATCTGTGCTGAGTTAAGATTTCCAACTCTAACTCTCTCTCTCTCTCTCTCTCTCTCTCTCTCTCTCTCTCTCACCTGAAAAGCAGGAAATTACAACAGGATCCTCTCTCTGCTAAGAAGGAGTGTATCCTACTGTGCATGGCTATGGCAAAAAAAAGCAAGAAATTCATTTCAGTTTGTTTATTTTTAAATTACAACATGAATATATTTCTTCATATTTTGCAGAGAAAGGACTAGGTGTTTGGACAAAAAAAATTAAATGAAAGAGGAAGAGGAATTGACACACTGTCACGGCTCTCAGTCTGAACCCATATAAAGGCAATTCTATAGGCTCTTACATGTACTCTTATGTGCCACCACAAATATTCTGTGAGCACATACCATCATGCTTACAAGGATGAATAAATGTTATGTGTATTGGTGCACATAGATAGTGACACTTGTGGCTGTGAATACTACACATTTGCATCTTAATACTGAAACTATGCATGCTTATATGTATAGAAAATTACACATCTACTATATGTCCCAGAAATATGCCAATGTGTATATATTCTCATGCTTACATGCATGCTGACAACAGCCTGTGAGTACATTTATAACCACAATTCTTCATGAATCTATTTCCATTCAGCACATGCCTGCCTATCTTATGAATCGTGATTTAACTGATTTGTGACTACAGTGGGTGATATTAGTGCCATTCTCTCCCTTAAATGTATTCATCTGGAATTTTAACCCACCTCATCTTGAAGATTCAGGACAGCTATTGATATTTCAAAACAAAACAGAGGAAACAGTGAATTGATTATTACTTCAAATACCAAATATGTGCTACTCAAACTCTAAAGAATTAGAGCCCATTCACACCCATAAAGGTTGTATGTTTGTGTACACTGAAGGTGGGTACCCTGGTGGAATGGGGGACATCACCCCTTCCAACTAAAATGGGAAATGGTCCTAAATGCAATGAGATATACCAAAACCCAACTCCCCCAAAACACCAACCTTTAAACAAAAAAATAAAACAAAATGAATTGTATTATCTGGAGGCTTCTAAGAAGGGAAAAATTGTGATGGCTAGGAGGTGCATGTAATCTGCCTGCCTAGTATTGCCTTTCCCTGTGTTCTGTGCCATCAAGTCTAAACCAACTTATAGCAACCCTAATAGGGCTTTGAAGGTAAGTGAGATATTTAAGGAATGGTGGTTGTTGTGGGTTTTTCGGGCTCTTTGGCCGTGTTCTGAAGGTTGTTCTTCCTAATGTTTCACCAGTCTCTGTGGCCGGCATCTTCAGAGGATGTGCTCTGATGCAATTTGTTTGGGAGTTGAGTATTTGTAGCTGTAGGATCAGCTTTTGTCCTTTTCAGGAGATTGGGTGATTATGGTGATCAGTGTGTTTTTGTTGAGGGTGTATTGTTGTGATAAGGAGGAGAAATTATCTGCCACTGTGAGCTTAGCAAAAGGAAGGGAAAAGCAGGGATCAGAGGGCTCCCTTTGACTGTTGCTTTTCCTTGCCTTTTGTAAAGCCAGGGGGCTTAGCAAAAAGGAAGGGAAGCCTCCCTTCAGATAAAGCAGCCATGAAACAGCTGCAGGGTCGCAGCCCTTTGATCCTGAAGCAGCCATGAAAGGGCTTCAGGATCTAAGGGCTGCGATAGTGCAGCCCTTTCATGGCTGCTTTACCCGAAGGGAGCCTTCCCTTCCTTTTTGCTAAGCCCCATGGTTTCACAAAAGGCATGGAAAGTGGCTGCCTTCCGTGTATTAATTAAGAATTCATTGAAGGTTGTTAACCCTTTCCCAAAACTTCTTGATCATTTTTGTTGCTCTCTTCCTTATTTTTTCCAGCTTTACAATATTCATTTTGAGGTGTAGTGACCTACACTGTACACAATACTCCAGTTCTGTTCATATGATAGATTTTCACAAGGCTAGGAAGAAAATAGATGGATAGTTCAGTGGTTTAGGTACCTGGCTGCAGAGCCAGAGGCCAGGGCTTCAATTCTCCACTGTGGCTCCTTGACAAAGGTTGGACTCGATGATCCATAGGGTCTCTTCCATCCCTGCAGTTCTAAGATGATGGTGATTATTATTATTACTATTATAGTATCCCTTTTAGGTCTAATCCCATTAGTAATACTTCCCTGGAGTTTGGGACAAGATATCCATCAAGTTATTTATCATCTTCTTGGTGAGTCAAGATTTGGTTGGTCAGGGATGTTTTCTTCCTGCCACCCATGTATTTGACAGAAAATGTAGGAAACACGAGGTTCTCAATATGTTCAGCAATGCTGGCTGATGGGAGTTGAAGCTCAAGAACATCTGGAAGGCCACATATTGTTCCTCAGTTTTGATAATTATGTGGCTAAAGGTATGACAGAGAATGGGGTAGACTATTCCTTCTGGGAGATTCTAAGCCTCCATTACTGTATTCTTTTAAAACAATCTCTCTCTTTTCTCTTTTCACTACTTTATTTTAAATTTATCCTTCTGATTTTTCCATTTGTGTTCTCCTGGATCAATTCTCCTGCACGTTCCCCTGAATCTTCATAGCTGTATGTCTTTCTTTCACAGTCTTTAGGCTAAACAGCTAGAACATAGTGAGTTAGGGTTGGTTAGGGGCAATTACAGTGTTTCATAAAGGGTTACGTGTGGCTAATTTTACATAACTGTATATGCAGGTTGCTCAGCTTTGCACTTTTTGTTTCATCATTGCACTGTATTATTCTAGGAATTTATTGATCTTCCTTTGATTTCTTTTATACTGTGCCTTCATTTTGTGAATCTCATTCCCTGTTTATCTGCTGTGATTTAAATAAATATTTAACTGCACCTGTGAACAGCCTCAGATCACATCTGGGGTCTTTCATCCACTGGGGCAAATAAAGGACTTCATTTTCATGCACCATAGATCAGTGGGTTGTAGTGGCTGTTTTTTTAAGTAACTAAAAGTAACTATTCTTGTTTATTTAAAGAGATTAAAGAGGTGATAAAATGGTAACCAATTATTTGAGTGGGGAGTCTTGTCTATATCAAAATACTTTTTAATTAGGAGTTTTCCAAATTCTGGAGATGTTCATAAACACCCTGAAACTCACTGGCATTCTCTCACTCAACTCTACTTGGGACAAAAGGGCCAAAGAAGTGAAGGGGGGAGATGTTCTGTCCTGGTGTATATGCAAAATGATATACACCAGGACAACCAAAATGATCACGAAAATGGAGCAAATTCTCTATGAGGAATAGCTATCATGCCTGGGGTTGTTTTATCTTAGGAAAAAACTAAGGGAAGAAATGACAGAGGTATGTAAGATGACTCAGAGAAAGAAGACAGAAAAGATTAAAGGAACACAAGTATTTCTTCACACCATGCATGGTTAAACTGTGGAATCCACTGCCTCAAGACCTAACCTGGATAGCTTGAGACATTCATCAGATACCGTAAATTGGTGGCAAATGGAGCCATCATTGGCTACCACTCAGATGATCTATATTGCACCCTCAGTGCCAGAGACAGGATGTCTGTGAATAGTTGCTGCTGGGGAGCCCAAGTGGGAGGGTGCTGTTATATTCAAACCTTGCTTGTGACTTTCTCATATGAATCTGTCTTTTCTAGCAGTTCCCAACCTTAGGTCCCCAGATGTTCTTGGACTACAAGTCCCAGAAATCCCAGCCAGCATAGCTAGGGGGGAAGGCTTCTGGATGTTTTAGTTCAAGTACATCTGGGAATCAAAAGTTGGGAACCACTGTTCTGCTCTATGCAAAGAATGCTAGAGAAAATAAGTTCTTGGTCTGATCTCTCATGATTCTGCTTATTATTACTAATTTGCCTTACTGGATTACCAGGAAAATTTATATTTAGTACTATTAAAAGTAGGAAGACAATCTTTTTCCTACATTCCTGGGCGTAACCCTCATTTTAACACATGGGTGTTGACTTCTGAGTAGTTAGGATAGACTCTTTAAGAGTCTTCAAAGCACTTTTTAAAGGTATTGTTTTGATTTTGTTTGGGACAGCAGCAGTTTAGCCAAACCAGCAGGTGTTTCATGAAAGTATGGCTAACTGCAGTCATGAATAGTGTTTTCATCATCCCAATATTTAAATGCCGAAAATTACCATCTAAAAGAAGCAGATGGGCAGAATTATGAAGAACTGTCTTATGGATGTAAAGCGCTGCCTTAATTTGGCCTCAGGTTCTTATATCGCACTGGGATGGTATGGAGATATATGTCAAGATTAATGCCCTATGAAATCACAGACTCGTTAAAGAATATATATGTTTGATTGCAAGAGAATACTGTATATGAATTACTATTGACGTACAATATTAAATAAGCCCATCTTTGATCAATACATTCCCATCTAGAAACTGCTTGGTTCATGTTCCTCATGCAAAGGCAAACTAGAATCCAGATTTTAATGCCTAAATGCAGACATAATGCATCAAAAGCTTTCAAGAATTCAGAAGATTAATTTTTAAAAGGAACTAGTTCAAGTTATAATTCAATGCCATTGTTAGTTGCTGTTCTAGCTATAATTTTAAAAGTAACTGATTACTTTCCTATTTCTCAAGAACAACTAAAATTTCTTTACTATTTTTAAAAAATCAGTGTCACAAACCCCTGGCCTGTGGTACAAACACACCGCACCCACTCATATAATCGCCTCTTATTTATTCACAAAAGATCAAGTGGCAGAATCACAAGTCACTGCACCGACACAGCACTTGAATCATGTGATATTCCTCTTGTACTATTTAGTAAGGTCATGCAAACTGAATTTTCCTCCTGTATTTAAGGATTTCAAGCACCAAATGTACTGTAAACATCTTGAACAATCACTAATCTTTTGTGCTTTGCTTCTCAAAGGAAAAGGACATGGTAAACCACTTCTGATTACTTTCTACCTAGGAAAAAAACTCAAAAAGGGTTCCCATAGGTCAGAAGTGACTTCATAGCATTCCATTATTATTATTATTATTATTATTATTATTATTATTATTATTATTATTATTATTATTATTATTATTATTATTATTATTATTATTATTATTATTATTATTATTATTATTATTATTATTATCATCATCATCATCATCATCATCATCATCATCATCATCATCATCATCATCATCATCATTATTATTATTATTATTATTATTATTATTATTATTATTATTATTATTATTATTATTATTATTATTATTATTATTATTATACAAATTAGTGACCTCCAAAAAAAGCCTTATCATTTAAAGCTGAGATCAGGCCTTGAAAGCTAAAGCTTGTGGCTTAGCTTATTGACCCAATTCACCTCCTATTACATCTTCCTCTTCTCCTTCCTTCAACTCTTTCCAGCATTACTGTAATTCTGAGTCAATTTTCAAGATAAACAAGGGCATATCTGTTTTACTTGCTATATGTTTTATTCCATATGTGCATTAGTTTGAGATTTTTAAAGAGCCTGCTTGAAAATTCGCGTGTATTTTTCATGTGGACTTTTGAATACACCAACATTTGTCTACTTTTAAGTATGCATTTCCTCACACAATATTTCTGCAATTACCTTCTATTCATATATGCTTTTTCTATGATATTTTTTCATAATGTATGCATTTTTGTAAGTAGTTTTCAGAAAAGAATGCAGTTTTCTACACATTTTTTTGATCAGAAAACTGTACTGCAACTTTTGAAGAAGGATCATTGCATTCCAGTTTGTGCTATTAGTGTGAATCAAGTAAGCTGAAATTAAAATATGAATGAAAGCCATTACATCCCCATCCTTACCTCAGACTTGAAAAGGTACTCCTTCCATGAATGGTAAAAATGCATCATACTTTGAAAAGCTACATCCCTGAGCTATACGGAGAAATTCACAAATTGAGAAAAAAAACCTTTCCTAATGCAGTGTATGGAGCTACCGAAAGTAAAAAAACACAGAGCAGAGCACTTAGAATCAAATTAAGGATCACTAGAGATAGTTGATTGTGATACCCAGTGTGGTGTAAAGGATTAGAGCGACGTACTAGGACTCAGGAGGCCTGGGTTCAAATCCCCAGTCAGCCATGGAAATTACTGGGCTGTTTGCAGAACTGGTAAAATCACTTCTTGAATATCTCACTTATCATGAAAGCCACATTATGGTCCCTATAAGTTGGTTCCAACTTGACAGTGTAGAACAACAGACATATCTGAGGGGAATCAGTTATTTTATTTTTTTCTCTCTGATTTTCCACTAAACAGTCTCTCCATGAGAAAGGATTCCAAATTTACAGAACGTAGCTGGTTTGATTCTCAAAACATGGTAAACTATGGTACAATACAGCCACCACCATCTCCAAGGGCAAAATCCTGTTGTATAACTGTGCACATGGCACAACCTGGATGTTTAACTTACATTAGTTATAAGTTCTCTATTTCCCCCCTGCCACCATCTAAAGTTCTGAAGCTCCCTCAGGGTCCTTTCTGCCTCAGAGAAGCCTTTAGGAGCCTTGGGAAGGGGAAAGCTTTTAAAAGTCAAAAATCACGGCCAGATTAGCAATGACAGTATCAATCCCAGCAACTCCGGACAGCAATATCCTGGTCAGCGCTGCAATTAAGCTGCTATTACACTTCTCCAGAGTGCACTTAATGTCCAGTTTTGGACAGCCAGTCCATCTGTTTCTCACTTTGCAACAGCTGAAGAGTAGCCACTGGAAAGGACCTTTCCAGTCAGGGGATTATGGCATTATTCATTGCCTCTCATTAAAGTCTAGAACAAATGTGTTACAGTTAACAGGTTAATATTCAATTCATTATTTTTGCGATAAAATGGGACAAAAAACCCCCACTGATTTATTTAACATCTTTAAAATACTGCTTAAAACAATATTTCTATTCATTAAAATCATTACCATACTTGTTTTTGTGTCCACATTCTTCTTCTTCTTCAGTGAAACACATATATAATCCACACATGAATTATATTCTCTACTCATGAATCCTAAACTTGGCATTTAACACATTTCTGGACTGTAACAGTCCGGCCAGCACAGCTATGAGGAAACATTTTGGGAGTTATAACCCAAAACCCCCAAGGATCCCAGAGACAGAAGCCATTGTCACCTTCAAATGCCATCTTTAGTTGTTATGTGCCATCAAGTCAGAACTGATTTATAGTGACCCTAATAGGGCTTTCAAAGTAAATGAGATATTTAAGGAGTTGTTTTACCAGTTCTGCAAACAGGAGTGGGTTGGCTGGAGGTACGCAGAAACTGAGGTGCAGTTTCCACGGCGAAGTGGAGATTTTAACCTTGGTCTCCAGAGTTTACCATTTCCACACCCCTAGTGAGTTTCCATGACGAACTGCAGATTTGAACCTTGATCTCTAGAGTCATTATACCACACTGGGTATCTATGCCTCCTTTAGTACAATGTTATAAAAGCTCTGTCTAAAGAGATATTCTTTACAACCAACTTCTCAATTCCCCTCAGGAATACTGTCCCATAGACTACAAAGGTCATCGTAATTAATTCCTACCATACTTATCACACCCACAGGGCATTCACACAAATGAAAACCCACAGCCCTCTGTGGATAAATTGGGCTAAAAATGTTATTGAAGTTTGCATTTATAGCAAAAGGAACAGGCGGGAGAATAAATAAGCTGAATTTATCTGTATGGTCTCTCTCCTAAATGTTTCTGTTCTTCTAGAGGTAGTTCTTAAAGTTAGGAGCTGTTTGGTGCAGATGAGAAGGTGGGTATCATAGAAGAGCTGTGATCTCAGGAGGAAGAAATATAATTTCTCTTCTTCCAATCATTCTCCTTCTCTTTATTCAGTATTGTACTAAGGAAGTGTATTTGAAAGTAGTCAGATAAGTTATTGGCTCTCTACAAGGAGAACATTTGGAAATGTAAGCATGCCTCTTTCTCCAGGATGGAGAGAGAAAATCATCTCCATCTTCTTTTCAAGCTACATAATTTTTACATCTGTTGGAACCACCACCTTCAGTTAGAAACTGTATTATGGGACTTGTAGTCCATCAGAAAACTAAAAACCAGAGTGGGGAAGCAATTCCACAGTGATGGAAAGAGCACTTTTGAAGAAACCAGTAAGACATTTATTTTTATGGAGTAATGGTGGGTTGTGGGGTTTTTTGAAACAAATGATTTAATTAACAAATAAATAATGCTAATCCAACAAATTAAACATGCTCCAGTTTAAACACTAACACCAACAAATTTATTTCCCCATTTCTTATAGTGAATACAAACATTTCGGATCTAATTTCCAAGTTCTATCCCTCACGCTTTGCCACCTGAGTCAGGTACATGACTCTCCCTCATGTTGGGGACAGCTCTCTTGGCCTGGACTTTTTCTGTCCCAGGTAGAGTTTGGTCAGAATCCCATGAATAAACTGTGGTGAATATAGCGTTTACTTGGTCCCAATCCTTGAAGACCTATCATGTTTGTATCTTGAATATTTTTTTTCTGTACCCTTTAATGAAAATTCAGCTAAAGGTTGTAAACAAGAAGAGAAAAATCCATTGTGGAAACGTTCACTGCCACACACTTCCAGGGTGAAAAAAAAACAACCCTCAGATACAAGACAAAGCATTTAAGAAGGAGGAGATGAACAAGGGGACCTAGCAGGTGTCACTGCCATAAACGTTTATGATTTTTTTAAAGGTAGTTCTCAGAGAGCTAATCGCTCATCAGCCACCTTTTTGTTGCTCAGCAAGAGTGCACTGATTTGAGGTTGTTAAGAACTACTCCCTGCTTTTGGAAATTTCCAGTAAGGGGTGACCCCACATGGATTGAGAATTCTGAACAGAGGGTGCTTTGGATCATAATGATGAGGTTTTACAGACATTTCTGTGGTTGCAAGCCACAGGGAAACAAGCACCAAAATCACGTCTCTTAGAGTTGCTTCAGCATCCGAGAATCTCAAAGCTGAAATTTAAGGTTGAGAGTTGGTTGGTTTCCCCCAGCAACTTAGCATCCTTCTGAAATGTTTTGCTCTTAGGAATAGTGAAAATCTATTTTGCTTTCACTCTCTTTTAAATTTTCAAAATCTCAAGTTGTTTTCAGCATTTATATGAAGAAATGTGTACATTCCATTTTTAAAAAAATTACCCAAATAAGATTCTCAGATACCAAATAAGATTCTGAGACATATACACTGGCTAAATCCAATAGGCACAGCTATTCCTACTATGGAAAGGAACATGTTGTATCTGACTAATGGGTAATTGATAAAAAGAAGTAATCTGACAGGAAAAAAACTATTTGGAAGGTACTGGCTGAAATACTGTTTGCACAACTTAGGCCATGCAACGTGGATAACATTATCAGCCACAGAATAATGGAAATACCTAGGAAACCCTGAAAATGGTTGCCATAAGTCAGACAGCACATTATGATGATTATTAATGTGAAAAAGGTGGGATGTGGAGTGGAGAATTCAACTACCATTAGTTAGACAGTCCCAGTGGATCTAAAACCTAGTAAGCTAGTGTTCTAGCTAAGGAAATATTGAGCAATACCAACCACAAAAAAACAGAAAACAAGATAAGTAATTCTAATTTGACTCTGACCACAGAAAGATGTTCAATTTAGCACTCTGTGTGTGTGTGCGTGTGTGTGTGTGTGCGCATGTGCACGCACACACATACATACACATGCCTTGAATATGACTAGACTCTTGGCACAGGGGAAATGGAGTGATGGCAGCTGATTGAGAAGCATCACATCTGGAGATATAGTGAACCAGTTTTTCGCATATATTTGGCTCCATTCCTTAATACTGTGGCCATCACCTTCTCGAGATGCAAATGGATGCAAAGCAAGCTGGCTTCTACCCTAGCCGTGCCAATATCCACTCGCTTTCAATAGCAAATCATTGCTTTCAGCTGTGGTGGAAGAGGAAATCTTGAAGACAAACATTTTAGCCTGGATCTTCTGCCAAGGGTATCCATTCTAGCTGGGGGTAACAGCCCTGTTCATTTTTCCCAGCAAGGTGCAGGGAGACCATAAACCCCAAATGTTATTCCAGCGCCCGCAGGTGCCAGCAATCCACATAAACATAGAGCAATTAACAGAATTAACACAGCCTTAAATAGCTTGGCTTACCAGATGCACAGTCCTAGCAGGGTTCCATAAAATGTAAAGTTATTAGAGATTAAACCATTAATCATCTGTTCATACACTGACTGCAAAAACCATTCTGTTTGAAATGGCTAATAATTTAAGGGGCACAATTATGCCATAGATTTAATGGGCACAGTTATGCCAT
This sequence comes from Pogona vitticeps, assembly GCF_051106095.1. Classification (NCBI taxonomy): domain Eukaryota; kingdom Metazoa; phylum Chordata; class Lepidosauria; order Squamata; family Agamidae; genus Pogona; species Pogona vitticeps. The sequence continues at coordinate 323,018,383 of NC_135783.1, read as the reverse complement.
CCTGGTTCTCTTTCTCTTCCATGCTGTACAGCTACTATCTCAGCTATTCCACCCTTCATTAGCTTTACTGTAGTTGGTTATAGAAGGAGATGGTAGCCACGTTTTGTACGTAAAAGATGGCCAAATCTTAGGCTTGCCTTCAGCACCTGTGATGGTGGGGCATATCTTGAGACCAACAGCCCCTGGAAGCCTGTAGGGCTGTTAAGAAACCAGTCCCGATGTTCCTTTTAAAAGCATTTTATACTGCATCATGATAAAGAAGAATGTAGGGCCATTTGTACCCTTCATCAGGAATGGGACCCAGCAGCAGTGGCTGCAACTGCCTCTTTTCGCTTCCCTCTAACATGTCAGAAATAGGGTTCTGAAGAATATTTTCAGATAATATGCATCTATTACTCATTCTTGGCAATTTTATACTTCTTGTCATGGCAAGAAGCTGCAATGAATATCTTTTCACACTAGCAAGATGACCCACTGCTGTCACGGAAGCAAGCCTTTATTGCGATTTTTGTGTTAAAACAGGTTCTGTGCTAAACCTGGGGACTTTTCAACAGCAGAAGCAAAGTGTCTGCCCTTGGCAAGCACAGAAAGAAGCAAAGAAGTCATCCTGTGCCTCAAAAAGAAGCAAGGCCTGCCAGCTTGTTCTTGTGAATGGATAAAAGGACTCTCCTGAAATTAACCTTCAGAGGTCCATCTGAGTGGAAATTCCAGATTCCTACCACCCAGCTAGCTCCTTTCTCAGTACCCATTTGCATAGGTTTTGACATGCATCCAGAGAAGTAACAGGGTTGCCAAACTGGAGGCTAGATTGGCAATCAGGAACTCATGAGAGAGAAACAGAACTAGGCGGCAGTAGCCCTTGTAGCAGCTGCCACTGCCGCCTCCTTTCTTCTTCTCCTCAACCTTGCCTCTCCTGCAACTAAGAGGAATGTTTAAAAATAAAACAAAACTACATCATTAGGGCTTGCAAAAGGAGAGCTGGCTTCCTTTCCAATGCATGCCCCTGCCAACCTCCTCCCCTGCAATCCTCTTTTGCTTCTCTCCTTTTTAATCCAAATATACTACAAGAGGAAGAAACAATTGCATTGAAAAAAATAATAATATGACAAATGGGGTTTGGGAGCATCACTTCAAATATTGCCTTCCTCCCCTTCTTTTCTCATTGCCTCAAACAATTGTGTAATTGGCTACTAATCCCCTTCCACACTTTCTCTGTCCAATTATTTTTTTCTCATCTTTTGCTTAATGCAACATTTAGTACCATTAGAATTTAACAGGTGGGTGGGGGTGGGATTAGCATCCTCAAATGGGCCTCTGTAACTCCAATATCAGCCTAGATTTAAAAGAAATGATGGCTTGTGGGGTTTTGCTAATTCTGCTGGCTCTCCCTGTTTCTCTCTCTTCACTCTGGATCTCAATCCCTCCCACTGACTCTTTTTCTTCAGATTTGTCTCCCCTTTCTAAAAAGTCATCTAGGTGCTGCCAGTAGTAATGTTACTGAATTAAAAGTGTGTTTTGTTGCTCTGTCATTTTGTACAAATAATTTTTAAAAAATTGGTCCAGAAATGGGATATAATTTTGCAAATCTGTAGAATCCTCTCTTGAAGACTGAGGAAAACTTGTCATCCCTGCAAATGAGAAAAGGAAGCTTGTTATTTCTCTTCCTTTCCCTGCAAGGACAGGATAAGCAACAAGTTCCTACATTCATAGCTAGAGGGAGGGAGTAATGAGTTTCTAGAGCTGCGCTGCTTTCTACCTCAGCTCACCACTCCTCCCTCTCCTGAAAAGCTGGAGAGGTCACCAGGCAGCAATGGAGTAGTTGGGCTAAGATCAAAGTATAGTGACGTTTTGACTAGCAGCAGAGAGGATGACCTAGCAATGTGAAGTAATTTCACCAGTGTTTTGTTCATGGTCAAGATCAGCTGTTCCAATATTGCAACACAGCCTGTTGAGAATTCTCAAGCCCTCCTGAGAAATTTTGCCTCAATATGTGCTCCATTGTGTTTTCCTTTGGACAAAGGTGCAAAAACAGGTTGAATCAGTGGTACTTGTACAATTCCAAGGTGACTAAATGGCAGAACAAGGAGCCAGAGGGAAGAAACACTGAAACAAACTCTTCATATCCCATGTGACACTTACAGGGTTAAAATACTGACTTGAACAAAAGAGAAACCAAAGGCAATACAGAAAACTGGGCTGTTGGTGTCAAAAAGAATGGGCAAGTGGCAGCTGAACCCCCAAATAAAGCCCAAGGGCTCCCTAATCATTGAACCATTAGGAAAGGTTCAAAGCAAGGTTGCTGCATTGTACATATCATTACTTAGTGCCAGCTCAGCACTGAGACTTATAAGATTTCACTGGTAAAAATTCTCTGAAGGGTCTGGCTTCAGTGTACAAGGTCTACTACATCCCCAAAGTTGATAGTGCTGCATAGCACTCCCAGTAATAGCCATTTTTGTTCCCCCCATTTACAGGATTAATAATAATAATAATGACAGAGATCTAGAAACACAGAGATAATTTTATAGACTACAGTGCAGAGCAGGTTGAAAAGTCTTCTAAAGAGTATAGGGTGAGTAACCACAAATTCGATTTGTCTAGAGCAGGTTGGTTGCTTCTGAACATCTCACATGTCTAGCATCTTCTAGACTTGAATTAACCAAGAAAGGAAAGTTCTCTAAATTCTTTCTTCTCTGTGTAAGCTGTGTTGACATGACAATATTTTCTCAATGAAGCATTTTAAAGTTATGCTAAATATCGTACTTCTAGCTGAAAATCAATGATATTTTTCCTTTCCTTTCTGTAATTTGCATAACATGTCTCTTGTGTCCTTTGACTCTGAGAAAAAAACATGCATGGACAAGTACATGCATGCGCACACACGCACACACACGCACACACACACACACCAAAATGTTCACATAGAACAATAAAAGAAAGACTGTCATTGTTAAGAAAGACAGAAACAACCCATCCAGTACAGTACTTTTAAACAGTTTACACAAAGTATCAGTCTTCCAGTTTGGGTCAATTCATGTAATTCTTTCCATATTTACAATTATGCAAATAGAGCAATTCCATGAAAAAATGACAAAACAATAACCCTATCATTCTTGTGAGCAAGACATGTGAGGATCTACATCACTAGGATCAAGGCAGCTGTCTGCATATTTTTTTAATCTGCTTAAGATCTGGCTATGGGAACGTTATGATTAGTGTTTACAATTCAAAATATTGCAGTACATCAGCACATTACTGCCAAGAGGACATGGCTAGAGTAATTTACAGTAGAAGGTAAAGGTAAACGCAAAGGTTCTCCTTGACAAATGTCTAGTCGTGTCCAACTCTAGGGGTGCTCGTCACTGTTTCCAAGCCATAAAGCCAGCGTTTCTCTGTAGACAGTTTTTGTGGTCACATGGCCAGTGCGATTAGACATGGAATGCCGTTACCTTCCCACTGTGATGGTACCTATTCTCTACTCACATTTGCATGCTTTCGAATTGCTAGGTTGGCAGGAGCTGGGACAAGCGACGGGAGCTCACTCCGTCGCGTGGATTCGATCTTACAACTGCTGGTGTTCTGACCTTGCAGCACAAAGGCTTCTGCGGTTTAACCTGCATCGCCACCACGACCCTCTTATAGTAGAAGGACAGCTCCCAAAAGGAGTGCCGATCCTTCTAGATTTACATCAGCAGCATCAGAGGAAGATATTCCCTCCCTCCACTGCCAGGTAGGCACAACTATTCCAACAAGTTGCCTCAGCCATTCCATCCACCTGAATCTAGCCACTGAACTTCACAAGTGCTATAAAATTCATTACACTCAGAACATTAAAAGCACTTGCTTTACTTTACTTTCATTAATAACTCTTTCTGCTTGTGTGTCATGTCTTAAATTTTAGATTGTAGAGCAGGGTAATCATTTCATTACCTATAGACCCTGCATTGTGAGCCACTTGACATCCTTCTTGCCCAAACGGTAGAATAGAAATGAAATCAATAAGGCATGAGATCTACTAGCATAATCCAAGGTGATCTGCAGGAGACTTGGAAAAGTTCCTTACTTCCAATTGTTTAATAATAGCCAAACCCCTGCCCTCTTAATTCATTCTTTATATTTCTATTCCACACAGTACCCCTTATTCCGTATCTGGTTCTGATAGACCTCATAGATCTGGTAAAAAAACTGCAGAGTAAATACTTTCATAACATTCTGCTCCACAGAAACAACAAAACAGCAACAGCATCACTAATAATCTTATAGCCTGCCAGTGGAATAAATAAATATTTTTCAGATTCTGGATTTTTTTCTGAAAAGTCAGTCATACCCCAAGTCTACCATAAAACTCAACATTTACATAATGCATTTTAAGAGTTCAAGGCTCTTCAGATCTATTATGTAAGTAATCCTTACTATAACTCCATAAAAGTAGGACAATAAAACTCTCATCTGCAAATTGCAAATTAGAAGGGACAGAGACTGAAGGAGTAATGGTTCACCTAACACTATTCAATGCAAAGACAGGCAAGCTGGTGCCCTCCAGATGTTTTCAACTCCAGTTCCCATGGTCAAAGCTCAAGGATTCAGAACAGGGATGGGAAAATCTGTCAGTTTTAATTTCTTCTATATTCACATTTTTAAAAACGTCAAATAATCTCTTATGTTAAGTATTCCATCCTGAATAAGAAGAAGCTTTTGGATTTCAGTAAATTATTCAAAATGCAAGAGATATCAAATTCTTTTCCAAACAAAATTCTGTTTTGGATTGAATCCAGTGGGTACTTTATTCTCAGCATGGAGAGTACCACACCATGGTGCAGATGCACACCAGAAAATTAGTAACAATGGAAAGCTCCTTGGTAAAAAAAAAAACTAGCAGCTCTGATTTATCCCCTAATATTGATTGCATACGTGTTGATACTTTGATTTGGATTCCTGCATTGAGTAGGGGTTGGACTTGATGGCTTTATAGGCCCCTTCCAACTCAATTGTTCGATGTTTCTATGATCCAAATCCAGACTTTTAAAGCCGTCTAGGTAGAAGTATGTGCGTGTTCTTTGTCATCAGGTCAGAACCAACTTATAGCGACCCTAATAGGGCTTTCAAGGTAAGTGGGATATTTAAGGACGTGGTGGTGCTGTGGGCTAAACCGCAGAAGCCTGTGCTGCAGGGTCAGAAGACCAAGCAGTCGTAAGATCGAATCCACGCAATGGAGTGAGCTCCCGTCGCTTGTCCCAGCTCCTGCCAACCTAGCAGTTCGAAAGCATGCAAATGCAAGTAAATAAATAGGGACCACCTAGGCGGGAAGGTAACAGCGTTCCGTGTCTAAGTCGCACTGGCCATGTGACCACGGAAGATTGTCTTCGGACAAAACGCTGGTTCTATGGCTTGGAAACGGGGATGAGCACCGGCCCCTAGAGTCGAACACGACTGGACAAAAATTGTCAAGGGGAACCTTTATCTTTACCTTTTTCATAGCCCCTCTCCCCAATGACTTTCCATGGAAAAGTGGGGATTTGAACCCTGTTCTCCAGAGCCCACATCTATCATCCTATCCACTACACCACACTGGGAATACCTAGGTACAGATATAAATCCTTCTTTGTTTTCCCATGAATGAGACAATGTAAAAAAAATCTCATTGCCCAAAAACTTCTCCATTTTATTAGTCTTTGAGAGATTTTGTTTATTTTTTGCATATTTCTGAAAATATGCAAATCATACAAAAATATAGTAAATTATACCTTCTTGCTTCAGCCAGCAAATATAATAATAATGGATGGGTTGTTTGTTTGCTTTTGATCAATCAGCCTCTCTGTTTATGTTTACTGTGGTTTTGCACTGCTACATTATGTGCAAAATGAAGAAGACAGAATAGGAAAGAACTTGTCCAGTTCATGTGCTGGAGGCAAAAATCATTATGAATTATCAATACACTGCCTGGATATTAATTACAATGAGATAATAGCACCTTTTTCCCATTTAGGTGTCTACATTTTGTGTAAAATGTTTCTGCTCAAACCTATTGTCTTTTTCTTTTGTAAAATTAAGCATGTTCATTACACTCTCGATCTGATGGTCTGAACCCAGCTCTGAAATATTTTGATAGAGATAGAAATATCTGGATCAATAGATCAATTCATAGTTCAAATGAAGCTCACAGTCCAACCATTTCCTTTAAGAGAGAAACCGGCATCTTACGAACTATGTATCATTATTTAATTTTATGTAAACAACATATGTGCTATTAAATAATTTTGATACTGTGGTAACAACAGAATTAAAAAATATATCAAGTAAAAAAAATCTACATGAAGATGACACCAGCAGCAGATTACCACTAATTGAAGAGTCCCTATTTTGATTTCAGATTGCATGTAACTCACATACAATTAAATGTATTCACTCAAAACTGAAGCAGGAACCCTTTAATTAGCAGCAATTTGCTGCTGTGGTTATGTCATTCCCATTACACCAGCATAGCTACACAATTGGATTTTCCCGTTACCATGTTATTAAGTGACTTCAGAGAAATTAAAAACATGTGAAATTATGTAGTAATTCTTTGGAAATTCCAAAAAGTCTGTGTCTTTCCCTACCCCTTATTGAATTCTCAAAATGTGTATATAAGAATTAACACTATCTTGCTGCTTAATCTGTCACCAGTTCAAGTGATGAAGGCAGGTCTTTGGAACTTCCTTCAATACCTGCATATTATTTCATTTTCACTGCCCCCTACTGATGTAGTGATGTGCACACCATTAAATCCACATCTGCAGACTTCTTCACAATGGAATTTGTTGTTCATTTCATTCAGGCATTGCCTCACCTATTCCCATTCACTCCACAATTCAGCAAAGGGTCAGAAAAATTCCCCTTATCCCAATTTAGAAATATCTGCATTTTCTGTTCCTTCTCTCTGTGTTTGCTTCAGGTTTTTTTTTGGGGGGGGGGAGAGCAGTTGGACTTGTATAAACTTTGGGATTCCTCTACATCCAGTGATGCTTCTTTCTTGTGCAGACAGTTCTGTTTTGGTGACAGGAGAATATGTACTCATGGAAAGAGTATGCTGTTGGTATGCATGACATTTAGTATAGAAAACCCAGGAAATGTGTTTCAAAAAATAAGAGCATGTCATCTGTCTGTCTGTCTGTCTGTCTGTCTGTCTGTCTGTCTGTCTGTCTGTCTGTCTGTCTGTCTGTCTAGCTATCTAGCTATCTAGCTATCTAGCTATCTATCTGGCACCACCACGGTTTTGAAGTATTTACCTCTTTGAGGCAGCCCATAAAGTTGTTGCTGATAGGAGAGCCAGGCAAGTCAGCTGTACTCGGGCTCCCGCCCACGTAGAAGAAGTCATCCGAGCCTAACATGGTATAGTCCTCTTGAGTGTAGCCTGTGGTGGTGAGGATTCCATCCACAGAAATTGTCACCTGTTTGAAGGGTGCAATGGACAAACAAAACAAAAAAAGGAAAAGAAAAACAAAATTCCCAGCAATGACCTTACAGTTCTTAAAAGAGCACATCAACTCCCCTACTTCTTAGTCCAACTACTTTTAGTACAAGTTTGGCTGAGCGTTGCGCATTTCCATTTTCTGGTCTGCCTTTACTTATTTCAAAGTTTCTGCCCCCTCACTTTAGTTCTTAAGTTAATTCAACCCTGCTACAGCCAAGGAGAGCTATTCTACCTGCCACAAAGGATTCTGCTTAATCAGGCCAGAAAATGGAGCGTACTTGGAAGAGAAAGTTTATCTAAGCTGATTTTATGATTTGTTAGTTGTTATTGGTAGTGATAATTGTTAGTTACAATTGTTAGTATAGGCACTAATGAAGACAAAGTTGATATATTTGATTTTGCTTTTTTTTTTTTTTTTTTTTGCTTACAGCACACTGACGGTCATGCATTCAGGGAAGGGGGGAGGGAAGGGGGATCTCACTTCCAATACATTATGGATGAGCATGCTATGTACCTACAGAAAGACACTCCCACCACCCGGCACTGCAACTTAAAGAGAAAGAAGTAGAAAGTAAAATAATTTTAAAAAGAAAAGAAACACACACACACGCACACACGCAGACATATATATATATGCATTCAATAATATAAACTCATATATATATGCATTCAATAATCCAAAAATGAGCAAATGTGAGGAACAGAAGGTGAAACTGAGAGAAAGAGAAAAATGGCAATTGCACACACACACCCACATCCCACTTTGACACACCCATGCCAGTGATATTTTGGGCTCAGAAGAAAAGAATGGAAGCATGTCAGGAAGAGAGAAAGAGAGAAGGACCCACTTTTCACACTTGCATGCAGTCATTAAGAAAAATAAAGTAAAGCAGAAGCCGTAAAAATAATAATAATCCAAAACATAACAGAAAACAAAAACAAAAATAAAATATCCAAACCCCAAAACAAATGAAGGGTGAAGGGAGACGGAAGGGGAGCAAGGAGAGGAAGGTAGTGAAAATGATGTTCATCTGGTTTAAAGGTTATATTAGTAGCTTGAAGAAGAGGAGGGGAGGGGAGAGACTGAGACTTATAGTATGGGAGGTTGGGAGAAGAGGTGGAATTTAACCAGATGAGGACATGCCATGCAGGGTGCGTATGTACTGAAACAAACAACCGGCTGAGCTCCTTTCGGCCATGGCAGGAGGACAGTGTAAGAAAGAGAGAGAGATAGAGAGAGAGAGAGAGAGAGAGAGGAGGGGGAGAGAAGCATATGTGGGAGGCTGGCAGGGGAGTCAGAATGAAATGAGGAAGAGGAGAGCTCTGACCAGTTTTGCCTACAACAGCTGTTGTCACAACAAAAGGATGAGGGGGAAAAGACTGGCCTCACCACAACAAACTATAAGCCCTGACATGGTTGTTGAGCTAAAAACCTTCGGAGAGTCCAAATAAACAAGAGGCTAAAAGAGAAAGGATGAAAGAAAACAAACCAGAAGAAGAGAGAAGATTTAGCAAGACACTGAAAAAAGGTTTTTTAAAAAATGCTTTAGAAAAAAAAAATAGATAAACTGGAGAAGCCAATGAAGGAGATGATCAAACCCCATTTCCAGAACTGTTGTATTTGTTTGTTTGCTTCTTGGGTTTTTTTTTTCTTGAAAAAAATTTAAAAGTACAAAAGAAACAGGAAGAAAAGGTACAGCAAAATCAAAGATAAATCAAAACAGGGAGACAAAATTTAAAAGGAGAGGAAAATAGGGTGGAGGGGATGGAGAGGTAAAGGCAGGTAACACACGGCAAACCCAAAGAAAGAGACAATAAGAATGATATCTACCAGACAATGTAGTTTGTTTACCATAGCGTGTCCAATGCCTGAGTGCTTTGCGGAAAAGGGGGAAGAAAGGAAATTAAAAACTTGTGAACAGAACGATTGTTAATTAAAATAACTAAAAGCAAAGATGAGTCGTTAGGGTGTTAGTACATTAGTTGGTTAGTAAAAATGACACATTGCATGAATGGTCTAGTGTTAGTCTTTCAAAAAAGGCGTGGGGCGCCCGACACACACAGAGTGAGAAAGAGGACAATATGAGCAGGACTGTCTGGGAAAACCATGCCATATAGATTGTTAGGAGGAAGGGAGCTGCCTACCCTTCCCATTCTCCTTAACCTGTCTCCTGCCCCTCCCACCCTAAGCAACGTTATTTACATTCCCACCCCAAGACTGGACTAAAATGAAAGATAAGCAATACTTACTTTCCAAAAGCCATTCAAAAACGTAAAACCCATCCATACCTCTCCACCCCATATAATAAATGTATACCATCATGAAATACTTCAACCATATTCCACCCCATGGCCCAACCCATTTTTGTGTCCTTTTAGATATACCCATCATTGCTCCCCTCAGGTGCGCCTCAGTTATTCTAACCAACCAAATGTATATCTTGGGTGTAGACTATTGCTTGATGATTCCCCGAGGGCTTGTCCTACCCCAATTTCGAGATTTCTCTTTCAAGCAGTTGGACTGGTGTCTCTCCGAAAAGACATACAGAATATGAACAATTGGACTAATGGAGACAATGTGTAGCTCACCTGTGATGCTCAGGAAGGTGGGGAGAAAGTTGCCTAACTGCGGAAGGCATGATGGCTGCTTGCGTCAGGTATTTGGGGATGAAGGAGGATGACTGACAAAATTTAAAATCACTTTTGAGGTGGGGAAAGTCTATCTCTGTTGTTCATTGGCAGAATTAACGAACTAGACTGTAGAGACCAAGCCTCTACCAAGTATGCTATTAATTAACTATGAATGACACATATCAACTTACAATTTAAAAATTGTGGCCTTTTAATTGCTTCTAGCCTGCAATTTTTGTTTGCAAACTATTTCAGTTTTGTTTGCAGGTGTTTCAAAGTTTTGAATGTTTTTGTTTTGGTTTAAGAGAGAAAACCCTTAGGTTTAGTAAAATCTCCTCTGTTTTGAACAAAGATACTGAAAAATTAAAAATGGGCATAAAGCCCACATATAGTTTATATTCCAGTATTCAGCACTGTATCAAATTACTTGAACTGGGTCACTCTGTGTTTTTTTTTTCTCCCTTCTATTTCTCGTTCTATGAAAGAGTTTTTTTAAAAAAACAGTTTAAACAGCATTGTTGAGAAGTGTTACTCAACATGCGACATCCTACAGTAGTTTGTAGATTTCAGATAGGTCTATTCTCTAATGCTAAGCATATACAGGAGTTTTACTGAAAGCTCTGAAGTATGGAAAACGTGTTACTGAACATGTTGTCTATCCTCATCTTACCATTCGCTCTGGCAAAGAGATTTTGCAAGGATTTGAAGGCCCACCAAATCTGTTTGCCCAGAACCAAATGTGTCTCCAGTCTGAAAATTCAATGAAAACATCAGACTAGGTCCATTAATTGCAAATGGACTCAAACATGTTTTCAAATTAAAGGGAAGGGAACTGTTTTTGTTCCAGGGGGTGGCCTCCCTTTGAGACCATGCCAAGCAGGCCAAATGATTTAATAGGGAAAACCCTGAGCCCCACCTTGTTTGTGATGTCACCTGCCCCTCCCCCCAAAAAAACAATTTTTCTCCTCTGTCTAGAGAAAAGCATAGCATTCCATGTTCTTTTTTCCATGAAGAACATTCTTGTTACTTGTAGGCTTCGACTGGAAACAACAAAGCCATTGTCACTCACATCATTTCTGTTACAAAAAGGGAATTAAAGCAGGGCACACTGAAATCCTATGGTTTTTTTTTTTTCTAATCTGATGTCAGAGACAAAAGTAGAATTTTTCTTCAATTTGCTTCCATTCCTTGCTTGAGAACATGGAAAGTGTGAGGTGGGGAAGGAATGCTACTTCCTCACAATCAATGAATCTTACTTGATTACAGGTAAAACTGGGAACTCTTCCCCACTTTTCCCATTGGGAATGTATATGGGATGCAGCAGAGGGAGAATGCTGCTATTAGCTCACCTCTGATCTGAAAAAAAGCCCAGTGAGATTCCACTTGCTTTTTTAGTGCTTCTCAGCTAGAAGTCAAACAATGTAGCTAACTTCATGGATGAGTAGCTTCTGGACCTTTCTTGAGTTGGATCTACAGTACAGTATATCCATAATGCCAACGAGATCAACCATTATTTCCAGCTTACTGCTTTTATTAATTTTATTCTAATTTCTATTACTGCTGTTAACCACCTTGAGCACCATGTGGTGGAAAAACTGAATATAAATCCCAGCCATACTTGTTTAGAACAGCAACAGTATTACTGGAATATGATAATACCATGTGTTTTCATAATCAGAAAGAGAAAAAAAAAGGAAAACACATGTTATTATCATATTCCAGTAATACTGTTGCTGTTCTAAACAAGTATGGCTTGTTTAGAACAAGTATCCTCTGGCCACGTCCTGAAATGCATTCAGAAACATTCCTTAACTTTCATATGATAAATGGAGGAAAGGTGCAGTGGAGCAAACAAGTTGCCAAAGATTCTGAAGTTAGTGGAACACATCCCAGTTCTGTGCTTTCCTGTTCTGCCTATTTAGATATTATCTTGGGGCATGAAGACAGAACAATCTTTTCTCCAACCCTTTTTCTGAAAGTGCTGGTGAAATATATCAGTAAGTCCACTATTACCTCTAAAAATGCCTTGTAATTTTCTAAGACAAAATATTTTTATTTAAATGACAACGGTCAACTTTGATATGAGCAGTAACGACTTAAGTAAAATCAAACACTAAATGGGTTAACTGAACACCATTGTATGCAGAGTAGAAACACACTGTGAGATTCCTACTGGCCTCAGGCCTCAGATGCAAGAATAATAAGCTTGTGTGTTTCCACACTCACATCACCCTGCACAGAAAGGACAGGGCTAACAAAATTCCTGATGTACTGATTTTCAGTATGTCAGGCTGGCTAAATAGCTCAGTGAATTAGGTATCTGGATGTAGAACCAGAGGTTGGGAGTTCAATTCCCTACTGTGCCTCCTGAGAGAAGAGCCAGCCTATGCGCCTTTGGTCAAGCCCTCAGCTCCAGGATGGCCCCAGAAGTATTCTGAGAATTTTCTACCTGGAAAGCCATGAGTCGGAACTGACTTGACAACACACAGTTATTACTATTATGTGATGTAGGAGTGTCTGCCCATGGATAAAGATGATGGGGGACTTGTTCCAAAATGTATGGGGTTGGGGTGCCTCTCTGCCCTGTTCACAAGCCACCTATGGTGTCAGATACTTCTTTCATGCAGCAGTAGTGGTTTTCCACCTGAGCACCTGAGATCTGAAAACTGTGCCATATAGTTGTGTGTGTAATATTAGGTATATGCCTTTGTCTAGCAAGGAGAAAGAAAAACAAAACAAAACTGTTCACCTCCATTTATAATACTAATCATTTTTGTCCTCTGTCCCTCAATTTTAAACGGCAGTTTCTGGCATGCCAGGAAAACTAAATTTCCTATGGACATTTCCTGTCATTAAGGACTGGTTCTTGGCCCTTCCCAGAAAAATAACATACTCCATTAACCAAAACTGTCGATGAAGCAGAGAGAAAATTTCAGAAAGTAACTCCTCTGAAAATGTTTTTTTTTAAAATGAATAAATGAAGTAGTATTTTAAAATTCTATTTTGAGGCTGACAGTCATTTACTGGACTGATGAGAATATCTGAATGAAATGGGGTCATTAGGACCATCCACTGCATGAAGAATGAAATTGACATCTGTCCATGACTTAATGGAAATACCATCACAACTTTATAATCTGTTGTCACTGTGAGCAGAATTTAGCTGGATGCTATGCCATCATTCCACTTATGCACAGTTACAATATGTTAAGAAACTGGGGAATATGGAACCTGGAATCCCCTCTTGACAGCTCAGGCTTCTCTGTGTGTGCCTGAGAGAACGGCTGGGAGTTGAAAGAGTCATGTCTGTTTGGTAAGAAGGAGAAGGTATCACCTGCAGTTTATCTCTTGGGAAGGAAGCCTTAAAGGCCAGATTGCCTGGTTCCCTGCTGCCATCCTAATTAGGAGATGACTTCATCTGTGTGAGAGAAGAGGCAGGCAGAAAGTACTTTTGTCTTCTTGAACATTCAAGAGAACTCAGTGTCTGATTGGTGGTTCATCTGGAAGGGTTTAGAGCAGGACATAAAAAGATAAGAGCTCAGAAGTTACTTTTATTGACTCAACTCGTAAGAGATGTGATGTTCAGTTGCTGTCCTGTGTATTGTTGATGGGGATGCACTCTGTGAATGCCTCAGAACCATGGTATTGTCTGTACGGATTCGAATGGCATTTGAACTTGGATTATATGTTAATGGCAGAAAATGGTGGCGCGTCTCAACTCGCACACTGCCGATCAGGCGATCTCAGTGCTGGGAAGGTGGGATGTGCTGGGGACACACCCGGACCCATGGTCGGCCCAGAGATAGGGATAGAGGGTCTGGGAACATGGAGGCTGATAGTTATCCCATGGTAAAGATGAAGGGGATATCTGAGGCCGGAGCGCAGCCGGCTGGCTGTTAAATGGTCACATGATAATCAAGAGCTAACCTGAATCTGCACTACAGCAGGAGCCCCCTTTTGCCAAAGGAGTGGCAATGTTTATGAAAATGGAATGGACTTCAATAAAGCGTGGCCCATGTTTTACCCATATACCTGGTCTCGCATGGTTATTCCGGGTAGAACGGCAATATCATAAGGAAAAACTGAGAAGAACTTGAGGTAGAACTGTCTAAGTCTTGAGGAAGAACTGTCGAAGTCTATGAATCATAAGTAGGAGGGCTAAAAGATCAGGGTGGCCAGCAATCCCCTAAGATAAAATTGTATTGCTTTGGATGGCAGGTATATTGAAGAATTTCTTGCTATCTGCCTCTGTAAAATAATATATCAGATGGATGTCTCAACTGTTGTTTGGGGGCAAGAAATCTAAGAAATCATTGCATGCTAAAATTGCAGTATGCATTATTTGTGTCTGTCTATCGATCTATCTATTGTGGGGGTGAAATTGGTATGGGGGAGAATTCTGCATTAGCAAGACAGGATCCTAGATTAGTAGTACTGTATTCTTATATGCAGTGAAAAAATCAGGAGGTCCTTCTCATAAATCTTCAGCACTAGAGGACTAGCAGGAGACTAGTATAAACAAATCTAATGAAAAGGCTGCAAAGGTTATTAAGAATCTACACATCAATGAGTCAAATTTTGGTGCTGGGGGAACTGGGAGAGAATATAGTTAAAAGAAGTAAAACAAAAACTTACTGACAAACTGTACCTATTAGGCAGAAGGCATCAGTGAAGCTACAAAATGAAATGTCATCTGAAAATTAAACTTAACAATGTTTTGGATGGCTCTTCAGTAATTTGAAACATTTCTCTTTTGTCCTGTGACGGTTTTGTGAATGCACCAACTGGGGATATCACCCTGGTACAGCAAAGTAGGTTTACACTATAATGCTAGCAGCATTACAAAATGAGCTATAGAGGCATTGCACAATATAGCTTTATGCTGATGCAGAATGGAATCCAGTCATGGTCAAATTGCAGAGATAGCCAGCATTTCTGCCACCACAAGACTCCAGCATAACTACGTAGTGCAGCAATTTCATCTATAACTGTTAGCCAATTCTGAATTTGCCAATGGTGGCCAAGAAAAAAAAGAGGGGGGGTCTACAAGTAGGAGTTGGCTTGATTCTCAGTTCTGTATCATCAGAAATCAGACTCAGTTTAGCTGTTAGTGTATCCAAAAGGAAAGAATGCCAGTCATCCACAGATATGGGAGAAAATAAGTGGCCGGACTTCATAATGGCACAGATGTGTTTTCATCTTCTCACAGTAATCTTGGTGTTGTAAGTAGCACAGTTTTTATGTAATAAATCTAAAAACAAAGATAACTATTTTTCCCAAAAGTACATAGGGTTGTTTCTGTAATTTCCTGCCATCAAGTGCAGTGGAAAAAAGGAAACCAACTGGCCTGAACAACAGAAGACTGGGAGTTGAAATGGCAGCCATCTTTAAATACTACAAGGACAAGGAGGATGGGGTAATTAACAGAGCAAATTTGTTTTCTGCTGCTCCAGTTGGGTGGGGTCCAAAACATAGAAAGGAGGACCAAACTAAACAATGTGAAGAACTTTCCTGATGGAAAGAGCAGATCATCAGTGGAACAGACTGTCTCAGGAGGTGGTGGGCTCTTTGACAGTCATTTGATTGCCATCTTTTCAGGATGTTTTACTTGTGGATTTCCTGCATTATCAGGGTTTGGACCAGATGTGTCTTCAGAATCCTTCCAGCTCTGTAATTCTATGATTCTGTAACAGAAGGCAGGATTGTTTAAACGTCTAGTTTACATGCTCAATGAATTCATTTTAAATCTCAGCATCTCTCAAATTCTTAGCAATATGGGGAATGGATGAAAAAAGACATATGGAAGCTCTTTCTTTTCCTGTGTTTAAGCTAAAGCTGCTTTTGTGAGTGCTGCATCAAACATTTCTGACAGAAGAATTTCAACCATTCTGATTCAGTTTGAGAGAATAGACTTTGCCTTGGAAAAGAATTATTTAAAAAAAAAAAGGAAAAACTTCAGAGAAATTTCCATTGGTGAAGTTCAGGATTATTTTGCTCACCTGACTTGTGTGTGGTTTGTCTTCCATTGTACCATTGTCTTTGTGACAGTGCTGTAAGGCAACTCTTTCAATTGGGCTTTTTCTTATCTGGAAATGTGGGCAGCTAAAGAGTAACAAAGATATGGGTGATCGGTGTCACGCCACCCACAAGCCACTTTGCCCATCTTCGTTCTAATAGATCTGGCACAGCTATTGGGCAAGTCACATTTTCCATCCACTATGAACATTCTTTGAAGTATATTCACGAAGGCTTTCACGGCCGGGATCTAATGATTGTTGTGGGTTTTTCGGGCTCTTTGGCCGTGTTCTGAAGGTTGTTCTTCCTGACGTTTCGGCAGTCTCTGTGGCCAGCATCTTCAGAGGACAGCAACTGAATATGCCGGCCACAGAGACTGGCAAAACGTTAGGAAGAACACCTTCAGAACATGGCCAAAGAGCCTGAAAAACCCGGAACAACCATTCTTTGAAGTCTTGATATTCTATTTCCAATTGATTATGTTTTTAAAAAAAGGTAGTTCAAAAAAGGGAGGTTTCATAGACATTTATATTTTTTTGGTTATGTTATGCATTTGCAGGGTTTTTTTTCTTTTAGAAAGAGAATACTGCTCTTTATGCACTACATTGAGAAAAGTAAACGAGCATTATTGACTCCTTATCCAGAAACATATGTCATATGCAATTTACTTAGATCATTCTAAGTATATATCAAGAACTATAAATAGATTTTACAGTTATTATTTTAAAAAGTGAACCATCCTAGAACCTACAAGTGTAATGTTTCAGGGGAAACTCAATTGCTGATTTTGTTTAAGGACCACTGATACAGGGAAGCTCTTGAAGATGAACGTAATTATACAAGGAAATGCCCACAGGGAAAAAAGATTTTCCTGGCCCTCAACTGTGATTAGTTAACATCCTTAGGCATGAGGATTATTATTTTCTAATAGTACAACATTCCCCAAAGGCAGGTTTTTTTCCAGCTTGCAAAGTTGCATACAGTGATTGGTGTTAACATTCATATGAGCAAACAAAATAAATAGCTATATTTTGCTTACATCTACAGGAATGGGTTGGAAAGCCTGTAATTTAAAAAAAACCAGAACTTTGAAGTATTAATTTAAAAGAATCTCAGCTTACAGGCTATTTACACAGCATTTACCAATCAATAAGACTCCCAAACAGTTTACACACACAATATAAAGCTCATTAGTCATGCTGCAGATGGACCCAAGTGGCTTGATATATTTCACCAGCTTTCAGAAGCAAGGTTATTTAAATTTATCTTACCTATTAAAAGTTCATATTTATATTTTATGAGGAGAGGGAGAGAGAGATTGGCTTCAATATTTTAAGTCTGGTGCGTAAGTGAGCGTCATCACCTTATGAAACTGTGCCTAAAGAAGTCGGAACTACAAGATGGCAAAATTAAAATATTAGGAGGGGAGAGGGAGCTCTTCTAAGGTAACCTTGCTTAGTGGGTTGTTTCTTTTCTGAAGTCCTCACAGGGCAAAGTGGACAGAGACAAAAGCAGCAGCAGTGTAGATTCGTAACGAAAACCAAAGCAAAGAAATAAGGAGATCTGGAAAAAGTACGGCCAGTTAAATGTCAGGAGCATAAGATCAAAGTAACTCACACACAAAAGAAAAAAAGAGGAAAAAAAGGCAGGAGTAAAGACTACTATCGGCCCGATCCAATAAAATATCTCCCGCACAAACCTTGTTCAAAATACTCTTGCTCAGGAGACATTCATTGCTAATGGTTTGCAGGAGAGAACATCCAAGTAGATGGGGCCCCTTACAGAATTAGAGTAATGACATCATGGAAATGGTTAAATCAATTAACAGGACATAAAGGAGAAAAAAAGGGAGCGGATAAAGCAGCGGCAGAAAATAGTCTCCATTCCTACTGTAATTAAATGCAACAAGAATATTACTGATAAGATTGAAATGTAATTAAAGAAATAATAAAAAGAAAGAAAGGGAGGGGAAAGAGCAAAGGAAAAGGAGATGAAAGTAAAGTTAAGATACAAAATTGTATTGTTAAATCAAATCAGGGAAGGGGAAAAATACAGAAAATTATTAAGTAGAAATTAAGATATTGCAATGAAGCTACATCGTAGTAAATTAATGTGCACTTGTTTTCCTTCCAGTTATTGTGCAAGGTTAGGGGAAATTGTTTCAGCACTGCCACCCCAGGTTCCTCTGTGTCTGACAGCTGCCTTGTAACTTGCCTTCTACCCCAACTTTGATTGACTAGAAAGGAGCCATCCCAGCATTCTTGCTCTTTCCCCATTACCTGCCGCAGGTTGCGTGTCACTTTAACGTCGTGCCACTGGTTGTCATTAAATTTGCCACTGACTGGCTCCACAATGGCTTCAAAGGCTCCGGACCCCAGGTTAATGATCAGCGAGACTGCGCCATCTTTCAGAGCCAGGTTGACATAATCGGCCGACTTGCCCGTGTGCAGGATAAGCCCGTTGCGCTGCCACGTCTTGAAGGAGAGGGTGATCTCATCGCTGCTGCTTTGAATGGGATTCTGGGAGAGGTCATAGCAAAGGTATTCAGAACCACGGAAGGTGGCCACGTTCTCGTCTCTTGCTGCAGAAAGACAAAAAGAAAGATGCAGAGATCTGATCAAGCCTGCCCCATTTAGTTCTTGAACTCTTTCATAACTCTTCCAGTATAATTCTTGGTTGCCTTAACCAACACATCTGTTGACCGTCCAACACTGTAAAGACAAAGGTCTGCATGAAATGCCCATTTCAAATATGCAGGAAAGTGCCTTTAGCCAAGTCAGACCCCTTACCCATCAGTGAGAGAGATGGGTAGCCTTGCCAGGCCTTGGGAAGGGGAATGTTTTTGCCCCCAGTCCTCTCTGCAGACCACACAAAGTCCAGAAATGGCTACACAGACACTTCTCTTTGTGTTTTCTTATAGGGATTAAGAAGGGCCTTAGAATCCCCCAAGGTCCAGTCCAAAAACCAGGAGCAGAAACAGGACATTTTGGAGTCCTTCTTTTTAAATGAGTTTGTTGAGCCTCAAAAATGCCCCAGTGGGATGCATGCTATCCAGTCCAATCCATAAACTGAAGAGGGGCTGGCATTGGTTAAGGCAGATAAGGGCCAAAGGCAATTAGAAGAAGGTAAAGGACAAAAACATGAAACATGTATACAATCACTACCTAAAGTTTTTTCTAAGTGTATGGTTCATCTCCCCACCAGTGTCAAGTCCTAGCCTAAGAAGTAAATCTTGGACTTCTTACAAACACAAGGAATGTGACGATAGACCGGGGATGGATTGCTGTACTCCTCAATATATTCTTGAACTGCAAGTATCAACCCTCCAGCACTGGTAGGGTTAGGGCTGATGGAGATTGTAGGCTAAGACATCGGGAAGACCACAGTTGCCCATTAGACCAAGGGAGGGGAGTTTTTTTGTGACCACTAGAGCAAGGTGAGGAAACTTTCTGAGTCTGTTGATAAGCACTCTGTGTTGGATTTTGCTTGTGAATGTGGCAGAAGTGGCAATAGCAAAGGGTTAAAAACATTCTTACTAGAGATGAACATGAATGAAAATATGAATTTGTTTAAATTTGTTCAAAACTCACTGATTTGTCAGTTTTTATTTTTACAAATCAATGCCTCCAACAAATACAAGTCAATGATTTTTTTTGCAATTTTTGATTTTTCAATTTGTTTTGGCTATGAAATGGCCACCCCCAGGCACCCAAAGACACCAAAAAAAGAAAGGTGGGAAGCTTCCTCTACAATCCCTCCATGTTTGGTGAAGATTGGATTTCCCCTAGTTAGCTGCTAAAGGACACTTTCCTGGGGGACCCACTTTGTGGGTGTAAACTTAATTGTATGAAACCCAGTCTTCAACAAATGTGGCAAGATTGTAAAGGAGAGTTAGTGGAAGTTTCTCTATGATTTTAGTGTCTCTAGTGCTGTATGGGGCATTTTTATTTATTTATTTTATATCCCACCTATCTGGTCTTGCGACCACTCTAGGTGGTTTCCAAATACATAAAACAACATGTAAATATAACAAAAAAGAAATTATTACATCAAATAACAAATTCTTCAAGATGAAAAAGGGAAAACAAAAAGTAAACAAAGAAGAGAAGATCAAATATTAACTGGAGGGAAGGCCTGTGTAAACATCTAGGTTTTTAATTGGTTTTTAAAGATATCCAGCGAAGGAGCCACATGGATCTCTGGAGGAAGGTTGTTCCAGAGGCGAGGAGCTACCGCCGAGAAGGCCCGGTTTCTTGTTTTTTCCTTCTGGGCCTCCCTCGGCGTCAAGCTCCTCAGCCTCACCTCCTGACTCGCTTGGCTGATACAGGTAGATCTTGGTGGGAGTAGGCGTTCCGCCAAGTATAGAGGCCCTAAACCATTTAGGGCTTTATATGTAAGCATTAAGACTTTGAAGTCAATGCAGAACCAAATGGGCAGCCAGTGCAATGTGGCCAGAATAGGAGAAATATGATGGTATTTTCTCATTCCACTAAGGAGTTTGGCCGCCGCATTCTGCACCACTTGGAGTTTCCACATCCACCTCAAAGGTAGC
Organism: Pogona vitticeps; assembly: GCF_051106095.1. Classification (NCBI taxonomy): domain Eukaryota; kingdom Metazoa; phylum Chordata; class Lepidosauria; order Squamata; family Agamidae; genus Pogona; species Pogona vitticeps. The sequence goes on along the minus strand of NC_135783.1, from coordinate 322,997,732 downwards.
CCCACATAGAGCACATTGCAATGGTCTAATCTTGAGATTATGAGCACATGTACCAAGGTAGAGAGTGCCCCTGTGTCGAGATAGGGTCGCAACCGGGCTATCCACCAAAGATGGAAAAAGGCGGTACGGACCACCAACGCCACCTGAGTTTCCATGGTGCGAACCCCACTCTTTGCGGTAAGGGTCACCCCCCCAAACGAGAGAGAGTTACCCAAACTGCCAACAGTGGGGGCACCCATCCTCAGGACCTTTGTCTTGTCCTGGTTCAGCCCCAGCCCATTTTCCTGCATCCATTGCAGTACAGTCCCCAGGCAGTGCTGGAGGCACAGAACAGCATATCCTGCAATTGGTGGAAAGGAGATGTAGAGCTGGGTGTCATCAGCATATTGATGACACGATGCCTCACACCCCCTGATGACCCCACCCAGCAGCCTCATATAGCTATTAAACAGCATTGGGGAGACGATCGAGCCCTGCAGAACCCCACAACTGAGGGTCCATGGGGCCGATAACCTTGCCCCAAGCTGTACTCTCTGAGGACGGTCCCCGAGGAAGGATCAGAGCCATGCAAGTGCATGGCCACCAATTCCCAACTCGGAGAGCCTCCCCAGGAGGATACCGTGGTCGACGGTATCGAAAGCCACCGAGATGTCAAGGAGAACCAACAGAATCCATAAATTCATAATTTGCTGACCTTGCTGAACCACGAATCAAAATGAATCACTATTTTTCTGATTCATTACCACGTCTAATTTTTCTCTCTGTGTCTCTCTTTCTCTGTGTCTCTCTCTTTCTCTAATACAAAAATCGCTGAAAATCTCTGATTTTTACACTGTACAGCCAGATTCCCAAACTGACTGTGTTTTGAAGGCCTCCAAAAGGCTTTCAAGAAATACAAGGATCATGGAAGACTTCAAGAAGGAGCTTCAAAGCAGATGAATATTTCAGGAATGGACCAAACCTTGAAACATTTTGTTTACACATTATTAGTTATTAATTTTTAAACAGTAAGACTTAACATTATTTAAATGTGCTGCTTTAGTATCATGTTACTAACAGTTTCAAAGAGGTAGACGCATTAACCAGTTTCAGCATGTATAACAACAAGAATGAAGTACTGTGGAATCTTAGACTAACACATGTCAGGGTGAGTTTTTGTGGGTTATAATCCCCTTCCACAATCAGACACAGATATGTCTCAGGAATGGAACTGCAAGTTCACACTGAAGTAAATCTGTTAGTCTTTAGGGTAGCACAGTACTTTCTGTTTTTATTTTAGTTATACATATTATTTACAGTTTATTTTTCAGATACTTTAGCACTACTGTTAATGCTTTTAGAACACTTTAAAAAAACAAAACAAAATTGACAAAACTCCTCCTAAAAGAGTTCCCCAGCAATATTTCAGGCATATTGAGTAAGCATCTGTCACACTAAAAAGGAATTCATTCCCTTACCAGTTATTACACTATTTTATTTTACTTCCATTTTTTTTTAAAAAAAAAAACTTCATTATGCCTTGTTACTCCTCAAATGATATGTTGCAAGGTACATCACCAGAGGTAATACAAACTTTGGGAAGGAGAAATTATGGGGTAGGCACAATCAAACTTGCAACTAGGCTGAGGCAAGTGGGACTTTGACCCAAGATGCTGAAATGTAGTGAGAATAAAAATTGGCTGCCAGATGGTGTCTGAACTGGCCCATTGATCTTGACTGCTGGATGGATGCAAACCTACCCATCCCAAACACGAATATTGCCACCAGACCCGTCTTTCCAGGTAGAAGGAAACACAAAACAGCTGATTCAGTGCAGGACCTGTATGGTCACTGTGTACTCACACCCAGGTATTCCTTCCCATTTGTCCATCTTTTTTCCATATACGTCACTCTCTTGTGGCCTAAGCTTAACCAACAGAGCAGTAAACCTCTAGGCATCAAAACGTAGTTACAGCTCTGGCTATCTTAAATGATTTCCAATCTTCCACCTATGTGATAAAACATGCAGACACACCACAATGAGCCTCCAGTCACATTGTTCACAATGTATTCTACAAAATCTTTTGCTTAGTGTTTACTATACTGTATATTTGAGAGAATGAATGACCAGTGAACAAATGGACAAGGGAGGAACATTCAACTAAACTACTGTACTTTGGCAAACTTATCAGAAAGTTAACATACAAATTAACCCAGACCTCCAAAAATCAACAGATGAAACTAGCATATACTGTATCTTAGCTCCTTTCCCATGCACAGTCTCCTTCAGGGATATTAGTTCTTCACTTAACCATCAAACACTGTATGGTAAGGGAGGAAGATTTATCAGGGCTAGTTTTACTGTGAAGTTGGCATTGTCTACAGAATCCTCTGACAGATAACTTAATGTGACTAATTAACTGCTTTTGACAAATTGCTCTTTAGCCACTAGGGTTTTTTCAGTTTGACTAATAACTAATAATTATCCTGACGGATTTCTCCGTGGTTTTCACTCATTAGTAAAGCAGCATAAAGCTAAAGATGTCCATGTTACATTATAGAGTAAGATTGCATGGAGGAGGGACGCCAGTTCAAATGATGGGAAACATACTTTCTGCCAGTAGCCCAGGACCATGTTTGGGACCAGACATATAGGGCAAGAGATACACCCAGTTGTAATAAATCTTGCACAGCAGTACCCACTCAGCTCAATGCCATGGGCTTGATCTAGACTAGTTAGTTACAACTTAAGTCCATCTGAGTTCAGTAAGCACTAAATAACTATGTTGACCCTTCCCCCCCCCCGTTTTTTCCTACCCTGAAGCCTGCAAATGACTTAGTAAGCAGTTCAAAGCAGTTGAACTTGGGCACTGCTCTCTGAAAGACTTTTAAGAGTTTGTCTATGCTGTCTTTGATTTTGCTTGATAATTATTTGTAAAACCACACAGCCCTATCCTATCATAGATAATCCATTAAACACAACATTCTCTGAACTGGTCTCATCATTGTTAGAAGTGATTAGTGCTTACATACGCATCACTCAGTAAAACAATCCATCTTCCATAACTTACAGGTGGACACTCTTGACTTCCAAAAAATCTTGTTTACTGTTAACAATTTTTTTTAACAAGGAATCTTAGATCTAAATTGAATTATTGTTCAGAATTAGTATGACCCATTGAACAAATGCCAGTTTGTTCAGACCTCTAAAGTAAATGGATCTATTCTAGCTAGAACTAACAATTTGCTATGATCATAATAGAAAGAAGAATATTCACTTAAAGCATCCCTGTTCAACTGTTTTCTCAGAAAACACTGGACACTGGCACATATTAGCTTACAGCTCTCTGGCCTAGAAGAGCCACTGAGAAAATCACTTTTCTGAAGAGGTGAGACACAAGAGTTCAACGGCTCTCTCTGTCTTTATTCTGCTAATGCAGTTTTTCTGGTCTAGTTGCTTCTGGTGCAAAAGAAGGAAATGTGTTACAATTAACTCAAACACACGCTCTATATATCTGCAGGTACTTCTGATAAAATAGCTAAACTCTGAGGTCATATGCCAAATAGTCATTATGACTGAACCATTTCCCCACAACCAAAGGTTTGTGAAGCATTTAATATATATTTAAAGAGCTGCAATGAGGGTAAAGTGAGTGTGAGCTTAGTGTAAGTTATGTTAATAGGACTCATAACTTCAGCCATGTTCAGGAATTTAAGTGAGTTATTCTCTGCAGCTGATTAAAGGAAAGCTAGGTTATGAACTGAAATATCAGAGGGTTATTATAACTCGGTATAACTCGGTAAACATAAAATGCATCTGCCATAAAAGCAGTCACAGTTCTCTATACATCTGTAAGGTAGCCAGCTCTGCTGAATGCAACATTACTTACTTTCTAGTGAATACTTAAAGGACTATGCTCTAACAGCTGCTAGTCTATTATCCATTTATTCGTTTTTTCAAAGAATTTGGACCCAAGACAACTCAAACCAAAATTAAAACAGATACAGATAAGTCAGTTTACATTTAAAACACGCATAACAGCATATAACAAGGCTATTAATAAGACACAAGCAAGGAATAATATTGAAACAAACAAATTGAAAAGCAATTTGAAAGCATCACTTCCCCATCCACCCAAAAATGCATCACAAATCCTCTTCCTGAGTAGCCGATTGATTGCTAAAAGTCCACCAGAAAATAAGGGGTTTTGCCAGCCTCTAGAAGAATGTCAGGGAATGGACCAGTGTCATCTTCTTTGGGAGGGAGTTTCACAGCCTGGGAGAAGCCTACAATGTGCCTATGAGAGTGATGGCAGCCAGATGTGTAAAGGAGAATATATCACATGGTAGCCAATTGGTTGTCTGTGGAGGACCTCCTGCAGGATATTAATGTACAAAGCTATCATCATGTTATCATGATGTGCTAAAAAGGAAAGAGTGGTTCAAGACAGAGTATGTAGGCTCAATACTTGGGAAGAACTTGACTTAACCAGCCTAGATGTGCACATCTGAAATGGAATTAAAGTGCATTGGCAGAATAATAATTTTTAAATGAATTTTAAAAGAATGGCTCAGCCACAGGAATAGCTAGGGAGCAGTAAGTGTTCACTTAAGGTGAGTGATCACCAGAGATGGCAAATATGCCATTCCCTCACCTCTCATCGTCACCATGTTATGCTGCTGCTAGAGAAGAAAAGGACAAGCAGCACAGCCGCTAGCTGTCCGGTTCCCAAAATGTTCCCTCCGGGCCAAGAAACAGTGGGAATAATGTTCTATACTTAAAGGATGGAATCACAATTGATTTTCATACATCACACTGATAATCTGTCTCTAATGCTCTATTTATTTTCTGTGGTGATTCTAAAGAGTTATCAACAGTCACTTAGTAAACTTGTTCTTGAGCCAATTTCAGATTTAACAAGCTATCAAAGTGCACATTGTGGAAGCAAGAGCTCATGGTAACAGGAGATCTATTTGTCAGTGCTGTTCTCTTTATTGTTTAATATAAAGGAAAAAAGAACCCATAGATCTTCCAAACAAGGATCAGAAAAGAAAAGTGATCAAGGTAATGCAGAAATGGCATTTACTTTTTCTTCATGATAGAAAACGTATTTCCATACAATTCTGAATTTGGAAGGAATTATGTCATCTAATCTCTTCCAATGCTATAATCTGATCTAGTTCAAAGTAGAACATTTTATATGTTGCTCCTGTATCCAACGATTAATATATACAATCCAGAGGGTTGTATCTTGGACAGTATATTCCAACTAATGAACAGAATTGAACACACAAGAGAAGCTTTCTCCATATGTTTTAGATTACAACTTCCATCATTCCAGCCGGCACAGCTAGCCATCATAACAGGGAGTTATGGGAACTGTGATCCAAAAGAACTGGAGAGCACTGATTGGAGGAAGGCTTAGAGGTAAGGTTTGTATGCAAAATTATTATGCTTGTGGTGTATGCACACATGTGTGCGTTTAAACATATCTGAGAGATACTTAGAGCCCTTGATGAAACTTGAAATGGGATTGTACTTCTCTCTTTGTATGGCATGCATCTCCTAAATAAAGATATCAGATGCATTATTTATTGTATAGCCATGTGTCATATACAGTATGTATATGTACTGTATAGTGGTAGAGGTAGAGGAAGAGAAATTCCTTTAGGCTCATTTATATACATTCCTCAAATACAGTATTCACTGTGAATTACTTCTACCATGTGATCTAGAAACCTGTCATTTTTTATCTATCTTGATTATGAGAGGAGGAGGGTAGACCTAAGGGTCTCTTCTATGAAATGGGGAAGGTGCATTATGCTCCCAGATCTTTTTAATATTATAAACCAGGTAGCAGAGTGAAATGTCATAAATAGAATAGATATATGAATTATTCCTTTATGTTACTAGTCTAGCATTTTTAATACTTCTCCAAAGGTCATCAGCCTGCAAATAAATTTTACATACTTCCTTTTAACTCATAAGAGGGAATAAAAAAACTTAATATAATAAAAATATTTTCTAGTAGCGGTAAAAAAAAAGCAACTCTTCTATTTGTAGAAGCTAAGCTCCAGTTGCCAGTAATATATTGTTTACTATATTGCAAGGGGAGAACCAGCGTGGTTTAGCACAGTGGTTCTTAACCTTTGTTACTCAGGTGTTTTTGAAATGCAACTCCCAGAAACCTCAGCCAGCACAGCTGATGGTGAAGGCTTCTGGGAGTTGCTGTCCAAAAACACCTGAGTAACAAAGGTTAAGAACCAGTGGTTTAGCAGACAATGTGCTGGACTAGCAGACAGGAGACTTGGATTCAAATCTTTTCTCAGACATGGAAACTCGGGACGGGGGAGCATGCATTCATAAGCCACTCCTTTAAAATCTCAAATAACTCAAAAATCATGTAAGACTTGGCATAAATCAGAAGTGGATTGATGGCACATAATAGTATCACATGGTATAGTAACATCAACTGGATTTCAACCAATAAATCCTTACTTAAAAGTCTCAGAAATTATATATTTTATGGTACTGTATATGTTATGGCCACATTAGAACTTCACTGGGGTTCTCTAGGAAATAAGAAAAGGCACAAGCTCTTAGGAAGTAACATAAAATGCTTATTTTCCTACAAAACCCAATGGAAGCCTAGAGCTTCTAACTACAGCTAGCCACCTTAGCAGTAACAAAACAAAACAGCCTTTTTTCCTGGAAGGCGTATCAAAGCCTTAATTTATTATTCATCACAGCATCATTATATGCTGCAACATTCATGTTCATATTTAGATATTAAATGGTCACATATAATTATTATATGCACCTCGAGTTACGATAATAATTACATGCCATCAAGTTAATTCTAACATGGCAATTCTTCTGTGGTTTTCTATGAATAAAGTATAAGAAAGTGACTTATCAGTCCCTCATTTCGGGATAATACATTTTGCCCAAGGACAAACCATGGAAGGGAATGTAATCTCATCAGCCACACATGCTCTAGGGCAGTGGTGTCGAACTGTGGCCCTCCAGATGTTCTTGGACTTCAACTCCCAGAAGCCTTCACCACCACCTCTGCTGACCAGGATTTCTGGGAGTTGAAGGCCAATAACATCTGGAGGGCCACAGTTCGACACCACTGCTCTAGGGGATCTCAGCTGGACCCATCCCAGGAAGCAGAGTAGAGATATGATCTCCTGGCCCCCAGCTCTGCAGCAAGGTGCTTCAACTCACTGAACTATAGGTACCAGGTATATCTCTATATACAAAAACACATACACAGCTAGAAGCCAGGTGTGTGTGCTCTCACAGACATCTACTATCACTGTTTTGATGAGGAAATGAACTGGTTAAAATACTACAAGATGCTGACCCACTGCAACAAAGGATTCAATCCTTGCCTGATTAGAAACATATGAGTAATCCATTTTAAATGAGCATAGCTAACTGTGTGTTTAAAATTAGGCACTACTTTGCGAGCTTTACAATGAAGTCAGTATTCTCCATGATAAATACAGCCATTTTGAAATAATAAATTTCCCCATTGAAAGTACGCCAGTTGTAGGGATTTTGTAAGCCTGTTCATCACACTTTTAGCTTGCCTCTGGTTTAAGATGGCCACATACTTGATTTACTGCTGGAAAACTGACTATAACACAGTATTCCAAAATAAGGCTTTTGAGTAGTGCCCATGATTAGACCTTGTGACACTATAAACTGGCCTCAACAGGGTTTATGAGGTCAGCAATCTGAATGATGCTAGTTTATAGTGATGGAAATAGATTTTATGTTTGTTTTTTATATTAACTGTCTTACACCAATAACTATACAGGATTGGTAGTATAAATTCTCGTGAGTCATTTTATTTAAAAAGCTGTTGGCAACACAAACTATCTGCTTTTGCTAGATCAAGACAACTTGGTGGGGCAACAGATCCATAGGATGATAGTGTTTTCATCCTCCCTGTTGCCATATATCAAAATCACCCTGAGACACTATAGTTCATGTCTCCAGCCTTTCTGTTCTGCAGTCAATCCTCTCTTTTAGGTAGCACTTCCCTGCTGTTGTTCACTCATGCTTGACTGATGTGAGTGAATGGTGAGGTTGAAGGAGACAGACAAAAAGAGAGATGTGGTCATGCCCCTGAAGACACTTGTGTATCAGGTTTTAGAACTTAATACTTTGGTTTTAGAAAATTAATATGAGAGCGAGAACTGGAGGGCACAACATCCACAGCTCTATGGGAATAGGTCAGGCACAGTGGCTGCATAATGCTGATGATTGCTGGGAAAGAATGTTCATGTTATAGTCTTGCCTACAGGAGCATGAAATATGTCTAGCCTCATGTATGTACTACTGCTGTCATGATTCATGATGCTGTTTTAAAGTCTGTACCCATTAGTTTCATGTGTCTAATCCTTTATGGGAAAAAGTCCTATGGCTCCTTTTGCATAGTTTATTTCTCACTAGTTCGTGAACATTTGTAATTGAAACAAAAGAAAATGCTATCTGAAGAAACACATCTCTCCAATATTAGCCTCTTTGGGTTCTGAGATCTTCAGAGGAAACCTTCCTCTTGCTCCTGCCAACTCCAAGGGCAGATCTGATGAGAATGTAAGGGAGACCATATTCTGTAACCACTCCCAGGTTGCTTGCCGTCCCTGAGCCCCTTTTGTCAGCAGGCAAAGATCTATTTGTGTAAAAAGCCTTATTTTCATCAACTTTTTGTTGAGGAACGATTTATTAATTGACTTATTTATATACTGCCCCTTAATGTAGGAATTATACACTTTTATCTTTTTTTGTATTTTTAAATGGTTGTTATACATATTTTAACTGATAACTTTTAAAATCATATTTTCATCTCATAACCTATGTCTTTTTAACCATTTCTGTTGTAATTCATTATGAGGGAGATGCTCCAGGCATGCCTAGGGTGCTGTGCACCCTCACCCTGTGCCCCTTGGCAGGCCTAATAGACATTCTGGCAGTTGTGTACCAGGATGGTGCAGAGAAGGAAATGGAGGGTCCAAGTGGGGGCATGAGACAGATAAGCCTCAGCTCAGCCAGGGGGTAAAGACCGGGTGAAGTTGGAGGGAGTATGATTTAAGGGAAGAAGAAGGAGGAGGAGGGGAGGCGTCATCTCCCGCCATGGAATCACAGGCAGAGAAATAGGAGAGAGGTGAAAGAAAAATTGGACCAAGTATTTTGCACCCTGGGGGAGGATGAGGATGTGCTGACCATTGGGTCTAGAACTCTGGATAGGAGTTGCCATGGTTAAGACATGAAGGCATGGAGTAGACACACCAATCTTCAACCTGCTGTTGATAACAGCACTGAGCCTCTGGTGACCATGAAGGCCAACTGGGCACCTAGGCTCCGCCCTGACCCGACAGAGATGCCGAAGGAAAAACTGCCAGAAGAAGTACCTTCTGAAGACTTGTGGGCTCTGTGAACCTGTAAGTGTTCAGCAGTAGTTTTTCCTGTAGAGAGACAGCAAGCTGCAGGTTGTTTGGAAAGCCCAGCACCAACCACATACTGGAGACAGCCCAGGACAGTGAGCATGTATACATTACTGAAACAGCGACATCTACGTTGGCTTGGGAACGTCGTGAGAATGGCTGATGGTCGGATTCCAAAGGATCTCCTGTATGGAGAATTAGTGCAGGGAAATTGCGCCAGAGGGAGACCACAGCTGCGATACAAGGATATCTGCAAGCGGGATCTGAAGGCCTTAGGAATAGACTTCAACAGATGGGAAACCCTGACATCTGACTGTTCAGCCTGGAGGCAGGCAGTGCATCACGGTCTCTCCCAATTTGAAGAAACCCTTGTCCAGCAGGCCGAGGCAAAGAGGAAGTCACAAAAGCAGCAAAACCAGGGAGCTGGACAGGGGACAGATTGGATTTGTCTTCAGTGTGGAAGAGATTGTCACTCTCGAATTGGCCTCTTCAGCCACACTAGACGCTATTCCAAGTCCTCCTTACAGAGCACGACACCATAGTCTTTCGAGACTGAAGGATGCCTAACCTATGAGCACCAGATACATTAATAAAGCACACAGATGTGTATTTATTTATGAGGGATGGAAGTCACCTTTATAATATCTTTACAGAGATTAATTAGAATGCATGGGGCCAATGACCTCTTCAAGAATACTGAACTGAGTAAAATAATCAGCCTCAGAGAGAGATGGATCTCTTTGTGTTTGTGTGTATTCCAAATGCTGTTAGGAAACTAACATCCATGCATTTCTGTCAGCAGCTTGGTTGATTATTGGAACAATCATTCATGTCAAGACTTCACACACTTGACTCTTAGGTGTCTTCTCTACAGATGGCAGAACTACAGTACATTTTGATAGACTGATCGGCCAAGAGCAATGAAGTTCCTGGGGAAGTGATTAAAGTGTTAGAAAAAAAAACTCCCACTGAAGCTGCTTGAATACTGAATGTAGCTTAGAGTTGCTTTGCTATGACACTGAATGCCACAGAGAAACTTCTGTCTTCATATTTATACAATATAATTCAGTAGAACTTATCTGAATAGTATAGGGATTATTGCAGCCTTTGCCTCTGATCTGCAAAGAACCACCAAAGGTCCTCTGCAGAGTATCTATAGGACAGAGTGCCTACTCCAGTCCTCTGAAGATACCGGCCACAGAGACTGGTGAAACGTTAGGAAGAACAACCTTCAGAACACGGCCAAAGAGCCCGAAAAACCCACAACAACTATCTATAGAACTCTTTACAGGTAAAATTGTTTGTGTTGAGGATGACATGGAGTCACTACTGTGACAAACTGGCAAGGTTGTTGGCAAGTCTTTGGTTCTGACTCCAAGTCCAAGTCCGAGTCTTTGGTACCAAGTCCCAAATCTGAGTTCATGTTTTTGGTACCAAGTTCTAAGTTCCAAGTTTGAGTCCCTATTAATAAAACAAACTTTTCTCCCCAGAAAAAAAGGGAGGGGTAAGTGGATTTTCAGTCATGAGTCAAGGCCTAGTTGAGTCACCAATGCAACTTAAGTCCTACTCGACAGTCAATCTTACGACTCAAATCCCCATCCCTACAAATCATTTATCAGGGAAGTACATGAATTTGTTTGATAGATCAATATTAATAATTGCTGGCTGATAAACTGGACAGAATCCTTTGAGAACTGTTGCCCACTACTTGCTCCTTTTATCCGTGCCTTATTGATTGCTCATACCTTACCAAACCAAACAACATTCCTAGGTTGTCTATATTGGGATTAATTCTTTGAGACCAAAATTGTAAAAGGAGGCTATGATTTTTTGCATTCTTGAATGGGGACTACAAATGTATCTATTTCACATTTGTATCTTATGTGTTCAGGCATGCATTCTAGTTCTTTTCTCTGTTTTCTCTTGTCTATGAACGATAATTTTTTAAAAATTACAAGTGTAACTTTGGAAAAAAAATCAGTTACCAACATCCACATTGAGTTAGTATGAATATTTTTTCCCTGTCAAATGTACATTTCTAAAATATTTGCTCTAAAAACATGCATTTATTTATTTTGATTTAATATTATTTTAACTTATACAAACTGTGCAATTTGGGGGAAACATTTGTTGAAAATGAGAAGAAAACATCTGTTCCTTGTTCACAAATGTAGATCTCCAATCCAAGTGTCAGCCTTACATTAGCACACGTTTGTTACAACAAAGTTATAATGTTTAACTTAACTTGGGGGTTTTGCATCAGTGTTTTTCCAGAGATAAGTTCCTCAGATATGGGAGAATTAAGGGAAAAGAAATCTCTTGTTAGAGGAGAGGATCATCATGAACAACATTTAAAAGAAAAACTACTTAAAAGAAAAACTATTTCTCCTTCCTTTCCAATATTTGCATCATTCATCCTAAGGAAGAGTCTTAAAGTAAGCTAAGGAAAGGTTAGGCTAAAGAGACAATATTATTAAGCGAGGGAGAAAGGGTAACAAGGAAATGCTTCTTTATTGTGTAGTTTAGATACATTTTAAAAATTCTTGGAGTTGTTTCATTTTCATCAAACTAAAAACAGTGACAAAGTGACAGAGAATAAAGTAAGATTTTTAAAATCTTCGTTCTGTTAAGGATTTTAGTGTAGCAGTATTATATACAGGTAACATCCATTCAAAAGCTATCTGTTTAATTTAAACATAATTTAATTATATATTTTAGGTTATTAATGTTAAAGTTAATGGGTGACCATTTTCACTAACTAGCCTCTCTCTAGATCTGTAGAGAAAATATACACAAAAGACAGCCTCCATGTACAATTTAAACTGCTGTGTAATATCTTAAAAACAAGTTGTTTTTCATGATACCATTTGTCCTATTCAAATAAAATAGGTATGAAATGGGTGTGGAATAATGCCTGTCCTCTCTACACAACCACACACAGAAAAGAGTTTTAGAGGAGGAAACATGAAACACATACATTGACAGACGGATGCTTTTGGCCCGCCTTCCCTGCAAATAAGGCATTTCTCTTTCTGCTTGTCTATGCTTTTCCTTTGCAGCAGAGCAGAAGCCATGTCTACAGGGGAAGAGCTTAATGACTCAAATGCAATCTCCAAACACCTTATCAGCCATGGACAGACCCATTTCTGAAAGCTGACCTTTACCATGGCATACCATCAGGGATAAAAAGAAAAAGCAAGACAACAAAAATAATTAACACAGTGGCTGGATGAAATAAACCTTAGGCTATGAAGGAGGACTTCAGCCTGTCAGAACAGACTGTTATTGAAGCGAGGGTGAGATCAAGAGAAGAGATTCAACACAGAGATGCAGGACAGTTAACTAGCATCCATTTCATCTCCAGCTTTCACTTGTCTACGATATGGAGGCAAGCTGCTGAACAAGGTTACAGCCGACATTGTGTTTAATTTTATGCCAGTGCTCACACTTGAACTAATGGCTTTGCATTCCAACTTAAGTGCCATTTTGGTAAAGAAAGGAATGGGAAGATAGCCAGGGAAGGGCTAAGTTTCCTGAAAGTTAAATCCTCGACATGCATGGACTTGATGATATATAGGGTCTATTCCAGCTCTGCAGTAATAAGATTATTATTTAGGAACTGCTGGATAGCTCAGTGGTTTAAGTACTGTATCTGGTTGCACTGCCAGAGGTTGGAAGTTCAATTCCTCACTGTGCCTTCTTCACAGAGGCTGTACTGGATGACCTTGTCAGGTATTTTTCAGCTCTGCAGTTCTAAGATGATGATGATGATTACACATACACCGGCATTCCTGCATTTCATTCTTTGGCGCCTTCCTTTGTAGCACAAGCATGTTTTCAGTTCACTTCAGAGATGCCATCTGATTCCAATTTCTGAGATTCTCTGCAGTGGTGGAATCGACTCCCCGTGGCACTGCCTAGACTACTCCTCTTGATCAGATGCCTCCAGTTTAATGGCATCAAAAATGGGGAGTGGAAAGAAATCCCATGCCAGAGGAAAGGTGCCACTTTATCTACCATTAAGTCAATTCAATTCAGTTCCATTTATTTGTTACAGTCGGGTTGCCACTCATAAAACATATTGTATGTCTAAAATATACAAAGTGCAATTTAAAAAGTGTACAATGGATAATTAATTGTGTACTAGTTATAATATATGGGGAGAATCTGTTTCAGCATTTTTATAGAAATCCTTTGAACCATTGGATCAACTAGGACACACTGGTTTGGACAGGGTCTTTGGGGTATAGGGAGTCCTTCCTACATATTTGAAAACATTTGTAAACATGCCATTAAGCGAGACAGCAAATTAAATTTTGTGGCAGTGGCCAAGTGGACTCACCCATTAATTTAGCAATATTCACACACACCTTTTCTTTTGGGACTTCAGGGATTCCAAAGTTAAATGAGAGAATTCTGAATGAATTCATGATCTTTGCACAGCACTAAGAGTTCTACTTGGGATAAGGTTTCCTATATGCCTCCAGCATCAACACCAGGTGAAAAAATTCAGAGAAATATTTGAATATTGAAGCACTGTTCTTTGTGCCAGCAACTTTTAACCATAACATGTCATAATCAATTCTTCCTTATCAGACTGTATGGCGAACTTCGCCCAATGACCCTCCAAGACCCAAATTCAGTCTTTATCATAACATCAGCTCAAGCAAAAAGTAAAGCAAATAGGGGAAAAAGGAGAAATGTCAGATCACAAAACCAAAGGCTATACTTTTGGTAATATCAGTCATTGTGTTTTACTGCAGCAAATTCTTTCCAGGGTAATGGTTGCACTGGTAAAAGGTGTAGAACTAAAGGTGCCAATTATTAAAGTCCTGTATTGATTTCCAATCAGCTGTTGAAAAGAGAGCAAGAGGAGAGACATTCTATTACTGTCACTCACATAACATTCATGCCTCAGTCCTGGAGATGGGTTCTGCAAAGATGCCGATTACTGCCATGGCACAAGCTATTTAGCATGAGGAACAAACCTGAAACCAAAGGCAGACATTTTGAAAGGAGAGTTGCTGTGGCTCATGCCACTTTACAGCAGGGGTGGGCAAGATGTGTGAGCCAGTTTTGACACTGCTGAACTCTTTGGGGGCTGCATCTCTTCCCGGACTATGTGTTTATGTGTGTGTGTGTGTGTGTGTGCACGTGCACATACACACATTTCCAAGAGTTAAAGTGTGGAAATTTACTTCCCTTTTTCAAAAAATAAAGCCAAAGTCCACACCCCAGCCTCATATAAGGTGTTCCTCCTTGTTCAAGAGAAGAATAGCCACTCCTGGAGGGTGACACCCCCTCCTCCAAGCCAAAATGTCACATAAATATGCTGGCAGGGCTTTTTGCTTTTTGAAGATGAACCAATATGTTCCCAAGTTTAGTGAGATATTTGTTTCCTTTCCTAATACTTAAATTATAGAAATAGTTTCCAGCTTACATTTCTACATCATAGATGTACACTAGCCTCTACCTTCTCTTGCTCTCTAGTTTGTTTGTTTTGTTTTTGTTGTTTTTTAATGCATAACTGGCCATCATACTGCTTTGGCAAAAGCTCAGCAAGAGTTGTTGAAAATTACCGTAACACATTTGCTCAAGGAAGGATAAAAGATTCTGAGAGCTCTCTAAAGAGGAAAAATCTATAATACATGTAATAATCACCATTCAATTTATCACCCTAGAGGAGGAGTCCAACTACCTGCATTGATTTATGCAAGGCAAAAAAAATTCACTCCTTTAAACATTCATCAAAACTGAAATGTACAACTGCAGGAACCTTCTGGGACTCAGAAGTCATCCTCTCCATGTGGCAAATGGCAGAAAGCTCTGAAACACAACTATGGTCCTTGGCAGCAACAAACCCATGAGAATTTTTTTTCAGGGGTGGGAGGGACTGCACAGCAGCATGTTGAAATAGCCCATGTCTATAGTTTACACCACAACAATGCAGCCTATCTGTCTACATTAAAATAACAAATAAATTCCAGATCCATGCCC
Source organism: Pogona vitticeps (assembly GCF_051106095.1). NCBI lineage: Eukaryota > Metazoa > Chordata > Lepidosauria > Squamata > Agamidae > Pogona > Pogona vitticeps. The sequence continues at coordinate 322,982,297 of NC_135783.1, read as the reverse complement.
CTTTCCCCACTGAAGGCCCTATTCTGTAATGGCACAAAGGAATGGATTTACCCACAGACAGACTAAGCGTTTGCTGAGGCAGCCTGATGGTGGGTGGTGGTAAACAAAGTACAGACCTCCAGATGTTGCAGGACTGGAACACTATACATTTCTTTTCCCTGGTTACGTTGGATAGGACTAATGCAAGTTGCAATGCACTCTAGTAACATTTGAACAACCACAGTTTGCCTGCTTCTGGGCTAAACCAATTTCCAGTACATGCTAGAACAGTGGTTCTCAACCTTAGGTCCCCAGATGTTCTTGAACGTCAACTCCCAGAAATCCTGGCCAGCACAGCGAGTACTGAAGGCTTCTGAGAGTTTTAGTCCAAGAACATCTGGAGACCCAAGGTTGGGAACCAGTGTGCTAGAAGAAAAGTTCCAATGCATCAGTATAGGAAAAGAGAACGTATGGGGAGAAGTCATAGAGATGTATAAAATTATGATGTGGAAGAGGTACAGCTTTTCTCCCTTACAATACTTATATCTGAATTATCACTGAAATTGAATAGTGTGAGATTAGGAACAGATATACTAAAATGAACCACATTAAACTGAAATTCACCGTCACAAGTTGCAGTGATGACTGCCATCTGAAGATAGTTTGAAAAAGCAAGGTGAGAGCTGTTAAAGTTTACAAATCAGTGTGGCTCACCTATACATGACCTCCAGTATCAAGATAATAGTTACTGGGGAATACGAGATGGGAGGATGCAGTTGCATTCATGTTCTGCTGGCAAACATGTAATAGACAGTTGCTTGGTCACTGTATATACAGAATGGTAGATCAGAAAGAACTTTGATGCGATTCAGCATGGTTGTTCCTAAGTTCTTAAATATCTCCAGATCATGGCCTATAATTTGGCATTCTGAGATGTGACTGCTTTTCACCCTTGCATCAGTCCATACCTGTGTCATGCAACACAATAGGCCCTGTATAGGAACCTGTTTCCATGTGCAGCGCACCCCTCACTTGATTATGGACAAACTCTATAATCATATGACTCTTGTATTTTATCTATGTGCTTACCTTCTCAGTAGCTAATCCTTTTTACTATCACACAAGCTTTGTCACTTTATCCATTTGCCAACCCAAGAAAATGACAAAATGACAACATTTTTATTTGTGGCTATGAAGTTCAAATATACTGTTTGCATATATAGCATAACAGTGTTATTTATCTTATCCTACAGGGCCTGTGAATGGCACACTCCAATGCTTCTCTCCTTTCTCTTAGCCATGATATACCATGGTTGATGTAAAGTGATAGATCACCGGAATCCTGCTGGCTCTAGCAAAGTGAAGCACTCCATAACAAAAATAAAATTATTTTCACATCTTGGTATGATTCATCACACCAAGCCTGCTAGTTCTATTGATTCAATAGGCACTTTGCAGAATTGCGAGAATATTATTAAAACCTTGCTCAGCTGATACTACTGGATGTCAAGCAGAAAAACAAAGAGAGTCACTCTCTTGGGCCCAATAAAGACTATTCTGATATTCTGAAGAGCTGTTTTATGTACTTCAGTAGAGTTAAAAACTATGGATATATGTCATGGCCTGATAACATATTTCTGAACAAATATGAACAAATACGTTAGAGCAGAGGTCCCCAACCCACAGTCCGCAGCCTGGTGCCGGTCCGTCGCCTGAGTCAGACCAGGCCGCAGAGATAGACCTCCCCCCTACTCCTGCACACACTCCCCCGGCACAGCCCGTTTGTGCCTGCGCATGCACATGAGCGCACTCCTACGAGCACCCCTGCTCCTTTGCACATGTGCACGAGCGCACACACGCAGGAGGGTGCCCCGCCTTCCTCAGCCAGTCCACGGGGCTAAAAAGGTTGGGGAACGCTGCATTAGAGCTTTTATTTTGGATGGGATTCTGCAGTATTTCTGCCCCCCCCCCCAATTGTCCAAAACTCATTATTATAAGGACAACCAAGAAAGCAATTTAAAAATGGGCAGATACCAGGAACATGAAATTAAAAGGAAAATGCTATTTAAAGAGGATTCCATTCTACTGACCTATCATTATTCATTTGAAGCTCTTTGTTGTTGTTGTTTAGTCATTTGGTCATGTCTGATTCTTCGTGACCCCATGGACCAGACTCACACTTTCCCAACATCAGGGTCTTTTCCAGGGAGTCTTTTCTTCTCATAAGATGGCTAAAGTATTGGAGCCTCAGCTTCAGGATCTGTCCTTCCAGTGAGCACTCAGAGTTGATTTCCTTCAAAATGGATAGGTTTGTTCTCTTTGCAGTCCAGGGGACTCTCAAGAGTCTACTCCAGCACCATAATTCAGAAGCCATCAATTCTTCTGCGGTCAGCCTTCTTTATGGTCCAGCTCTCACTTCCATACGTCGCTACTGGAAAAACCATAGCTTTGACTATGCGGATCTTTGTCGGCAAGGCCATGTCTCTGCTTTTTAAGATGCTATCTAGGTTTCTCATCACTTTCCTCCCAAGAAGCAGGTGTCTTTTAATTTCGTGGCTGCTGTCACCATCTGCAGTGATCATGGAGCCCAAGAAAGTAAAATCTGTCACTGCCTCCATATCTTCCCCTTCTATTTGCCAGGAGGTGATGGTACCAGTGGCCATGATCTTAGTTTTATTCATGTTCAGCTTCAGACCATTTTTGGCACTCTCCTCTTTCGCCCTCATTAAGAGGTTCTTTAATTCCTCCTCACTTTCTGCTATCAGAGTGGTATCATCTGCATATCTGAGGTTGTTGATATTTCTTCTGGAAATCTTAATTTCGGTTTGGGATTCATCCAATCCTGCCTTTCACATGATGTATTCTGCATATAAGTTAAATAAGCAGGGAGACAATATACAGCTGTGTCGTACTCCTTTCCCAATTTTGAACCAATCAGTTGTTCCATATCCAGTTCTAACTGTTGCTTCCTGTCCCACATACAAATTTCTCAGGAGATAGACAAGGTGGTCAGGCACTCCCATTTCTTTAAGGACTTTCCATAGTTTGCTGTGGTCCACACAGTCAAAGGCTTTTGCATAGTCAATGAAGCAGAAGTAGATGTCTTTCTGGAACTCTCTGGCTTCCTTCATAATCCAGCGCATGTTAGCAATTTGGTCTCACGCTCCTCAGCCCCTTTAAATCCAGCTTGTACTGTTGGGAGTTCTCGGTCCACACACTGCTGAAGCCTACCTTGTAGGATTTTGAGCATCACCTTGCTAGCGTGTGAAATGAGTGCAATTGTACGGTAGTTGGAGCAGTCTTTGGCACTGTCCTTGTTTGGGATTGGGATGTAGACTGATCTTTTCCAATTTGAAACTCTAACATGGTATTAATTGTCTGATCCTTAATTTATAGATCCACTCAGCATACGTGAAAAATTTTAAGGCCTGAAAAATCTCTTTGGACCCTGGATAAACATTCTCTAACCTTTGCTTAGAACATCGTCTGAATAGCAATCATTCCTCAAAGGTAGAAAGCATTTTCTTGCATACTATTTTCTAGTTTTTATTTTAAAAAAACCTCACAGAACAGCATTCAAATATCAGTTGCTATTATATACTGTAATGAGTCAAAATCCTAACAGGAATATGCCAACAAATATGGAAAACAAAACAATGGCCCACATTGTTTGGAAATGTTCAGTACATTCCCGTTCCCATGAAAGGAGAAGCCAAGGAATACATCAACTAGGGACATTGCTCTAATTCCCCATGCAGACAAAGTGATGCTAAAGGTGTTGCAACAAAGGTTTTTACCTAATGATGATGATGATGATTATACGTGCAGTCAATTTTGACTTATGGTGACCCTTTTCATCTTCTAGGTATAGAGTACTCAGAAGTAGTTTACCATTCCCTTCTTCTAGGGGCATCCTGCAACTGTGGAGCTTGCCCAAGGCTGCACAGGCTGGTTCCTCTGGGATATACAGTAGGGAATTGAATTTCTGACCTCTGGCCTTCTGAGCTATCCAGCCAGCAATAATAATTGTTTTCTGTCAATTATGACTTATACCCACCTTAATCGGGGCTTATAAGTAAGTGAAATATTTAAGGAGTGGTTTTACCAATTCCATCCCAACCCCATGAGTTTCCATGGCCAAGCAGGGATTGAAGCCCATCTCTCCTGAGTTGTCGTCTGTCACTCTGTCCACTACACCACACTGGGGTGCCTTATGTGTATCTCCAATTTATATTTCAGGTCATGTACACATTAAAAGTTAGTGATGGATTAGGAAAATCCTAAAAATAGTTGTCCTATTTTATGCCTAGGCAGAGCCTCGTGGCGCAAGAGTTAAACTGCTGTACTGCAGCCAAAACTATGCTCACGACCTGGGGTTCAATCCCAGGCAGCTGCTCAAGGTTGACTCAGCCTTCTATCCTTCCGAGGTCGGTAAAATGAGTACCCAGCTCTCAGGGGAGGGGGGGAATGTGTACCCTGCATAATTAACTTGTAAACCGCCCAGAGTGTGCTTGAAGCACTATGGGGCGGTATATAAGCAGCACGCTTTGCTTTTTGCTTTGCATTTGAAAAACAAAGTGGAATGAGAAATGTGGACTTCCTTTTGTTTGGGATGATTTTTGCATGCAAGACAAAACTTACTGCTGTCAAAAGAGACAAGAAACTATCTTGTCTTTTTCTTTGCCTGCTCTTCTCCCCTTGTTTTTCCTGCATCTCGCCGTTGTCCAAGGTCTTATGACTTGACCCTCATGTTCCCACATGCTGAGGAATTGGAGCCAAACACCCTTTTCTATAAGCTCACATCTTGTTTGTTATCCCTAGCATATTTTTGCACCTCAAATCTCAGTTGCTGCAGCTTGCTTCTACTCTCTGTTCTCCATCTTTGGAACAGTAAGCAGCTGTCGCTACAAAATTAATCTACACAACGAAATGTGTGGGTTTTAACAGTTATTTTCCTTGCTGTCAGATCTACTTTCCTGAGCTGTTTAGCATCCATTGCGATTTAGACATACCCCGATAAAGGACTGTTTGTTTGCTGACTGCTCCATATTGATGTGTTTACCATGAAAAACAAGAATAGATGGAGGGGGAATAGGAAATGAAGGTTGGCACAAACAGCTATTTTTCCTAACACGTATGATATGAGCAATTTCAAACCACCCAAAAGCTAGATAAAAGGGAACAATTGCCATTTAATTTGTGTTCCTTTCTTATTCTTTCTCCCGGCAATAAATACATTTCTAATATTGACAATTAGATGGTCAAACAGAAAGAGCTGGCATTTCTTAGATGCCAACCTGAAATGGATAGAACACAGCTGCCTTGTTTTCCAAACCTACACTTCTTTAACATTTGGTAGATGCTTGGTTACTATGGTTTCAGAAAAGGGACGGCCACACACAGGGGCTATTCTAGGATAAATAGCTTCCTGAGTGTTTTTGTCCCCACTCCATGTTCAGCTTTGCAAACTCACCCAGAGAGTTTATGGGGCCTGGGGCAGTCATGACATTGAGGGCCATCTGCTGCCTACTGCAAGGCCCTAATCATGTGTATACAAAGCTGGGGGACACGCCCAAGAATTTCTGCTTGTACAGACTACATGTGAGATGTTTTGCTTGTGATTTGTTTTTTCCCTTGGAGCAAGTACACATATTATAGGTTTGCATTGTAATTTTTTTCCTTTCATGAGACTAAGGAATACTTCCTCCAAATTTCCAACCCCCTTCTCAAAAAGACATCTATTCTCCTTGGGGCTCAGTCTCATAGATATTCTGGTTGTAGCCTTTTGCTGGCTGTTTCTATACGTTCAGAAGGGATTTATTCCGGATCATTTTACACAAAGCTACACTTTGAATATGAATGGAGTAAAGAGAGAGGAGTATAGCCAAAGAGACTGCTTTGTATGTTTTATTATTGTTGTTATTTGCTGATGTTGTAAAAGTTGCTAAAATCATTTTTAAAAAAGAATTGGGTGATAATGGGTTCAGCTGTGCTGTGGAATCATCAATACATTGTAAATTTGTCTACCATCCCAGTTCCCGGTCTGAAGGTCCGAGGGAGACATTTTTGTGCACTTTTCATATTTTGGCACTTTTTTTAACAAATAAAAAAATTAGGAGGTGTTGCAAAAACCACCTTGTAGTGGCAACCAAAACCTTGTACAGTGGTGCCTCGCAAGACGATTGCCTCGGGGAACGAAAAACCCAGAAGATGATTGGTTTTAGCAATCCCTATGGTGCCTCGCAAGATGGTTTTTTCTGTGACCATGTTTTGCAAGACTTGCTTTTTTCTGAGACCCATACGTCACCCATAGGGAACCTCGCAAGATGATTTTTTCACAAGACAGCATTTTTCACGGAACGAATTAAAATCGTCTTGCGAGGCACCACTGTATTGTGCACAAAAATACTTGTATTTTGCAGAAAGTACAAGATTTTTTTGGGGGGGGGTGGAAATCATGTTTTGCTAATGATGCTAATTGCTGTTCTTTCTTGCACTTGTCCAGAAATGAAAGAAATTGAAGTGAATCTTTTGATTGGGCTTCTTGTTGTGCCAAAATCAAGATAAAATCTGCAAATATTAGTCAGCACTAGATATGGAGGCAAACTGAAAAATGAAGGGGGGGGGAAAGGGCTAAGAAAAACCCCACAAACCATCAAAAGATTCGTAGCTTGTTGGAAATCCCAGAGGAAATTTGTGGGTCATCAACCTTGGCAACTCACGAGCCACGAGGAAATGACATTTTGGTGGTAAATCCCCATCTCTAGTCAGCACTTAGTAAATATTAAATAGTAACAGCATGCATGTTAGCCGCCCCGAGTAGACATGGTCTAGAGGGGCGGGGTATAAATTTAATAAATAAATAAATAAATGTTTATTTTGTGGCATATATTCACAATAATAATAGTGTCAATTTTTTCTGGATCCATATGCACGTACAGTAGACATGGATATTTGTGTTCGGGAAGAGGCTCCTTCCTTTCATTCCTCTCAATGCAAAGAGTCAATTCAGCAACTTTCCTTCTGTTAACAGCTAGGAGATGGTTTTCTGTAGTTAGTGACTTTTATTTCGATTATGTGTAGTAATCATAGTGTACAGGCCTTTCCTTTTAGTAGAATGCATTTCCTCTCTCGTACAGTAAGGAAAACATACTGTATTACCACCTCAACCTGCCTTGTCCCACCATAGAGTTCTAGGTCATGAAGCAGAAGAAACTGGTGGCTTATATGCATAGGTTGGCCACAAGATGAGCCCAGTGGGTGTTCCCCTCAATCCTAAATTACAAAAGAGGGGATTGTGACTAAATATTGGCAAGCCTTTCCTGATGGTATGAGTTGTCTGACAGTGGAACAGACTGCCTTGGATCTCCTATTTTGGCAGGAGTTTGGATTAGATTACAATCCCATCCAGTTCTATGATTCTGCAAGGCGAGTAACATCTAAAGAGTGCCAGTCATGAATGAGTATTTCAAGCAAACATGATCAACAGACTTTCAGCCTGACATGAAAGTACATTGTCAAACATCACAGGGAAAAGAAAGTTTTGATTATTTCACCAAAGCCTTCTGAAACAGGAGGGCAACAGAGAAAAGAAAGGAACTGAGGGGGAAATGAGGGAAGGAGAGAAAGAAAGCAAAAGTGAAGGGGGGAGGGGGAAACAGCTTGGAAACTTGGATATAAAAATCAAGAGGCATACAGAATTGAAGAAAAATGGAGAGCAGTAAACAAAGGGGTGTATGAGAGAGAGAAAAATCTGTGATGGTACAGTAACAAATCCTCACAGCATGACAGGTATCTACTGAAGCATTTCATTTCCCTGCAGCATAATGGTGTGTTATTGCCCATTATCTGTTCCATCAGTGCTGGAGTCGATATTAAATGAGGGGCAGCTGCATTTAGCTGCCATTCTTCCGCCATCTCCCTGTTGCCATGGAGACCCAGATGCCCTTTAAATATTTTCCCAGTTGCTTGAGAGCCACTAATCCAGAAACAGATCCTGCATAGCAAGGAGCCCTTTCTAAATTATCTAGGTTGGTGGGCCCATGCCATGGACTTTCCCCAGACAGTCTGCAAACCCTATTGGGATGACATTTCCCTTGTTAGATAATTTGCAAATGACCTCCATATATGTTGGTTCTGCTCATGGAAAGACAACAACTACAAAACTTTAAAAGGCATTCATAAACCTCTTTGAAATTTGGAATTCTGGGAATACTCAAATAATTAGGCATGAAAGCAGAAGAAATTATGAAAAATGGAAAATACAGAATAAATTGTGTAAACTATGCATTTGTATACAATTTTTGTCAGCAACACTATGCAAAAAAGATTTTTAAAAACTTTAGAAAAACGAATCATGCCTTAGCTATATTGGAAATTAAGGGGTGGCCAGTAAGAAACTGGACATCCTCAGACCTCAAATAGAAGCAACAAAATCTTGTTGTTTAGTCGTTCAGTCGTGTCTGACTCTTTGTGACCCCATCAACCAGAACACGCCAGGCCCTCCTATCTTCCACTGCCTCCCAGAGTTGGGTCAAATTCATGTTGGTAGCTTCAAAGACACTGTCCAACCATCTTGTCCTCTGTTGTTCCCTTCTCTCTAACTTTAATAGTTACTGCTGGTTTTTCTTGATACCATTTTCTTGCCCTTAATTGTGGCCAACCTGTAAACTGCTGACAGATTATTTTCCAGTATTATGGCAGAGCCTATTCCCATTTACTGTACCTCCCTTATTTTTGTCCCTTGTAAATTATATTCTGGGATATATAATTATATATAAATTATATTCTGAGCTCCATGAGATCCAGAATAGTACTGTGATAGCAAAGGTAAGTCAAAGCATTATTTTAGCTGGCTAAATATTCAGAAAATCTTCCTGAAGACCAAACATAACCCTTCCTTCTTTGGTACACCTGATTCTTACCGGGATTTCTAAGTGTTTGTAAAAAAAAAACCACATATCTGCTGGAATTGTTTTAACACATTTGAGGAGTGTGTGATTTTCCAGATGGTGCTGGGCTCCTAGCCAGCATGACCAGAGATCAGAGATGATGGAAGTTGTAACTCACCAACAAATGGGGGAAACAAAGTTTGCCATTGTTGGTTTACTTGATTATCTGATCTCAAAATCCACTGCACGAACATTTGACCACTTGCTTTTAAATGTGTTACTTCAAACTGGATCCTCAGCAACACACTATCCACTTTTATTTTATTTTGTAATTTTCAGAGAGCTTCTAAGGGCAGTATTACCAGTCAGAAATGAGACTTCAGAAAGATCTGCAGAAATAGAGGAGAACCACAGGCCTGTCTGATACATAAAAAATATTATTGGGTTTTCATCTAAGGATTGATATGTCAGGCATCTTAAAATAGACAAACCTATTCTTTTATTGCACAATATAGCAGGTCTATGTGTATAGCAATACCTTTACCAAGAAATTCATGTACTTATTTATTTAAGCAGAGAATTCATAAGTCACCTTTTGGAATGTATTTTAATCAGATGTAGTTTGGTAAAATAGCAGAGACTGTCAGAAGAGAAGAAAATAATGGACTCTGTGTATGATTAGGCATGTGGGTAGGTGGGTGGGCCTGCCTCCACATATACATGGGGTATGGTGTCTAGGGAGGGTAAGGAAACATTTGTCACAAAGCAATTAGCTCAGTAGACACTCCAGGGAGTTCTGTGCCCACATCATTTCGTGGGCAGATTCAAGTAGGCCAGCAACTGCTGAAAAAATAGGTCTACCCTTGAAACTGCTGAGCCGTCCAGAGAACATCACCCAGGATGAAAGTATGAATTAAAGCTATACCCCAAATATTCCCCAACTAAGGAACAAGGCCAGACAGTGGAGCTGCAGAGCAAAATCTAATGGATGGATGGCGTTGTCAGCTGGTATTTATTCTGAAACAGTTTATAAACAAAGTGATAATTTGTAACACTCCGGGAATGCTGTGTGGCGAGCACTCCAGCGGAGAAAACAATTACTTCCACTTTTTGTGAGAAAGAAATGAATGATCCACCTTTTGTCTTCTCTTCAGCTCTTCTTGCATGCTCTGCAGCCTCTTTTCTTGACACACAAATTATACAACTCTTTTCCTTTTATTTTCTATCTATGTGCAAGGCATATGCAAACTATACGGTACGAGAGAAACTGAATGAATGATCTGACCTTCTCTGTGTGTGTGTGCCTCACTCACTCACTCACTTTCACACACATATGTACATTTACTTTACAAAATGAAACATTACAAGAAAATCCTCTGATGGTCTCCCTGCAAAAAGTACTTTGGTAAAGCTTCATCTGCGCAATTTAGTGCCTAATCACATGGGCCATTTGTATCATTTCAATTTATTTATTTATTTATTTATTTATTTATTTACAATATTTTTAGCCGCACCATTGCCAGTGACTTAATTTACACCAATATATATTTATGTAAAGTCACATGGTATATAAATCACTAGGCGCATTCACACAGCAGTCTTTTTTTTCAATACATTTCTTGAATGTTGAACAGGTTTTGTAGGCTACACATGCCTACCCAATGAAATTGACTCATTTTCTATTGTGTTTCAGGAGTATGCTGTTCAATAATTGCTCTTTTTTGTTGTTAAAAATACCTAAATGATATATTGCTAAAGCTGCATCTAAATTTGTGCGAATAACTTTAGAAGGCAATATTGGAAGATGCTTCATAACAGAAGGTTTCCTTTGTCAATTCTTCCATTTTAGGGTGCTTTGTTTCTCAAAGGACACTAGGTGGGGTGTTTCTCCACGTTGACAAGGGAAGGTAGGAGTGGGGATAAATGTTACAATAAGGAGGTGATGTCAGGATCTGGAGCAGCTGGTGCTGACGGGGGTTGGGCATGACTGGAGGTGGATCCGGAGTGGGGTCTGGAGGCTGGTATTCCCCCCCCGCCCCAGTTTGAGCACTCAGGCTCAAAAGGGTGCACTATCACTGATCTAGACCATAGAGGACTCAGTGGGAACAGGTATAATTCAGCTCCTCAATGAAAATATGTCTTCCTTCCCATACAATTAAAACACCACATGGATTTCAGGGATCAGAGAATCATAACCAACAAAAATACTTTGTACAACTTCCTACATATAGGCAACATATGCAAAGTAGTTTCAGCCCAAGCCTGTCCTTCTTTCTTTTGTGAAGAGTGTGCATGCACATACACACGCACACACGCACGCACGCACGCGCACACACACACAAACAAACACTCAGAGAGAGAGAGGGAGGGAGGAAGAAAGAGAGAGAGGGAAAGGGAGAGGGAAAGGGAGAGCAAAAATATTGTTTGAAAAGCAATAAACAGCCTTTTCAACATTTGTAATTTTTCAAAGTCCATGCAAACAGGCAGCAGCTATCATAGCTTTACCATTTAATTTGTCAAAGTTATGCAATTTGCACCAGAAGTGTTCTTGCAAATGTAAAAACTCTCAGCAAGATCAACAGAAAGTATCTAGACGTTTCGCAGAAAAGGGAGGGGGAACCCTACAATTTCTCATTCTTGCACAGACGAATAGGACAAGCAAGAATGTACACCCCTACCTGAAGGCTCGGGGGAATGGCTAATCACTACTACATTTTGAAAGTGGTCCTTAGTTCAGAATCCTTCAAAGTGGTCAGCTCAAGAATCAGAGGAGTGAAAAAACATGTGTCAGTGAAGTTCCTGCCACTGTTAACCTCCTGAGCCATATAGCTAGTTACTAATTTTAGAGGCCAGGCGTGCATGCTTCTTTCCCTCCTTTGACTTCCTACCAATGTATCGTTGATCAAAGCTCCAAGTGAAATCCCATTTCCCCAACACACTTAAAAGACCTGGAAAACATCCAGATGCTGCTGAGGTTTCCCTTGTCCCTTGGCACCTGCTATCCTTGCCCTCTTCATTCCTCAGATTGAAAGAGCCCAAATGGCTCATTTCAGGGGAGTTTATATTTTTTTTCTTTCCCTATATCCATTTTTTTTCTTTCTATCACAAAGTTTGCATTCAATAATGCTTTCAAGAGGAGCCTGGGCAGTCTTCCTGGCACAGTCGTGGGACCTCCAGGTACCACTAGAATCCAGCCCTTTCCTTTGGGCCATAAATTTTCTCCGTCACCCTGAGGCTTGCAGAACCACAGAGAAAGTGTGAAAATATCTTGCCACAAACCGAAAGAGAAGGTGGGGAATTTATTTAATCTTTTCTCTTTACCACACAGCCTGTTTGACATAATTATTCTTTCCCCTTGCTGGGCTCCTAGACAGTCATAATTAGGAATTATGATAATGAGTGCGGCTCACATAGCTTGCCTGCATTTGTGATCAAGTGTGATCCACAGAAACAGGATAGTACACCACCCCTACATGGGGCTGATTTCAAATATTTCTTTCTCAAGCTGAGATTTAAAATAAGGTATCTTTCTCCCTGGACAATGACAAGAGTTGTCAGAGGATGATGGTATCACACAGTGCTTGTAGTGCCACTTCCTTTATGACAAAAAGTCCAAAAGTAAGCAATATATACCCAACAAAAGGCAAAAGTGAGATTAACAGCGAGCTGTCGAAAGAAATACAAATACAGAAAGGTACCAGACAGGGGTGTCCACTCTCTCCACTACTAATTATCTTGACTTTAGAAATATTAACTGAACAAATCAAAGATAAAAAGGAATTGAAAGGATTGAAAGTAAAAGGCCAAATCTATAAACTTCAGGCTTTTGCAGATGACTTAGTCATTATACTGGAAGATCCAGTGCACTCAATAGAAGACCTGATGGCAACGTTGAAAAACTTTGGTGATATGGCAGGAATGAGAATAAACCAAATGAAAACAAAAATACTTATGAAAAATATAAGAGAACAAGAACGGGAGAGGTTAATAGAGAAGACGAACTTCCAAGAGGAAGTGAGAATTCGATATTTAGGGATCCAAATTGCAAAGAAGACGAGTATACTATTTAAAGATAATTATATGAAATTGATGAAGGAGATACAGAACAATTTGGAGAAATGGGATAAACTACAATTATCGTTGTTGGGAAGGACTGTGACGATTAAAATGAGTGTCTTGCCAAAAATCCTATTCTTATTTCAGCAATTCCTATCATATTAAAACAGACCTTTTTCCAAGAACTTAATAAAATAATCATGAGATTTGTATGGCAAGGTAAAAAAACCAATAATTAAAATTAAGGCAATGCAAGATGCTAAACAGAGGGCTGGCTTTGGTTTTCCAGATTGGGTTCTGTATTATAGATCTTGTATTTTAGATTGGATAAAAGAATGGATAACTTTGGAAAATGATAGATTACTTAACTTGGAAGGATATGATTTGCAATTAGGCTGGCACACTTATCTATGGTACAAAAAGGATAAAGAGCAAAAGCATTTTAATTTACATATGATAAGAAGAGCTTTATTGGGAATGTGGAGAAAGATTATACAACAAATTTATCACAAAACACCTGCATGGGTATCACCTATTGAGGCCTTTACACAACCTAATCTCATGTCAAAAGCAAAACGTTTAAGATATCAAGATTTATTTTAAAAGGATGGTGAATTAAGGTCTAAAGAAGAGCTAGAGACACAGAATATCTATATAGACTGGTGGTCCAGAGCACAGCTGGAATCTAGACATATAAAAGACAAAATAGAAGGTTTCTACTTCTACTTCTGACATTTTATCAGAAGTTTTATCAGAAGTGATGAAGGAATGTCCTTTACAAAAGGCAACAGAAAGATGGGACTTATTCTACAAATGGACTGAGTCAACAGGTAGCGTATGAAGAGCATATATTGAAATGAGAACTTAAATCTGGAAGGCACAAAATAGTAAAAAGAATAATTTGGAATTTTGATATGGCAATATGTATAGAATGGACGTTAGTATGTTATTGTTTCCCTCTTCCCATTTAACTTCAATTCCCCTTTTCCTTTTTGTCACCCCTTGTTAAAATAAAAAAAAGACAAAAAGTCCAAAAGCTTACATCCAAACAAGTGCTTCCCAGTCTAAAGGAAAGAAAAAAGCACATAGTTTAAATCCTGACTACCCTCCTAGCAGATTCACTGATACCTCATTACTTCAGTTCAGAAGCCACTATAGTGGAGTATCCTAGATTAGGTGACTGAAGAAACTTTGTAGCTGGTTGTTGATGTTATGTGCTATCTCCACATAACAACAACACTCCATGGCAACATTATGACTGAATAACTTCCAAAATGTCCTGTCATTAACAGCCCTGCTCAGCTCTTGCAAACCCAAGCCCATGGCTTCTATTATGGAGTCAATTTTTTTCTTCCAGCATGACTGTCCTTTCCAGAGAACCTTGCCTTCTCATGATGTGCCCAAAGTAGGACAACCTCAGTCACACCAACATGTAGTCTAGCAATCCTTTTAAAATAAATAAATCTACCTGACATATATGGCAACTCACTAGGCTAGGGATGGGCAAAGTATGGCACTGAGACTGCATTTGCCTCCTTCCAAGGCTTATATGGGGCCCGCCAGGCATGCGTTTCCCCATTTTTGTGACTAAAAGACAAAGAAGGTAAATTGCAGCTCTTAAAAGCCTGTGGAAGTGCAATTCACTGTTAAAATCAGTAAGAGAGTCCCCAGTATAATTTCAGGGCATAAACTAACAATTTGTCACCTGGCCACTTCTGGTTTCATTTATTTAGAATGTTTCTTTTCTTTTTTCCCCCCTTGTGGTGTGTGTGTGGTGTGTGTGGTGTGTGTGTGTGTGTGTGTACGTGCACACGCGCGCATGTGTGTGTGTGTGTTTTGTAGAGAAAAAAAGATTCTGCCATTGCTTATGCCTCTGTTATGAAAGCAGGCAGAGTGCACTGGATTAGAAGGCAAAGTTCATGTTACACATTGTATGGGAATCAATTTGGCCAGACTTTTATTGATTCCAGTTGCCTTGGAACTGTGTATGGCTCTGGATTCAGGCATCAGGTGACCTGCCTGGCATCTGAGAGCTGGTGGCCCTGGCCTTCCTAATGGAAACACTCCAAGATAGCAGAACATGGGATCCTATATAGGTGTTCAGCACAGAGTAGTTCCCCCTGCCCCCTGTGAATAAAGGAGGATCAGTGGGAGGACCCTGAAAATACTGCTCCTGGGAGAAACACTTTCCAAGTTAATAATGGACCAGAGAGAGAACTTCCCTTTTCCAGTCCACCATTCAAGCTTTGGACCCAAGCCAGCCCGTTCATGCCTAGTATGTGGTGTAACTTCTGAGAACCAGCACAAGAAGCGCTGGCCTGAAACGAAGAGGCAACATGTTCAAGAAGTGAGGGACAGCCTCTCTGCTCAACTCTGTGCCACTGCATGAGGTTCTAACCAGGAACCAGGTCATCTAGATTTATATTTGGTACTCTTGAAAACAGAAGCGATCCTAAACTGTGGCAACATATGGTTGCTGGACTGCTTTTCATGTACATAACTGAATGCCAGTTATGTAGACCTGGCACAAAAACAATTGAGTAGGAGAGAGGGTTGGGAAGACTAATGTAAATCAGAGAAATGCTTCTAGTACAGTACTAATAATTATAGGCTCAAATCTGCCGGCTGCTTAGCAGCAGCACAAAGCAGCAAATCAAGCAGGAAGTAGTGTGTAGGAGGGGCCCCCCAACATCTGGTACCAGAAAAGAAAGTACTGTATGTGCAACATTACTGAAGAATGAATCCAAATTCTTTCCATTCTACATATACCCATCCACGTATCTCAGACTTGGGACTGATTTTTCTCTCTTCCTGACCTGCCTATATGAGCCAATGTGGATCAGGCCAACAGCTTATCTAACCCACGTTTCAGTTCTCACAGTGGTTCACCAGATGCCTGTGGGAAGCCCATAAGCAGCACACATGTGCAACTGCAACATGTTGCTCATAAAATCCCCAGCAAATGGCCTAGACAGGCATGATATATCTGTTGCTGGACCTAATGTGCTGAAAAACAGCAAGTAACAATGGCCTCTTCCATGATTGTGCCTAGGTTAGTGGTGTGGACATTACTACAACTCTTGTGACAGAAAATCCCCCAGTCTGATTTATGCACTGTGCCTCCTCTTGCACTTTGCAGAAGCTGTGTCTGTGTGTTGAAATAGGCACCACTAATCACTTTGCTGCCTATGTTCTTAGGAATTGATTCTGCAGATAATTCATCTGCTGGGGATAAGATCACAGCAGACCACAATGGGGCTTCAGAAAGCTATAGCATACTTTCCCTTCTGTCCCTAATATTATCAATCAATAGACTGAAACACAATAACCAAACTCTGCAGGCCTGTCAACAATACTACTTCGCCAACTCTGTTTGTTGGCATAAAATATAAGACACATCCATTAACAGGGGTGAGGCAATTCTTATCAGCCATTGCACTGCAGCCAGGAAAAGCAGTACATTTGCTAACCCGAACCCTTCCAACCCTAAAGCTTAGAAAAGTTAATTTCTCAGACTATAACTCCCATAATCCCCAGCCATCATGGCCATTTACAAAGATGGAAACTGTTGGCCATGTTGGCTGCAGATTCTGGGGACAATACTTATAAATATATAACTTTTCCAAGCTCTCTTCCACCCTGAATTGATGTTAAGAGGCAAGCCATGGATTTCTGTGTCTGATGGAACGTAGAGTTCTGTTGTCCCTTTAATGCAGATTCTTTTTCCTTGATTCCCCAAGGGAAAGGCCACAGCTTTTTCTCTCTGTGAGCAAGGGTTTTGTGAATTTTCATGGAATCACTGCAAAATGTGACAGTTGTACTTGCGGATACTCTTTGTGTTTACACTAAGCCAGACCCTCCCTATGAAGAATTACATTACTTTGAGATCACAACTGCATCTGCATCTTCTGCTCCCAGTATTTTTCCACAGCTTCCCTATTCTTCTATACTCAGACTGCATCTTGCCTTAGACTGCAACTGTTTTGTTGCCTAGCAGTAGAAAGGAGGCTGAGGGAAAAAGATGTTCTTCTAATATGAGAAAATATACTGAGTAGGTCTATATACCTCCTAGCCTGTCTGGCAGGAGGAGTCTGTGCTCAGGAGTTTTTTTCGGCCTGTATCTAATTTGTTCCAGACATCTTGGCAGACCTTTTTCGTCAGCCAGTGCTTCCCTTTACATGGAGAAAGGACTTGGGCAGGCTGACAAGCTGCATCCTTGATGCTGCATCTCTATTTATACTGCGTAACATTACCTCATCATTAGCCAATCAGGACTTGCCATGCCTCAACACACTCTCCCCTTGCCTCATGCTGCACCTGCCACCGCCACTGGAATAGCCCATTGTCAAAGGGAGCACAGGGGGAGTGCAGGAAACAAACGTGCCACTTCACAACTGTGGGAGGCAAAGAGAATGAACACACACATGCTGAAATACTCTGGTGGATTCTTAGCCCACATTGTTCTTGCTTTATCAGTTCAAAGGAAGCCGAATAAAAATCTCAAGTCGAATCACAAACGACAGAGTTCTCCTCTGCGTTCTGAGCTGCTCCTGCTTCACAGCCCCATCAACATGTCTGGGAACAAGGTGACCTTTGTGTCACAAGACAGGTGTCTCAGGGTGGCGTTTGTGAGCTGCGACATGACTGGGAAATTTTCTGACAGGTTAAGGGAGAAGAGTCTAGGCCTCTTACACAGAGGTAAAATCAAACAGACTTCCTCCCCACCACTCCAGTGTGGAAATCAAGGCTGAAAGTGCAAACTTCTTGTCAAATACTGTGTCTTGCACCCTCACCCCCCACTACACACAACAGAGCACGGTGTAGGATCCATAATGTGTAGCATTCAATTTCATGCATCACTGTTTACAATGTTTATGTCTGAAGCATGCAAAAAGGTGCTCCTGCCACCCATGATCAACAACAGAGAACGGAAATTATAAACCTGCTGGAGGCATGAACAAGTTTCACACCACTTAATTAATTAATTACGTTACACCAGGTGAATTCCAACAAACGCTGATGTTCCCACCTACTCATAATTAGTTTATCAGTCATTCCTTCTGGTGGCTTTCTGGGACCATGCAGTTTTCCCGAGGCTGCCTCAACTTCTAAGAGACATAATTGGGAATCAAATTGTTGACCCCTGGCTCCACAAGGAACTGTCCCAACACACTGAGCTATCCAGCCATCTCCCCAAACCCCCATACAAGTAGTCACTCAAGATAAAATTTAAAAAGAGGACCCACCCTGTCACTAATTTGGGATCTTATTCCTCTTCTTGTCTCTCCATGGCAAAAAAAAAAAGAAAGAAAAAAGGATCCATCTAGAACAGTAGTAAATGCTCCATTGTACTGGGTTCATAGCATTCTGCCCATATCTCCTTCTACAGGAAGATGCAGGTGCAGGAAAGAAGAAAGGAGGATGATGCTAAAGCCATGCTTCGTATTTTGAAGATCTTATGAGTGAGAATCACAATAAAGCTCACTTTACATTTCTCAGATGCAGCATGATAATGATTAACATGCACATCACAGAAACTCCTGCGGTTATTCTGGTTTGAATAAAGCAACCATGCATATCCCACAAGCTAAATTTACATAATTAAAGAGCATTATATTTACACAATGCAAACCCAAAGACTCTCAAATGTAAACTTATTATTGACTTGTAGGCCCAGGGATGCTTGCAAAGGGGTTTCTTCAGCTCATGGTTTAGTGCTGATGGATCTAAGCTGAAATCCCAAGTGAAGAAGCAATTAAAAAGTGATGTGGGGGCAGGGGTGTGCCAGAACAGCATCAGAGATGATACTGATGATGGCACAAATGACCCATTGCATTTACATCTCAGCCTTCCTGATACAACTTCAGAACAGCCTATGTTGTGGTTATTGTATTTTTATCCTCACAACAGCTCAAGGATGTAGCTTAACGTGAAGAGAAAGGTGTAAGGTCTCCCAGAGAGCTTCCTGACTGAAAGGAGTTTCTAGTTCACGTAGTTCAATCCACTGTTCCTACATTCTTTCCTCCTTTTCCCCCCCCCCCACGCCCATGGTTCCCAACCTTACACTTCCAGGTGCTCTTGAATTAAATTTCCCAGAAGCCTTCACCATGAGCTGTGCTGTCCACGATTTCTGTGAGTTGTAGACCAGTAATATCTGGGTATCCAAAGCTGGGAACCACCACACTACTCTAAATCAGTTCTCTGCAACACAGATGAGCAAGACAGCCATTCAAAAACAACCCTCAGCATTGCTCCAGTATTTTAGACCATTCGAAGGATTTTATATACATCACGTGGTTGCAATCCATGCAATTTCTGTTTAAGGAATATAGGTATGATTAAACTCGGATTTTAGAGTATTTGTGAAGCCAGCCTAAGGCCAAATCCTAAATTCATGGCAGAGGCAAAATTTCAGTTCCTTTGCTCCCACCAGTAGCCACCACACCACAATAGTGTTTTAAGGTTAAACTTACACACCATGTGGATTTAAAAGGGTCTGGGAGGGCTGTCTTAACATCCTCAGGAATCCTCAAGAGCAAAACTGGCCTTACTGTTAGGCCATGTGAGAAAACTAAGTCAGGCATCAGATTTTTGAGGTCATGAAAAGCAAAAAGAAACTGCTAGTTACTTAGTTGACTGTTGTATTTATTTTGACTGCCTAGGGTAGAGAGAGATACCTCTGTGGCGGTCTGACTTATATATTAAAATAACTGGGTTGTTTTGGTATACAACATATTTCATGGAGGGGTGGGGGAGCACAATTCTCTTTTCCTTCTCTGACAGCAGAATGTCATGGACTGGTCCTGCTGAGAAAACCCCACTGTGATGTAACCTCAAGCTGAACTTTTCTCCCAAGCCAGGTGGCTAATGAAGCCCTTGGGAATCACATCCATCTTCTGGTACCCAGTGAACACTGGAAGCATTTGTACATAGGCTGGCAGAGGAGACATCTGTTGTTCAAGATGGCCTGTATGCATTTTGTCTTCGTAATGTCTCAATTGAAAACAATTTCCACTCCAGGTAAACCTGAGGATGCTACTAAATTATTTTTTCAACCCCCCCCCCCAAAAAAATAAGGCAAGGGATTCTGTAGCATGCATGCACATATGGACGTGCACAAACACACATATACCGGTGAGGTGGTAATAATGCCTGTACATGCAATGCTAATAGCATCCCATCCATCTAGGCAAAGGGAGGATTGGCTTTTTGTTTTTCATTTTAAATGTGGCTAGACCAAATGCAAGAAAAATACTAATGAAGCAGGGAAAACATTCAGAAGACTGTTTTTCTGTCACTCAAAAAAACAAAGCAAAAAACAAAACAAAACCCTGGTCCAACAATAAACTAAGAACGAAAGGAAGAAACAGCAAGTCTTTAAGGACTCTCCAGCCCCATAAAAGCAAATGTCATATAATGAATAGAAGATTGAGGAGATTTAGGTTCAAACCCTGCTTTCACTATGGAATATCATGGTGGGGGTGGGATTTAGCGTAAAATCACTCCTGTAAGGGGTGGGTATTAACTCCATCTCACATACTACCAAAAACAAACAAACAAACAAACAAACCTGATTAGGGCCACCATAATTCCAAAGTAACTTGATGGCACCTAAAAAGAAGTCCCATAATACACTTTGGCACAGCAGTTTAATTCTATATATAAATACTACATATAGGCCCCTCTATGCACACATTGCGGTTAGTCCTGGGACACTTGGACAACAGGAGTACAAATTCTCCTGCCACTCTAGCTAGGAAAAGTGCTGACAGATCTACCCTGTATCATACCAATCTTCACAGTGTTGCTTACAGCCCCCTGCTGTAGCTGCCTATTTGCAAATGTTCTTCTCCTTGATGAAAAAAGGGGTGTCAACACAGTGAAACACATCATCAAAAAACCTATCAATCACTGCAAAATATTTCACTCCCACAGAAGACCAAACAGATTAGTTTTTCCCCATTTTCAGCACTATTAGCCAAATAAACTGGAAGTCTGCACCAATCAACTTTCTTGTATTTTGCTCACACATACACCCCTACCTCCTTAAAAAAAAAAAAACCTACCCCATAAAAAGCATGCATTTTGTGTTTAAAAAAAAAAAGAAAGAAAAGAACTCTTTGTATTTTGCACAAAAATCATTTAGTTTGTGTTTCAAAACCTGGGTGAAAATGCTACCTATTAAACCCTGGAGGCCCCGTGAGTCTGCAACACTCTTGTTAGGCAGAAAGGGATGGCTAACTAGGTGATGTGGCAGATGTTTGGCATCATGGAAGGCCATGTAATTGTTTTCGTACCTTTACTGCAAGGAATGAGCAGAAGTGTTTGTTGCTTCTTTGGGTTCATTTCAACATTATTTTGCCAATTTTAGGTTCTATGCACCTGGACGCAGATGAATCGAGATGGCCACCATTTGCTGCCCTGCCTTAGGTAGCAAAATGTATTGGGCCGGTCCTGATAAAAGCTAAGAATTCTTCTCATTTTTGTTTCCTGTGAATTTTCACACACCCTCCAACATCTCATCTGTCTCCAGGGATTGAAAAATTACAAATCCAGGCTGGCTCTTTTAAAAATTAAATTGCAGTTGTACACTCTTTTTCAAGCCTGTCTCTCATCATTCACACCTTCTCCAATGTGTGCAGACATCAACCGTTTGCCATGTTTTGGCAACTGGAGGCAAAATTGCTCTGAACTCGTTATATAAGAGGAATGAAATATCTAGTTTTTTAAGGGGCTGAATAATGGATGCCAGACTCAGGAAGGATATGAGCACTTTTCCTAATTTTGTCATACAGTTCAAGGGAGTGAATTATAAAAATTTGCAAATCGGGAATGTGCAAAAAATATGCACAATAAGGAACATAACCGATGCCTTGTAATACCTTTTGGAGAATCACTTGTAAAAATGTATATATTAAGGAATAGTGTACAAAAATGTATACATTAAGAAAAATGCCAACACATGTATTTGTGAATGTTTCTTTTTAAATTGCAAACTGATTTGGAAGTGGGAGGGAAAAAATTAAGGCTGGGAAAAATGAGAAAGTGAGATAAACTGAAATTGGTGTATTCATCCTTCCGTATTGCTGGAGACTGAACTCATGGCTGGACTTGTCAAGAGTTGGCAAAATTTGCATCATCATATCTTGAGTTTCAGAAGCATTCAGACTGTGCTTACATTGCTTTCTTTATTGCTGTTTTGTTAACCTCCACTCTTCCATCAACATATTTGAAGGAAAATTCTGAAAACTCTCCCCCTGTACACTGTGGAATTTTTATTAGAAAGCTGTTGCCATTATCTTCTAACAAG
Organism: Pogona vitticeps; assembly: GCF_051106095.1. NCBI lineage: Eukaryota > Metazoa > Chordata > Lepidosauria > Squamata > Agamidae > Pogona > Pogona vitticeps. The sequence continues at coordinate 322,960,061 of NC_135783.1, read as the reverse complement.
CTGAATTACAAAAACTGCAACTAAAAGTCCTGTAACATCTTATAAGCTAATGCATTTTTACAGCATAAGCTTTCCAGGGCCATAACAACCACAGCAGCAGCAGCATAATATAAAAAGCAACATTTTGAAAAGAAGAAAAAAATAAACAGTTGGAAAAATAATCAACTACATGAGCAATACCTGAGAAATATTGATGGAAAGCACGATCATAATTCAACATGGGCATGGCTAAAACTGTGGACTATTAAGAAAGAAACCAAAGGCTTGATTTTTGCTGCACAATAAATAATCACTCCAACCTAATGTGATGAAAACTTAGATCCAAGGAATTGGTGCTAACAGCCAGTGTTGACTTGAACAAGAAAAAAGATGAAAGTGTGTTGAACCTCATCTACGAATATCCAAAGATTGCAGAAACAAATTCCAAAATTAGACATGATAGAGTGGCAAAGTTAGTGTACTGGTCATTATGCAAAAAACATAACTTGCCAGCCTCCAAAAACACATGGGACCACTAGATAGAGAAGATGTCAGAAAATGAGGAAGTCAAGATCTTGTAGGATTTCCGGATCCAAACTGATAAGACATCTTGAACATAACACACCAGACATAGTAGTAATAGAACAAAGAAATGTCTGGATCATTGACATTGCAATTCCACAGGATGCCTGAGTTGAAAATAAAGAATTGGAAAAACTAACAAAGTACAGAGACCTGGCAATCGAAACATCTTGTTTGTGGATGAAACACAATTCTTTGGCCCCTGTAGTCATTGCGGCTTTGGGAACAATATCAAGACATTTCAAACAGTAGTATTATAAGCAGTTGCAGATCTCAGAAATCACACCATCAAAGCTACAAAAACGGTGATATTAGGAACAGCATACATACTGTGCTGATATTCAACAGATGCTTAAGTTTTTGGTTAAAACTTTTATCTGTTATATAATACCAGTCAATGTTTTTTATAATTTTGATTGTGCCCGGTGTTTTTGAAGAAGAAGAAGAAGAAGAAGAAGAAGAAGAAGAAGAAGAAGAGGAGGAGGAGGAGGAGGAGGAGGAGGAGGAAGAGGAAGAGGAGGAGGAGGAGGAGGAGGAGGATTTAACTTCCAACTTCTGGCTCCACAGCCATATGCCTAACTCATAGTGTTATCCATTTTATTCAGATCCACAAAGGGTTACTTTGGGCCACAAGAGTTCAGCCTAATAATAGACTACAATCATTAAGTACACAGAGCAATAAAAACAAGCATATGTTAAATCATGGGTGCAAATAGCCATAGGCTGCTACATTCCAGAAAAAAAAGAGCAAATATGAAAACTTAAAGGAGCATTTCCTCCCTAAATTTTAATACAAAGAGACAAATTGCATGATTCACATGGCCTAACTTGCTGCCAGCTGCTATTTAGCCCCTGCAGGGTTTCAAACAGGGCTTGAGATATGAATAATGATTCCCAGAACTCTCCATCCACCATAACCATTGGTTGTGCCAGTTGGAAGATTTTAAGAGCTGTTGTCCAAATATATTGGAGAGGTTACTGAAAAAGACAATACAACTCAGAAAGGTTGAAGGCAGTAGGAAAAGAGGAAGACCAAACATGAGATGGGTTGGCTCAATGAAGGAAGACACACTTTTTAACTTGCAAGCCCTGAACAGAGTTGCTAATGGCAGGATTTTCTGGAAGCCATTAGTTCACAGGTCACTCATAAGTTAGAAGTTACTTGAAGAAACATAAGAAATCTGAAAATGTAACCTTCAGGCTCTGATTCCAAACACCTTTGAGTGTCATACCTTACCTGGATAAGTAGGAACATGTCTAGAGGACAGTAAAAAAAAAAACAGTAAAAAATCTACAAACCAAGTCCTACAGAGCCTAACTGAGGAATCTGATGTGTTTAATTTGGAAAAAAAAGAATACTACGGTAGCTGTTTTTAATATCTGAAGAGCTGTGGTACCTGGAGACAACTTTTTTTTCCGTGGCTGCAAAAGGTAGGAATTGAAGCAGTGGATTTGGATGGCAAGGAACTTCACCAAACATCGGGAAGATCCTCCTAACAGAAAAAGCTCTTCAACAGTGGAACTGACTTCCTCAAAAGGTGTCTGTCTCTCCTTCTCTGGAGTTTTTAAAACACAGCATGGGTGGTCATTTGTCCAAGATGCTCTACTTATAGATTTCCTGCTTTAACAGCAGCAGGACTCATTAATGCCTGCGGTGCCTTCCAGCTTTGTAGTTCTGTAATTTGATGTTTCCAATAAAAACTTAGTATGTGTGTGCATGTGCACATGCACACATATGTTATGTAGATAAAGACATGGTGGAAAGGGAAATATAAAATTCTTTCTTCTCTACCTACCATGTTTCGTGTATATGACTCCCCCAATTTTGACCCTTGCCGGAGGTGGAGGAGTAGTCAATGGGCAGCCACGAGGGATGGCCGAGCACAGCTGCTCCTCCACCTCTGTCTCCTGCTGCTGCTGCCTCTTCTGCCCGATCACCTCCTCTAGTGCGACTGCTGGGGCTCATCTCATGTCGCTGCCTTTTCCCCTGCCCAAAGGGAGCCGCCAGTGGCACTGGAGGAGGTGATCCAGCGGCCGCAGTCAATGGGCAGCCGCGAGAGGCAGCTGAGCATGGCTGCTCCTTTGCCTCCATTTCCTTCCATGTATAAAACAACCCTCAATTTTTCCTCTATTTATTTTAGGAAAAAGTGTTGTTTCATACATGGAAAAATATGTGAGCTTAATAAGTGAGCCACTTTAGGATACTGGCAAATTGAACAATTTCCTTTGCTCCTTGGCAGGGGCAGGGGCAGGGGCAGGGGCAGGGGAAGTGATTTAAAAAAAACTTAGCTTTATCTGAAGGGCTGGGCAAGAAACTGCCCAGAATGGAATCTGTTTCCTTTAAGACACAGCAAAGAAGTTTTTTAAACTTTATAAGTAGTGCAGTATATCTGTGATGGTATGCCAGTGTTTCGGAGGGGAGAATATATTTCACTTCCCTTGCCCTTAACTGGGGAAGTGTCCAATTTGCTGATATTCTGAAGTGCCTCGCTTATTATGCCATTTCCCGATACTCGGACTCCAAAACAGAAGGAGCCTTGACAGCTGGAAGGCTCACTTTTGGTCTATTCCCAGTGATCACACACTAGAAATGGACCAAACTAGAGCAATCTTACTTGTGCCAAAAAAAAGGAGAAGCCCCAGGGTCTCTGAAAGGAAGAGACATTCTGCAGACTTTTTAGTTCATTTCAGCAATTACATTGTTTGATTGTCAGAAAAAAGAGCAAACCAACCCATCCCCACAGTGGACCAAACAGTGGGACAAATACCTGCCTGGTCGTACTTTTATTATTACACATTTGCAAACAGTTTTTAAGATTGTAAAGGACAGTACTTGTCTCACAGTTTTTCAGGACAGCTGTTCATAAACCCTAAGGACTGAATATATCTACACCTCTGCAGTAATTATGGATTATACTTATATTGTCCTTAATCAATAGCTAGAAACTGCCCACTTGATGAGATCAGGCAGTAGTAGAATCACACTGCTGACATTATCCTCACCTAACAATTATACTTGATCATTTTTCAAGGCTCCAATAACCAGTTTGGACAATTCAAGTGGATGCCAGGGCATCCTCAAGACAGCCTTCAAAGTGACATCTCAATGGGTGGCTGTTTTCCTCTCTCTCCCAAACCACTGCCTCACTTAGGCCCTATTCAGTTGCCACCTTTCTGGTTGTTATCAACACACTTAGAAAGGAGCAAGTAGGACACACACACCCTTTTGCATTGCTGCTTTTTCCAACTGGAGAGCAATGCAATTGAAGATGAAAAACTCCTGTTCATCAGTAGACTTATACAGAAAGAAAAACCCTATTTTCCTGCTCACACATATTCAAGAATTTATCCTTTTCAGGCACATTGTTCCTTGAATGGAAAAAGCAATGATGGAATGGAATGGGTAGGGGGCTAATCATGACAAAGCAAGATGAGAGCAACCGGATAAAATGAATAAGAGTATCCACTTTCCCCCTACTTCTATATGCTTATCATGCTTCAAGGGAAGCACCTAGCCCTCCTTTTTCCATTGTGATCTTTTGCACATGAACAGCAGAAAGTCTGCAGAGGGTTCTTATTTGCATGTAGAGATTAGATTTGAGCAGGAAGTCTGCAGACCTGTTGCTTTCTATGGAGAGGGAGGAGGCTATATGTTGAGCATATCCAAGTAGGCAATGACTGAATATTTCTCAACAGGGTTCCTGCTCATTTGTGGAACGTACCTGCAAGTAGGAATGTCTCCTCTGAATACCTTTCGCTTTCTACGTGTAGAAAGCAACAATAGAGAGGGGAAGGGATGGCTGTTCACTTCTAAGTGTGGCAAGGGAGGCAGGTAGGGAATGACTGAATAGTTCTAATGTCTCTCTGCAGGAATGCAGGCGTACAAGAAGCATTGCTAGAACACTCATCAAATTGCTTCTTTAAGTATTATTTCTAACAGCCTCATTAACTTTTTTTTTGTGGCTCCATAGCAAAAGTGACCACCCTAAGTTTGACATTATACAGTGATGTCTTGCAAAATGAAAATAATTCATTCCGCAACTTGCTTTGTATTGCAAGTTTTTCGTCTTGCAAAGCGTAGTTTCCCATAGGAATGCATTGAAATTTAATTAATGCATTCCTATGGGCAAAAAAAGTCAGAATAAAGTCACTTACCAGGTAGGCCGAGCCCTGCTCCTCATGGTGCCTTGGTAGGCCCTGAGATCAAGGAGCATCTGTAACAATGGCCTGGAACAGCCAGACTCAAACATTTGGGGGAGGAGCTTGAGCTCCTTTTCGACCTGAAGCCCCATGCACGCCAAAGAGGTGGAGGCGGATGAGTGCAGCGGGCGGGGGCAGCAAGTCGATGTGAGGGGGTTCTACGGAGCCAGCTGCATAGAGGTACTTGAGGTAATGTGCATGTGCGTGCCTTATGAGGGGAGTGGGGGGAAGGTGACAGGCTGTGGTGGTGGTCATGAGGGTGGGCCTTCCCCCACATGAGCACTTCGTTTTAAACAGGCTGAGCGGGCTTCTTTGTCCCTCCACTGAACTCTCCCGTGCTCCCCTCTCCGTTGGAACTTTGCTAGGCAACCAGTCAAGCTCCCTTGTTCTTTCCTGTGGCTGTGCTTCATCTTGCGAAGCACGGCCACAGGAAAATTTGTCTTGTGACTCACAAAAAAATCACAAAATGCTTTCGTCATGTGAGTTTTTTGTTGCGTGAGGCATTCGTCTTGCGAGGTACCACTGTATAATCAGAGAGCTAAAGATACAATGTATGCAACAGATTGCTCATATGGTAGGTGGGCTGTATATACTTGCTGAGCGTAAGTTCCAGTGAGCTTGAGATGGCTTATATCTGAATGTGGCTGTGTAAGACTGCACTTTTAATCTGTTTTGTTTAAGTTTTTGCTCATTTATAGAATGATTCATGCTCTGGTACACTCTGTAGTGAGCAATTTAAAGCTGCCTAACTGCAGGGTTCCTAGAACAAGATTTATACTGCAAGGTTCTTGGCCAGGAGGTGTGGCGGTCTCTCCTGAATGGGGAGGTCTATAAAATGAACCAGGAATGTATGAATCTGCCTTATACTAGACAGTCCACCTAGTTCAGCACTGTCCACTCTGGCAACAGCTCTTAAAAGAGATGTAGGTAGAATCTAAGGGCTATTCCAAATCTGGACTTCTGGTTCCCCGAAAAACTTCGTTTGTGGGCAGAGATATTGGGGGATTGAGACGGGAAAATATATCTATTTTGCTTCCCCCCCCCCTTTCCTCCCCTAAACCAAAAATTATTTCCTTTCTGAAGATATGGTCTGAAAATTTTGATAAACTCTTTAAAAGAGGAGAAAAAGAAAAACATTTTCACAAGTTTGCATTTGTCAAATTCATCATGACAGAAAGAGCTGTTCCCGGCACAGAGAGAATTAGGGTGGTGGTGGCTGAGGAAGTAGCAGCAGCTATTAGGTTCCATTACAGCTGTCAGCACAATCCATTAATTTAACACAGATTCCTCACCAGAATCACTTTCTGGGCACTTTAAACCTCCTAAGCCCACACTACCTTCAGGAGTAAACAAGACAGCAGAACTCTGTGAGCAACTATTTCCAAACAAGACCCCCACCTGACCACATTCAGAAACACTGTGGATGTCTCCTGGCATAAGATTTTAATGCAATAATGCCAAGCTCTTGATATGAAGCATCTCTATGCACAGCAAAATGATCCTGCGTTTAAAACTTTAGGTAGCAGTAAATGATAAATAATGAATCTAATTGCATACCATAATATAAAGCAAGTAATAAATTATGTACAGCAGCCTCGCACCGCATCTGTCAGGGCTTCATAATGTGATTTAACAGATAACACACACTGTTTACTACTTTAAAGGTTTATCAAATTTTGAAGCAACATTCAGTTATGCATTATGCATTTGAAAGAACACATGCTTTCTCTCAGATAGTTTCCACATTTGAATCAATCAGTTATATCTGCTTTAACAAAACCCCTCTAAGTCTGTTTTCCAAGCGACTGCCAGACCATTCTGGGAGGAATTGAATGCATCTCTTTTTTTTTTTAAAGCTGGTTTCAACAGATATACTTGATGAGTAAAAGCAGCACTTCCAAAAATTCACCCAGAATGAAGTGAGCTGCCAACTACAGGGAAATGTGTACATAACATTCAAGAGACATGCTATTTGGCACAGTCAGAAACACTCCCCAAACAATGAGGAAACAAGAGAGACCAGCAGTGAAGACAGGTGAATGGATAAGGTGATAAGGCAGAGAAACAGAGCAATTTGAGTGTTGAAGTCATGGAGTCCAATTAATTTTTAAGGAGAAGGAGCATTCATTTTAAGCCAAAATGGGAGATGATAGCATAAGGCATTTGGCACACTCTGCACACACAGCCTACTGAGAAGAGCCACTACAAGTCAATGTTATAATACTGGACCCCAATTCTATACAACCTCCACTGGAATGAAATACATTTTGATTTAAAGTACTTTCTATGTTTATGCAAATTTAAACATGCTGGGAACTTAACAACTGTTACAGGCAACACCCTTAATAGATCTGTTATTTAGACAATACAAACATGAGATGATGTTCTGTGTTGTCACAGGGAGCAGGGCAGGCTCCAATGTCACTAAAGTGATCACATGAAACTCACCCAGTTGAAGCTATCATGTGACTTTTACAAACACCCAGTTGGCAATAGATAGCATCTGCAGAGAATGAAGAAGTCAGAGGAGATGCTGAAAGCCATTTATTCGTAGCTGAAGACTTGAACTCAGGCTCTGCATGAAGAAGGCCCAAGGCTGAATCTTTAGCTACAGCTGGAAAGATTCCTGACCCAAACTCTACAAAGCCACTATCCATCAGTGTTGCAAGTCAGAGATACAGTCAGTGTTCGCCTAGTGGTCTGATTCAGAATAAAGCAGCTTTTTGCATTCCAATCCATAGTTCCTAGTTCAACTCAAACAGCTGCAGGAAAAGTCTTCCTCCATATCCCTTGCTTACAAGTTTAGGGAATTCTGGGAGTTATAGTCCAGGAGGTAACAGAAATATAACTTTTCTTAGCTCTGGACAGAAAAAAATAGGGCACCCTAACAGGAGTTAGCAGAAGCAAGGTTTTGAGCCTATAGCACCATTTGTCTGTGTTATAAGAACTTATGAATCGTTTTAGCAAGGCCTATCAATATTTTGGATTAACAATCAGCCTGAAGAAAACACAAGTTATGGGCAAGGGCATGGACTCACCTCCCTCTATTACCATATCTATACAAGAATTGGAGGTTGTTTATGATTTCATGTACCTTGGCTCAACAATCTCTGACACTCTCTAGATGTCAAGCTGGATAAATGCATTGGCAAAGCAGCTACCATGTTTTCTAGACTCACAAAGAGAGTATGTACTAAGATCCAAGTAGAGCTTGTGTCCTGAGTACACTCCTGTACTGTGGTGAGTCCTGGACCCTCTGTGCATGGCAGGAGAGGAAGTTAAACACGTTCCATATGCATTGTCTCCTACACATCTTTGCCATCACCTGGCAGGACAAAGTTCCAAGTAGAGTAGTCCTGGAACAAGCTGGAATTGTTAGCATATGTACATTATTGCAGATGGTGACAGCAGCCATGAAATAAAAAGATACCTGCTTATTGGGAGGAAAGCTATGACAAACTTAGAAAGCATCTTAAAAAGCAGAGACATCACCTTTTCGACAAAGGTCTGCATAGTCAAAGCTATGGTTTTTCCAGTAGTGATGTATGGAAGTGAGAGCTGGACCATAAAGGATGACCACTGAATAAATGATGCTTTTGAACTGTGGTGCTGGAGGAGACTCTTGAGAGTTCCTTGGACTGCAAGGAGAACAAACCTATCAATTCTGAAGGAAATCAACCCTGAGTGCTCACTGGAAGGACAGATCCTGAAACTGAGGCTCCAATACTTTGGCCATCTCACGAGAAGAGAAGACTCCCTGGAAAAGACCCTGATGTTGGGAAAGTGTGAAGGCAAGAGGAGAAGGTGACAAGAGAGGATAAGATGGTTGGACAGTGTCATCGAAGCTACTAACATGAATTTGACTCAACTCCGAGAGGCAGGTCCCATCTGTTGAGGTCTTTAGGAATGGACCTCAACAGATGGGAAACTTTGACATCTGAGCATTTGGCCTGGAGGCAAGAGGTGCAGCATGGCTTCTCCCAATTTGAAGAGACACTTGTTCAGCAGGCTGAGGCAAAGAGGCAGACCTGAAACCAGCAAAATCAGGGAGCTGGACAGGGGACAGAATGTATTTCTCTTCAGTGTGGAAGGGACTGTCACTCTCAAATTGGCCTTCTCAGCCACACTAGACGTTGTTCTAAGACCTCTATTCAGAGAAAATTACCATAGTCTCTCGAAGGATACCTACGATGACAAGACCTGGGGTTCTGTCTCTAATCTCTTGAGATTTGAGAATGACATGATGAAGCAGGCCTCTACACCCTCCTCTTCCAGATACCAGTAGAGGCAGGCTAGAAAATGCAGTAAGAGGAGAGAACTCTGTTCATGATCCTTTTCTGTTTCACCCTAAGAGTATAGTGCAACCAGGGGTCCATATTTCCCCAATCCTCCCTCCCCACTTCTATTTCCATGGAAAGGACAATGGTATTATTTAACATATTAATTATGATAATAGCCTGCACAAGCCTAATATATGTCAAAATCTCTTCATCCTAAAGTGAAAACTGACATTTTTACTTCATGAATATTGCTTTGCCAGTGACATTTATTGCAAGTTCCCCTCAGTCCCCCCAATCATGAATGTCAGGTCAACAGAGGTATATTTGCTTTGGTTTCCCATTTACTTACAGCTTTGAAGGAGTATCTGTCTGTGTTAATTGCTATGCAAAAAGCAATCGCACCACAATAACTACAGGCAATGCAGGGTTTGATTAAAAATTCACCCTCTTAAATGGAGTTCTGTTTTAGCTTTTTCATCTCCATTTCTCCCTTTCCATTGCAAAATTTGCATATATATTCTACTGACAGGGGTTAGACATTCTCTCGGACACTTCTCCATCTACATGCAGTCTGAAGTTACAGAGTGTGAGAAGAGAATTCAACATATTTTCCCCCCTCCCGCCTTCGTCCATTCCATTCTGTACACAGCAGAGGTCTTTCTGGCTTTCTGCAGCTCACAAGAAGGCTGTGCTCCCATGAGCACATTTCACCTAATGATACCACTATCAAAACTTTACTGGATAAACAGTACCTAATTAGGAGATGGAAGCTCTTCAGCATGATAACTGTATTTAGACAATAGTCCTTCTGAACCTTCCAGTTACGCATCCCTCCCTCTGTGACAGGTGCCATATAGTCTTGCAGCCCTTGGGCCCCTCCTGGACCCCCAGCATGCCCAAATTTTTAAAGGTAAAAACTGAGGATTTCTTCAGAAAATCTTATTCTTTCTTAGAACAAATTTTGCCCCTATATCCTGCTCTAGCAGAAAACCCAGCACTCCTCCCATTAAAAAATCTACTTAAGTGAGGGCTATGCTAAACAGGACTGAACTCCCACAGTTCCCAGGTAGCATTGTTCACTGACAATGGTATTTGTAGACCAACACAACTGGAAGAACCCAGACTGGAAAAGGTCTATAGAGTACCACAGTTCCTTACTGGAACAATGGAATGATTCCTGGCTCAGGAAACGTGGATCTCCACCTTCTCTCTTAACCTGGCAAACCTTGAACTCTTAACACCTGTAGTTTGATGAAATATCCCAATAATCCTCTTATTAAGGCACTCAAAAGCCCTGTCTCCTCCTAGACTGTGAAATGCAACATTATCACTTGTATGGCTATATTAGGAAAAATGACCAGAAAGTTCATTTGGCAGCCAACAGAGGAGTCCAAGACGAGGGAGCTGAACAAACGGATTCATGATGGTTCTGCCCAAATATTCTCTCAAGTTGAAGACGAAAGAAAATCAGCATCACTGGAATTTAACAAGTGTAGCTCCATGTCGGGAGAAACACCAGATGTGAAGTGTAATTACTTTTTTTTTCAAAGTCTCTTCATGTTTTACAAACCAGGACTGACACTTGAACAAAGAGCCTTAAAAAAGCAAGCAGGAGCTATGCAAGGAAGGAGCGCATTTGTTTTATTGCTGTTGCCTGTTCAGATACCCAGTTTATAAAGCAAAATGAAGCAGTGGGTTGGGAGGAGATATCATATGTGATCTTGGAGAAGGGAAAGGAATAGATGCTGGCTTCCTGCTTTTATGCGAACCAGAGAATAAATAATGGCACCCCGAAAGTAACAGTTGACTTCTCCTACACAGATTTCAAGTATTTTATGCAGAAGGCCACATATGTGAATATGGTTAGTTTGAACCACTGGTGATCAAGCCACAGAATGGGTCTTAGAAGAAGTGTAGGGAATGGAAACTGCAAGAAGCTGCTAGATCCAGCAAGCCCATGTGGTATCCTTTGGTAGCTGCTGGGGCCCCAGCCCATCCTTTAAGGTTTTTCCGTGTCACTGATTTTGGGACCCCATTAAACCTATTTGTGCTCCAAGTAGTTGGGACTGAGAGTGGCCATTTTGATTTCCCACAATGTTCCAGAGCAACAATACATCAGTAGCATTGTGGGAAATCAGATTGGCAACTCCAGTGAAATGCTGCTACCAACTAAGTTAACGAGGGGAATTCACCAGCAGACAAGGTGGTCTGCCAGTGCACATTCTGCCAAGGGACTCTCAACCTACAGCTCTTTCTGACACTTACAAGGGAACTGGAGGATGTGTGGAACAGGAAATAGCACAGAGGCCTTTTATATAGCCTCCCTCTGCAATGCCTCTGATGTTTGCTTTTCTCCAGCCCAGAAAACTAGAATCAAAACCATTACAAGACATACAGGTGTTCATCCAGGCATATGTTCTACAGTGAATTCTAGAATGGGTGATTCCCGTAATCTGGGTTTAAATTATAAAACAGATTATCAATATGGATGTGTGCTATTTTCATTTCATTTATGCAAGAATTTTCCAAAATTTGTACCTGTCTCCAGATGTGAAATGGAAAGAACTTGAGAGTAAAACACATCAGACTGGGAGAAATGGAAGCTACATTTTTCAAGAGTCAAGGCTTTGAGTGTTCAGTTCTTAAAGTGGGTTTGAATCACTGTGCTATCGAACCATGTAAGTGCTGGAATATGTTTGAGAGTTTTCCTCTCCCCACTAAACAGCTTGGTGGATGGCCTATGCCAGGAACTAGAGAGGGGGAGTGTGTCCCTGTTGATTCTGCTAGACATCTCAGCAGTTTTCAATACCATCAGCCACTGTATCCTTCCGGGTACCTTTCCAGGATGTGTCTTGGACATACTGCCTTACAATGGTTCCGATCCTTCCTAGATGGCCAAACTTCAAAGTTGATGTCAAAAGGTGATGTTCAACCCCCTGACCACTGACCTGTGGTGTCCCCCAGGGTTCAGTTATGTTCCCCATGTTATTCAATATCTAAATAAAAACATTGGGAGAGGTTATCCTGAGCTCTATCTCTCTTCCCCATCTGATTCCAAGGAAGCAGTTGGGGCCTTAGGCCAGGGCCTGTCGCCAATAATGAACTGAATGAGGCTAACAAACTGAAATTTAACCCATACAAGACAGAGGTGCTCCTCCTCCTTATCTGCTGTGTTTAGAGAGCAGATACTCTATGCTGCAAATAGCAGTAACTATCAAATTTGGCTACCAGCTTCCAGAGGTGCTCCTTGTCACTCACAAGGAAAATCAGAGGCAAAGGATCCAGCCTGTACTGGATGGAATTACACTCCTTGAAAGTCAAGTTCATACCTTGGACTCAACCCTGAGCTTGGAGGCATAAATTTCAGTAGTGGCCAAGAATGCCTTTACACAGTTAAAGCTGGTATGCCAGCTGCACCCATTCCTGGAGATATCTGATCTAGCTGCAACGATACATGCTTCAGTTACATCTCATCTGGATCAATGCAGTATGCTACAGTATATGTGGGCTGCCTCTGAACAGTGTTCAGAAACTTCAACTAATTCAGAAGACAGCAGCCATACTGCTGACTGGCACTGGTTACAGGGAGCATATAATTCCTTTATTAAAACAGCTTTGCTGGCTGCCAGTTTGTTTCTAGGCTCAATTCAAAGTGCTGGTTATTACTTATAAAGCTCTACATGGCTTGGATCCAAGCTGTTTAAAGGATAGTAACATGCCTTCTCGGATTGTTGCCTTGCCATGGCAAAGGGGCTTGAGTAATTCAGAGAAGCTATGGGCTATACCATTGCTGGGACACCCAAGACGGACAGGTCATAGTGGAGAGTTCTGACTATACGCGATCCACCTGGAGAAGATGCTGGTAAGCCACTCCAGTATCTTTGCCAAGAAAACGCAATGGACAGAAACAAAAGGCTAAAAGATATGATGTTGGAAGATGAGCTCCTCAGGTCAGAAAGTGTCCAACATGGTACTGAGAAAGAGTGAGGACAACTACAAGTAGCTGGCTTTGGCTCAACCACTTTATTAGTTCTGGAGCTACTTGCACTTGTCCTCTACTCTTGAAATTAATTAAGTGGTTGGGCCAAAGCCTAAAGGACACTCAGCTGCAGACGTGCATGGAAGTGAAAGGAAAGTCCGATGCTGCAAAGAAAAATACTGCATAGGAACCTGGAATGTAAGATCTATGAACCTTGGTAAGCTGGATATGGTCAAACAGGAGATGGAAAGAATAAACATTGACATCCTGGGTGTCAGTGAACTGAAATGGATGGCAATGGGTGAATTCAATTTAGACTATTACAATATCTACTATAGTGGGCAAGAATCCCGTAGAAGAAATGCAGTAGCCCTCATAGTCAACAAAAGAGTGGGAAAAGCTGTACTGGGATACAATCTCAAAAATGATAGAATAATTTCAATACGAATCCAAGGCAGACCTCTCAACATCACAGTAATCCAAGTTTATGCAAAAACCACCTATGCTGAAGAAACTGAAATTGACCATTTCTATGAAGACTTACAACATCTTCTAGAACTGACACCAAAGAAAGATATTCTTCTCATTATAGGGCACTGGAATGCTAAAGCAGGGAGTCAAGAGATAAAAGGAACAACAGGGAAGTTTGATCTGGGGGCTGAAAACGAAGCAGGGCAAAGGCTAATAGAGTTGATCATCACAAGCTGGTCATCACAAACACTCTTTTGCAACAACACAAGAGGCGACTCTACACATGGACATCACCAGATGGGCAATACCAAAATTTGATTGATTATATTATCTGCAGCTAAAGATGGAGAAGCTCTATACAGTCAGCAAAAATAAGACCTGGAGCTGATTGTGGCTCTGATCATCAGCTTCTAATAGCAAAATTCAAGCTTAAACTGAAGAAAGTAGCAAAACCGCTGGGCTGGGCTAGTCAAGTATGATCTAAACCAAATCCCTTATGAATACACAGTGGAAGTGAAGAACAGATTGAAGAAAATATATTTGGTGAACAGAGTGCCTGAAGATCTATGGATCGAGGTTCATAACATAGTACATGAGACAGCAACAAAAACCATGTCAAAGAAAAGGAAATGCAAGAAAGCAAAGTGGCTGTCCAAGAAGGCCTTACAAATAGTAGAGAAGAGAAGGGAAACAAAATGCAAGGGAGATAGGGAAAGTTACAGAAAATGGAATGCTGACTTCCAAAGAATAGCAAGGAAAGACAAGAGGGCCTTCATAAATGAACAGTGCAAAGATATAGAGCAAAATAATAGAAAGGGAAAAAACTGGTATCAGTTCAACAAAATTGGAGATATTAAAGGAACGTTGTCTGCAAAGATGGACATGAAAAAGGACAAAAATTGTAGGGACCTCACAGAAGCAGAAGACATCAAGAAGAGGTGGCAAGAATACACAGAGGAATTATACCAGAAAGATCTGGATGTTCCAGACAACCCAGATAGTGTGGTTGCTGACCTTGAGCCAGACAAGTTTGGAAAACTCAGAAGTGGCCAGAGGACTGGAAAGGAGCAGTCTACATCCCAATCCCAAAGAAGGGCAGTGCTAAAGAATGCTCCAACTACCATACAATTGCACTCATTTCACATGCTAGCAAGGTTATTTTCAAAATCCTATAAGGTAGGCTTCAGCAATATGTGGACCGAGAACTCCCAGAAGTACAAGCTGGATTTTGAAGTGGCAGAGGAACTAGAGACCAAATTGCTAACATGCACTGGATTATATAGAAAGCCAGAGAGTTCCAGAAAAACATCTAATTCTGCTTCATTGACTATGCAAATGCCTTTGACTGTGTGGACCACAGCAAACTATGGCAAGTCCTTAAAGAAATGGTACTGCCTGACCACTTTATCTGTCTCTTGAGAAATCTATATGTGGGACAGAAGAAACAGAACTGGATATGGAACAACTGATTGGTTCAAAATTGGGAAAGTAGTGTGACAAAGCTGTATATATTGTCTCCCTGCTTATTTAACTTATATGCATAATACATCATGCATAAGACTGGACTGGAGGAATCCCAAACTGGAATTAAGATTTCCGGAAGAAATATCGACAACATCCGATATGCAGATGATACCATTCTGATGACAGAAACTGAGGAGGAATTAAAGAACCTCTTAATGAGGGTGAAAAAGGAGAGCTCCAAAAATGGTCTGAAGCTGAGCATATAAAAAAAAAAATAATTTCATAGCCTCTGGTCCCATCACCTCCTGGCAAATAGAAGGGAAAGAGATGGAGTGGGTAACAGATTTCACTTTCATGATCACTGCAGATGGTGACAGCAGCCACAAAATTAAAAGACACCTGCTTCTTGGGAGGAAAGCGATGACAAACCTCGACAGCATCTTAAAAAGCAGAGACATCACCTTTTCGACAAAGGTCTGCATAGTCAAAGCTATCGTTTTTCCAGGAGTGATGTATGGAAGTGAGAGCTGGACCATCAAGAAGGCCGAAGGATTGATGCTTTTGAATTATGTGCTGGAGGAGACTCTTGAGAGTCCCCTGGACTGCAAGGAGAACAAACCTATCAATTCTGAAGGAAATCAACCCTAAGTGCTCACTGGAAGGACAGATCCTGAAGCTGAGGCTCCAATACTTTGGCCATCTTATGAGAAGTGAAGACTCCCTGGAAAAGACCCTGATGTTGGGAAAATGTGAAGGCAAGAGGAGGAGACGACAGAGGACAAGATGGTTGGACAGTGTTATTAAAGCTACCAACATGGATTTGACCAAACTCTGAGAGGCAGTGGAAGACAGGAGGGCCTGGCATGCTTTGGTGCATGGGGTCCCGAAGAGTTGGATACAATCTAATGACTAAGCAGCAATAACAAAAGCATGCCATATGAGCCAAATAGGCTTTTAAGGTCTGAGGAGGCCCTTCTTTTGATTCCACCACCTTCCCAAAGACACAAGGGAAAGCCTTCTCAGTGACTCCTCCCAGGCTTTAGAATGTGCTGTCCCCAAAAGCCACATTGTCTCCCTCCCTCTTGTCCTTCCATTGTCAGGCAACCTTACTTTTCAGGCAGGGTTTTAGGCAATAAATGTCTATGGAATGTTTTAATCCTGACCAATTTTAATGTTTTAAAAAGATTTTGTTTTATATGGCATTTTAAACTTGTTACTGTATGATTTTAATTGTTGTAACATGCCTTGGGTGCCCTACGGGAAGAAAGACACCACATAAATAAAATAAATAATAATAAATCTTCCTTATCTTCTCTGTTTGGCAAGCAAGTGCTCTATGCTGCAAATAGCAGTAAGTATCAAATTTGGCTACCAGCTTCCAGATAGGTTAAAAAGACTGGATTTGTTTGTTTGTTTTTTGGAGAATTTATCAAAATTAACAGATCATATATTTGAGATATATGAGGATATATATATTTATACAGTATATATATATATATATATATATATATACACAGTATATATATGGGACTGATGGGTTTTTTTAATGAAATGTATGTGAAAGCAAAAGGCACAGGGTTTTTTTATCCTTAGTGGCCAACTGTTGTTCTCCAAAGCCACATATAGTCCTATCTAGCAGGTTGGGGGGACTCTACACACACACATGCACTAGCATGGCTATGCACACTCTTCCCCCAACCCCATCTTTGAACATTATGAAATAAGACCAGCTTGGATTATGAGTGGCTGTGGGACTACATCAAGTGCCCCCAAACAGTTTTTGTAGCATCTGTTGATGCAACAGGCGCAGCAACACTCTTGGAAATGTCGAGAAGCAGCAATTTGCCTCCTCAATGTAACATTTCCAGTAAGTCAATCCCAAGGCTTTTGTATCTCTTCAGCTAAAAGCAGAAGAGAATTAGTGACCTTCATATGGCCAGGATTTCCGGAGACAAGTGAAAGCTTCTCCCTTCTCCACTATCCTGTCAGTGCTGCCCTAGATTCAGCAATCTTTGCCTTGCCATTTGATCATCTGGTGGGCAGGGCAAAGGAGGTGGGGAGGCCCTTGCTGCGCTGGCTCCACCAGGCTCCACATGCCATTTGTACACTTCCCGGCTCTGATTTATCACCCACTTGCCAACAGTATATACTTTTCAGCACAAGGCAGCCAACCTGGTGAACCAGCATTCACAAAACCATTCATCACACATTTGTCCCTTGAATGATTTTAAGATCATTTTCTTCCTGAGAACACAAGCTGGGTTTTTTGTAATGCAGGTCTATGTCAACACTTTGTTTTCACCTGCTGCGTCACTATTTGTAGAGAAGCTGCTTGATATAATGCTGTATATCAAGCTAAGTCTCTCCAGAGTTAAAAGCACAAGTCATTACCAAAGCTTGGAGTAAAAGAGCAGGTGTGCCCAGCAGAAAAAGGTAACTGATCCTTATTCTCTAAGGCCTGGACACAAAAGCTGTTTGACTTTACCTCCATCAGACCTAATTAGCATTGCTAACAGTGAAGAATGCTGGGCATTTGAGACCGAGGACATCTGAAGGGCGACATGCTGCCACACCTGCTGTAGAAGAAAGTGCAGGTTCTATTGCTTGGTGTTGAGCTCACTCCCTTGAAGTGGGAAGTCAGCTGGAGCAATGGCAGCAGAGAGGGGAACAAAACGGGGACCTGTGCAAGCCTTTCAGTGGAAAGGAGCTGCCTTGGGTTCCTTTTCGGAGGTAGGCAGGATGGAAAAGCAAGCAAGCAAGCAAGCAAGAAAGAAAATTAGCACCCCTCCATGATACTGGAGAAATGGGAATAAAGATAGAGATACAAGAAGGGACTGGATGGAAGGCATTGATAGCAGCATGCCAGTCCTGGAATATAAGATGGCCAACCGTCATACTTTACAAAGGAGAACCCTCCATTTCAAACACTGTGAAAGGAAAGTCCTCCTTTTGAAGATGCTTTCTACTGAAGGCACTGTCAAGTCTGAGTCCATTACTAAAAGCGGAATGTTTTATATCAGTGGTTCTTAACCTTTGTTACTCGGATGTTTTTGAACTGCAACTCCCAGAAACCCCAGCCAGCACAGTTGGTGGTGAAGGCTTCTGGGAGTTGCAGTCCAAAACTCCTGAGTAACCAAAGGTTAAGAACCAGTGTTTTATATCACCACTTAGAACCTGGACAGCAGACTCAACAAGTACACAGGGCCCTTGTTTACAATCTTCCTGACTATACTGTTTCCCTTAAATTACAGTAATTTTCTTTATATTATTAAATAATAAGACAATTGCCATTAAATTATAGTAATTACTTCTACATTTGCATCTGCACATATAAATTAGCACACACACAATTTTGCACAAATCTGTGTCTTCTTTTGTCTTTTTTCTTTGATGATACATTTCCATTTTTTTTAGCCAAGACTAATTGGCCACCTTATTACAGGCACTTTGCTTCAACAAGACATAAATTCAGGATGTTTCCATGTCATACCTTGGAAGAACATCTAAATTGCATATCAGCTTCTCTTAATCAAGAATGCACTTTTTGCATTTGAATTCCATTTTACACAGAAAAGTATTATTACCCGTTGATCTTAAACACGGAGCAGCAATGTCTGAAAAACTCAAAAATTCTTTTTTCTATGCTGCTACGGGTTTTGGCTAGAAATTTGATAGTAAATAAAGCACTATAATATTTATTAGAAGTCCAATGTCAACGTTTGTATTATTTTTAAACCTTCTCTGTAAATTCAAATGAATCCATCTTATTTTAGGTGGATAGAAGAGCCATAGAAAACACTGAAGTTTTTGTCTCAGAACATTTGAACCTCTTGATCTGTGGGAAGAGGCATGAGAAAGTGCTCTTTCTTTAATCACGATTTTAAACATATGTAATATCTGTAGCATTCTCAATTCATGTTTGATATATTCAATCCAGTAGATGGCAGGAGTGTCCTTTAGAGAGCTTCAATCTCAGACTGAAAAGAAAGGAAAGACCTACAGTAGATCGCGTTGGCTTTCCTTTTCCCCGGTTCTTTTCTAATTTGTTAATATGGCCACTGTGCCAATCAAAACACACATGTGACTAGGACTGCTTTTTCACTGATCAGAAAAGCCCAGTAACACAAATAACCTAATACTAACACTTCAAATGAAATCACAGTTCAGAAGGCTAATCCATATGTACTGTACCTTTATTAAAACAACCATAAACACTGAGCCAAATTGGATTATATTCTTTCCCCCAACTCTCCTGTCTGGCTCAACCTATATGGAAAATTTTTGCAGCTTGTTCCTATTTCATCCTGTGCAGTTTTAGCATGTTTCTGTGTTCTGTACTGTCAAGTCGGAACCAATTTATAATGATCCTAATAAGGATTTCATTAGCAGCCATCTGTTACTAGTGGTGATAGTTATTCCCACTACGCTGGTGGAGCTCTGCAAGAGGATACCAGCCAAACTCTGTGTTCAGCAGCAGATGTGAACATTCAACAGTAATTTAAACAACTTTTCAAGCCCATGACACATTGATGGACAATTTGGTGCCTGTGTTTACTCATCATATGCTACCGTTACTTCAACTAGCCTGCTATTCAGACAATGAAGGTGTGGCTGAAGAACTCAAATGAAGTAGGCTAAGCACTTAAGATTTCAAAGAGGTCTAGTATGGTCCAATCCTTCCATCCACATGGCATCAAATGATCCTATTTGGCCCACCTCTTTTTAAACAAAAGAAAGAAACTAAACAAAATCCTCTTGTCTCCTCCTCCTTACAGGAAGAAGCTTTCAATTTTTTTCTGTCTAAAAGTAGAATGCATCCATGCTGTCCTAATAGGATTACAAAAAATGTTGCTTCTTCCACTGTCCCTCAATGGAGGAGCAGAACAAGTTTTTATTTTCCCAATATCATTAAGTAGCTAAGCTGTCTGTTTAAGCCCCTTAATAAAACTGAGGAATTAAAATAGGATGATAAATTAAAAGCAGCACACTCTTCTTGGGTTCAATCCCAGTGATCATACATGCTACAAATGATCCTACGCACACCTAAAAAAGAGTAGGCAGGGGGCCAGAAAAGTGAAGGTAGGAATGCTCTGGGGATGGGTTGGTTCATGCTAACACATCAGGTGGTTGCCAGCAAAAGGAAGAAACCTACCCATCCTCCAAGTGGATCAAACAGCAGGACAAATTCCTGTATAGCCACTAGTCTCATTTATCTCAAATGCCCAGCATGCTACTTAAGAATAGCAATGATGGGGCCAACCTAGCTTCCCATGGGAAGGCATTCCAGAGAGACTGGGAGAAGCAACAGAGAAGGCCTTCTCTCATGTCTCCACCAAGCATGCTTGTGAGAATGGCGGGAAAAATAGAAAGGCCTGCCCTGATTATCTTAATGCCCGGGCAAGCTCATAGACGGAGATGCGATCTTTTAGACCACTGGTTCTTAACCTTGGGTTACTCAAGAGTTTTGGACTGCAACTCCCAGAAGCCTTCACCACCAGCTGTCCTGACTGGGGTTTCTGGGAGTTGCAGTTCAAAAGCATCCGAGTAATAAAGGTTAAGAACCACTGTTTTAGACAGCTGGGGCCCAAGCCATTTAGGACTTTATAAGTTGGAACCAGCACTTGAATTGTGCCTAGAAACAGATCAGCAGCCTGTGGAGCTTTTGTTACAGGAGAATTATATGTTCTCTGTAACTAGCACCAATTAACAATCTGGGTGCAGCATTTTGGATCCTCTAAAGTTTCCAAATACTTTCCAGAGGAAGCCCCATGCACACCGTGGTACAGTAATCCAGCAGAGATGTAATTAGGGCATGAGTTACCCTGGCCACATTGACTTCTACATCATAGCAACAATATTCATTTGAAGCATCCGGTATCTATTTCTATGAAAATAGCTACATTTCTTACAATGTGGATGTAATAAGAAGCAAACAGTGGTAGGCTAGGTAGCAGCCTTAAACACCCTATACCAGTGCTGGCAAACCTATGGTATGCGTGCTGAAGCTGGCACACATGAGCCATACTAACACTGCTGCCCATGTTGGCCCGGTGTGGGGTTGCTCCCTGCTGGGGCTCAGTTTGAGCTCACACCGTTGCCTCATCCCCCGCACAAAGGGAGCCCACAAGTGGCAGTGGAGGTGGTGATCGGGCAGTGGCAGGAGGAGGAGAAGGTGAAGGAGGAGCTACCCATTGGCTGTGGCTCTGGCACTGCAGGAGAGCAAGCAAGTGGGGCAGAGCACAGCACAGGAAGCCTGGGTGAGGGCCCTACCTATATTTAGGAGGGGGAAAAGGTGCCCTGAGGCACCCTCTGGAGGACGTGCTGGCTTGGAGGGTGTTTGCTGACTGGGTAGCTCGGGGGTTGAGGCATCCACTTGTGGAGCCAAAGGTTGGGGGGGGTAGATTCCACCCCGGACCTCTTGGACAGGAGCTGAACTCAATGATCTATGTAGTTTTGGCACTCAGGCTCATCATTGCCCTATACTAAGAAATCTTATTCATATCTATGCAGAGATAAGGGGAGAAATACTTTTTTGGACTACGACTCAAAGAATACCCTAGTCTGTGTGGCCATTGGTCAATGGGACTCTCTTCTGAACGAAGATAAGATTAAGCTGCCAGTCAGAACCATGTAGATGTCAATATCCATGTAATCCTAAAATCACAACATCAACCAATGTCCTTAGTTCAATATATTCGCGAAGGCTTTCACGGCCGGGATCTAATGGTTGTTGTGGGTTTTTCGGGCTCTTTGGCCGTGTTCTGAAGGTTGTTCTTCCTGACGTTTCGCCAGTCTCTGTGGCCGGCATCTTCAGGTTGCTGTCGTCTGAAGAAGCCAGCCACAGAGACTGGCGAAACGTCAGGAAGAATAACCTTCAGAACACGGCCAAAGAGCCTGAAAACCCAGAACCCAGAACAATCCTTAGTTCAACTTAGAAAAACTGCCATTCTGGCATATCTGTCTGGTTGTTTCATTTGTTTAAGTTGAAGTCCACCTCATAACTGCCTGAGCCAATACAGATGTTCTATGGCCAGAGGTAGTCACGGGAAGATCTGAGAGCTCTTTTCTGAGCGAGATTGTCCTTCCAACTAAGCTGGAAGAAAAATGGTTCATTAAAATAATTCCATTTTCCCAGTGCAGGACCTCAAATGCTTCTCTCCCTTGGGCATTAATTTATTAATTTTTTCTTCTATAGAGAAATTACTACCCACTGTGTGCTTATTTTGTTTATTTTTTTAAAAAAATGCTACAGTATTTAAAATGCTGCTGCAAGAGTAAATATCACCTCTGGCATATTTGTCCTAGAAGAAAAGAGTGTGATTTGGAATACCTAATTGAAATGTGCTATAGGAGATAAGACTGGCTGCAGAGACTGACATTTAAAAGAAAGAGACACCAAACAAGACATGAAATATCGCTGTTCCTGCCTCAAAGCAGAAAGCCGTTTTCACAAGACTGAAGCATCCTCACCCATCTCCCTCTCTGTCTTGGTGAGCCAACAAGCAGGTCCAGCAATTAACCCCTTCCCAGTGCCAATGAGAATGCTTTCCCTGCAAATAATTTTTCAAAAACAGGACAGGTTCCTTCTATGCCAAGGTGGCATAGATACAGTGCTGGCTGCTCATTCATCAATAAGAGCCTGGCAAATTGTTTGGTTTTTAGGATCGTGATGTTGCTGCATCCATAAACGGCCTGCGTGCAACCACATGCAACGTCAAATACCACTGCAGAGAGACACCCTCAAGTCAGCTCAGGGCAGAGCTTCAGATGCAAAATGGACCCCACCTGAAAGCATCAGTTATGAACACAATTGCATGGTATGTACTGATGAACTGCTGGAAAGCATTGCAAGTGAAGTATCTGGTTATAGAGCCGGAGGCTGGGTGTTCAATTCCCTACTGTGCCTCCTTGATGGGGCTCAGCTTGATGATCCATAGGATCCTTTCCAGCTCTGCAGTTTGAAGATGATTAGGAGAGTTGACAGATAGGAAAGGTTAATAATAGAAATTATACTTCATTTAAAGGAGTTCATTTAAATTCATCAATGCCTAGGTTCTTTTGTCAAATTGTGACAAATTGATTGGAGGTCAGTGATGTGACAAATGTCACGCAGCCAGCTTTCCTGACCCTTTTAACACAATTACAAATCCATAGGACTTTCCAACCCATCTAACTGACCAAAGGATCAATATGCAAATTCAAAATCAGGAAGGGGAGAGTCCTGTGCATATTCCCTCAATAGATAGATAGATAGATAGATAGATAGATAGATAGATAGATAGATAGATAGATAGATAGATAGATAGATAGATAGATAGATAGATAGATAGACAGACAGACAGACAGACAGACAGACAGACAGACAGACAGACAGACAGACAGACAGACAGACAGACAGAAAGAAAGAAAGAAAGAAAGAAAGAAAGAAAGAAAGAAAGAAAGAAAGAAAGAAAGAATATGACAGTCATACTACAAGAGAAGATGGCTTCTTTTATTCATCATCACTTGTTTTATCTTTACATTTGGTGATGAGAATCTGAAAATTTGGTGAGTTCATCTCAGCACATGAGAGGGTAAGGTATTTATGGAACACTTTACAAGACAAGAGAAATATAACTTTTTTGCATTCATCAAAATTGCAAGAATAACACTTTAAATTGATGATGATGATGATGATGATGATGATAATGATGATGATGATGATGATTATTATTATAATGATAATGATAATGATAATGATAATGATGATGATGATGATGATGATGATGATGATGATAATGATAATGATAATGATAATGATAATAATAATAATGATAATAATAATGATAATAATAATAATAATAATAATAATAATAATAATAATAATAATAATAATAATAATAATAATAATAATAATAATAATAATAATAATAATAATAATAATACAAGGATGGACCTTGAACGGGATGCAAATTTTTTCCCCTGGAGTTATGAAATTCCTAAACTGCTCTGAACAAAGAATTTTAACATGTTTTATTTGCATCCCCTTAATCTTTTTTCCCTTACTGTGCTGCATCATCGTGGGACTTTGCTATACGTCCAACTATAAATGGGGAGAAACTATACTGGCAGAGTTATTGGTCTTGAAATGCTACTGGGATAGAAGTTGTTCTCAGGCAATTTTCTAAAATGTCTCCTCAGTGGATAACCAGTCACCAATGTACAGTACTTGTTCCGAGTTCAGGGTTCAGTTTCGTCTAACTGCCCATTTTATGGGTGAGGGGGGAAGGTCCTGTAGGTCGTCCTTTGTTAGTAGGGCAAAGGAGGAAGCAACAACAAAAAAGGATTCATTTCAAGTCCCAGCAACAAGCCTAACTGATATAAAAACAACGTGTTACAGTTCATGACAAAAGAAGCTATGGCTGACACAGATGGACTTTGTCACATGAGAAACTTTTACAGACTGGCAAACAGGCACAGCCTCACTGCACAGCCAAGTAATTTCACTCTAGCATATAATTAGGAGCATTACACAGCTGTGCTGGCAAGGGAAATTAATGCAAAAGAAGGCATTTGTGGCCCCTGCTCATCCTCCCATGAAGCAGACTGAATGGCTGCGATGTACAAAACTAGATCCTCTCCCCCCCCCCATTATAGAACAATAAAGCAACATGTGTACTGCCACAGATGAGAGATGTTAATGCTGGAGAAAGTGCTAAATCTCCCTCTCCATGCCAAACAGTTTTATAGATTTCAAAGATACCAGAAGCATTGCAGCTTCAAATCTGGAAATGACAAATCCAAATCAAAAGGGTATCACATGGATTTCTAATCACCAGCAATGTCGTTTCCACTTTGTCCTTTTATAACCCCTCTTAATCTTTGTCACCAGGAACTGAAGGAGGAATGCTGAAATTCCCCTGTCCTGCAATTATTCCATTATCTTCCAGGAAAAATGCACTAGAAAACACAATAACTAATTAATAATAAATAAACTATTGCCTTGTTGCGGCATGGAATAGATCATATTGAATTTCTCTTCTAGAGGGCCATCTTTTAGAAAGATCCTTATACTAATTCTTAAGAAATCAGCCTGCTCTTACTTCCTGCAATCAGGAATGTTGCAGAAATTGCATTTATTGTTCATGAATGTTTATAACGTTATTTTTATAATGTTTTACTATACATGTTGGAAGCCCCCCAGAGTAGTCAATTGACTAGATGGGCGGGGTATAGATAGATAGATAGATAGATAGATAGATAGATAGATAGATAGATAGATAGATAGATAGATAGATAGATAGATAGAGAGAGAGAGAGAGAGAGAGAGAGAGAGAGAGAGAGAGAGAGAGAGAGAGAGAGAGAGAGAGAGATTACAAACAACACAAGGAAGAAAACCACTTTGGCAACTTGGTTTCACACCACAGCCCTGATCTAATGAGCAGGTTTCTAAATATTTGCAACATGATTCCATCCTACCAAGATAGGCAGATTCATGAAAATATTGGCAGCACTGAGATTCATCCCTAAATTTTCTTGGATATCCCTGAAGATTCTTTTATTTCCCTTTCAGAAATAAAATTCCTGCACGGAACTTCCTGTGCAGAATTCACCAGAAACGGCACTAAGCTATGCAGAATTCAGCAGCTCAGGTCAGAAGATCAGATGAAAGGATGGGGGAAAAGACCAGAGTCTAATTTTTATGGGAAGCTGAGTCAGGAATCAAAGAGAAGTCTTGATGAGGAATCTTGGTGTGGCAAAACTCAGAAAATTGCTAAGGATGAGAAATTTTATTTATTTATTTATTTTATTCATTCATTCGATTTATACCCTGCTCCCCTATTCAGCATCTACTCAGGGCGGCTTACAAAATCATGAAATATCATATAATGACAATAAAACATCACAATCAAAGTGAACGACATTCATAATCATAAAAACATTTAAACAGTAATATAGAATGATCAAGATGGGGAATGAAAGAACAGAAAGATAGAATTCAAGAATTGACAGGAGGGAAGTCCTCCCTGAAGACCCAAGTTTTTAAATGGCTCTTAAAAACACCCAGCGAGGGAGCCAGGTGGATCTCTGATGGAAGCCTCTTCCATAGTCAAAGGGCCACTGCCGAGAAGGTCCCGTTTTTTGTTCTTTCTTTCCGGGACTCTCTCGGGGTTAGGCCCCTCAACCGACCCTCCTGGCTATGCTGAATAATTCGGGTAGATCTGGGTGGGAGAAGGCGATCTGCCAAATACCAAGGTCCCAAACCATTTAGGGCTTTATATGTCATCATTAACACTTTGAAGTTGATGTGGAAGCAAATGCGCAGCCAGTGTAAGGCAGCCAGAGTGGGAGAGATATGCTGGTGTTTTCTCACCCCACTAAGAAGTCTGGCCGCTGCGTTCTGCACCATTTGAAGCTTCCACATCAATCTCAAAGGTAGCCCCACGTAGAGCGCATTACAGTGGTTTAATCGCAAAATTGCGAGCACGTGGACAAGAGTAGTGAGGGATCCCCCATCAAGGTAGGGTCGCAGCTGGGCGATCTGCCACAGATGAAAATAGGCATTTCGATGGTAAGCGCCGGGTCTAGATGTATCCCCAAGCTGCGAACCCCACTCCGTGCAGTGAGAGACATCCCCCCAAAAGAGAGGGAATCTTCCAAACCACCAATGGGGGGGCCACCCACCCTCAAGACCTCTGTCTTGTCTGGGTTCAGCCTCAATCCATTCAGCTGCAACCATTGCAGTATGGCCTCCAGGCAGCGCTGAAGGGACAGAACGGCATCCACTGAAGTAGGTGAAAAGGAGATGTAAAGCTAGGTGTCATCAGCATACTGATGGCACAAAGCCCCACACCCCGTGATGACCCTACCCAGCGGCCTCATATAGATATTAAACAGTATTGGGGAGATAATCGACCCCTGTGGAACCCCACAATTGAGACTCCACAGGGCCGAGACACTCTCCCCAAGCTGTACTCTCTGGGGACGGTCCTCCAAGAAGGAAGTGCTAGGCCACCGATTCCCAACTCAGAGAGCCTCCCCAGGAAGATACCATGGTCGACGGTATCAAAGGCAGCTGTGATATCCAGGAGGACCAACAAGGACATATTGCCCCTGTCAGCCTCCCTCAACAGGTCATCCAACAGTGCAACTAGTACCGTTTCTCTACCGTGGCGTGGCCTGAATCCTGACTGAAATGGATTCAGAGTGTTAGTTTCATCCAGAAGCTCCTGAAGCTGAGCAAGCACCACCCTCTCAACCACTTTGCTGAGAAAGGAAACATTGGCAATGAGCCTATAATTGCCAATTTCATTGGCCGCCAAATTTGGTTTCTTCTTAATGGGCCTAATGAGTGTCTCCTTGAGGGCAAGAGGAACCTATTAATTATTGCTGTGGCCCATTCCATTGTGTAGGCCTGGTTGCTTTGATTAGCCAGGCTGGGCAAGGGTCAAGAGAGGAAGTGGTGGCCCGACATCGATCAAGCGCTTTGTCCACTATATCTGGTGTCACAGGCTGAAAGCGCTCAAGTGTCACCGGGCAAGGCGGAGTGCTAAATATCTCTGCTCGATCCACTGTATTTGAAGAAGGAGGGAGATCCCAGCGAATGGCCTCCACTTTTGATTTTTAAAATGCTGCATATTGGTCAGGTGAGATATTAGAGGGAGGCCCATCACCCAGACCAATTCCGGATATATCGCGAACTATACGGAATAATTCCGCCTGCTGATTGGAAGCTTCACTTATCCAGTCAGCGAAGTGTGAGCATTTAGCAGCCTTCACCTTAGCCAGGTAATAGTTAGTTGCCATCCTGACAGCTTTCTTATTATAATCCATCGGTTCCTCTCTCCAAATGCACTCTAGCCATCTCCTGTTTCGCTTCATTGCTCGTAGGTCCCGATTATACCAGGACCCTGGCTGAGCTCTGCACCTGTGAGGGCATTTGGGAGCGATCATGTTTACAGCCTTAGTGGTGGCAGCAAGCCAGTCGTCAACCAGAGCTTCAACAGGGGTGCCAGACAGATCTCTCTCATGGTATCCGGGAATCGCAAGGGATCCAGTAGCCTTTGAGGCCGGACCACTGAAATAGGTCCATGGTCCCTGCGGGGAGGGAGTGCCACTGAGAGGTTACATTTTATCAGGTGGTGATCTGACCATGACAAGGGGACTGACACCAGGTCAGTCACCATCAGACCACGCTCGCTCTGCTCTGTGGAAAATACCAGGTCAAGCATATGGCCACCCACGTGTGTGGGACCGTTGACATTTTGCAATTACTCATCACACCCCTACTCATTACTGCATCCTTCACTGGGTTCAGGACCACTGCCTGATATAAATTAGCATTTATTATCCCTTATGCTTATACCGCTTATACTGGTCCACAGTAACCCTCAGTGTTTGTCTAAGTTTTCAGATGGGACTTTTTCTAGATTTTATCTGCAAATGCAAGGGACAAAACTGGAAACCTTCTGGATATCAAGTATGTGTCCTGTCATTGGGCTAGATCCACCTACTTTTCCCTGAGGGATGGTCTTCTTCCACTAACAACACTCCAGATCCACTGATAGCATATTCTTATTTCATCCTTATTTCAGCATCATCTGACTTCTTCTTGAGTTCCACAGCAGGGATAAAAGGGGAGCTATTGTGACTTTCTTGTGCCTCTCTCCTTCTCTAATTCCAAAAAAGATATGAGAACAGAAGCAAACAAACAGTTGGCACTGAAAGAAGGCTGATGACAGGAGCCCCCTCTAGACACATGGCTCTAGCATCTCTAGTATCACTAGTATCTCCAAAAAACTTTCAGTCACATCGCATCTCATTCATGGGATTCTTTGTGAAGCATGACTGGTTAAAAAAAATGAGAAAAGCACATGGTTCTCATGATAAATTTCCTGATTCCATGTATGACAATTCAGTACAAAGCAGGGAAAGGCTCTTATCAGAGATTTTGGAGATCCGTCAAGAAGAAAAATCTGTTTCCTAAAACTGCAGGGCCAGTATGGCTCCTAAATGCCAGTCTATACAATTCATTCGATAAAAGCATCCACTTCGATAGCAGATTTTGGATGTCATGAAAGGACAGCAAATTATTAACAAATGATTGTATTACCCATTTAAAAGTACTGACAGGCAGAGGCCCTTGAAGCTTTCCCACTGCATGAAGTAAGCACTGAAGCACCCCTCACATCCTGCTTGATAAGAGGCAAACATACATGCATTAAAGGAGGAGGATGTGGTAGTGTGCGCACACACACCCCAGAAGGGGAGGGAAGCAGCAGCCTCATGTCCATGATACCTCCAGAGCAGGCTGCTGTTCCTTAAATGTCTAGGTATGGTGGTCCTCAGTGCCACACCATATGAGAGGAGACACCAAGGAAGAGAAAATGCTTCATGCCATTCAACAATATTGACAAACATAGCATTTTCCCATCTCCCAAGAGCTGTTGTGAAGGGAGGGAAACACACATACACACCTACCTCATAAGAATCCCATTAAAACACAGGTGCACAGCTTGTAGGGTATTCGTAGATTCACCTCTGAGCCTGGATGCCCAGGTTTTGGCAGTGGCCAGGAGTGCATTTGCACAATTAAAACTAGTGCACTAGCTGTGCCAGTTCCTGATGAGATCTGATCTGGCCACAGTAACACATGCCTTAGTTAAATCCCAGCTGGATTACTATAATATGCTCTCCCTGGGGCTACCTCTTGAAAATGGGTCCAAAACACGGCAACAAGATTGCTAACTGGGTCTGATAACAGAGATCACGTAACCCCCCTGTTACAGCAGCTCCATTGCCTACTGATCCTCTTCTAGGCACAATACAAAGTGCTGGTTCTAACCTATAAAGTCGCAAATGGCTTGGGTTCAAGCTACATTCCCATCACCCTCACAGCTGTCTTCGATGGGGACACAGGAGAAGGCTTTCTCTGTTGCTCCTCACAGACTTTGGAAAGCCTTCCCACAAGAGGCCAGGCTGGTCCCACCATTGCTTTCCTTCTGTAAGCAGCTGGCGGCAGCCTTTGTCTTTAAGCAAGCTTTCCATCAGTGACTGGCTGCCTGAGTGGGGTGTTAAATGGATTGTTGTGCCTTATTGGTTTTGAAAGTGTTTCTGCTCCTTTTCTTGTTTACAGTACTGCAGTGTGGTATTTGATCCTTTCCATTATTTATTTATTTATCTGTTTGTTTGCTTCTTTTCTCTCCATACCCAAGGCAGCTCACAACAGGTACAATAAGAAATTTTAAAACACTATATAAATTTATATATCACATTTAAAAAACAATTAAACATGCATTTGGATTAAAACAATCAAATATAAAAACACTTTAAATCTATCAGTTAAAAACCAGTATTCCTGAGATAACTAACTGTTTATAATATTTGTATACTTACTGTTTGTAATTTTTAAATATTGTCTTTAAATGATGTGAGATGCCTTGGGTCCTTTTAAAGGAGAAAGGCAGGGTAAAAAATGCAGTCTTGCAACCTCGGGGCACAAGAATTATGGGAAGAAAATGCTGATCAGATTCACAGAAACTCTGCAAAATCACAAGTGATCTCCTTGATCACTCTTCCACATGGCTTGGCTTTGAAGATCTCTTGGAGCCAGGCATTCAAGAAGCCACCTGCCCTCATAGCCTGCTGCTTGAGACAACTGCCTCACTTAGGTTTGTGTTATTGTCTAGCCTTGGCGACAGGGACAAAACGAAGGGTTTGTAGAACATGTCTGCCTTGTGTGTGAAAATAAATGGATCCAACTTAGATATGTTGTACCTTGACTTGGATGGTAAGAAGTGCCATTTGCCAGTCTGCCTCAGGAAGAAAAATGTCTTGGACCAGCCACATACAGTACATGGTGTTTTGCACCAGGCATCTTAAAGTGTATGAAAACCACATTTCATAAGTAGCCTGTACTTAGTAAAACAACCCTCAAAAATATACACAGCCCTTGCCCAAAACCTACATCAGCCAAAGCTCTGACTCATATGAAGTAGCTCTTTTTCTTACATGTGCACACACTGTCAATTGCTCTCTCTCTCTCCTTCCTCAGCAGCTTCCAGCTCATCATTGCTATTTTTGGAACTGCTGATGGATGGTGACAGGAGGAGGGGGTGGCATAGGGGAATTCACTACAAATCCGCCCCCTCCCTCCACTGTTGCCGTATTCTTTCTGATAATTTGATTGAAGCTTTTCCATTGTGGATGATGAGTCAGAGGCATGACAGTTTGCAAAGCTGTCTCAGAGAGGCGCTCCCAGACTACATTCTTAATTTGATTATGACATAAAGTGTTAGGCAGGGTGAACCACATGCTTTAGCTAAGTTCAGACTGTTCCATCCACTACGCCCAGCCTAGTTATCCCTTTCTCTCCCACAAAGTCAGTGGCCCTGAACCAAAGTGAGGGTTACTACACGGGCCCCACAAGAGTCACTTTGTCCCACTCCTTGGTTCTCAATTGTAAATAACTTTGATGACATTTGTGTCTGCTTTCTCAAATTGTGTTTTGGATTCAGTAGGCTGAAAACATTAGCGGAGGGCTGCTTCTCCTATCCATGAGATCATAAGACATTTTAGATTCAATACCCCATCCAACACAGCCAAGCACAGCCAATGGTCTTGGTGATGGGAGTATAAAATACTTGCAGACCATGGGACCGCATAGACTGCACTTACATTACGGAGGCCCATTGTTTGCATGTAACTTTATTTAGTGTGTGGCTGAGCAACTGGGAACTCCCAGATGCTTTTAGCCTACAATTCCCAGTAGCCTTGACTAGCATCATTGCTGATGAAAGATTAGGGCAATTCAGGTCCACCTACTGAGAAATAATTTGCTCACACCTAATGTATTCATTCTATTTTAATAGAAACTCCATGTTCATAACAGTGCTTGAGGCAAAGATTGCAAGCCCATGATGGCTGTTCGATTTTCTTATTGTCAGCTTTCTTTTATATGCCCATTTTTGCTCTTTACACAAATGAAAAAGGCAGCCAACCTACGAATATGTAACTGGTTGAAATTCAGTAGCACGTTGACACTACAGTAGGGCCCTTGAATCAATGGAACATACAAGGATGTTCACTCAGCAAATCCCCACTGATTAAATGGGCCTACTTTAATTGCAACTTATTACTGGACTTCAGCCATTACACCCTTGTACATCATTATTTGCATTTGTATTTTATCATCTTTGCTTCTGCAGCAACACATTGTGAAATGTAAACTCTTGGAAGGAGGAACCTGTTCTTCACTATTCTGAAAATCTCATTGGAAACGAGTAGTGATGAACACATGGTGGTGATGATAGCAGTGAAAACCAACAACAATAATGCAAACATTTCCACGAGGAAGAGGCTAATTGTCTTTCTTCTACCCTGTTTTCCCCAAAATAAGCGCTAATATGATTTTCAGGATGCTCGTAATATAAGCTCTACCCCCCAAATAAACCCCAGTTAAGTGAATCCCCGCCCTCCACCATTGTGCAGCAACCAGAAGAAGATGACATGACTGTATTTGAATAAATGTAGATCGTTGTACAATACATTAGAAAATTAGCCCTATTGCATTTTTGGAGCAAAAATTAATATAACATCCTGTCTTGTTTTGGGGAAAACATGGTAGCAAAAGACCTGAAGAGTCTTGTGGTATTTTACAGTACATACCAACCGCTTTTATTTGCGTGCATTTTTGTGGAATGTTTATCAGATGAATCATTATAACAATCCAGGGGCTATGCATAGTTCCAGTTTGGTGCAGTGGATAGAGAGATGGACTCAGTAGACATGCGTTTGATTCTCCACTGAGCCATGGAAACTCACTGGGGAGTGGAACTGGTAAAACCACTCCTTAAATACTTCACTTACCTGGAAAGCCCTATTAGTGTTGCTATAAATCAGTTTGATAGCACATAACAACAATGTATAACAACAGTGTATAGTCCCCATGTACAAATACTGTTTTGTATAATTAGCTCTGCCAAGCAATGTTAACAAAGCTATAAACATATACCAACCTCTGGGGCGAACAGGGGCACTATGTGACTGTCTTTCCTTTGAACCAGGCCTAAAAGTATGCAAAAATGCTCTCTCTCTCTCTCTCTCTCTCTCTCTCTCTCTGCACCAATTTCTTATTAGTCCTTACACTTTCCTCACTGTGATGTCTTCTACATACAGATACCAATTCTACATGTAGATTTAAATGTTCCAGGTGGGAGATGTATTTTTTCTTATGTTACTGTTTATGAAGGACTGTATAGAAGGAGAGAGTTACAAATAAAGCCACAAATAGACAGATGATGGTCATAAAGGCATAGCATTGAAAGGTAATTTTTACCAATTGTTGGTTTTGCAGAATCTTCCACAATAGTTATTTCCTGCTTCCACTGGTGGAAACAATGGCAGAGAAGTTATAATAATAAATGACACTACTTGATGTACTAAACCATAGCAATTAAGTTTTCTCAGTTGTGGAAACACTTATCACTGGTAATTTTCTTGCACCTTCTTAGTATTTAACATGTATAGCAGCCTCTAACTACCAAAGTTATTATCACCACAGTTAAAACCTGCTGTGATGTTTTGTCATGCAAATGTTCCTGACTAGTTAAAAACAATTGTGGTAGCTGGTGTTGGATCTACTGTCTAAGCAACTCATTGCATACATAGGACCCAAGTTGGAAGAAGACGGAATATTGTTGTTCCCAGCCTTGGAGAACAATTCCCAGAAATCCTGACTAGCACAGTTAGTGGTAAAGACTTACAGGAGTTTTAATTCAGGAACACCTGGGGACCCAACATTGAGAACTAACGCTATAAAGTAACCCCTCAGCATACAACTATGGAAGAAGATAGAAAAACACATTTGAAAAACATTCTCATATACGGCAGTAACAGGCCAGGTCCAATAAATACAATAGAAGACAGGTCTTCTTTAATCTACAAAAAAATTGCATAAAATAGGCCAGCCTTCCCCAAGCTGGTATCCACAATGCTTCGCCAAACTTCAATATCCATCAATATGATAGGAATTGACATCACTGATAGGATACAGTTAGACGGTACTAGGATTAGAGAAGGTTGTTCTCTCTAGTTTGGAGGAGGTATTGTGTTTGTAGGAGTGGTCAGCTACTTGCAACATTGCATTTTTGTAAAAAAAATGAGAAAGGACGTTTCTACCTTCTTTTGAAATGTACTGTACACTATTAAAATGTTTCATTTGCTAATGGCAAAGGTGCTGAGACCTCCATTTAAGGCCATGCTGTTGAGCAGGAACTCAGCACATGCTGGTGCAACCTGCAGATACCTGAAACAGGTATGGTCAGAAGGTATGCCAAAGATCCTTAAAGCAGGGTGGGAAGAAATATAAAGGAAAGGGAAATGATAAAGAGCTAAATCCTATATCCTGTTGAAAGGCATCAAGTATAAACAGACGAGACTGAGCTGGCTGTGGGGCTGGGCTCTTCTGGCATGGAATGACCTTTCAAGAGTGCTCAGGAGACACTGATACTCAATGAACACAGAATGCAATTATATGGTGCTGCCACTCAGAATAAATAAATGACTACAGTGTGTTCCAGCCACTGCTGTAGCAGGTGAAGCGGAGCGGGCCTTAACAGAGGGGTATTAGGCTGGAAACGCAGCCAGATGGAAAAGGTTTATTCAACTCAAAAGAAGAAGGAATGCATTAGCTACCAAAGGAGTCCTGGCAGAATGCACATGGGGGTGCTTCTAACACATGAATAGACCCCAGGTAGCTATTGCTGTGTGACTGATGGGAGCAACTTGCTAGAGTTTGCAAACAGGAGAAAATTACAGTGTGATGATAGATAGCTGACACTGGGGACTTCTGTCAGAACAGTCAATGTTGGACTGCATATACAGACGGATGTTATTTATAGCATGGTAGCGGACACAGGTAGAAAAAGTTACTTCTAGGGAGCACAGCTCCCAAAATCCACACATAAAATATGGTCACTAATGCGGGGGATGCTGGAAAATGGGAGTCCAGAAAATAAACTTTTCCAAAATCTAAGAGGCACTTGGCTGCTTGAGGTGGAGCAGCAAGTGGTAGGTATTTCACACCATCAAAGTGCATGATAGTCAAAGCCACCAAATCATAGCAGCACATATGGCAGAAAAGTCGGCAAATCTTCCCATCCCCAGGAGTTAAAATACAGTGATAATAAACTAAATAATTTTAAATAATTTACATAATTTAATAAATTAAATAATTTTTTTTCATTGAATTCATAGTCATCTGCCTCAGGTAGTTTTCTCACATTATCTTATGGGGTACAACACTTTAATTCATCTCTTTCCTCCCCATCTTTTGTGTCTTTGTTTTCAGTCCTACCATCCTGTGAAAGCTTCAGTAATGTTCTCTAAATCGTAAACACAAAGCAATGATTATAGGGAATGGTGCCAGGAGGTTCCCAAAGGCTGCATTTTTAAAGACTTCAAAACTATGCAGTCCCTGGCTTAGCCCATGTGGAACAACCTCCAAGCCTCAAAGACTAGAGGACTGTGCACCACTATTCCACAAGGACCAACCTCAATAAAATCTCCAGGAAAAGCTGAAGAAAAGTTTAAAGAAACATATCACATTTTCTTTTTTTTGAACAAACAGCAAGGAATTGTTCCCAGATTTATCTATAAAGTACTTTGCCAACGTGCTTGTGATTAAACTATGTCTCCAGCCAAATCTTAATACTGTACTTCTTTGCCCTTCAGCACCCAATGGAAGTGCAACTTTCTTCCTCTTTCCTTCCCACTGCAACCCTCCATCATACCAAACACCGGCTCTAGAGGGTTTCCCAGTCTCCAGGGCTTATTTTTAAGGTGGGTCAAGGCTGCAGGAGAAAAGGGGGATTACCCGTTCTGATGGAAGGAGCAGAATCCAGCAATAGTCTCAATATTGATAGGCAGCAGATACCCAGAGTTTCCAGATTTTTCTGGAATGAACTTTTTCCAGATAAACGTGGAGCAGCCAAGAAATGAACCTAAGAATTCTACCACTAAGTTACAGCAAGGACTATTTATCTGGCTGGTGTTCCTTGTGATCTGGCATTGTTGTACTTTGAGCAAAAAGAATACAGCTATTGTACAGCCTTCCAAAATACACTATCAAACTGTCTCTCTGCCTGTCTGTCATTATATGTCCTGCCTTTCTCCCTGTGCTTACTCTCTGTAACCCTGTTTTCCACCTGGGGCATTTGCTAGCACTGTTGATTCATCCAACTGTCATCTAACCTACATATTGCAGCTGACCTAGTGCCCTCTGTGCAGGTATCCTCTGAGATCTCACAGAAACAGAATTATAGAGTTGGAATGGATCCCAAGGATAATTTAGCCCAACCCCTGCCAAGGCAGCAAGTGCATCTCAAGCACCCAATACACTGAGGAACATAAAAGAATTGAGGAGAGTGTTGTCGTTTTGTTGGTCACCAGAAGAGTTGTTTTATTAAGGATATAACAAATACTCCCAAATCCTCCCACCCTCAACAAAATGGGTATTGTGACACATTAAGACATGCCATTAAAAGCTATGAACTGCTGACAGATTTTTCACTCCTACATAAGAACAGACAGCAAAATGATCAGTGTTTTCTTTTTCATCATTAGCCACCCATTCCCCCTTCCCCCAAAAAGATGGTTTTGATGCAAGAAACATTTGTTGCACTAATAAACTGGCATTTTGCTTATAAAAACATTTATTTGCACAACAAAAACACAAGGTCTTGGGCAAAACACAGGGGTTTCTGTACCTTCCCCAAATTGCTAAAATATGAAAAATGCCCCCAAAGCCTTGCAGGTTTGCCCAATGGGAACTCTTTTTTTTTAAAAGTTTTTCATCTTCACTTACAAGAACAAAATAAGGAAAATTTGCATCCTTATTTCATAATCGGGGTTTGTTTATTTTACTCACAATTGCATCATGTCCTTCCTTCACGGAATCCCTGCTTTATAACCCTGTTATATCTTGACAACTAAGGAATCTCAGAAAGTTACTGTTTAAAACACAGCAGGTTACTTTTACTGTTTCATGCCCCCCAAATCATTTTGTTATGGTTACAGCTTCAATTTTAAAAAGTAACCTTGCTATAATACACTTATTTTTAAAACTGCTTTTAAATGGAAAGAAGGCTGCAAGATGCTGGTCTAAGCTACAAAACACAACTAAGTTGTAAACAAATGCAGAACTTTATAACAATAAAGGGGGTCAGCGCAAGTACACAGCCCTGTTTCACTCTGCTTTGGATGTCAAAGGGATTTGGTGTTGAGCCATTAAAAACTACAGTGCCCTTCATTCCCTCATGAAAGAACCTGATGATGTTAAGGAGTCGAGATGGACATCCAATCTTGGGGTGGATTTTAAAAAGGCCATCCCTGCTAACCAAATCAAAGGCTGTTGTGAGATCTATGAAGGCCACAAAGAGTGGCTGTTGTTGTACTCTACATGTAAATTTTTATTTAAAGGTAGTTATTTCCAAACTATGAGGAGTGTTGAGAAATTCTGGAACATTTCAATATGAACTAAGGCCTTGATCTCACAGACAATACGAAACACTGTTGTTTCCATGTTTCCATGATGTAAACGCAAGCCCGGATTACTCTGCCAAGGAAGTGTGTTTTATGATTGGAAAGCGACCTAAAACACTGTTGTGCTAGAGCAGTGGTTCTTAACCTTTGTTACTCGGATGTTTTTGAACTGCAACTCCCAGAAACCACAGCCAGCACAGTTGATGGTGAAGGCTTCTGGGAGTTGCAGTCCAAAACTCCTGAGTAACCCAAGATTAAGAACCAGTGTGCTAGAGGGTCATTTAAAATAGCACATATATGAAACTCAATTTATTTCATTCATTTCTGCATATGTACACTCCTCTGTTGCTGCAAATTGTGCCTTTGGGTAACCAGTGGAAGTGGTGGGAAAGGTGGCAGGAAGGAAAGAGGGAGGGAGGGACAAGTGTAGGAGAGGGAAGGTCTGCTGGCAAAGCTGTTTGTAGAAAACTTGCCGGCTTCTGTCCTTTTAGTATGTTTTTGCTGATCTCTGGGAGACAGAGAGAAAAGACTGAACCTCATACTTTTTGAAAGCTCCAGCTGCCGAGAATCCTTCACCCCTCAGATCAAAGGAGGAGGGAAAGGGAAGCCAAGAGCTTTTCCCAGGCTTTTGAGGAAAGAGGAGTGTGTGCATGCATGAGAGAGATACTGAAAGGGAATAAAGGGAAGGGTTAGAGGGAGAAAAAGATGGGGGAAGAAGCACATGTCAACCAGAATATACACTAGGATGAACCCCATTCCTACCGTAAAGGCAGGCAGTATGGACATGAAGGGCAAGAAGCTGACATGAGATGCAAGGATTTATTACTGACCCATCTTTCTCATGCTTTTTGTGGGGGGGGGGAGGCAACCCAAATAAACAACCTCACACAGGGACTGCTCTTGTGGCTGCCTCCCAGGTGGGAATTCAAATGGCATTTCAAATAGTGATGTGATTTTAAATCAAATCTATTTAGAACAGAGCTTATTGTGAGACAAATGTAAATGTGGATAAGCCCTGAGCTGTTCCCCAGTTCCAGGTTAAGGTGTGGACTGGAACTTACCTCTCTTTCTGATTTTGATTTTCTCAAAGTCCTGGTGCAATTCTTCAATTAGAAATGTCTAAAACTATGCTTTCAGAGTAAGACAATATATATGTAAAATGAACATTTAAAGACATATTTAAATGCATATTTGAGGAGGTTAAAAAAAGGTATTGGTCAACTTAAGAGTGACCAGGCACACAACTCTCACAAACCAGAAACAATAGGATTCCTCTGTCCCTGTTTACAATCCTGTGAAATGAGTTAAGACACCGAGTGTATAAAGATCAATGACTGTCATGGATGAGTACTGATTTGGATCCAGTCTCCCCAGTCCTACTTATAGGCTCCAGGGGAATCACTCCATACCATAGTGGAAATAGTAATGAGCATTTTGTTACGAGTATCCAATGCTTTGTTACAGCTAGGCAGCCTCAGAGATGTAATCCAGGGAGGAAGGTTCAAGGCTGATGATGTGAAGAGGAAAACTAGTGAGTATTCAGCTGCATTATACACTGGTAATGGGAGCTAAGAGCGTGCTTAACATGCACCTAGCTAGAAACATGCATGTTGTTCCGTCCCTCAGGGAAAGTAGAGCAGCATGTCATTGTTTTGTCCATGTTGTTTCTGCTGCATTGACTGCCCAGAATGATTAAATAGATGGATGTCCTGATTTTATAGGTCAAAAGCAGTATGAGAAAGCAAACAATGGTGCTGAACAAAGCATAGAAGGGGGGGGGGGAATAAGAGAGAGAGGGAAGCTTAAAATACCCAGAATCGGGCTTTGAAGAGGTTGCTGCTTTCAATGGCAAATTGGAATTTAGGAGGCGCATGGTCCACACAGCTGATTATCATAATAACAAAATAAGATTGGATTTCAGGTTTGGCTTCTAAGTCTTGAATCTGGCGATTGTACAGGCAATAGAGTTCAAAGGCCAAACTATCACTTGGCAAATGAAATCATCATTTTAAAAATGGACTGGCAAATTGAATGAAAAAGCCAGGGCGTCCCATGAATATGCAGCAGCTTCGGCAGCACTAGATGCTTCTAGAAGGTAGTTTTATCATGCTCTTGGAATGTTCAGTGGGAGTGATCTAGACAAAGTTGTCTCAGATTTACAGCCCTCCATGTTTTCCCTTGCTTTTTAAATTGCACTTCCCACTTTTTGAACAGAACACAGCGGTAAAGAATCAGTACTTTTCTCTGAAGCGTTCACACATTAGAAGCACAAAAAGATCTGCTGATTACTGGAAAGGATACAAATAACCCATTTAATGGTTACCCGTTTAATGTTACCGCTTTTAAAAGTCCACGCAGTTGCAATGTAAGAGATATGGTTGTTTCACATTTCGTACCCCCCCCCATAATTATTCTTGCATGTCTGCACATTTTATCCAGGATTTGACAACTGAAGTTCTCACTGCCTTCTGGCAAGAGGAAAATATTTACAGTTTGTCCTTTACCATGTGAAGTTGAGACAAGTTAGGATTTATATCCATAACAACCTTCACGTGTCTCAAGAAGTACAACTTGCTAACTGTATCTTACCACCTTCCTTATGGACACATAAAGTCTGGCACAGACAAAACATTTCAATTGCCTAATCATAGTTTCCAGTTATGCTTAATCAGAAGGTAAAGACAGGGATGCTTCAAGCATAGAACCTTCAAGCACAAAACTCTTACCTATTTAGGTTTATTTTATTTTATGGTGTATGTTATTTTTAAAAAACATTATTTTGGATTTGTGTTTGATTTTCCTTAATTTTGAGT
Organism: Pogona vitticeps; assembly: GCF_051106095.1. Taxonomy (NCBI): domain Eukaryota; kingdom Metazoa; phylum Chordata; class Lepidosauria; order Squamata; family Agamidae; genus Pogona; species Pogona vitticeps. The sequence goes on along the minus strand of NC_135783.1, from coordinate 322,919,772 downwards.
TTATATCCACCACTGATGGTATATTTATTTATTTTGTGTGCTTTTTTTAAAATTGTAAACTACCCAGAATGGCCTTGTAGCCAAATGGGCAATACAGAAGTTGAATGAACAGACAGACAGACAGACAGACAGATAAGGTAACAGTTGTTCCTGAACTGGTCCACTTGAGACATACAAGCATCCATATGCACACATATACATACAGACACCCTATTCTTGCCCTCTCCCAGATGTGCAGCAACACTTCTCCTTCATTTTCTGAATATAGTCTTCAAAAGAATTACATTTAAATTCTATAGCTAAATTCTTCTATTTCAGTTATTTAAAGTACAGGTAAGAAAAAAACGGCATTGATCTTGCCTGATCTTTATCAACACACAGCATGATAGTGAATATATGGTCACAGAATATTAGACATATGCTCAAGAAGATTCATTATATAGCCAGAATCCTCTTGTTATTTTCTGCATGCAAAGCTACAATTGTGGTCAGAGAGGCAGCTATTTGGTGAGGTACTGGGTCCACGCCTGGTTGTAAAACTGGAAACATGCCAACGAGACACTTCCACTTCTGTATGAAGTAAACAGCAACACAATTCTGACTTTATCCATCTATCTTAGAACCTTCATGCACAGTTTTTCATTTAAAAAACTCCAAAGCATTTGACAGTAAAGCTGATAGCTAAAAATAATTAAAAATAAAATCCATGTAAAACAATTCACTAAAAGCTGTGGTAATTGACACATTAATGATCAAAGAGATAATGAGAAAGCTGCTTGAGTAAGCAGGTTTTTAACCAATGCCAGAAACTCCTGGAGGCAGTGGAAGACAGGAGGGCCTGGTGTGCTCTGGTCCATGGGATCACGAAGAGTCGGACATGATTTAACAACTAAACAACAACAAAAGAAATATCTATCTGAACTAGGAACCAGCTTCATATCAATTGAAAGACTATTTCACACAGCAGGGAAAGATCACAAGGGAGAAGACCCTGTTCCTCATGGCAATCAAGAAGCCTCACTAGGCTCTGGTATGTTAAGAAGAGCCCTCACCATCAGAAGGTAAAGACTAGGATGCTTCAAGCATAAAACCTCACAACCTACTCTTTCAGTATGACAAACATTTCCAGAAAGACATGACTCATTTAGATATATATTAGAGAACAAGCCTTAGCCATTGTTCTCTTTTTACTGCACATTGTGGCAAATCTGAATTTCTTCTTGTGCAACAAGCAAAATGGTCCACCACTGCATTCTTTAAGAGTGCCCCATATAAACATGCAATATCTCTTCTGCTATTATTGTCTCACTAGGATCAGTCTATTACTACATTCTCAAGGGAGGAATAGGTAAGCTGGGCCTAGACAGAGTGCAAATCATAATCAAGCTGAACTGTTCTGTCTCCCTGTGTGAACCACATTCAGTCATGAACAGTGGTTTGTTTGGGGCTGACAAGTCTAGATAATAAAACACAGTATGCTTTGCATCAAGGAAGCCACAGACTTGAGTTTGCAGGAGTTAAGCAGGACAGGACATTTTGGAGGTCACTCGTTTATATGGTTGCCAACTATTAAATGAACAGTTGTTTATCTCCTTATATGTAGGGTTTATTTCTTAGGATATTGTATGTGTTATGTGCCATCAAGCTGGAACCGACTTATAGCAACCATAAAAGGGTTTTAAAGGAAAGTAAGTTTAAGAGTAGTTTTACCAGTTCCATTCCCCCAGCGAGTTTCCATGACTAGGGGAGGGATTTGAACCCTGTTCTCCAGAGTCCTAACCTATCACTCTATCCATTATACCCCACTGGAAACTGATCTTAGGATATTAGTTGAGATTTATTTTATGCCTATATTATTTTGGATAAAAATCACCTAGAATAGTGCACAGCACTAATCAGTGCGATACACAAGTGTAATAAATAAATAAATAAATAAATAAATAAATAAATAAATAAATAAATAAATAAATAAATAAATAAATAAATAAATAAATAAATAAATAAATAAGGAGATGACTTAATGACACATAACAACAACAAAGTTTGCAAACCAGCCTTTATGTGAAAACTAATTTGCTCTTATTTCTGTATTGAGGAAGAATTGAAAAACTAGAGTTAGGGCCATTGCTCTGTTCAAAAGGTTGTTGCTATACAGAGCACAAATACATGAAGCTGAATCCTGACAAGATGGAGAACAAAATCAAACCCTTTGTCTATGCCATATCTAGTAGCACATCCTGACATGCTTATGATCTGCTGGACTACATTAACCTAGCAAACACGATTATTATGCTGACCAGGTTATGATGGTAGTTGTAACACAGCCACCTTGGGTCCTTTTTAGGAGCAAGATGGGGTAAAATATTTTAAATTAATTAATTAATTAAAATCAGCAGAGTGTCAGGTTGGGGAAGACTTCCTCAAATAATGGTATGGATTCATAATTGAAGTCAACTACTAACATAATCTGTATGTTTATACCTCAAACTTGTCAGAAATTAGTTTATGAGGAAATAAGGACTCCATTTCACTGCCACAGCACACTGTTCTCTAGTGCTACATCTCTCTCCACATAGAACTACAATAAAAGCTCCTTTATTCAAACAGGCTAAGATGGGGGAGATACTGCCTGCACTTCTTCACAATTCTAATTCAATCTTCCTTTTAGACACACACAAAAAATCTATACATGCTGTATAAAAGCAGACAGGCAAATGACAGCACCTTAGGGTCATTTAGTCTATTTGGGTATTATAGTAAAAGTTTCTTTCCAATTAAATGATAAGACAAACATTTGGAAAAATTGATTCTCATTTCCTTAAATTATAGCTCCAATTTCACTCATTACACATGATTATTAATTTTGCTCACAATGATTAGATGGTATTTAGTTATAACAGATAAAAGATGGATTGCTAGTGTGTATGAAATATCTTTCATTGTCTGAAATCCTGTAACAGCTAGAGTAGAGGCCCATTGAACCAGTGGTGATTTGGTGAGTCCACTCCTCTGCAAGTTCCACTGATTCAACTTATTATGCTAAAGTAAGCTGCAACTAGAGGAAACCCATTTGAATCAAAGGAACCTAAGAAGAAGTTGACTTATCAAATCACAACTAATTCAATTGCTTACTCTAGTGGTTGTGGGTTTTTCGGGCTCTTTGGCCGTGTTCTGAAGGTTGTTCTTCCTAATGTTTCGCCAGTCTCTGTGGCTGGCATCTCCAGAGGACAGGAGTCAGAAATCCACAAACATCAGCTCAACAAAAAAGAAGAACATTTAAAACTCCACAAAGCCCAGCTCCCAGCACTGAAAAATACAGCCTGCAAAAGGTCAACAAACTCTACCCAGCCACAAGGACCGGTGATCACTGTACACAAAAGAGCAGCTAACAACACCTTATCACAACAATACACCCACAACAAAAAACACGATGATCACCAGAATCACCCATCTCCTGAAAAGAACAAAAGCTGATCCTGCAGCTACAAATACTCAACTATTCAAACAAACTGCACCAGAGGACAGAGAGAGTTCTGACTCCTATCCTCTGAAGATGCCGGCCACAGAGACTGGTGAAGAAGAACAACCTTCAGAACATGTCCAAAGAGCCCGAAAAACCCAGAACAACCATCAGATCCCAGCCATGAAAGCTTTCGAGAATAAATTGCTTACTCTAGTCTAACATTCTAGTGTTACACAAAGCAACAGCATTCCAAGCTTTGTAAGCTGGGCTGATTTCAGCCAACAGTGTGCTCTTTCCACAACATATCTGACAGGGTTTTCTCTGGTCCACAAAAGCACAGGTTTCAGTTCCATCTTAACTTGAGTTCCATCCTAAGAATACGGCAGAGAATCAACTGAGCTGACACTAAGCCAGCCGAAGCTGTGCTGACTCCAAAACTCTCTTAGTTTAAGGAAGTTGGAAAATATTTAGGATCACCCTTACCTTAGGGAAGTGGTGGCACTGCGGGTTAAACCTCAAAACCCTCTGTGCTGCAAAGTCAGAAGACCAGCAATCATAAGATCAAATCCATGCAACAGAGTGAGCTCCCGTTGCTTGTCCCAGTTCTTGCCAATCTAGCAGTTTGAAAGCATGTAAAAATGCAAGTAGATAAATAGGTACCACCTCAGTGGGAAGGTAATGGCCTTCTGTGTCTAGTTGTGTTGGCCACGTCTTTTGTGTTAAAACTGTCTTCAGACAAACGGTGGTTCTATGGCTTGGAAACGGGGATGAGCACCGCGCCCTAGAGTCGAGCGCGACTGGACTAAATGTCACGGGGAACCTTTACCTTACCTTACCTTAGCTTACAATGTCCCTCAGCTAGAAAGTTGCACCATCACTCATTTTCTCCCTCACTCTCTGTCCCTTTTTGACTCTTCTGCTACAAGATCTGTTGGCCAATGTCTCTGGCAGCAAATCTCCAAGATCAGCCAGTAGAAGAGGGCTCCCACGATACATTTCTGCTGGCATAAGGAGATGTCTACTAGGAGAAGAGGCATCTGCCTATTCCCAACTCCCTATAGCCTGCATACTTTGAGCTAGGACTGCACTGCCAGTCTTTAATATGTCAGAAATGTTGTAATCACAACCAAGTTCTCTTACTCTTTTTTATGCCAGTAGTTCAGTAGAAACAGGAGAAGCCTACAGATACTGGCTAAAAAACAGTATCAGAAAGAATGACATTTCTATTCTACATGGATGAGAAAGCACCCATAAGTATTCTGCATTTCTCCTAATTTACCATCTGCTGTCTCCAGCCTCTTTATACCTTCTTTATATTAATGTGCAAAATTCGCTAGCTTGTTCTAGCAGGCTCATTCTGTCAATGTCTGAATGGATTTCTAGATCTCCAACATGCTATGGTATTTGAGACAAAGATATCTGGCAGTAATGACTGTGTTTTTCCTGTAGCAGAGTAGCTTTAAAAATGCTACAGGAAAAATGAACACATAAGAAATAACCAGTTATCTTACTCCTACCTCTCTATTGTAGTCTGATACATTTTCTATTGAATATGAGATACCACAGCATGTATCACACACTGAGTTGTGTAAACAAAGAAAGTGAGAAAAATCTTCTATTACATTGCCATAACTGTCAACAGACAAAGGTTTTATAAAAAGGCAATGACAGAAACCTGAACTGTCATGCTTAAAGATATGGAAGCTATTAAAATCTTTGTGTTCAGTATAAGGAAATATAACACTATGGACTTTACCTGTGCTTCCTTTCCTCATTATCCCCCAGGATGCTTTCGTGTATTGTTTATTCAACTGTCCGTTCATTCAAATCTCACAGTAGTTTACAATAAAAACAGATATAATAAAAACAATTGCTTTGCCTTGAATGTAGTGTGATAGCTAATTGTCAAAGATAAGATACACTTCAACCTTGAATTGCACGAATCTGAGCAGCATGGTTTGTTTTTTTTCCTCCAATAAATAAATATACAAACATTTCAAAAAAATACATAAATATTCAATAAATAATGTGCTGCTATTTGTCTCCAGGAAGTAGCCTGAGAAAGGTGGGTCTCAGGCTTACATTTTTGTTGGCAGGGTGGCAGCCCCCAATTTGATGGCAGTGGCCCAAACAGCCCCTTCTCCTGTTATGGCGGCTTCACGTGGAAGGGTACTGGGGCATGCTGGGAGGCTAACACAGGTCAGGCAGCTGTAGTTATGTTTTGGGAGGCATAAGTGTTATACACAGATTTTGAACTACATGGGGGTTCTGGTATCCCTAATCCCCGTGTTGTGTAGCTTCAGACTAGGTATGAATCCTTCAACCCTACTGATATCATAGGGACAGGACTTAGAAGAATCAAAAGACACTCTCAAACTATTCCATGGCCATATCTCTGGGGAAACTAGAATGAAGAGGATCTCGGTAAGTGGATCTAGATTTCAGTGAAACCTTGCTAGGGAATACATCATCTCAGAGCCAGATGGAAAAAACCCATAATGACTGGTAACAGACAGGCACATGGCTATATTCAGAAGCTGCACTGGTTACTGAGATATCTGCTATGGCTTGTATCTTACTTGCAGCACTCAAGACACACAAGTGGTTTTTCCAGGCCTCATCCAGCTGTGGAAGGCTTACTGTACAGTGGGGTCTTGACTTGAGAACTTAATCCGTATTGGAAGGCAGTTCTCAAGTCAAAAAGTTCTCAGGTCAAATCTGCATTTCCCATAGGAATGCATTGAAAACCATTTGATCCGTATCTGCTCTTTTCCATCCATAGAAACTAATGGGAAGCTGCTATTCCGCCTTCGACCACTAGAGGAGGATATTTTGTTTCTTTTTTTCTTAGGTCAAGAAAGGTTCAGGGAAGGCAGGGAAAATACAGTCCAGGCAGTACAAGTACCAGGCAGTCTGAAGACTGTCTCCCAATCCACTCTCTAAACGCTGGGAAGAGTGAGGAAGCAGACAGGCACCCTTTTCACTGGCCAACAGTTAACTGAAAGTTCAAATTTTGTACTTTCCCTGCCTCCCACGTGGTTTTTTTTCAGTTCTTAACTCAAATCTAAGTATGTAAGTCAAGTCAATATTTTCCTATGAGAGTGGTTCTTAAGTCAAAATGTTCTTAACTCAAGCCGTTCTTAAGTCAAGACCCCACTGTACTATCAGCCCAATGCAAGGCCCCCCCAATGGGTCTGCATCACCATTGCCAGAGCTTGTGTGACATGATGACTCAAGACTACCTTGCAGGAGTGCTCCTTCCCCTTTCTCCAAATGCTATGACAGATTCTACTGCATGCAATTGCTTTCAGTCAGCAACTCTCTGGGGCTAACAGGCAGAATTTGTGTGCTGTTCCTAGTGCCTGGTTCAGCTGTATGGAACATGGTATCAGGTCAAAGGTGAATCTTATTTGGTAGCCTACTAGAAATAGATCACATTGGATGGGTGTAAGGGAGCAGTGGCTTGTAGCTGACGAGACTGGCTTGATTTCTGCACTTTCCACTTCTACTACCCAATAACTAACCTTGATTAGATGACAACAGAGCATATTTTGAGACCTCTAATCACATATTACTGTTTTTCTATACAGTGTAGCCCTTATATGATGAATTACCGGTACTGGCAAGGCCCACCCCTTCATGGATTGCTGCCTTGTTGTGGCAAGGGGGCTTGAGTAATTCAGAGAAGCTATGGGCTATGCCGTGCAGGGACACCCAAGATGGACAGGTCATAGTGGATGATCCACCTGGAGGAGGAACTGGCAAGCCATTCCAGTATCTTTGCCAAGAAAACCCCATGAACAGAAACAAAAGGCTAAAAGATATGGCAATGGAAGATGAGCCCCTCAGGTCGGAAGGCGTCCAACATGCTACTGAGGAACAGCGGAGAAGAAGTACAAGTAGCTCCAGATCTAATGATCTTTGTTTGGGCCAAAGCCAAAAGGATGTTCAGCTGTAGACACGCCTGGAAGTGAAAGGAAAGTCTGATGCTGCAATGAAAAATACTGCATGGGAACCTGATTACCAATATTACTGATTTAAATTGTTGCTTTTAATTCTTTTATGACATTTCTACTGTATTGTAAACCGCCCAGAGTAGATGTGGTCTAAATGGGCAGGATATAAATTTAATAAATAAATAAAATAAAATAAAATAAAATAAGCCTGGAATGTAAGATCTATGAAACTTGGTAAGCTCGATGTGGTCAAACAGGAGATGGCAAGAATAAACATTGACATCCTGAGCGTTAGTGAACTAAAATGGACGGGAATGGGTGAATTCAATTCAGACAATTACCATATCTACTATTGTGGGCAAGAATTCCGTAGAAGAAATGGAGTAGCCCTCAAAGTAAAAAAAAAGAGTGGGAGAATGCAAGGGAGATAGGGAAAGTTACAGAAAATAGAATGCTGACTTCCAAAGAATAGCAAGGAGAGACAAGAGGGCCTTCTTAGATGAAGAGTGCAAAGATATAGAGGAAAATAATAGAAAGGGAAAAACCAGATATCAGTTCAAGAAAATTGGAGATATTAAAGGAACATTTTGTGCAAAAATGGATATGATAAAAGACAAAAATGGTAGGGACGTAAAAGGAGCAGAAGACATCAAGAAGAGATGGCAAGTATACTGTATATGGAGGAACTATACCAGAAGGATGTGAATGTCCTGGACAACCCAGATAGTGTGGTTGCTGACCTGGAGCCAGACATCCTGGAGAGTGAAGTCAAGTGGGCCTTAGAAAGCATGGCTAACAACAAGGCCAGTGGAGGTGATGGCATTCCTGTTGAACGATTTAAAATCTTAAAAGATGAGGCTGTAAGGTGCTACACTCAATATGCCAGCAAGTTTGGAAAACTCAGCAGTGGCCAGAGGATTGGAAAAGCTCAGTCTACATCCCAATCCCAAAAGAGGGCAGAACCAAAAAATGCTCCAACTACTGTACAATAGCACTCATTTCACACACTAGCAAGGTTATATTCAAAATCCTCCAAGGCAGGCTTCAGCAGTACGTGGACCAAGAACTCCCAGGAGTTCAAATTGGATTTTGAAGGGGCAGAGGAACTAGAGACCAAATTGCTAACATGCGCTGGATTATGGAGAAAGCCAGAGAGTTCCAGAAAAACATCTACTTCTGCTTCATTGACTATGCAAAAGCCTTTGACTGTGTGGACCACAACCAACTATGGCAAGTTCTTAAATAAATGGGCGTGCCTGACCACCTTATCTATCTCCTGAGAAATCTATATGTGGGACAGGAAGCAACAGTTAGAACTGGATATGGAACAACTGATTGGTTCAAAATTGGGAAAGCAGTAGGACAAGGCTGTATATTGTCTTCCTGCTTATTTAACTTATATGCAGAATACATCATGTGAAAGGATGGACTGGAGGAATCCCAAGCCAAAATTAAGATTGCCGGAAGAAATATCAACAACCTCAGATATGCAGATGATACCACTTTGATGGCAGAAAGTGAGGAGGAATTAAAGAACCTCGTAATGAGAGTAAAAGAGGAGAGCTCCAAAAATGGCCTGAAACTGAACATGAAAAAAACTTAGATCATGGCCACTGGTCCCATCACCTCCTGGGAAATAGAAGGGGAAGATATGGAGGCAGTGACAGATTTTACTTTCTTGGGCTCCATGATCACTGCAGATGGTGACAGCAGCCACGAAATTAAAAGACACCTGCTTCTTGGGAGGAAAGCTATGACAAACCTCGGTAACATCTTTAAAAGCAGAGACATCACCTTGCCGACAAAGGTCTGCATAGTCAAAGCTATGGTTTTTCCAGTAGTGATGTATGGAAGTGAGAGCTGGACCATAAAGTAGGCTGACCGCCAATGAATTGATGCTTTTGAATTGTGGTGTTGGAGGAGACTCTCAAGAGTCCCCTGGACTGCAAGGAGAACAAACCTATCAATTCTGAAGGAAATCAACCCTAAGTGCTCACTGGAAGGACAGATCCTGAAGCTGAGGCTCCAATACTTTGGCCATCTCATGAGAAGAGAAGACTTCCTAGAAAATTGATATTGGGGAAGTGTGAAGGTAAGAGGAGAAGGGGACGACAGAGGACGAGATGGTTGGACAGTGTCATAGAAGAGACCAACATGAATTTGACTCAACTCTGGGAGGCAGTGGAAGACAGGAGGGCCTGATGTGCTCTGGTCCATGGGGTCACGAAGAGTCGGACACGACTGAAAGACTATAAAACAACGACTGGCAAGGTCCTGGAAATCCTGGGAGCATTGAGACTATTCTGCTTTTCCCGTGCATGACCTCATTGAAATACCTCACTGAATCTCATCAAAGTTCTTTGTTTATTTGAGATGTTTTAAAATTTCACAGTCTCTATTTGGATCCTCGAATAAACCAAAATGGAAGCAATGCAGCATTCGGTAGCTGAGGGAGAATATTAAACAATCCATGCTTAATCGAGCATATTTTCAAATTAGCCTGACAGCCTTATTTACTCTATTCAGACAGAACACAGAGACGAAATGTTTTAAATGAAATGCTCAGACCCAACATAGCCCCCCTCAGTTAGCAATCCTACATAAAACCCTGTATAATCTCACAGAAATAAAGAAGCAAACGGAAAATAACTAGAGTTGCCCATCACGTTTCTGACATCAGTGACAATTGTTAATATCACAACAGCATACTATTCCACAGAGGCTTTGCCCAAAGTTAGGGTGACTAGCAAATCTAGCTCTGTCTCTCTTTCTGGTTAAGGAGAGGCAAATTCTATGCCAGTTCTGACTAGAGACACGTGAGTGAGCAATTTATTACCCATAGGTAAAAGTTCCCTTTGACAATTTTTGTCCAGTCGTGTTCTACTCTAGGGGGCGGTGCTCATCCCCGTTTCCAAGCCATAGAGCCAGCGTTTGTCCAAAGACAATCTTCCGTGGTCACATGGCCAGTGCGACTTAGACACGGAACGCTGTTACCTTCCCACCGAGGTGGTCCCTATTTATCTACAGTGGTGCCCCGCATACCGACGTTAATCCGTTCCAGGATTAAAGTCGCTATCCGGATTCTTCGCTATGCAGGAGGGGAAAACCCATAGGAACGCATTAAACTCCGTTTAATGCGTTCCTATTGGGGGAAAACTCACCGGTAAGCGAAGAATCCCGATCCGGCTGCCATTTTCACTGCCTCGGTAAGCGAGGCGTGAAAACGCTGTGGGTGGCCATTTTCCCCCAGCCGGGCAGCGCTTGCTTCGGCTGTGGACGCCTCCCCGCAGGTTGCACCACCCAGCTGGGGGGAGAAGGTTCAGAGCCCCCGCGGCGGACGCTTCCCCGGAGGTTGCTCTGAAGCCAGGCTTCAGAGCAACCTCCGGCGAAGCGTCCACCGTGGGCGCCCTGAACCTTCGCCGCCTTCTCCCCCCAGCTGGGCAGGGCTTGCCTCTGAGCACCGGCGGTGGACGCTTTCCCGGAGGTTGCTCTGAAGGCTGCGCCTCCCAGCTGGGTGGCGCTGCCTTCAGAGCAACCTCAGCCTCCACCGGGGGTGCTCGGAAGCAAGCCCTGCCTAGCTGCGGGGCTTGCCTCCGAGCACCGGCGGTGGACGCTTTCCCTGGAGGTTGCTCTGAAGGCTGCGCCTCCCAGCTGGGCGGCGCTGCCTTCAGAGCAACCTCAGCTTCCACCCCGGGGCTCGGAGGCAAGCCCTACTGAACGCCGGCGGTGGACGCTTTCCCTGGAGGTTGCTCTGAAGCCTGCGCCTCCCAGCTCGGCGGCGCTGCCTTCAGAGCAATCTCAGCCTCCACCGGGGGTGCTCGGAAGCAAGCCCCGCCTAGCTGCGGGGCTTGTCTCTGAGCACCGGTGGTGGACGCTTTCCCTGGAGGTTGCTCTGAAGGCTGCGCCTCCCAGCTGGGCGGCGCTGCCTTCAGAGCAACCTCAGCTTCCACCCCGGGGCTCGGAGGCAAGCCCTACCGAGCGCCGGCGGTGGACGCTTCCCTGGAGGTTGCTTTGAAGGCAGCACCGCCCAGCTGGGCAGCGCTGCCTTCAGAGCAACCTCAGCTTCCACCCCGGGGCTGGGAGGCAAGCCCTACCGAGCGCCGGCGGTGGACGCTTCCCTGGAGGTTGCTTTGAAGGCAGCACTGCCCAGATGGGCGGCACTGCCTTAAGAGCAACCTCCAGGGAAGCGTCCACCACTGGCGCTCGGAGGCAAGCACCGCCCACCTGGGGGGAAATGGTGCCTATGGGGAAAAATCGCAAAGCGATTTTTCCCCATAGGGGCCATCGGTATGCGATCGCTTTTGCGATCGCAAAATCCGCATCAGTATGTGGATTCGTCGTTAAACGGTGCACTCGTTATACGAGGCACCACTGTACTTGCATTTGCATGCTTTCGAACTGCTAGGTTGGCGGGAGCTGGGACAAGCGACGGGTGCTCACTCCGTCGCGTGGATTCGATCTTACGACTGCTTGGTCTTCTGACCCTGCAGCACAGGTTTCTGCGGTTTAACCCGCAGCGCCACCACGTCCCTTCCTTATTACCCATTGATCCCCATAATTTAACTGTAGGAGAAAGTGAAACTGACAGATTTACTCCTCCTCAATAGGTAATTTCATTTCTGTTTTCCTCTGATTTGAATTTAGCACATTCCCAAAACTTTAATGTGCAAGAAAAGAAAAGTGACAAATTTGCCCATCCCTTGTTCTGTGACTACTTAAGAGGAGAGAAGCAATGCATGGGACTTAATGCAGTACTTCAGCACTCCTATGCAGGCTTCTGATATTTTCATAGTCACACTAGCATGGTAGAAAATACAGTAAAAATTGTGTCCCATTAAGCTGATTCTAACTTAGGCTGACCCATTCTAGGGTTTTCTAGATACAGAGTACCCTGAGACTGAGCAGCTTGCCAAGGCCACACAGGTTGGCTGTGTAGAAACTGAACTCCCCACCTCTGGCTCCACAGCCACACACCGAACTCACTATCTAGCAAAGTAGAAAATACTGTAGAAGAAATAGTTAACTGAGTAATTAGTTGCACTCCTTCTGTACACTTTCTTTATTCTTATTCATTTTAATACAAGAGCTTGAAAAACTGCAGGTGCCATCTTTCTGCAGGCATTCTCCAAGCATTCACTAGTCTCTTGCACAGAGCAAGACTGCTCCTTTTAATGATAAATCATCTTAGAAAAACAGAACAGGAAGAAACCCTGTGGACCATCAAGTCTAGCCCCTATCAAGGAGGCACAATGAGGACTTGAACTCCCACCTTCTGGCTCCTAGGGCAGATGCCTTAACCATTGGGCTATCCAGCAGACAGTACGTGGTACAACAGAAGCATAAAGATCTAAAACAAACGGGGATACGTATGGCTCTTCAGATATTTTTTGAACTGCAATTCCCACTAAACCTTGTCAGCATAGATAACGGTGAAAGATGATAGCAGATGCAGTTTGACAACACTGGAATGATCTTAGGTGCTGTTGTAATTAGAGTGTTGGACAAGGACTTGGGAAAGCTGGGTTCAAATCCATACTCACCCGTGAAACATAGTGAGTGATCTTGGGCACATCACACACTTGACCTGTTCACAGGACAGTTGTAAGAGTAAAATGGGGGGGGGGGAGGAGAGCCATATATCAGGCCATTAGAGGAATGGTGGAGTAAACATGTAACAAACAAACAAAATAGACAAATATGTTCCCCTCTCCTGATATAAAAGACACTATGTCGAATTAAAAAGGTAAAACCATTTGGTTAATCAGTACAAATATTTTTCATTACACTGCCACCCTAAACATTGGAACTGCTACGCTGAGATAAATCGTACTTCACCAAATTTGTAACACCTATGCATTTGTCAGGTAAGGAAAGAGTCAATAAATGAAAAAAAAATACTATCAACATATATTATGTCCCAAAGCTTTACATTGACTCAAACCTTCTGCATCGCAATGTGTATCTAACTTGATTCTAAAATCCAAATGTTATTATATCAAACAAATATTAGCTATCTAGCTAATGTTACGTATGTGCAGGTCCCATTAATATCAATCCTGCTTAAACAACATTTAATTTTCTCAGGACTTTGCTCTTTATATGAATGATAATTGCTTTTAATAAATCAAGTCATGTAAGAAACACGCTAAGATGTTCAGGCTGCAGGACATCAGGAGAGCATACCTAATGAAGTATTAGGCACTAGTGACTGTTGATGCAATTGTTTTGCATTGCAGAACAATTCTTCCCTTTCACTGCCTTGACTGGTACAGTATTTGCAAATCAGTAAATCTAACATAGGATCCAGCTCCCAATAACATGTGCAGGGAGAAGCAGCAAAGAAAGCTTGGAGGGGGGGAACACATGAATGGATTGACCTGAGCAAGGAATCCTGAGGTGTTATACCGTTTCTGTGTACATTTTGGTAATGCAGAAGTGGATCAATATATTAATCTGGAAAGATGAAAGAGTCTAGTGAAAGTGTTCTAGTGAAAGAAATTTTAAAAAACTGTGGGTTGCAGAGTAAATTCACATATACCAAGCATGTTCAAGTGTGAAACAATTATATTGGGATATTATATCATTGCCTTTTGCTTGTTTGTTTCTGGCTTGCTAACATGCCTGCAGACACGGGGTAACATAAGCCCTGCTCTGTATAGCATGGGTCTCTCCTAGTCATGTGGTCTAAGAGATCCATCTCTTTCTACTTTTCTTCTTTTTCTTTAACCTTTGAACGTATGAAGACTGCAAAACTGTGAATGTTCTTTTACCTGAAAGTGGTCTCAGAGTGATCCTTTCTACATAGGAAGAATAAAAAATCAAGATGACAAAAAAACATTGCAGTACAGTGGTGCCCCGCATAGCGAGGTTAATCCGTTCCGGATTAACCCTCGCTATGTGAAATCGTCGCTAAACGGAATGTAAAAGCCCATCGATGTTTAATGCGTTCCAATTGGACCTAAACTTACCGTTCAGCGAAGTTTCCTCCATAGCGGCAGCCATTTTCGCGCCCTCGGTAAGCGAGGGGAGGGCGCGAAAACGCTGCATGTGGACATTTCTGGCATCAGGCGGCCATTTTAGAACCGCCAAACAGCTGATCGCCCGACTCTGTGGGAGGTTTGGGGGGTCGGCAGCAAGAGGAGGAGAAGAGGGAAAGTGGGGGGGAGGACGCGCGAACGCGCGGCTTCCCTCCCTTCGCCTGCCTGCCTCGCAGCCTGCCTTCGTCCCTGGGGGCGGCAGGAGAAGGATGAGGAGGAAGAGGGAAAGTGGGGGGGAGGACGCGCGAACACAGGGCTTCCCTCCCTTTGCCTGCCTGCCTCGCAGCCTGCCTTCGTCCCTGGGGGCGGCAGGAGAAGGACGAGGAGGAAGACGGAAAGTGGGGGGAGGACGTGCGAACGCGCGGCTTCCCTCCCTTCGCCTGCCTGCCTTGCAGCCTGCCTTCCTCTTCCCAGCCAGTGCAGCCCCGCATCACTCTCGCGGCGGCGGCGGCGGCGGCGGCTCCTTCCTGGCACCCTTCGGTAAGCGAGTTTTCTCCATATGGACAGACGCTATGCCTCCGCATTAGCGATCCCGGAGAAGGGATCGCTATGAGGATTCGTCGTTATACGGTGCGCTCGTTATGCGAGGCACCACTATATCTTAAAAGACTAACTGCTATATTTTAATATGAACTTGCATGGATCAAATCTACTTCCTCAAACATACTAGCACAGACAAACACAGTTCTGTCCTTTATACATAGTACTGGTTATAGTGAAAGGGATGGGTTTTTGGGAAACATGTAGCTAATTGTAACTCTGGCTTTCTACACGTTTGTCAAGTGACTAAAGGAAATTAACCAAATTCCTAATAAGTCCCAACAGAAGCAAGATGCTGTGATAGGTAAATCTTATTTGGGAATTTCTAGGGATTTAGATAAGAAACAACTGAAGGGGACATCAATGCCATGTTTTAAAAAGCCAGCATAGGGTAAGCCTTCAGAACAGTCAGCCCGTTTTCCTGTGGTGCACACAAATTCATGATTTTAAGCTTGCAGTGGTTAAAAGATTTATGGATCACAAGCCTCAGATGTCATCTCTAATGGAAACACACTTCATGGCTTTTAGCTTGCCATTCTCTCTTAGTGCCACTAGCCACCACCAACCCACAACAAATGCAAGGAAAATAACACTGAGATGGCTTACAGCAGGGGTCTCAAACATGCGGCCCGGGGGCCATTTGTGGCCCACCGGATGATGGTTTGCAGCCCCCACCTTGCCTGCCCCACTTGAAGTGCCCACACATCCTCTGCTGTCGAGTAAAAAAAAAAAGCCTGGCCTCGCTCACCAGCTCTCTCCAAAGACAGTGCCTCTTGCACCCTCCATCTGGAACTGCAGCCTGACAGCCGGCCCGCCTGTCTGTCAGGCTGCAGTTCCGGATGGGGGGTGCAAGAGGCGCTGTCTTGGGGGAGAGCTGCTGAGCGAGGTGTGCTGCTGGGCCTTTTCCCCGCGCGCCTAAGCCGCGGAGTGATGCCTGATAGCGGAGCTCGCTCCCAGCCTGTCCTCGAAGAGCACCTCCAACAGCGCCACCAACAGCAGCTGCTGCTGCCACCTCTTCCAGGGAAGCGGCTCTCTGGCTCTATTTCTCTCGCAGCACCCCCAGCACCATCCCGGCCAGTGGCCACCTCAGCACCCAGCAGTACCTCCTCCTCCTCTTCCTCCTGCTTCAGCTGCCTCGGCTCTGGAGGCTGCCTGGGCTTGCCTAGCAAAGTTTGCTCCTCTGTCATGGTGGGGGTAGCTGCTGCTGCTAAGTGCTCCTTTTTTTGAGGGGGGCCCTCAGGGGAAGGTTGCCAGACCTCCGTGTGTGTGTGTGTCTCTGTGTGCGTGTTTGTGCATGCATGCACCTGTGGATGGGCGCCCCATTCTGTTCAATTTCGCGGATACCGATGGGGGCTTTTCTCCTTTGGCAAGGGGATTCTGTGAGGGTTTTTTTTAAATTTAATGTCGTGCCCTCCTCCCCCCCGTCTCGGCGGTCGCCGGTGCTCCCTCCTTCTCTGCTTCTTCATGCTGCTGCTGTTGCTGCTGGTGGTGGTAGTGAAGAAGGAGCCGGAGGGGGTCGTGGCTGGCGTTGAGGGCTCGCACGCCCCTCCTCCTCCTCCTTGGTGGCTTCCTTGGGCTCTTGCTCCGCTTGGCGGAAAATCTGATGCGGCCCAGCCTCACACACTCTGCCTCCAGTGGCTCCCAGATGAATTGAATTTGAGACCCCTGGCTTACAGTGTTTTTCAACACATGCGTGAAGCAATTTGAGTGTCATATCAGTTGTACAATGGATTTCATTAAATCCATAAAAGAAAGAACAATACAAAATTATGAAAACTTGGTAATAGTTTTGTGTGTCTAATGGGATATGTTTGGACTGGTATTTATTTATTTATTTATTTATTTATTTATTTATTTATTTATTTATTTATTTATTTGCTTGCTTGCTTGCTTGCTTGCTTGCTTGCTTGCTTGCTTGCTTGCTTGCTTGCTTAAAAACACCAGGCACCGTCAATCAAAATTATAAAAACATTTACTAGTATTATGTTGCAAGTTTTTAACTAAAAACCTAAGTATCTGTTAAATATTGTCGCAGTGTGTATGCTGTTCCTAATATTGCTGTTTTTGTACCTCTAATGGTATTATTTCTGAGATCTGCAACTGCTTATAGGACTGTGCAAATTTTCTTGATATTATTCCCAAAGCCCCATTGACTACAGGGACCACTGAAGTGTGTTTGGCCCACAAGCAAGATGTTTTGAATGCCAGGCCTTTGTATTTTGTTAGTTTTTCCAATTCTTTATTTTCACCTCTGGCATCCCTGAGAATTTCAATGTTGTTGTTATTCCTTGAATCACACTGCCCATAATGCCTTGCAAATTCTGGAAGCGGTAGTCAAAAAATGTAACATTTCTGACCATGCCAATTACGGAAAAACACCATTTTAAAAAACAGTTATTAATCCCCCCTCTCTTTCTGCTGTTTCCACACAAGAATAATCATTATGACTTTAGTTAATTTTCTGTTTCTTTTTAAATAATGAAAATGACATGGAGACAGAGTTATATCAGTATAATTGGTGCTCACATGAAAGAGGAAAGGGTTGGAGGGAGCGAGAGAGATGGGCTACTTCTGTTTCTCCTCCATATCTATGTGCTTGTTAATTTAATTAGACTAGAGCTATATAAATATTGAACTGGTTGTAATATCTTATGCTGTTCTTTCTTTCTTTCTTTCTTTCTTTCTTTCTTTCTTTCTTTCTTTCTTTCCCCTCTCTAGACTGTACCTCTTCCTCACTTGCTTACATAACAGAAAGATAATTTTTAAAAAAGTGTTTTGGGGTGGGGGGGTAAACAAACCTCGAGTCCTGTGTTATTCTAAATATACAGAAGCAGAGATTCACAATCCCTCTCTGGAAATAATACAAAGGGACAAATGAAATGCAACAAGCAAGACAAAATGTATTTAAAATGCAACAAGGGAGAAATGTATATGCAAAGCAACTGCTTCTCTCCTCAGTCGAGATACAGTGCCTCAAACCTACGTAAACTTGTCTTTCATTCTTCCTTTTCATCTACACCTCTTGCTCACAGGCTATTACAGTGCAGAGTCTTCACTATCGAATCTTGTACAAAATGAACTACCTCTGGAGGTTTCCTTGATTTTCCTTTTAAAATCTGTTTCAAAATCTGTGTTTTGTTTTATTGTATTTGACATTGCTTCTGATATCTGGATTTGTGTTCTGTTTGATACTTAAATTTTTTTAATGTTTCTTTCTTGCATACTGCCTAGAAAGTTTTTATATCATAGGATGCTGAATGTACAACACAAATGTTGAATGTACAACAGAACACAATGTGGTACAGCAATTTGTTGAGCATCCCTTGTTAAAGTGGAATTAGTAATCTGAAAGGGCTGAGGGCCATTATTCTACATTGCAAGAATTCACCTGAGGCTTGAGTGATATTCTCGAAAACAGGGCATGTGATTTCATTTGCATTGTTATAAGAGTGGTGTGTGGCCTCATTGCATCTCTTAAAAATACCATCCCATACCAAGCAACTGCTTGTGCTGTTAAAATCAATCCTCTGTGTGTGGGGGGAAAAACTCAACAACTGGATGGAGAGGTGAATGGAAAAGAACAGCCACTTTAAAAAGAATTTAAAAGGCTATCACTTGAAAAAAAGCCTAGGTCCCACACAATTTGGAGCTCTATATTTTCCTGGCATTCCGTCTGTTTTTACAACTATTACTTTCCAGCATGAGGGATCCACTTTTTGAGATCTTCCTGATTATTTAAAGCGGCCAGAATTCTTATTTTCCAGAGATCTTCACATTGGTTATATACTCAGATAACTATACGCACATATCCTGTTCTTCTGTTTCCATAAGCAAACAATCTGCTTAAAAACTCAAGCATAAAACATGAACATCCAAAATAAGCAAGCAAACAAACCTCCAATAAAATCTAACAATTAAGTTTATGGTGCATGACTGCAATCCTATACTTCATATACTTAAGAGTAAGCTCCATTGAACTCAGTGATGTTACTTCTGATTAAACAGGTTCAATTTGTGAAACACACTCACTATCAATAAAAACAAGCTGAAATGCATCCTGTAGTTTTAATTAAAGATACAAAAAACAAACAAACCTTCCTCCCCAAACACTAGAAACAATTTGGCAGATAAGGGTTATCTTTTAAACTGTTGACGTCAAGTAGGAACTCCATGAAAGAGATCAAGGAAAGTATTCAGGTTTTGCCTGATTATTTTCCACCTTCTCCTACTTTCTCTATGCAAATCTGACATTAACAATAGAAAATTCAAAAGCCTCATTATTGCCCCATTCATACATCAGAGCAAGAAGGCAATTGCTTTGACATTCTGGGATATGATGTTCATCATCAGTCCTATTCTGAAAAATGTCCAGGAGGTGTTGAAGGAGTGCAGGAGGGAAAAAAAGAAAGAATGAAGCCTATCATAACTATAAAAATGTATATATTTTCCATGGAGTCATATGATCATGAGAGAATCATCTCTCTCTCTTAGCCTAACCTACCCTCATAAAATTATTGTGATGATAAAAAAAATAAATAGCCATCAATAACCTAAACCATTTACAGAAAGACCTGTGAGGAAATAATAAAGCAGAACTTCTAAGAAAACTATTCTGTTATAATGCTGAACCTAAATAAATAAATAAACACATTTTAAATTTTGTCTCCACTAAATTAAAAAAAAACCCAGCTTACCAGTGTCAGTTTTGATGGATACAATTTCTGTTCAGAAAATGATGCTGTGGGCAAAGCCTGTGTGGCAGAGAGTGTATTTCTCCCGTGATTACATAACTGGGCATAAGTGCCATTAAACTCTTAGTATGCAATGTGTAGGGTATATGATCATGAAAATTCTCAGTTAGATGGTACAAAGGGAGAAGGAGGGAATATTGACAGCTTTCAGCCAATGGGAAGGGAAAAGCAAGGAAGCCTCTTTTCCCCGCCCTTCCTCCCCCTTCCCCCTTTCCTTCTTTTTTTCTCAACTTTTTTCACCTTTATGATCCTTCCTTTTTCCCAAGACCCTCTCTGCTTCCATTTCACTCTTCCTTCCTTCCTTCCTTCCTTTCTAGTCCCCCTTTGCGAAAAATATGAATGTTTTGCATTAAAATATTTTGTAAATTTTTCACAAATGTTTAGAAACACAAAAATGCACAAAAAGTCATGTAATCTTCCCAACGAGAAGAACCCTTTCAAAAATTTTGTTAGTCAGCAAGGTTAAAAAAAGTGTTTGTTTTTGCTTTGCTTTGTGACATTTTGGAGTGGGAGAAGAGCTCACCTCTGCACATTCCTTGTTACAATACACATTGTTCTTTGCTTTTGGCAAATAAACTGTTCAAGAACCCTTTGCACTGAGATCACATGGAGTCGAATGAGCAAGAGATCACATCCCAGAACTACTGAAAGTGCATACAAGGTGGGGCAAGGGAATGAGGGAACATGTGGAGTGGATGCAACCCTCCAAAGACCAAGTGAGACTCTGAGGTACACCTTCATTGTCTATGAAAAAAGACACCATGTGGGAGAATTGCACCTGCAAAAGGGCTCCATTTTAAGAATCTTAGGGGCACATCATTTGGAGCCCAATAACTGTATTTTATCAAAATCAGAAAGAGTTATTTTAATTTCTCCAAGACCTTGTAAGGGATGTAAAATAGAGCAATGGAGACTCTAAACTCTCTTGCAGCTGCCCATCAGACTGTATTTACTTGTTGTTGCAAAGTCAACTGACCCTGGAGCCACAGTAGTTCCATGTCTTGCGAGAGTGCCATGTGGAGCAACTCTGTACTCATGCCCTGCAGTTCCAGCAGAAATATGCATTCCTTATCTACATTCATATCTGATAGTATTGCACAAAAGACAATAACAGGTGATGTGTGGTATCCTCTGAATACTGAGACAGAAGTAATGACTGTGGAAGAATTACACAACTGTAACTCTGACAACGAAGAAACTGAAATTGGTAGAAGGTTATCAGTATGCTGGTTCAATCATCTCTTGTCTAAAGTGAGAAGTCCATTAAAGAAAAGAAAAGGAGTCAAGGAAAGAACTGTCCAGCCTTGAATAGATTATTAAAACGGAAAGATGGAACATCTCATTGAATGGCTCAACTATAAATTACAGTCTCCCCACAGTACTCCAGCAGATGATGTCATGACTCCAGCTCTCACTGACTTCCTGGAATGTTTATATCTTCCTCTTTCAGTACACTGATAAGCATGCACAAACACACATACACAATTGAAACCCAGCAGAAACCCCCGACGTGTTAAGGTCTCCAAAGGGCCTAGGTGTGAGAATATGCTACTTCACTCGAAAAATATTAAGTGAATCTTTGACACAAATCATATTTGTTGTAAGCTATTTCCAAGAAAACACGGCATTAAGATCATCAGGAGAGGCCTTTCTCTCAGTCCCACCACCCTCACCGGCCTCTTTGGCGAGGACACATGTTTGGAGTGGGCCTTCTCTGTCACTGCTGCCAGACGATGGCGCTCTCTCCCACGGGAAGCCCGGCTAAGCCCATCTCTGCTATCCTTCTGCAAGCAGACATGGACCTTTCTCTTCAGGCAAGCTTTCCTTTAAATGGCTGGTTGACCATGGCGATTTTTAAAAGTTAAAATAAACACTTCATTCTGTGTTTTACTTGTGTTTTCAATATTGTTCTTATTATGAATTTTAATATATTTGTTTAATGCTTTTTAAAATGTTTAGCAATTTATTATTTGGATTTTATCTCTGTTCCTTTAAAAATACTGTAAACCACCTTGTATCCTTCAGGAGAAAGGTGACATATAATTATTTTAAATAAATAAATAAAGTTATTTTGCAGCTTTTCAGATATACTGTACAGCAGTCCCCATCTGATCAGGTTTCTGCAGCTCTCATGAAGAAGAATGGATTCTGAATCCCCTACCAAGGATGACAGTCACAAGGTATACATGGCAAATGATAGGGGTGAAATCAGAGTACCCAAAGAGTCCTACTTTGTATGAAAAGGAAAGATGCAAAGATAGCCCTTTTGTAAAGGGCCAAATGTAACTCAGATGAGAGGAGCCCAGACAGCTCTTTGGAAGACAACGAGATCAGATAAAAGTCCAATAGAGCAGATGCTCTAAGAGGATTAGGGCGAGCAGATTAGAGGCCTTGAATGCAGAAAAAAGGAAAATAATAATAACGAGACATCGTTTCTGCTTCTAAAATAATCAGACACAAGCACTGCAGTTCGTCCACCCCTTCGCCACCACTGTCCTAGTCTCTACAAGTTCTTTATTCATCTCCTTATTTCTATTCTTGCTTTTTTTTCCCCAGTTTCTCACCCACTGAGACGATCTGCAGTGATAAAGGATATTTTAAATCTGACAAACAAAGTGGATGCTCATACATTTTAACAGAATTTTTTGATCACAAGGTTCAACATCTCTTTATGCCTTTTGTGACCGGTGCCTTTACAAACATGTCCCTTGACGATGAAGACAGATATAGCTATGGATTTTTTTACACCTGGTTTCTTCAATAGCTAAAACCCGTGCTCGCAACTTGCCACCTTTTGTCACTATGGAAAGACACATGTATATAAATGTTAATCACAGAAGAATTAAAGATTTGTAACCCCATGGACCAACAATTTTAAAAAGCTAGGAATAGAAGCAAAAAGTTTCACAGTAGAATTAAAAATACTGTAGATATAGTTTCAAAATAATTTAAAATTTATCTCTTCACATTCTTAAAACATTGGGAGCTTTCTTAATTTACCATAATCTCATACAAACTTCTATTGCAAGCAATGGGAGAAATTTCATTTAGAACATTTCCAAGGTTGGTCATGTGAGAAATTTTTTTAAAAATAATAATATTCCAATAAATTTTATACATTAGGTTACATTCTGCATGATAAAGAAATAAAAAAGTGATTTAGATGGGATTTGTAGTATTTGCAAATGTAGTTTTAAACTGAGCTTGTCTGTCTGTAGCGCTGAAAATTGCTAAATCTGGCAGAAAGGGAAACCATGAATGTTTTGAACAGGAAATCATTTGAAGTCACTGTAAGTCACTAAAGAAAAATCAAAGGTTTCCTTATAAGGCAACCCATTTCCTCTTTGAAATGATATAAATAGAGTGGGCCAGTGAAAGAAAATGCCATCTTTGCACAGAGATTAAAACACTTTGTGCAAATGGTGTGTTAGAGAGATTCTCAATAAATCGGTTTGAAATGCGAATTGCCATTTTGTTTAATTAATTTATGTTACAGTCTAAAGATATCCTAATGTTAGTCACACGATGGGGTCATGGATGGCTCTGAATCCAGTGGATCCACATTCTCTCTCTTCCATCATACTCATAAATAGAGATGGGCATGAGACGCCAGTTCAGCAATTCATGCCAGTTTTATTGCTGAACAGATGCTTGGTGTTTCCCAGTCCCACCTCCTCTGGCACCCGCTCAGAGCCTTGGCTTCCATGCCCTGCCTACTCTGGGTGCTCTCTCTGAATGGGCACCTGCCAGAGGAGGCAGGGCTGGAAGTGCAAAACACCAGTTTGGCCAAAATTGAAATTCTAACTTTCAGGAGGAAAACATCTTCGAAAGCACTAAAGTAGTTCGGAGAGGCCAAGAAGGAGAATCTATATACAGTGGTGCCTCGCACAACGAGTGCCCCGTAGAGCGATGAATTCGCTCTACGAGGACGCTTTTGCGATCGCTAATGCGATCGCACAGCGATGGCCCCAATGGGCGAAAATCGCAGAGCGAAGGTCGGTAAGCGGTTCGCTTACCGACCTTCGCTTTGCAACCCGCCGATCAGCTGTTCCGCGGCTTCAAAATGGCCGCCGGAGCGGCCGAAAGGGCCGGGTGCAGAGTTTTTGCGCCCTTGGTAAGCAAGGGGAGAGCGCGAAAATGCTGCACGCAGCCATTTCGGCTGTTCCGGCAGCGTTTTCGCGCTCTCCCCTTGCTTACCAAGGGCACGAAAACGCTGCGCCTGGCCCTTTCGGCTGTTCCGGCGGCCATTTTGAAGCCGCGGAACAGCTGATCGCAGCCATTTTCATGCCCTCGTTCAGCGAGGGGAGGGCGCAAAAATGGCTGCCGGACCCCGGAAGCATCGCTGAACGGTGAGTTTTCAGCCGATTTGGAACGCATTAAACGATGTTTAATGCGTTCCAATGGGCTTTTCTGCCCCGCTCAGCGATGTTTCACACAGCGAGGGCTAATCTGGGACGGATTAACCTCGCTGTGCGAGGCACCACTGTAATCTGCTCTTCTTAGGTCCTAACTTTGTCCCAGCATATACATTTATGCATTTCCTTTAATTTCTATGCTCTTTTTCTTCTGATAAAGTGTCTTAACTGAGTACAGTGGTGCCTCACTTAACGACGATAATCCGTTCCAGGAATCGCCGTTAAGTGAAAACATAGTAAAGCGAAATTTAAAAAACCCATTGAAACGCATTGAAACCCATTCAATGCGTTCCAATGGGGTAAAAACTCACTGTCCAGAGAAGATCCTCGGTACGGCGGCCATTTTCACTGCCTGTATAGTGAGGAATCCGTCCCTAAGCACAGCAGGGAGCCATTTTAAGCACCCGGTGGCCATTTTGAAAACCTGATGATCAGCTGTTTTTGATTGTCGTAAAGCGAAAATCAGTTCCCTAAGCAGGGAACCGATCATCGCTAAGCGAAATTCCCCCATTTAGACTATCATTTTGTGATCGCAATTGCGATCGCA
Organism: Pogona vitticeps; assembly: GCF_051106095.1. Lineage (NCBI taxonomy): Eukaryota > Metazoa > Chordata > Lepidosauria > Squamata > Agamidae > Pogona > Pogona vitticeps. The sequence continues at coordinate 322,895,063 of NC_135783.1, read as the reverse complement.
AAAAGATCATCGTAAAGCAGATTTGTCATAATGTGGGGCAATCATTAAGCGAAGCATCACTGTATTGCTCATAAGTGGTTTTAAAATGTGCAACCAAAAGCACAAAATTTACATTATAAAATGATTGAACATATAATATCAATATACAAGCAATTTAAAAATACTTCAAAGAGACTAAAAACACAACACACAAAAATCCCACAAAATTGTACAACATGCCACAATAAGCCTCCTCTTTTTTTCTTGTACAACTTAATAGCTAAGAGCCTGTCTCAAAAAGAAATTCTTTACTTGCTACTGGAAGGGCAGGAGGAAGGGGGCCTTAATTAGCTTCAGATAAGCCAGTTATCTGAAGCTTTCAACATCAAATGATAGCCTTAATAAGGCCTTAGTAAGGTCTCTGTGTTTCACACAATACTATCAAAATACTTTGCGAAAGAAGTTTATGGAAGTAGTGTGTTAATGCAGCTATCCTCAACTCTCCTTTTTTTGCCACAGCCATAAAGACAATATGAAAGAAATATAGGCTGAATCACAGAATAAACCTTATAAGATGCTGCGTGATGAAGTCACAGAACAAACCTTATAAGATGCTGTGTGAAAAATTGTTTCCAGTTTGTGGGCCCTTCAAATGTGTCAGGGTCCCCCAGGATCTTGGATAAAATTCTTCCCTGTGAGCTCCTGTATGCTAAGGATGTAATGATTAATCACAATGCTTCTTGTCCTTGACAGAAAAAGATGTCTCAACACACTGAGACATGAAGACATTCCATGGGGGGAGGGGGGGATGTTTTCAGCCACTGAGATATTTTTCAGTCTTGCATGAGAGCGAAAAGACAAGAACATGTTTTCTCACTAGTGGCTTTCACAAAAGAGTGGGAGACTTGCAGGAAAAAAAACATTGCATTTTGCGGGGAACCCTTTGTATTTTGAAATAAACCTTACTAAGTGACAATCTTGTAACTTACAAGTCTCTCTGCTGAGGGAGTGAAGTGCTCCTCTGTGCCTCACCATTGGGAGGAGTGCATTATATGAAGACACAACAGAAAGTTATTTGGGATGCAGTGCCTTGGTTCTAGAATGACTCTCTCCTTCCCTTCCGAGACCCAATTAGCACTGACACTGATCTCAGTTTTGTGCTACTTTAAGACTGGCTGTTAATCCACTGGTGATATATTATTGCTGATTTTATACTGGACTGTGGATTGTCATACTTGTGTGGCTTTACATTACATTGTCTTCATTGATTATATTCTATCCTGAGATGAACTGATCTAAGGTGGGTTCAACATATCTTGTTCTTGCTTGCCATCAAGTCATGGCCAATTTACAGCAACTCTAACAGGGTTTTCAAGGTATGTGAGAAATGTAAGGAGATGCTTTACCAGTACTATCCTCTAGTTAGTTTCTACAGCTGAGCAGGGATTTGAATCCAGGTCTCCTGGCTCCTAGCCTGCCACTCTATCTACTATACCACACGGACTCTCAATACACTTTACTAAATAAATCACACTGCTCCTTTCAACAATGCTTGGGTTGTGGGTGCCAGTCAAAATCTATGTATAACTCTTATGCTTCCAAAAACATAACTACAAAGCACAAACAGATGATTAACAGAGAGAGAGAGACAGAGACAGAGACAGAGACAGAGAGAGACACAGAGAGAAGAACAGATTACTGTAGTTTACTGTATTTACAGCATTGCCCTGCATCTCCCTGGCCATCATGTGGAGCTGCCATGCCAGGAGAGGCGGCTGGCCACACGAAGCAACAATGGCCTCGTTAAGTCTGAGACCCACTTTTTTCAGGCCACTTCCCGGAGACAAATAGCTACACAGTATTTACTGAATTATTTATTTATTGGATTCTTAATTAATTGCTTGATGGGGGGGGAATCTGTATATAAGCAAAACTCTGCTGCTCAGGCCCATGTAATTCAAGGATGAAGTGTACATGCCAAATCTGAGATTGCATTTAAATAAACTACCACAATTTGCAGAAGCCAAATTTTACTATCCCTGCACTGGCACAGTACTGAAACAACTGGCTGATTGCAGAATGCAACCAGTAACCAAAATAAATATCAACTGCAGATAATTGTTTACTATCTACCTACAGTATTAGTTATTTGGGATTTTACACTGAGAAGAGCTACACTTAAACTGGGGGCTGTAATCGAAGTGTAGGGCTGAAGAATTGAAAAAGAAAGAAGACTGCAACTTTGTCAGGAATCATTGATTCTATCAAAGACTTCAATTAAATTGATGGATAAGAGTTTGCCCACAGTAGCAAAATGTGCCTTCTGGAGTGTTGTTTAGATTCTCAACAACATAGTAAACTGATCACATTGGGTTAGCTATAAATCTTACTAGGACCTACTGACAGCTACTGTGTAAAGCTACTAGAAAGGGAAGAGATTAGCTTTCACCATATTCCCACATTTCGTGGTCCCTTGGGCTTTAAGGCTATCCTTTTTTCTTCTCTTGGGTTGTTTATGGCCAGTTTGGCTATTCAGTGTGTGGTGTGGCATCCTGATATGATGAATGGAAAAGCTAAAGAGTTTCATTTAGGAGAACCCAATATCTGTGCAGTATAATAAGTGTACATTCAGCCGCCTAGAGTGGTCGCAATGATCAGATAGGTGGGGTATAAATGAATGAATGAATGAATGAATGAATGAAAGAATGAAAGAAAGAAAGAAAGAAAGAAAGAAAGAAAGAAAGAAAGAAAGAAAGAAAGAAAGAAAGAAAGAAAGAAAGAAAGAAAGAAAGAAAGAAAGAAAGAAAGAAAGAAAGAAAAAGAAAACCAGAGGGGGTATGTCTTACGAATCTCTTGATTGTACCATCACACCCTTAGATGAGGAGCTTGACCCCCCTCGGAGGCCTACAGAGATACACAAACCCCTTGGGATAAGATCAGAAGCCAGATGTTCATCACAACTGCCATTTATCACAGTAAAGGGTAAATCCCAGAAATTACTCAGACACAGACAATAATATCTATAGTCATCTGAGTATCAAGGTATAAGTATTTTAATTGTTGCAATAATTCCAAGTAACATCAGCTTGTCTACTGACAGCACCAGGTAAGGCTGGTATCACAAGAGCCTTCTTACTATGCAAGAGTCTTTTTTTTCAGGCTTTAATGTCCCCATCAAAATATATATGTGAAACATTTGGACATATGCAGTCAGCTATTCTGAACCACAGAAGAAAAAGGTTTCCATTTTATAAACCGGAATGAGCAAAGGAGGAAGTTTGCCATGCTTAGACAAAAGGGGAAGGGGCCTAGAATAATCAGAAAGCTAGCAGACTGTTTGGTAATAAAGATGATGATAATAACACCAGAAGCAGCAACTGAGCAATAACGGCGGTGGTAGCAGCAGCAAGCGAGACAGTGTCAAGAGGAAGAGGTTCCTTTATTGATTACATTTAAGAGATTGCTGGGTCACATTTGGAAGAATCTAGACATTGGCAACATTCTGTTAAACACACATGATTGGGGAGCTTCCCCCCCCCCCCGTCACTCTTGAAAGCTTTATCTTGTACAGGAAGCTGTACACCACTAATATTTTTCAAGATGGTTGTTATAGTCAGGGAGCGATTAGACAGTGAATCAGTAATGTTTGCTGGTTTTCCTTTCTGATTCTCAGTCATGTTAAGGCCACTTGCAGGATCCCAAGTTCCAATCTTTTCAAGACCGTCCTCCTTCACATCTAAGTCAAAATCTGTCCTTAAGCCATGGGTTTTGTTGAAAGTAATCCTGCCAGTGAGGCCTTCCCAATGAGCAAACATGCACAGAGTTCTTCATAACAAGTAGCATAAAGCAAGAACATACAGTACTAAGTCATGATGACCAGTCCATGATGATGAATCCAGATGGGAAGTGTCCAAGAGGAAGAGGAAGAATGATCATTATCAGTGATAGTAAATGTATAAGCATTTTTTATGGAGAAGGAGCATTTGAGAATGTATAACTAGGAAGAGGCGTACAATGTTATAACAGCTACATATATACTTCTGTGATGATGCAGATAGGTCTACCAGGGGCTCTATTTCTTTACAGTAGCAGGAATGAGAGTTTGATGCTGATTGTACCTTGCATAATCGTCATCACATGGAGGCTCGAGAAACTCAGATAAGGTTGAAGCCCCTTGGGACAGAGAACCCACAAAGCACTCAGGCAATCTTGATCCCAGTAGCCCCGGTTTATTTCTGGCTCCACAAACAAACAGCAGGAGCAGCAGCCCTGCTCCTCTGATCTCTGACTGGTTCTTTCTTCCAATCCTTCATGCCGGCCTCCAGTGAATTCACTGTGACAGGCTGGACACCTGGCCAGAGGGCAGGAGAAATTCTGCCTGTTACAATTAGAATCCTCCACCAGATGCATGTATTGCTCCCAACGTCCATTACAAAAACTGGGGGTGGAGTGAATTGGCCTCTGCTACTGAGGTGGTTGTACCTCATCTCAAGCACGCTCTGAGCTCTTTGTTCCATCTCCCTGGGGAACATAAAAGAGCAGTGTTAAATAAATGAAACCTCTGTATACAACAGAGAGACTCTATACTCAGGATCACTTACCACTACCCACCACGGCTATCTTGGTGGCAAAACAAAGGCTCTTTGAGGACACCAGCAAATATCTCGATCCATGGGGTTCCACAGTCCCTTCACCTTTAGTATATAACTCAGCTGTACACATCACCACTACTGCAGAACCCTACACCACTAGGTACATTGACTCAAGGGAGAGTTTTTACATCACTCCCCTCCATGTAAGAGCAGATTGAGCAGTCAGAGATATTCCTGGCATATTCTTTCCCATTTCAAATCAATCAAACATGTGCTGTAAAGTCAATTCTTACTTATGGCAACTTTTTTCAGGGTAGAGAATGCTCAGAAGTGGCTTAATATTCCCTTTCTCTGCAGCTTGCCCAAGGCACCCAGGTTGTCTCTACTTGCAGGAGGCACAGTGGCAAATTGTACTCCCAGTCTTTGGCTCTGCAGCCAGATACCTAAACCACTGAGCTATCCAGACAGCTTAGAGCTAGGGGAAATTACATTTTTTGGATTATCACTGTCAGAATCCCACAGCCAGTCCAGCTGTTGGAAATTGTAATATTTTGAAATGTTAACTTTCCCAACCTCTAACTTTTTCCTTTGCTAAGGAAAGAAGGGACTCACTCACTGTTCCTGGTTTATAAATGACGTCTTCTAAAAATGTTGCATTTTCTCCCTCTCCGCTCTTTTAATTTTTAACAGAGTTTACAGCTGGTTGTCAAAGACAAGCATTTTCCCTGACTAGAAGTGAAGAGAAAATAGAAGAGCTTTTAACGTAGGAAGTTTTATCAGTAGCTCCCTCATTTTCTGCCCTCCAGTCTTCTAGCATAAGTACCTACAAGGGCTGCAGTCTGTCAGGGAAGTGTATCTGATCCATGCAAAGAAAAGTATCACACAATGGTAATCCTAAAACATGGCTGTATACTAAATTCGGTCATTCATTTTTCTAACCTCCCACCTTCTCCAAAGGTAGTAATACACCAAATAAGGGTGGACCCTATCATGAGGTTTTTTTACTCCTCCACCAAGGTCCATTTATTTTAACACAAATTCATTGAAGTTGATTCCATATATGTAATTCCTGCTATCTGATACAGCGTTATACTAGATAGCAATATTTTTTTTCAAAAATATCACTGTCCGCTTGCTGAGGCTGACCTCTTTGGCACAGGCTTCAGTTGTGCACCCCACATAACATAGCCCTGATCAGCAACCCTTACATTTCAGTGCAACGTTCAAGTGAAATGGAAGAAGGCTCATAGCTCATCCCATTTAGCAAAGTTCTTGATTCCTCTATGTAGCATTTTCAAGGGACTAGAAGGGCTGACTTAACCTTGAGGAGAAGAGAAGGCCCCAGCAAACAGTCCAAATAAAACAAAACAAAGCAATACAATTTAAAAGAGGTTACTTTCTTTTAACTAGTTCAGAAGTATGTAAAATTCAACTATCAGTCCAGTTTCCAGAGGGGAAATACACTGAACCAGGCCTATCCAGATAGATGTACTGTATATATTCACTACATGATGCATGGCCCACTAGTTCTTTAACACAGATTTTTCATGAATGGGGCTTGCCAGCTATACAACCTAGGAACTTTTGCTGAGGAAGGCAAGGACTCAGGACTTTCATACAACATAGGAGTTCTATCACTGAACTATTACTTTCACCACTACTACTCTTATTATTATTATTATTATTAATTTGATTTATATCCCACCTATCTGGACGAATAGACCACTCTAGGCGGCTTACAATATAAAATAAAACAGTATAAAACAACAAATACATAAATAGTACGAACAACAACTACAATAAAATAAGAATAGGAAGAATAAGAAAAGAAAATCAAGAACTGGGTGGAGGGAAGGCCTGAATGAACAACCATGTTTTTAATTGGGTTTTAAAGATGCCCAGCGTAGGGGCCGCGCGAATGTCAGGAGGGAGATTGTTCCAAAGGCGAGGAACCACCGCCAAGAAGGCCCGGTTTCGTGTCTTCTCCTTCCGGGCCTCTCTCGGCATCAGGCTCCTCAGCCTCACCTCCTGACTCACACGGGTGATCCGTGTTGACCTTGGTGGAAGTAGGCGTTCCATCAAGTATCAAGGTCCTAAACCATTTAGGGCCTTATAAGTAAGCATTAAAACTTTGAAGTTGACGCGGAAACAGATGGGCAACCAATGCAATGCGGCCAGCGTTGGAGAAATATGTTGTTTTCTCACTCCGGTAAGGAGTCTGGCCACCACATTCTGCACCACCTGGAGTTTCCACATCAGCCTCAAAGGCAGCCCCACATGGACCCTGTTACAATGGTCTAATCTTGAGATTACGAGCGCATGCACAAAGGTAGTGAACGCCCCCGTGTCAAGGTAGGGTAGCAGCCAGGCAATCCGCCAAAGGTGGAAAAAGGCAGTGCGGACCACCGACACCACCTGCGATTTCATGGTGAGCGTCGGGTCCAAGTGTATGCCCAGACTACAAACCCCACTCTTCGTGGCCAAGGTGACCCCCCCCCGAATGTGAGGGAGTCACCCAAGCCACCTACCGCGGGGGTACCCACCCTCAGAACTTCCATCTTATCCGGGTTCAGCCTCAGCCCGTTCTCCTGCATCCATTGCAGTACGGCCTCCAGGCAGCGCCGGAGGGACAGGACAGCATCACCTGCAGTTGGTGAAAAGGAGATGTAGAGCTGGGTGTCATCAGCATATTGATGACACGAAGCCCCACACCCCCTGATGACCCCACCCAGCGGCCTCATATAGATGTTGAATAGCATTGGGGAGATGATCAACCCCTGTGGAACCCCACAACTGAGATTCCACGGGGCCGAAACGCTCTCCCCAAGCTGTACTCTCTGGGGACGGTCCCCCAAGAAGGAACGGAGCCAGGCGAGTGCCAAGCCTCCAATTCCAAGCTCGGAGAGCCTCCCCAGGAGGATACCGTGGTCGACGGTATCAAAGGCCGCTGTGATGTCGAGGAGGACCAGCAGAGACACTTTGTCCCTGTCAGCCTCCCTCAACAGGTCATCGTACAGGCGACCAAGGCCGTCTCTGTACCATGGCGCGGCCTGAAGCCCGACTGAAATGGATCCAGGGCATCTGTTTCATCCAGGTCAGCTTGGAGCTGATCAGCCACCACCCTCTTGACCACTTTGCTCTTGAAAGAAACACTGGTGATGGGCCTATAATTGCCAATTTTGTCCGCCGCCAAACTAGGTTTCTTTCTTATGGGCCTAATGAGTGTCTCCTTGAGGGCAGGTGGAAACTCTGTTTATCAGAAGCTTTTAATTCTGTTCCAACATTATGGAAATGTGTGGGAGCCCACATGTGTAGGTTGGAACATGGTAGCTCTGCTGTGGAAATGTCTGAAGAGGGACAGGTTGCTGTACCTGGGTGGTGTCTACATATGGGGAAAACAAACAAACAAACAAAAAAAAACCACCCACCTACCCTGAACCAGAGTTCTGGATGGAAAGACTGCTTGGGAACAGAATGCCACAATGGAGGAAGTGTGGCTAGCTTGCTCCCCTCCATACAGGTGGACTCCATACACTTCCTTAACAATATAGTTTTTCTTCCTAAAACATGGAGAAGCAAAATTCTCCATGTTTTAAGCCAAAATATCTGAATTCTATTCCATTACTTATTTTGACAACCAGCTTACAAGGATGATTCACTATAAGGTAGCTGTAAGGCAACTTTCACTCCATGTGGAAAAAACATGATAGGAGAACGCTCGTTTCCTATGCAGGAACCACATCATAGAGAAAAAAAATGCTAAAAATAATTTGAACTTTTTCCAACTGAAGGTCATCTCAGAATATCATCGTGCCATAGAAATGTTGGCTGGGGTGGCAGGGAGGTCAGCTGTTGATGATTCATGGTTTTTAAAAGCAATTATGTGAATCAGAGATTGAGTGGGAGGACTGAGGCATCACCATGGGTCTGACATAAGCACAGCTCACATCCTACTGCAAAGTGTTAAGAGAGAACCCCATAGAATCATAGAATTATAGAGCTAGAAGGTACCTCAAGGGTCATGAAGTCCATTTCCTGGGACATCAGGAAAGACACAGATAAAGCATCCCTGATAGATGGTTATCCACATTCAGACTTAGCCTGTTCTATTGTTGAGCTGCTCTTACTGTCAGGAAGTTGCTCCTAACATTCACCCAACATGTCCTTCCTTCATTTTATCTGAATCGACAGGTTACCCACCTGTAATTGTAGTTCTTCGAGTGGACCTCTGTGATTCACCGCCTGCACAGAGCCTCATCGGACGATTCTAGAGCTTCTGCAGTAGCCATCAACACATTAGAACATGCCCCTCCCCAACTGTATAAGTACCTTGGCGCCAAGCATCCCCTTTCAGTTGTGTCAACTGCCGCTTAATAGTAAGCAAACAATGGTGTGGCAGAGGGGAGGACGGACGGGATGTGTGAATCACAGATGTTCACTCATAGAACTACAATTATAGGTAGCGTAACCTGTCGTTCTGTGAATCACACCCTGGGTGACTAATAAGCTGTCTTACCCGAAGGCAGGGTGTCATGCCAGGGTAGAGGCTAGAACAGCATGTCCAAATGCCGTATCAGACTTCTGCCAGAGGTTGAGTCTATAATGACGGATAAACATGGAGGGCTGTGCCCAAGTGGCAGAGGCGCAGACATTCTGAAGAGGTACACTGTGGAGAAAGGCTGTAGAGGTTGCCACTGCCCTGGTGGAGTGAGGGCTGGTTGTTTAGGGGCTGGTTGTTTAGTAAGTTGATAAGCCAAATGAATAGTAGAGGCGACCCATCTGGAGATAGATTGGGAAGTCAGCTGATGGCCTTTTGTAGGTAGTTGATAGCTTATGAAGTGATGAGATGACTGTCTAAAAGGTTGGGTACGTTGGAGATAAAAAGCAAGAGCTCTTCTGACATCCAATGTATGGAGTATTTTTTCTTGGTTTAAGGAAGGTGACAGAAAAAATGAAGGAAGGACAATTGGCTGGGAAAGATTAAATTGAGAGACATTTTGCAGAGGAAGGAAATGTCCATGAATAACTTCACCTTATTGGGAAAAAACTGTAGATAAGGGTAGTTATAGTGTAAAGCTGCCAATTCACTAGCTTGTCGAGCTGAGGTGATGACTACGAGAAAAGCTGTCTTAAAGGTGAGGGGTCTTAAGTCAGTTGTAGCTAATGGCTCAAAAGGAGCTTTGGTAAGCTGTTTCAAAACAAGAGTTAGTGACCATTGTGGAAAGGGAGGTCGAGTATCGGGGTAGATATGACAGAGAACTTTTAGAAAACATTTTGCTGTTGGATGTTTGAAGAAGTTTGCTGCTGGAGAATTTGGAGGTTGGTATGATATTATTGCGGAAAGGTAGACTCTCAAAGATGAAATGGAGAGGCCCTTGGATTTGAGATGTAGGAGGAAGCGGAGAACAGTGGAAAGTGATGGATTGATGGAGGATGATGAGCAAGATTTGGTAAAGGATTGAAATTTCTTCTATTTGTACAGGTAGGCTTTCCTTGTGGATGGTTTTTTGGCATGATGAAGAACGTTCATTAACAAGGGAGAATCGTCCACGCTGACAGATGCAAAACAGGTAAGTCCGGGTGTAGGACTTGGGGGTTGGTCCGTGTGAGAAGGTGTGGCAGGCATGGGAGATGGTGGATGTCTGATGAGGGACTGCAAAGAACTGGGAACCAAGTCTGTCTCGGCCACCAAGGGGCTAAAACGATGGCATTTGTTTTGTCTTGTTGTAGATGGACAACTACTTTGGGGAGGAGAGGGAACAGCGGAAAAGATAGGTAAGAGGCTTGGGCCAATGGCTGACAAACACGTCCCCCTGAGAGGCTTCAACAAATATAGAATTTGGAGCTGGTTGTTTTTGGAGGAAAATGGCTCCTGGGTCATGGATTCTATAGAGGTTATCAATCCGCTTAGACATGGTATGGGAGGCAGCTGGTTTTGTTCAGGATCTCTGCGCAGCAGTAAAGAGAGATGGTAACATCGATATCTACACCAGAGTGGTTGTATTTTTAGAGATCAGATCATATAGATGATTGGCTGGTTCTGTCGATGGTCGGTGGACTTGCAGATCAAGGGATTTAGCCATGCGAATCATAAGTTGGGCATAGGTCTGGAAATACTCTGCTGGTGACGGCGGGTCGGTATCGACAATATCCGACTCTGGAAAGGTAAGTAGCACCGATGGAGGCTGCGGCCGAGATCCATGGTCAGAGCCATTGAGGTCACGTCTGGAGTCAATAGACTGTCGATCAACTTCGGTGTCGAGTGGCTGAGTCTCGTTGTATTGCCAGTTATGAATCAGAAAAGATGGAGGCACCATGTCCATGGACATCTGTCAATGTCAAGGATCGTTGTCATCGAAAGATGGTGGTTGAGCGTCGATGAACCTTGGTGTCAAGGTAGGGATGAACCTTGGTGTCGAGGAAGAATAAGCTCTCTTTCTCTTTTGCTTACAGAAGCAGAATTATGAGGCTCTCAACATGGCGGTTGAAAGAAACTGAAAAGGGATGCTTGGCACCAAGGTACTTATACAGGTGGGGAGGAGCCTATTCTAATGTGTTCATTGCTACCGCAGAAGCTCTAGAATCTTTCAATGAGGCTCCGCACAGGTCTGCATCACTCAGGGTGTGATTCACAGAGGCCACGAAGAAGAACCATTGCTTCAGCATCTTTTCTCTGGAGTGACAGAAAATAACTTTCCTATATTTACTATGTGACAACCATTTATATGTTTGAATATGGCTACCATGTCACCTCTCCACCTTCTATTTTACAAGCTAAGCACACGTAGCTCCCTCAACCATTCTTCATGAGGCTTGGTTTCCAGACCCTTTAGTGCCATGAAACACTGTAGCTATTGACCTGCAAGCACATTCTAGTTCATGTACAGATTTGTATAGTAAGAACTTAGCATACTTCCACAATAATTTGTATCCAATTAATTATCAACTCATCTCCCCCTATACACTTAACTGATTCCATGGATGCCTGAAACCACAGATGGAAGTAAACCTTATATACAATATACAAGGGGCAAGACAAAGGCTACAAGGTGCATCCCCTTGTGTGACTTCTCAGACTGCAAATACTAAATCCATGGGTACGGGGGGGGATTCCTGTACTTTAATACATCAATCTCAATGCTGATTGTTCTGAAAATAACATACCTGAGGGTTTGTTTGATTGCCACTCAAGATGAGAATATTTGCTAAAAGAATTTTCTACAGCACGCCTTGTCAGTTGAGATATGAGAGGAAGAAAGTGACAAAGAGCAAGAAATAGAAAGAGTTTTTATGACCCTATTAAGAGCCAGAAATCTGTGGCTATAATTTATTGAGCTTTAGTAAATGCATGGAATGTACATTCTTTGCATCCATATGGAATAAACAAATGATTCAATCTGGTTACCTATTAATATAAAGAAAAAGACTTCAGCTCAACATCCATCAAAATGAGAAAAAACATTACTACATTCAAGAGCAACCAAATCTTAAATCATATTTTACTTTCTATAAATAGAAAAAGTAAATGATCATCTTACATGCTCAAAGAGATGCCCACAAAAAAATCTGCTTACATAGTTGCTGCATTGCTAGGCACAAGTAAAATAAGCAAATAGTAATCCAACTCATAATTCCAAATCAAAGGAAGAAAAATATCAGTTTTATGTGTAGCCTGCATAATTAACTTATAAACCGCCCAGAGAGTGCTTGAAGCACTATGGGGCGGTATATAAGCAGCACACTTTGCTTTGCTTTTGCTTTGCTGTCCTGTATATAAACAGAAAGGGCCTACCTAGATCTGAAATTCTTTAACTTACTACTTATTTTAAAAAGTGGCACCTGGAATTGTTGCATATGAAAGAAAGATAATATGCTTTTGTCACCTAGCTCAACTGTAATAAAAAGTAGAATCTGGTAATGTAACCCAGAAACAAATAAGTGGATCACTACTTTTCAAGTAAACCCTTCCATGAAAATTAGCAAAAATCTAGTAATAAGTCACAACTAGAGTAGATCAAAGGGACGTGGTGGCGCTGTGGGCTAAAACCGCAGAAGCCTGTGCTGCAGGGTCAGAAGACCAAGCAGTCGTAAGATCGAATCCACGCAACGGAGTGAGCTCCCGTCGCTTCTCCCAGCTCCCGCCAACCTAGCGGTTCGAAAGCATGCAAATGCAAGTAGATAAATAGGGACCACTTTGGTGGGAAGGTAACAGCGTTCTGTGTCTAAGTCTCACTAGCCATGTGACCATGGAAGATTGTCTTCGGACAAACGCTGGCTCTATGGCTTGGAAACGGGGATGAGCACCGTCCCCTAGAGTCGACAAAAATTGTCAAGGGGAACCTTTACCTTTAGAGTAGATCAATTGAGTCAAGAGAACTTACAGAGGATTTGACTCACCAAATCCTCACTGATTCAGCAGGCCTACTCTAGTTAGAACTGGGGTAACATTTCAGCCAACATGTATGGATTTGTTTTTTCCCCTCGCCTACATATCCCATGGCAAATTTTGTTTTTGTTTTTAACTTGTAATATATTGACTTAACAGCAACAACAACAACAACGTGCTCTGAAGTCAATTCTGACTTATGGCAACCCTTTCCAGGATTTTCCAGGTAGGCACAGAAATGGTTTACCATTTCCACCCAGAGTAGTCAATTGACTGGATGGGTGGGATAGAAATGCAATCAATCAATCACTTTCATTTTTCTGGGAGCATTGTGGGACTGTGAAGCTTTTCCAAGGCTACATAGGCTGGCTCTTCTCCCAGGAGGCAGAGTGAGAATTGAATTCCCAACCTCTGGCTCTATAGCCGAATACCTAAACCACTGAACTATTCACTACAGTTTACTTCTTCTAATCTGTACGAATGCAAATCATCAGGTTATCTCTTTGAACAAGGGTGCTTAGGCATAAAAGCCAATTTTAATTTAACTCAATTTATTTTAGATGAACATTTTCTGCAAGTTTCAGAACACATTCTTTCTGATCCTGACATAACACCCTGCCCACCTTGAGAAGTAAACCAGCATTGAGCAAAAATAATCCCTCTCCCAAATTCCCAATACTATTTGTATGTGGCAATATTTTGAGGAGGATCTGATAAAGATGAGTAGAGGGAAACTGAAATTATCTGACAATGCAGGGGAGGCCAAAGAGAGAAAATCTTTCAGGAATTTCTCAGCAAACCCTGCACATAAAATGTTGGCCAGGACTCTATTGTTAGTTGGCAGTGGCAGATGAAGGAAGTGGTGGAATAGGAGAGGTAGGCTGGCAGGAGTAGGGGTCAACCCATTGCTTCCTTTACCAACATTAAAATAACATGAACAAGATCAAAACAGGACCACATTTGCTACTAAAAATCCCCATCCTACTGTCAGAGAACAAAGCTGGGCAGGGCATTTTGAAACTTATTTTCCAGCATCGTCATCATCGTTTAGTCATTTAGTCACGTCCAACTCTTCGTGACCCCATGGACCAGAGCACGCCAGGCCCTCCTATCTTCCACTGCCTCCCGTAGTTGTGTCAATTTCATGTTGGTTGCTTTGCAGACACTGTCCAGCCATCTCATCCTCGGTCATCCCCTTCTCCTCTTGCCGTCACACTTTCCTAACATCAAGGTCTTTTCCAAGGAGTCTTCTCTCAAGAGCCTCCTCCAGCACCACAATTCAAAGGCATCAATTCTTCGGCAGTCTGCTTTCTTTATGGTCCAGCTCTCACTTCCATACATCATGACAGGAAAAACCATAGCTTTGACTATTCGGACTTTTGTTGGCAAGATGATATCTCTGCTTTTTAAGATGCTGTCAAGGTTTGTCATCGCTTTCCTCCCAAGAAGCAGGTGTCTTTTAATTTCGTGGCTGCTGTCTCCATCTGCAGTGATCATGGAGCCCAGGAAAAGAAAATCTGACACTGCCTCCATATCTTCCCCTTCTATTATCCAGGAGGTGATGAGACCAGTGGCCATGATCTTAGTTTTTTTGATGTTGAGTTTCAGACCGTTTTTTGCACTCTCCTCTTTCACCCTCATTACAAGGTTCTTTAATTCCCCCTCAATTTCTGCCATCAGAGTGGTATCATCTGCATATCGGACGTTGTTGATATTTCTTCCAGCAATCTTAATTCCGGCGTGGGATTCCTCCAGTCCGGCCTTCCGCATGATGTATTCTGCATATAAGTTAAATAAGCAGGGAGACAATATACAGCTTTGTCGTACTCCTTTCCCAATTTTGAACCAATCAGTTGTTCCATATCCAGTTCTAACTGTTGCTTCCTGTCCCACATATAGGTTTCTCAGGAGATACAGTAGCAGGGCAAAAACTTGTATCTTGCACATAAAACCTTGGATTTCACAAAGATAAACCTTGTAGTTTGTGCAAAATACAAGAATTATTCACCAAAAATGACAAGATGGCTTCGCTGATGAGATGGTTTCCTTGCCCTCTCCCCTGGGATAGCGCGAGACAGGGAAGTCTCACAAATGCAAACTGGGAGAGGAGGGGGAAGGAGTGCCTTTTAATGGGTACCCCTTCCTCCTTTTGGCCTTGTTCAAGGCTTGCAATCCACTCGCCTGCCCTCAGTACTAATGTGAGGTTTTTCTGGTCACCTTTTGGGTCTGGACAGGAATTTTTGATCCACTTCCTGATTGGCAGTTAGTAGCGGGGATTATTTGCCTATCCTGCTCTGTCAGAGGTGCGAGGCTTGTATTGGGTGGACATTAGAACGGTCACACTGGCAAGTAGTGCAGAATGAAGATGGTTCGGTGAGTCTCCTTGAAATCACAGGTGATGTTAAAGCTTAGCCATCCTTCCAACTCTGTGGATCATGAGATTACAGTGTGTGGGAGAGTGGATGCACTGGGGGCACACCTGGGCCAACAATCACCAATAGGATGAGGGCTCAAGGACCGGGTATAGTCAAATATGGTCTGGCTAGGGTTCTGCTGTCTTCAGGACCTCGGGGCATAGGACTCACTCATTTCCAGAGTTAGGGGTTTGGTGAGACCCTAGCTGCAAGCCTGATTCCTCACTACAGCAGCCTCCCTCTATTTCTTTGGAAGTTGACGTTTATTATAATGGTTAATAATAAAGTGTTGCCCATAAAGTGTTACCCATAACACTTGTCTCGCCTCATGATTCTGGTTGGGAGGGCCAAGACTATAAGAGAAAATTTCTCTCACTTGGAAGGGAGAAAATTTTGAATTTTTTTGTTCTCACCTGTGATGTACATCATTAAAAAGTGATATGTTGACTGCCTCTAGCTGAATTGATTTACTAACACTGACAGATGCAAAAATCCAAAGGGTATAGAACAGCTCTAGAAAAGCAGTAAAAAAAAAACACCTTTTCTCACTCAAGAGAATCTGCTCTTCCAACTTAAAAGAGTTTTTAATCATGGGTATGCACAATAGCTGCCCAATTTTGACCAAAGTATAGGATTTGGTCTATTTATATGGGAAGATCCATTAGCAGTTAACACTACAGATAGTTCTAATTCTATGTATACAAAATTCCAGTTGTTAATTAAGAGAAGTCTGATGTTAAGGGGCTGCAATCAAACTGAATTAAAATTGAAGGCAAATGGTAAAAAGATAAAACACCAATTTAACCCAATCACAGGTACACCAATTGAGAGAGACACAGAGAACTAAATAAATATATTAGATGCTTTCAGAGACATCCTTTTAGACTTTTTTACATTTAAAAGGTGTGTCCCAGTTAGACTGCACAGGCTCTTCACCCAGCAGAAATTTATAGCAGTGGTGTATGAAATAAATGCCTCAGGGCTTTTGTTCATGAGGAAATTAAATGGACATTTTAAATGGATTTTAGATTGCTTAATCAACCTAAGTCTCGTGTGGGTTTTTTCTCCCCTGGTATAAATGTTTTCTCTTAAATGCTGACTAATTTAACTAAATTACTGAAATCCAGCAGTAAACTGCAACTAGAGTAGGCCCACTGAATCAGTGGGGATTTGGTAAGTCAACTCCTTTGTAAATTCCATTGATTCTATAGGCCTACTCTAGTGGCAGCTTACTAATGGATTTCAGCCAATAAATCAACACTGAAAGCTAGACAGCTCTGTTTCTTCTGAAAAGGTGCAGGGAATATTTAGGATGATTGCTATTTTATGAGCAATAGGAGTTCATTTAATTCATTCAAGTGTACACTGAATACTGATAACAATCATGGAAGCTTCCAGCTTCTGTGACAGCTGCTAAATTTATCTAGTTGAGTATTATTTTAAAATCTTGAATCAAGGTGGGGAGCTGAGTTTTATTTTTTTAATATTACTGTTCTAGTCTACCTATCCTACAGTGATTTACATAGGTACTTTGTATGATCTGATTATGCACAATGGAAGAAAACAAACAAAATAAACCTGATATTCTACCTTTCTCCTTCGTTGTTGCTCTTTAAAAAAAATGGAATAAGAAAAAAGAGCAACCAAGCCAGCTTTACTCAACACACTGGATAAGCCTGAAAGATCAATGCTTCATCAGTTTCTCCAAATTAGCTTGTTTGATATTGACCATTTCCAACAGGCAAATAGATAAAATGTGTCAGCATTTGATCCTATCTATAAAAGAACAGTCTTGGGACTTGTAGGGAACCAAAATTAGCTTTTTAAAAAAATCCCAAAACTGTAGTGTGGAAAGTTGGAGAACATCTGTCTTCCCTTGGGTCACCTACCTGTCATATTTCAGAGGTTAAGACCCTAAGGAAATGAAAAATGTTGACAGGGTTGGATTCAGACTTAGGCTTAGAATAAAACCACTTTCATCAGTAAGTGTTAAGTGTGTTCTGAACTGTTCTATAGATGATGTCTAAGTTTGGATTCAACCCATTTATTATTTATTTATTTAAAATATTTTCACCCTGCCTTTCTCCTTAAAAGGACCCAAGGTGCCTTATATCATTAAAAAGACAATATTTAAAAGCTAAAAACACAAAGTATACAAATATTTAAAAAGAATTAAACAATTATTATGTTAAAACGGTAAATTAAAGCAATACTAAAATCACATTTAAAAATCAAACATTCTCCATGTTGACAATTCACTCATATTATTCAAAAAATTTTGGTTCCTGAAACCCAACGCATCCAGGGTGTCAGAACCCCTGGGTTGAATATGTTGCTGTTAAAAGCCATGTAAATAGGAAAACAATAGCCATCCAGGACCTGATCCTGGATGAGCATGTACTAATCTGGCTTGCATTGCAGAGATGTGGTTGGATGAGACTGGAGGTATCAATCTCACTCACCTTTGTCCATCAGGATTTTTTGTGGAGCAGGCAAGACCTGGGGAGCAGGGAGGTGGAGTTGCAGTAGTCTAACATAATACTGTCTCCCTCACTATATGTCACATCCCCAGTTTTCCAGGTTTAAATTGTATATCTGAATCAAGGAGAGAATAGAGATTCTGTAGGTGTACTACCCACCCTACTGCTCAATGGTCCCCCTTCCTGTGCTGGGGTGATGTCTCAGGGGTGATGTTGAAGCCTCCTTATCTTGTTGTGCTGAAGGGCTTCAACATCCATGCCGAGGCAGCTTTTTCAGGAGCGGCTTAGGACTTCATGTCCTCCATGATAACAATGGGCCTGTCCCAAATGGTATCTGCCCCCACTTACGCTGCAGAGCACAAGTTAGACCTGGTCTAGGGTAGACGTTGGTGATCAGGGTGTGGATGATCTCTCTGTAGTTCCATTGTCAGAGACAGATAATCATCTAGTGGAGTTTAGACTTGAAAAAGCTTTAACCTCTCAGTTTACACAGGAAAAATAGTTTTTGAGGATTTATTTCAGGAAAACAAAACTGAAGTTCGAAATATCATTTTGGAGGAATACACCTCTGAGAATGCTCTACTCACCAAGACCATGTTTCCAAGCTCTCTTTTGCTTCAAAGCCCTTTGTGAGTTCAAAACAGTTCACAAAGGAGAGACTTTCAGGAAGGAGAACATGCTTAACTCTCCATAGCCTAGAACTGAATCAGGGGGGAAAGTCCTACACACTTCACTGCCCAGCAATGAAACTATCAGAGCACTTTTAAGACAGAGTGTATCAACTCAGCTGCATAAGCAAGGAGGATGGATCCCCTTAGACAATCCCCATTTGGTCTGAGAGCAATGGGAAAGGTTGATCTATTATTTAGGTTATAAGCTATAAGGACCTATATGGCCCGGGTCCAGCTCTTTGAATGACTGTATCTCCCCATATAATCCTGCCCCTTTCCTTGTCTCTGAGATCTTTAGTCAAAGGTCTTATTTCAGTCCCACCACCATCACAGGCACATTTGACGATGATACAAGAGACAGCATTTTTAGTGGATGCTCCTAGTCTGTGGAATTCCCTGCCTCATTAAGCTAGGTTGGCTTTCTCCTTACAGTCCTTTTACCAGCAGATGAAAATATTCCTTTTTAAGCTGGCTTTAACCTCTAAATGACCTTGTAGGACTGAATTTTTAAAAAGGGGATGCAGCATATTTTTATCAACATTTTAAAAATCAGGAATTTTAAATATGTTTTATTAACTTTTTAAACTAAATTCTTTTAATATTCTTATGGTTCAATTCTATTTGAACAATAATGTCTTAATTTACTGTGATCTTATATATGTATCTTTTAAACCATTGCATGCTGCCTTGTGTTCCTTTATTGGAATGAAGGCATGATATAAATATAGTAAAGAAGGAAGGAAGGAAGGAAGGAAGGAAGGAAGGAAGGAAGGAAGGAAGGAAGGAAGGAAGGAAGGAAGGAAGGAAGGAAGGAAGGAAGGACTATTCATTTTAAAAATTGTGAATCACATTTGTAATTTTATCATGTCACCAGCTCTGCTTCACCTTATATTGACAAAATATTGTGTAACATTCACCAGCCAAAGCCTAATGCAGTGAAACAGCAGAGAGAGAGAGAGAGATTGAGAGAGAGAGAGAGAGAGAGAGAGAGTGAATGAGCGAGTGAGAAAGATAAAATGGTAGAGATTTGGGGGTCATATTAGTTCCACACAGATGCCAGAAAAAATAATGTAGGACTAATTTTCGCTACTTTATGCCTTTGGTCAGGAAGGCCTTAAGAATGTGAGATGATGTGGGTAGGTTCACTTCTAGCATCATTCTGGTTTTAAATTCCATTTGAATTGACAGCTGTGCAGTGTTTTTACTTTTGTAGCTATTTTTCCCCTGATTCACTCTGAAGCCAATAGGCACAATCTATTTCTAATTATTTAATCACTGAAATGTTTTAATGATGATGATGATGATGATATCTGTACACTTGCTTATCTTCTGTTTATCTTCTGTTCATTTTTGGCTAACATTCATGTCCTCCCACCCTAGTTGGAAATGTCTAAGGCATTGTGTGGGTTTAAATGAATACCTGGGTGCTGAAATGCAGCTATCAATATACCACAAAAGACTCAATTCTAGGAGAGAAGTAGGTGCTCTTTTTCCTTCAAGTGAGTGAATTAATAATAATGTTCTCCAAATAGCCCAACTGAGGATTAAAATTTGCTTCTTTCTCCCCCTCTTCATCCCTGGATTATTCCTGTGTCTTTCTGAGAAACGATCACTTAGTACAAGGGCAATATGTTGATTTCCCCTTTATGGTTATTGCATTTTCTCTTCCTAAATCAGGAATTAATTTGGCTTTACTGAGTCCCTGGGTACCTCTCTGTTTAATAGCCAAGTATATCTGGGCTGCATAATCTAAGGAACAATAGCACATGTTGGCTGAAAAGGAAGGAGTAGCTGTGACTGCCCCTCCTGCCTGCAGAGCCCTGAGGGAATTGTTTTCTCCCCCCAAGTCTTCATCCAGTCTCTCACTTGAGACCTACTGGCACGGACAGATAAGAATACTGGCAGCAGGTACTGTAGTACCTATTGCAGTTACCAAGAATCTAGGATGTAGAAAGAAAATAAAACAAGAGGCCTATTCTTATCCAGATCTACACACTTGCTTATCTTCTGTGTATTTTTGGCTAGTATGTCATCTCACTGTAGTTTGAACTGTCCAAGGCTTTGTGCTCACAGTGGAGAGAGCAACAGTGGAGATCAGGGAAGCAACATACCAACCAAGGGTGAAAAGAAGCTGCAGATCTGTTTAAAAATGAAATTGTAACTGTTTGGCATTATGGAGTCCCTTGTGACAGTTAGGTTGGAAGTGAGAGCAGCCAGTGGTGGGCGAAGGAACGGAAAATAGTCTGCTGCCGCCTATTGCTGTTGATCTCTTTAATCTCCCACTCCAATTCTAAGGCTAAGAATTCATCAGGAAGGAAAACAGGGGGTGCCTTGACTCACTAATCAACCAGCTGCAATGATCCAAGTCCATACCTTCTATACAACTGCATAGGAACAAATGGCAGAAAATGGCACTGTCCTGTGAGGTGCCACCATCTGGCCTTTTCCCAGCCCCAAGACTTCCCTGCCCCAAGAATTATTGGTAGCCTAAAGACCCTTGAGAATTCTGAAACTAAACTCCCCAAGGGATTGGAGGTATATATTCTCTTGCGTAAACAGAACATGAAGTCATGACTTGTAAAGCAAACATATTAGCACTGCTTTGGAGGTTGAAAGAATCATCTGTTCCTTTTCTAGGGAAAGCAATTTGTTCCATATCTTGTTTACAAAATGTTGTTTTTAATTTGAAAAAAAGTCAATTACAAATGACCCAAATGGTGAAAGGGGGGAATGCAAAATAACCCTGCCCAAATTACATTTTAAAGCAATAATTAACAGTACTCATTAATTAGAACATTAAAGCTGTTGTCATTATAATGCTTCAATTAACAATGTTAAATACTTGTCAAAGATACAACAGGTAAGAAAAAAAACTGTCATCCCACCCTAGAGTGTGAGTGAGTGAGTGTATGTGTGTGAGTGAGTGTGTGTGTGTGAGAGAGAGAATGAGTGTGTGTGTGTGTTTTGTGTTGGATATGTTTAGTAGGTATTTCTGTATACTTGTAAAGGGAGGACTGAAGTGAAAAAAAGATGGCCTGAATGCAGTTCGAAGTTCTCAGTGCCATAAGAAGCTATGTTGGATCAGGGTTTCTGAAAATTATAATCCAAATACCATCTAAATGTTTCTAAACTGTGATCAGTGGATGTGCCAATCAAAGCACGGCTATTAAAAAGCTCTTGCTGTATGACAGCTTCCCTCTCTCCTTTTCTGGAACCACTTGACTGTTCAAAATCTATCAAAGTTTCTGAGGCAGAAGCTGAGATATAAATCACCATGGATTTTACCTTGCAATCTTGCTTCTATTCAGGTTGGTTGACTAAGACAGAGAGGGGGATAAAGACACCTAGAGCAATATTTTACCTTTGTCTAGAAGTGACAGTTTAATAAGAAGTTTGTTAGCTTAAGGCCAGGAGGCTTTGAAACCTCTGAGGAGAACTTCTTCAAAGCTGGAGACATTAACACAAACACCTCTGGGCAGTAATTTTGTTTGGATAGGAAAAGCTGTTTGGCTAGAAAGAGATTTTACAGGGCTTCTATATGTATTTATTCAAACTATGAAATGAGACCTTGAAACCACAACACCTTCATTGCTTATGACAGCACTTCAGATAATTTTAATCAAACATTTAAAGGACAGGATAGTCCCTAGCCAAGATGAAGTTGCCAAGTTATCTTTAAATTATCATCGTGGTGCTAAGAATTTGTGTGCCTCAAGAAAGCAAGCAGGCTAGAAAGAGAGATATATCCTAGATTCTAGTAAAAAAATGGTTTTGACAGAGTCTGACTGCAACTCTGAGACATTTGTTTTCAAGACAGGGGATGTGCCTACCCTGTTTCCCCCAAAATAAGACCTAACCTGAAAATAAGCCCTAGTATGATTTTTCAGGATGCTCGTAATATAAGCCCTACCCCCAAAATAAGCCCTAGTTAAGAGAAACCCCGCCCTCCACCATTGTGCAGCAACCAGAAAATGACATGGCTGTAAAATAAAACATCCCCTGAAAATAAGCCCTGCCTAATGCGTTTTTTGGAGCAAAAATTAATACAAGACCCTGTCTTATTTTCGGGGAAACAAGGTATGTAAAGCCCTTCTACCACTGTTACACTGGAGAGCTAATGCTATGTAGTGCAGGAGACATGGGTTCAGGTCCTTGCTCAGCCACAGAAATGCACAGGATGAACCAGCCTCACAAGGTTTATCTATAGGGTAAACTGGGTGGAGAAGAGTATATTTTTCATGGGAGGAAAAATGGGATAGAAATATAAGCAATAAAATAAATGAATAATACCAATGACTCTCTGTTACTCTTAAATATTCACTTGCATTTTGTTTTTGAATAGTTTAACTGGACAATTTTCCTGCCCTCGTTAGAAGCTGCCATCAGTTAAAAACAGAACTGAAAAATGTTTCTAAAACTACAAAGATTATGTTTTCAAATAATGAGAGGTTGCCCATGGTATGTAAATTTATTTTTTCTAATTCGGTTCTTATGACGCCTCCCATCGCTGTTTTGCCTTGCAACCACAAAATGCTTTCTTACTGACATGTTTGGAAGTTGGAAAAAAATACAGTTTGGAGAGATCACCCTTTTAGACTATAAATCCTATGATTCCCTAGCAAGCATGGTCATAATCATCATGTGACTGGGAGATTCTGGGAGCTATAGGAACCTCAACTTTCCTAAGCTCTGGTGATAAAGCACACTCTAAATGCACTGAGACAAAGGCAAAAAGCTCTTCCCTTTCCACCTTGAATACACTCCTTCTTGTCTAATTAAAGAAGACAGGCAAAGTCAGCCTGGTTAGTACTTGAATGGGAGACCACCAGATTATACTTGAGATTACCCAGGTAGGACCACAAACTAATACACAGTAATTGATTTTGAAGCTAATTATGTTGTGCAGTGATGTAAATCTCACTCTAAGACAATAAGAAAGAAAAACACCTCCCCCGCCCCTCACAGCAAGATCTCTCTCACACACACTCCAAGAAATCTTATGGGGAACCTCATATAATTTGTTAGAAGTTTCATGATGATTTTGTGTGTATGTGTGTGTGTCTGAAAGAAATGCCAAACTGCACAAGATTACAATCTCCATACAGAATGGTATTTTTCACACATAGTTTCACCTGTAACTACTCCTATGCAGAATGGAATCTTTCTTGCCTGGGATTCCAAAGAGAGGACACTAAACTGCACAGAATTTATTCTTTTCCTATGCATAATGATGAGTGGAAAACAAAAATGATAATGAAAAGGAGGAGGAGACAAAGCCAAGATCTTGTTTTTATAGATGGCTTGGAAATCATGATGCAAATAGATATTTCAGCATGCAATCTTGGCAAGACTCCGAAAACTTCCACCAGCAAAAAATCTTGTGAGCATTCATCACTCTCAGTAACACACTGTGGGTGTTGTACTGAGAGTCCAAAAACGTTTCATTTTGCTAAGTGTGAATATTCAAGATATAAGAATGTATACAGTCCATATCTCTACACATATATGGAGATTTAAACCACTTACACTGCAGCAAAGTGCTCCAAAAGAAGACAAATGGGTAATTTTGTTGTTGCTCTTGTTCTTCAATCACTTCCTGAAATGATATACTCACAAGTTCATACTGTACCACCTTTGTTCCAGTAATGCAACTGGATATGCATCAAACCCTATATAGTCTGGACATGTATGCTCACTGGTGTTTCAGACCACAATGACATAAAATTAAACAAATGGAATTAAACAAATAAACAAATGGAACACCTATAAAATATCTTCCAATGTGAGACAAGGTCATTTAGGCCTCAGTTCATATTTATCCTTTTTCCCCTTCTCCCTCTCCCCTCCCCCATTCTGTAAAGATCCTTTTTAAACGGCTGCTCAATGCCTGGGGAAATCCACCTAGGTATCAACTTAACTTGTGCCCTCCTCACTCCAGGAGCTCCTGATAGCCTGTAATCCCCAACCAGTCTTGCACAGCTTGTCATCAGGCCTTGCTAGCCACGCCGAATGCAATTACTATAATTGATGTGCTGCTTTTGTTAAGACCATGGTATCAATAAATGAGAGTAAAGCAAGCTGCTAAGAAAGTTGCAGGGAATTTATTAGAATGGATGCATGCAGTGGATGGCATAATAACTGCTGATGGCCAATTCATAAATCACAGCTGGATTCCTAGGGAGACATGAAACTCCCAGGTGCCTGCCCTAATAAAACCAATAGCTATAAGTGGAAATTCAGTGAAGCTAATATAAAACTTTTTGCCGATTAATTCCAGGGAAAGGAATCTTAAAGTGATAACAAGGTGCTATTAGATTCTACTTGCAGTCAACTTGCAGTCAAACTTGGAAAGAAAAGGAGACCACATTAGCAACACCTGTGAAAAAGGCTCTTCCTTGGCTTGGAAACCCTTCATTACTTTTCATCAAAAATTCCAAATAAGGTCTTCACTTTGCAGTTATAGGCTCACCATATACTATTCTGAGGACTCCCTAAAATGACAGGCAGAAGCTAGAGCTGTCCCCACAGCAGCAGGAGTAATGAGGAGTGGGACCTGCTAAGGAGAAGAATTCCCTGGTAGAGTTCCCAGAGAGAAACTCTGTGACAGGACCCATGGAGAAAGAGCAAGGGGCCTGCAGGACACTGGAGGAGGACTACAAGGAAGATGCTCAAGAATCCTGATCGGGACATACAGGGTCAAGGATTCCCCAGATTAAGCGCCAAAAACCCCAAGAAAGTGGGACTATATTTATAAGGAAGAGACCTAGAAAGGTATTCTGGTATATCTGAGGGTGCCCAAGGGGAAAGGGGGAAAAGCAAGAACACCCCATGCTCCTTTATCATCCATTGTACTGGGGAGAATGTGAGATGAAGACAGCACTAAAGGCAGGAGAGCCCACTCCAATGTAAAGTTGCCAGCACCAAGAAAGACCTGGGAAGAAAAACTCAGAAAACCAAGACAGGTAGGTGCAAGTTCCTGTGAAAAAGGTTCTTCCCACACCTGCCTGCGTTGCAGACAGACGATCCCTCATTTCTATGAGTGGCCTGAAGACAAGGAAGCTCTGGGACAGGGCCCTCACAGACTTTCTTGCCAAGGGGCCCAGTGATGGGAACTGTACTCACAGGATAAAGGTCTTCCCTCTCGGTGAAGAGAAAGACTGAGGACTTTGCCTGTGCACCTGTGCCTCAAACTAGGGTTGGGACTGTGGACTTTGTTGTGCCCCTCTAAAAACTGTTCCCCCTTCTGAATTGTAATAAACCCAGCTGAGGTGGAACAAAACTAAAAGCAAAGTATGTTGCTTATATATCAGCCCATAGTACTTAAAGCAATCTCTGGGTGGTTTACAAGTTGATTTATTCTGGCTACACATTGCCCCGCCCCCAGCAAGCTGGGAACTCGATTTACTGACCTCAGAAGGCTGGAAGGCTGGATGAACTTCAAGCCAGCTACCTGGTATTGAAACCCAGTTGTGAGCAGAGTTTAGGCTGTAATCCAGCAGTTTAACTTTGCTGCGAGGGTCCAACTATGGATCACAGAATGGAAAAGAGATGCCCCTGACAAAGCATAAAGGGTTGACAGGTATCACAAACCCAATCATTTATCAGAAGATCCCAGCTCTTCTGATACAGTTTTCTGACAGCACAAGAAGTAGCAAACTGTTTCACTTTAATCCTGTTAAATAACAAACTCTCTGTTTATTATTTAACAAACAGGACCACATAAATGGTACTCCTCAGTCAAAGATTCCCCTTAGATAGAAGTCTCACTGGGTTTTCTTTTGACACTTGATTACACCAAAGAATTCAACCTGCTAAATACAGTAACTCCACTGTTCTGAATGCTAGAAAGCTTAATCTGCCAGGCTACCAGCTAGCCTGAATATGCACCTAACCTGTTCTGTTCATATGCCTAGCACTACATCATCCAGGCCTTAGTAAAAAAAAAGAAAGAAAGAAAGAAAAAGAAAAAGAATGTGGTCGATACAACAAATGTCTCCTATTAATTTTTAACGACAATAAGTGTGCTTTATTTTTATGATGATTTATTAATGTGCTTCATAATAAATGTATACGCTGGCCTGAGGCTCCGTCTGCTTGTATTAGAGAGTGTCATTGCTTGCAACGCAGAGGTGATAGATCGTACCTCTTGTAGAGCTGACTAAGGGGACTTCCTGCCATGCAAACCATTTACCCTGTAGGGGTCTGTGCACTTTAAGATTAAAATAGCTCAGTGCAGACCACATCACTTTTACTGTCAATTCTCTGTTAAAAATAATTTTTTTAAAAAATTATCTCAGTTGCCTCTTCATTATTATGTCCCCAAATTCTAGGGGCAATCTCTATAATAAAAAAAAATGTGACCCACATATAAGCTACATTGTTTATTATCTTTGTAATGCCCAGTTGTAATATCTGTCCTTGCAGCTAAATGGAGAGTTGGTGTAGTCAAGAAAAACACTGTTTGAGTCTTGGAAATAGCAAATCCAGGCTTATCACAGGTCACTTACGAAACTCATTTCTTCCTCCACTGTAAATCTTCACTCACTAATTTTCCTACGTAAAGGTGGAATAGGTGAACAGTCTTTTCCTTTGTGAGTGAGATTTTGAGAGTTTTGTGCATTCAGGACTTCTCTCTTTTTTTGCAGAAGATTATCAAAAGGTTTTTTTTATGCTACAAGCATGCACTTTGCTTTAAAATGCTGCATTTTGTACGAAGCCACTTCCCTCCACCCCAACGCTGCAAGAACTTCTTGGTCTTTACACTTCCATGCAGGAGCAAAAGATAAAAATTAAAAACAAAATCAAAACAAATGATTTTTCCCCTGTTTCTAACAAATGAATGAACAAACAAATGAATGCTTCTGAGCACCTAGTATGGGTAAAGGTAAAGGTTCCTCTTGACAAACGTCCAGTTGTGGCTGACTGGATAAAAATGTAACAAATGACCAAGGAAAAGCTAGTGAAACATACCACCCTTCTGTTTAAGACTCAATATTCAGATGTTGTGTTCTCTGACAAAGTTGCTGTAATGACAGTAAGTTCCAAAAGATGAAATCCCGCCTTCTCTGAATTTATCTGGAGTGTTGCCACCAATGTCAATTAAGCTAATAATGCTCCATTTAGTTATGACTGATTGATACAACCCCAGGGCAACAGCCAATTTCTGGGCATGTGCTAAGCTTTCAGTGAGCATTGTGCTGCAAAGCAGTCATTACCACATGCCTGGATCCTTGGGGAGAGTCTGACGAATTGCCAAGCCAAAATTCACACAGCATCCAAACACTGTGTCCTCTCTGATTTATTCACCAGTTGGATTGTGTTCTATATTCATCCCTCACCCTATTATAACCCTCTTCCCTGGAATGCCTTATATTTTTGGAATGTAACGCTGCAGAAACATAATTTCATACTTGCATGTTTAACTCCTTACAGCTACTTAATAAATTAATAACCATCAACAAGCATTCCAGTTAACCCGTCTTCTCTTGCCACAGAGGGGAGTTGAGTGAACTGAGAATCATTCTCTTGAAGCTTTTCCTCCTACAAAACATCTCTGCAGTTCAACTTTTAACCAAAAGGGGGAAGGAGAGTCTCTGTTATATGGTATTGAATTGTTTCACAACTTGGAACAGAAAGGACTATGCAAACAGTTTAGATTAAGGACTGATCCGGAAAATTGAGTCAGTTTCACAACCAGTGCCTAGCATTTTCACCTATGAGCCTTAAACTGGCTTTGCCTTAGATTGGTCTCTAGCATGAAAGAAACATAGACACTGGCTTCAATATATATATTTTCCATTCATTTTATAAAGCCCGTACTATTGCAAACTATTTTCACACAAGAATCTGGCGCACACTATAATGCTAAAACACTAATTCAAAATACTGCACTTAGTGCACTCAAAGAGGAGAGTTAATGTGAAGTCTGACAACCACATGATTCAAAGTTCCAATTTTCTCTTGACTTAGGAGCTATTTTATGTTTTATACAGTATTCTCTTTCAACACTTTAGAGAATTTTGAATTAGAAGCTTCTGATAACTTCCCATATTTGGTTTGCACCCACTTGGCAGATACCACAATTTCAAAATAATTCTCAACTGTGGCTCAGGGGTAGAGATGGGTCAGTCCTGGCATTATACATGAGATATTTGTGTTTGTATCTCTAGGGATACGAATACAAATATTGGCACCACAATTAGTAGGCATCCTTCAGTCACGAAAGACTATGGTAACGTGGTCTGAATAGAAGTCTTGGAACAGCATCTAGTGTGGCTGAGAAGGCCAATTCGAGAGTGACAATCTCTTCCAAACTGAAGACAAATCCAATCTGTCCCCTGTCCAGCTCCCTGGTTTTGCTGCTTTTGGGACTGCCTCTTTGCCTCGGCCTGCTGGACAAGGGTCTCTTCAAATTGGGAGAGGCCATGATGTCTCCAGGCTGAACGTTCAGACATCAGAGTTTCCCATCTGTTGAGGTCTATTCCTAACGCCTTCAGATCCCACTTGCAGATATCCTTGTATTGCAGCTGTGGTCCCCCTCTGGGGTGATTTCCCTGCACTAATTCTCCATACAGGAGATCCTTTGGAATCCGACCATCAGCCATTCTCACAACGTTCCCAAGCCAGCGTAGACGTCGCTGTTTCAGTAATGTATGCATGCTGAAAATTCCAGCTTGTTCTAGGACTACTCTATTTGGAACTTTGTCCTGCCAGGTGATACCAAAAATCCGTCGGAGGCAACGCATATGGAAGGTGTTCAGCTTCCTCTCCTGCCATGGACAAAGGTGCCTGGGAAAACCAGACCCTCCCCCGAACTGGCAGACCCAATTACCACACTGCCAGAGTAGTTCTTGTAGCAGTAATCTGGGAAGCAGCCTGACCAGCACTACCTTGCCTCCCTGCACAGTTTTCCACTTTGGAGAGGAGGCAAGATGACAAGTCTTCCCACTCAGTTGTTGAGCGGTCTACTGTGTGGGGAGGCAGGGAAGTGCCAACCAGGCTGCTTCCCACATTTATTTATTTATTTATTTGTTTATTTATTTATTTATGTATGTATGTATGTATGTATGTATGTATGTATGTATGTATGTATGTATGTATGTATGTATTTATTTATTTATTTATTTATTTATTTATTTATTTATTTATTTATTTATTTATTTATTTATACATACCCCACCCATCTGGCCTGTAAGACCACTCTAGGCGGCTTCCAATATAGTGTAAACAATAAAATAATACAGAAATACTGTACATAAATTATACTATGACAAATACAATACAAGAATAGAAAATAAATAAAAGGAAGATTTGCACAATGAGAACTATGCTGGCTGTTTGCACCATGCGGCAAGCAGTAAGTGCAACTTTCAGGGGTGGGGGGAAAGAGGGTCTGGTGGCGGGGTGGGGGGAAAGAGGGTCTATGATGACGATATTCATATTCATATTCCCTGGAATACAAATATCCCATGCCTACCTGGTATCTCCAGGTAGGGCTGGAAAAGTTTGAAGCCCTGAAGACTGCTGCTAGCTTTTTGACAAGATTGCCCAATGCCCAGATTCAATGTGAGATAGTGTCTAAATCCATGATGTTTGTAAGCCTCCAGAGGAAATTCTGCAAGTTACGTCTTGTTAATTTTTATGTTTCAGAATCCACTACCAGGTGTCTCTCACCATCTCTGGCCATTTGCAGTCTATTTAGAAAGAGTAAAATTGCAGTGACTTCTCTTTAACAGATTCCAGATTTGGTTTGCCTTTTAGTATCCATGCTACAACTTCGTATATATTTTTTTGTCAGGACAAATACCACTGTGGTTAGGGATGTAATACCTTCTTGGGAAGTGTCTTGGTCTCAGTGATCTTGGGGCATTTTACAAGACTGAAAGGTGAGTCCCAATGAGACTTTCCCTGCATCCACGGGATTTGCTGCCATCCTTGAGAATGATCACAGTTTGGGGGTTTCCCTTTGTTTTTGCTGCTGCTGTTTAACATGATGTGTTCTGCACATCAAACAGTCATGTTCAGGTGGCAAGGGATTCTTGGGTAGGAAGCCTTAGATGTTAGCTCTGATCCACTAACAAGCAAACAACCCTCCCTCACCAAAAAAAAAGCACAGAAAATAATTTTTAAAGGGTCTCTAACATTTTCAAAGCGTTGGTGTAAAGGACAGGCGATTTCCAAATAAGATTAGAAGTGAAGTGATTCTTTAGTGTCATGGTCTGAGCTGAGAAGCTTTCAGTAAAATGTTTTCTAAAGCAAACAACAAAAAGCTGTTTTTCTTTTGCATGACAAAATACTGTGATATTTGGTGAGATTTCCTGTAAGATTTTTCCCCAAAGAAATCATGCAAAGGAACTATTTGGACAATACTAAAAGAGGATGTTTCCCCTTCCTCAAAGAGAACAAGAAGCTGCAAGATTCAAACATCTACTGTGGTCATCAAGCCATGACCAACCTTTGCTTTCCCAAGAGAAAGTTCTGAGGTACAGGTAAGCAAGCAGATTGCGCCCTGCCCAATTCTTTCAATGAGTGAAAATTCCAATCTATGGGGAATGCAAATGGCAAGATGTTAATTGGCTCAGATTAATTTTTAAAAGCTGCAAATATCCAGTTTTATATTTTGCTTGCCAAATTTCTGGATATTCTCTTTTGACAGCAAAGGAGAAAATAGAGGCTTCTGTCGAGACTTGATGCAATAGATTCAGGCTTTCTCAAGATACGCTTTAGAATAGGCACATACCCCCAAAAAGGACTGTGTAATACATTTCATCCCCAAAAGAGTAATCACATAGACTGAAGGTGAATTATTCCATCAATTTACAGCTAGGCTCAGCTTAAGTTGGACTTAGCAGATGGACAAATTTGCTTCCTTTCTGTGATTTCTTTAGTTAGCACTAAAACTGATTCCCAAGGTACAAAGCAAAAAGCAAATAACAAAGATGCCCTCAGAAAATAGGTGGTCACTTTTCATCTAGATTTTTTTAAATACAGGATTTTCTTCCAAGACACAGGAAGCCTGTTTGAACATTTTGAGGTATACATCTTAGATCAGAGGTTCTTAATCTTTTCTTTACCATAGACGACCTTTAAATATCTTTTACTGCCACAGACCACCAAGACTTAACTCAAGATTTAAAAACCTAAAGTGCATCAAATATTTATTTTAAAAATTTTGAGAGATATTCCTTGCTATAATGGTGACACTTTTAAAGATGACTGGAAGAAGCTTAATTTTGCTTTGAACAGGATGTACCCTCATCAACAGCATCAGTTCTTTTATGCTTCAAATTCAGCCAGCAATTTATTCTGAGGCTCAGCAAAAATGTATTATGAAATTCACTGCGACAATATCAAAAAGTCACTTTACCCAACAATAACCAAATGGTTTTATTAGCAGAAATAAAGAAGAAACAAAAAGTCCATCTGAACACTCGCTCAAACTGACTCTGACTCTCTCTTTCTGCAGCCTCTGACCTTCTGTGCAGTAGCAAGAAATGTCACGTGCTGTCTCTAAGCCACTCAGCATTATTCATTTGCATGTTCTCACCAAGTACAGAAATATCAAACAGTTATTTTCATAACCAATTTTTACTTTTTTTGTTTTTAATGGATGTAGTAGATTACAAAAGCCATGTTTCACACAAAAAAGCAATGGAAATTAAGATTTTGTTCTACATTTCCTTTTCTTTCTTGTTCTATTTCATTCATTAATCCATTCCTTTTAAACTGCAAAAGATCATAATATTCCTTTAAGCCTTTGCGGACCCCCTGTGAAGACATCGCTGTCCCCCCCGGGATCTGCAGACCACAGGTTAAGAACTTATGTCCTAGATTTCAAATCATGGGTAATGAACCTCAGGTCTTCAGAGTGATGCAATTCAGCCCTCCATTATTGGATCTGTGCCTCTCTATTTCTGCCAGTATTTATTCAGCACTGACTGTGGCCAGTAGCAGTTTTTGTCTGGAAAGGAGGGGTACATGATCTCAGTTGGTGGGTTGAGGCACTTCCCCCTCCCCCAAACCATTAGCTTTTTATGGCCCAAGTTTTGCTGTAGCCCCAAATGAAGTGATTTTGCCTAACATATACCAAATTCTCCCCTTCACGGATTGCTGCCTTGTTGTGGCGAAGGGGGTGTCTGATCATTGTCAATGTACACCTTGTCAGAATTTGATTGCGTTGGTTGCTGGACTTCAAGGTCTATGACTTTGGCAAGCCAGACCCTGCTGTTCAAGAGACCAGTCATTTTGTAAGAATTGTTATAATTTTTTAATTAGAAAAAATAGAGTTTCATAGAATCAGTTTATATTGCTCAAGTTTTAGCATAAAGATTATTACAGTTAAATAAAAGGCTAATCCCTATTAAAATAAAAAACACTACTAAACTGGGCTAAACCCTTCTTTCTCTTTACTTACATTCTCTCACCTTCAAGCCACATGCTCAAACCATCAAATTATTTTTCTCTCACATCATCTTGGAATTGAATTCCCACATAACCCATCATCCATTTTCTACATTCTCTAACTCCTCCCTTCTTCTTGACACTTCATGGCTGTTAACCAATTAGCCTCAAGGGGCTGTAACACCTTCCTCTGTCCTCAATTCCCATGAAAATCCAGGTGTTTTATCTCATCTCCAATTAGCTTGGAATGTTGAGTCTTCCACGGACCTCTTTGTCTGACTTCAGCTTTATCTTGAACCACACTGTACCAGTTTTCAGAAAAATACTCTCATAGCACTTAGAAAAACACATTCCAATGTCGTCACATCATCTCAAACAGAACCTGTCTGACTCTATCTTACATTTTTCTGACTACATATCCCACACTGCTTCAGTGTGGGATATGTAGGTCCCATGTAAGTCGTGATGACTTGAAGGGGAGGTGCCGGTACCTGAGGGAGAGTATCAGTATCAGTAGAGGGTACAGAAGGCTTAACCAACGGTTTTGATTTCTTTAGTACCGAAGATGATGGAATCGGGGCAGCTAGAGCATGCCGTTTGTGAGCTTTCTTGTGGAGCTTCGGTACCGGAATGGGAGATATGCCCTCATCATCCAATGACTGGTCATAGTAATAGCCCGTACGGTACTGACGAGGCAAAGGGGACTCCAAAGAGTCCGAAGGGTAATAGTAAGCATACCAAATCCACTTGGGTTCAATGTAACATTCGGTATCATGCTGCCAATACCGGTGTGGATGATGTCAATACCTTTTAGGTGGCAGTTCATAGTAGATAGGAGGCTCATAAATCGTGACTCATTTGGTCCGATGGTGTCAAGCCTGAGAGTCCCACGATACCAACAGTCTCAAAAGTATCAGAGGTTGTGAGGGAACGATATCCAGATGGCCAGTGTCCTCAAGGGGGTGGGGTTTAGCTTTCTTTTTCCACAATGGAACTGGATCGGCCAAGAACAGATGCTGATTCAGACTCACACCCAGACACAGAGCAACCCAAAGATTTGGGGCTTGAACAGGCTGAATAAGGCAGCACAGTAATCTGAGCCGAGGTGTCTGCCCAAGACGGGGATCGAGCCAGGAGAGGAAAGGGTGGTTTGCTGGATGGAGGCGGAATGGATTCACGGTTGGTGTCGAGATCAATAGGTGGTTGATTCTGAGCAGGCAGTTGCAGTACCGGTGGCTGAGAGTCTACAGAGGACTTCTTGGATTTCTTTGGTTAGGTACTGACCGGTTTCTGAGTAGGCTTCAGTGTTGGTGTTGATTGAGGCGTCAATTCTGAGGATTTCTGTTTAGGCAGTTTTGGCTTGGACTTAGGAGTTTTTAATGGGGAATCGGTGGCAGAAAAAACTGGTGGTGGTTGAGAACCCTGAATATCATCCATCTTGGACGGTGGGTGAAATGACTGTTCTCACAAGAAGGATTTAAGGCGCTGCTGACTGAATTTGATGGCCTGATTAGTAAAGTTTTCACAATACGAACAGGAGGCTGGTTGGTGAGATTCCCGAGACAAAAAAGGCAAAAATCGTGGCTGTCAGAAACAGGCAACTTACTCATGCATGACGTGCACTTCTCAAATGGCCCTGTGGGGGCCATAAAAGGTGGGAAGGGGAGGGAAGAAACAAAAAGAAGTGGGGTAACAGGTCCAAAAAGAAACCACAATTTTTTTTTTCATGAAAACAGTATTATGGAAACAGTCAATCCTCAAGAACAATTATACAATCTATTAAATTTTCTCAGGAAGAAGAACCAAGATGCAAAATGGGGAGCTCAGCAGAAGATGAGACTTCAGCAGGGGCTAAAAAGAACTGAGGTAATCGCCAGGACAGGCGGATCACATGTGCTAGTGGCACGGGTCCTAGCGAACGTGTGTTTTGAGCTCTAGAATGTTCCGGAGACCTCTGCGCAGGTGCAGATTTAACCCATTAGTGTCTACAGTATTTTGCTTTTTGGAAGGCTCTAATTCCAAGTGCATATTTACACCCTCGTGTTTCTGGATCGGGTTGTATCTTCTCCACCCCCAATGTATAGGCATTTTTGTACATAACCTCCTCTAATACATGTAGATTTTACAAGCAGTTCCCCATAATATATGCCATTTTGTATGCAACCTTGCCTGATCTATGCATTTTTACACACAGTTTTTATTAATGTACTCATTTTTATCAGAGAACTGCACAGGAAAATTTAAAGAGGTATGAAAACAGAATCATGATTTTACCTCAGATCATGTATTAGTTCAGGAAATGCAAATTAGGTCAGTACATCTCAAAATGGGAGCAGACATTTACCTCCAACGTTCGAATAGCCTAGTTCTGCTTGAATTTCTGTCCATATTATTTATACGTTCTGGCTAGATTTTCACGTACTATAACAACACTCCTGATTATATACTCCTGGCCCTGCAATTCCATCGTGTAAACCTAAATAAAAATCTCTGTGCTCATGAGCCAAGTAAACACAGTGGACTAAACACACACTTTGCCATTCAAAGTTCATCTCAAATTGATTCTGTAAAATGCAACATTTTGTTCAGAAGTCTCTTATTTTGCCCCATGGTGCCATAAATGGGTTAAAAGCCCGCCCTGAGTGCAGCCCACCAGGGACCATTCATCCTTGACCTTAGACCAAGTGAAGTGGTACGAGGAGTTGATTATCAGTAACTTCCTCCGCCAGGCTTTGCATTCTGCTCCCGTCACTCTATAAGATGTCAATGAGGTGGAAAATGAAAGGAATAATGCAGGTTTAAGAGACTAATAACCAGGTCACAGCTGATCCCAGACTAGATCAGCTGACAGCTGGTGCTTTCAATTTCACCAGGCTTCCTGCTATCCACCAGGACTGAAGGTTTGAAAGATTTCCTTATTGTCACTCACCACCCACCAATTCATCCTGCCCTGGCAAAGGGGAGGGGGGAAAAAATCTACAATTCAAGCAGAAAATCCACCACGTTTCAGGACATTTTCCGAGAGTTCAGAGATATGACAGCAGTTTTAATCTCAGATTGTTCATCGTATTTGCTTCCTGAAACATATTAAATCTCCTTTCCTGACAGTCCCAGCACTATGCTGCACAAGCATGCACACACACTTTGCTGCTCCCATTTTATCCCCCATCGCCTGCACTCCAGCAGCCTACCCACCTCCCAAACCAAATCTCAATGTTTGCTTGTTTTAGCTTCCCTAATCCTGTTGTCTCACAAATCTCTTCACCATAATCCTGCCTTTGTCTGTCAATACAATTTGTTTGCTGTGGGGATCTGAGAAGGGAGGGAAAACATGGCTGAGAAAGGATGAAACCTCTCAAGAGCTAGTCTCAGAGCTTTTGCTGCAAAGTGCAGCGAAAAGTGCAGCTTGGCAAGATTTAAGGGTATGGGTAGCAACTGCATTCAGCTGAAGATTCAGGTTTCCAGAACTCGCGCTAAGCTTCAAAATAAAGTGCTAATCACTAAACTTTTATGGGAACAAGAAAAACTGTATAGCTTCATGATTTATCTACAGACCCAGAGGTTGAGAGTTTGATGTGCCTTCTTAATCAGGGCTGGTTCTGATAACCCAAAGGGTCTCTTCCAACTCTGCAGGTCTAAGGTTATTATATTATATTATATTATATTATATTATATTATATTATATTATATTATATTATATTATATTATACAGTGGTGCCCCGCATAGCGAGGTTAATCCGTTCCGGATTAACCCTCGCTATGCGAAATCGTCGCTAAACGGGTAGGGAAAATGTATTGAATACTTTCTTACTTACCCGTTCAGCGAGGATTCCAATTGCCGGCAGCCATTTTCGCGCTTTCGCTAAGCGAGGGCACGGCGTGAAAACGGCTGCCGGCAGCCATTTTCGGGCTTCCGGCGGCCATTTTGGAGCCGCCGAACAGCTGTTCGGCGGCTCCAAAATGGCCACCCCATTGTGACGATCGGGTATGTTTCCGTATAGCGATCCCGAAAAAGGGATCACTATACGGAAACATCGCTATATGGTGCACTCGTTAAGCGAGGCACCACTGTATTATATTATATTATATTATATTATATTATATTATATTATATTATATTATATTATATTATATTATATTATATTATATTATATTATATTATATTATATTATATTAGTTAGTTAGTTAGTTAGGCATCCTTCAGTCTCAAGAGACTATGGTAACGTGGTCTGAATAGAAGTCTTGGAACAGCGTCTAGTGTGGCTGAGAAGGCCAATTTGAGAGTAACAATCCCTTCCACAATGAAGACAAATCCAATCTGTCCCCTGTCCAGCTCCCTGATTTTGCTGCTTTTATATTATACATAAATCCCGGGTCTTCCTTCAGAGTGCTTTAAATCAATTCAAGTTTCCAGATTCATTGAATCACAATGGTTAGAAGGGGCAACAAAAGCCAGCTAATCCAACTACATGTAGAGGCACTATTCTAGTGTACCCAAAAGATGGCCATCTAGACCAGGGGCAATAGGAATTGTAATCCACCAACATTTGGGAGGTCACACTTTTCTCACTCATGTGCTAATGAGTATTGATTGGGTAGGAAGATAGCACAGCTTGGATAAGTTACTTACATCTGATTTAACAGTACTGTTGCCTGGTGCTGGTACCAGAGAAAGAGTTTCCATTGACCTTTTTTCCTTTCCTTTCCTTTCCTTTTTTCAAAATGTGTGAAAAAGAGAGGAAGGAAACTGGTAGAGAAGACGACTTCCAAAAAGCCATTAAATGCCAAAATAACTCTTTAAGAGTTGGGAGACAAAATTTATAATGGCTCTGTAATCTCTAAACTGGAGGTGCTCGTTTCCTATGTCCTTCCCTGCTTTCTGACAACCTTTTAAAAAGTTTCACCATAGCATGTAATGGTTTGTGCAGATTTTCTTTATTGCCAGTTTCCCTGCCCTCTCTTATCACTAACAATATGGAAAGTTTCCAGTTGCAATAGCTGGAGAGGAATTTAGAAAACATGAGATGAGATATGATGTGAATGGCTCCATTCCAGGTGATCTGTGAGCTGTTATGGGCTCAGTCCAGTTTCCATTGCAATAATTCCTAGGATTCCACCACAGCTTGTAAATCTTAAAATGTTAATTATGAACATTCAGATGAGTGCAAGTAGTATAAATTGCTTAAACCTTAATGGTTTGGGACCATGTCGCTTGGTGGAGTGCCTCCCCCCAAGGTCATCTTCCCATGCCACCAGATCTATTCAGGCAATGCTCCTGCAGGTGGTTATGCCAAAGGTGGCCAGAAAATCGTCGACAAGAAGGTGGGCTTTCTTTGCAGTGGAACCAACTCTTTGGAATCACCTCCCAGTGGAGCTACACCTGGCTCCCTCCCTAATTTTAAGCTGCTGCAGATGTTTCTATTTTGCAATAGCAGCACCTCTTGAATTTACTCGTCCCTTTACTGCTGCTCTGAAACACTGCGCCATCAGCGCCTAACAGTGGCTAATTTCAGTTTGCTGTTGTCTGGTTTTATACAGTGGGGTCTCTACTTAAGAACGTCTCTACTTAAGAACAATCCAACTTAAGAACAGCTCCATTTGCTAAATTTTGCTTCTACTTGAGAACAGAAATCCAAGATAAGAACAGGAAAAAAAACCTTCCGTGCTCTTTTTTTAACCTTAGGTCATCTTAGGTTAAAAAAAAAATTTCTCCCCCTAGTGGTAGAGTACGTATTAACCAGCTTTGCATTAGTTCCTATGGGAACTAATGCTTCAATGTACGAACGCACCTCTACATAACAAAAAAACAGCCAGAACAGATTAATTGGTTTTCAGCCCATTCCTATGGGAAATTTTGCTTCAACTTAAGAATGTTTCAACTTAAGAACACCATTCCAAAACGGATTAAGTTCTTAAGTAGAGGTTCCACTGTAGTTTCTATGGATGGAAAAGAGTAGATACGGATTAAATGGTTTTCAATGCATTCCTATGGGAAATGCAGATTCAACATAAGAACTTTTCAACTTGAGAACCACCTTCCAATACGGATTAAGTTCTTAAGTAGAGACCCCACTGTACTTTGTTTGATGGTGCTATTTCATTGTTTTCATATGTACACACCCTTGATAGTGCTGTGCATCAATGGGGCAGTATATAAAGGCCAGAAGTATATAAAAAATAAAAAATAAAATAAATATAGCTTTCAATACTGATGCATCTTGATCTACTTGATGCCACTCCTTCATATCTACCAGTTTAACTGCTCTGTAATATAGTTTAATGTGTGATATCTCTACAAAACCTCTATAAATTGGTTATGATAATATTTTCAATTCTGCCCTAGAATATTTGCCACTACATATGAATTTCTTGATTAAGTTTTCTGAAAAAAAACAAAAGCCAATAAATCCAATCTAAGGTGAAAATTCATAAACAAACAAAAACAAAAGACTTTTTTATAATACAGTAGCAGTTCTCCCAAGCCAAATGACTGATAATGTTTGCCAGTATGTTCACTTTTTTCCTATCTCCATAAATAATTTATGGTGACCCAATCCAACCACATTGTGATGTATCCAGGTATTTATTTGTTAGACTTCTATCCCACCTATCTAGACCAAGGATCTACTCTGGGTGGTTTACAAATTAAAAAACAATAAAACCAAAAACCAAAGAGTCCAAGATGGTGAATCATAAACAATCAAAATATGGCAGTTAAGATATGGTCAGAGGGAAAGCCTGCCAGGCTTTAAGTTTGTTCCTGAAAGAGAGGGAGCAGATGCGAAGGGCCATTGCCGAGAAGACCTGGTTCCTCGTTCTTTCCTTACGGACCTCCCTCGGCATTAGGCCCCTCAGTCACCTGGCCTGGTTGGAACGAGTGATTTTGGCAGAACTGGGTGGGAGAAGGAGCTCTGCCAGATATCAAGGTCCTAAACCATTTAAGGCTTTATATGTAATCGTAAGAACTTTGAAATCAACGCGGAAACGGATAGGCAGCCAATGCAAGGCAGCCAGCGTGGGGGAGATATGCTGGTATCTTTTCACCCCAGTAAGAAGTCTGGCGGCCACATTTTGTACCATCTGAAGTTTCTGCGTCAGTCTCAAAGGCAGCCCCACGTAAAGCACATTACAGTAGTCTAATCTTGAGACTACGAGCGCATGGACCTATGTAGTGAGCGTCCCCACATCAAGATAGGGATGCAGCTGGGCAATCCGCCAAAGGTGGAAATGTGCAGAACCAACTACTGATGACACTTGGGTCTCCATGGTGAGCGTCGGGTCCAAATGTACACCCAAACTGCGAACCTCATTCTTGATGGTAAGAGCCCCCCCCCCAAAAAAAGGAAAGGGAGTTTCCCAGACCACTGATGTCTGGGAAACCCACCCGAAGGACCTCTGTCTTGCCCTTTCACCTGCATCCATTGCTGAACAGCCCCCAGGCAGCGCTCAAGGGACGAAACAGCATCCACTGTACATAGATATCCAACAGTTTGGTGGTTCAAATAATTTGGCCAGAATGGAACAAATTTTGACTACACAATTCTTAACAGATGGATACTCTACTTATATAAGTATACTTATAGCTAGAAATCTTGCCAATCATGTGTGCGTGCTTGACTAGTCATTCTATAATAGATTCCATTGGCTTCATTATGGTTAACATTTTACCATCTTCATAAAGACAGATTTTTTTTAACTGGGACTACAAAAATGAACTCCATGGATTGTTCCAAAGAAAAGAGTGTGCTTCAAGATTTGATTGTGATGGTGTGTAACCTACTTTCTGGATAAGTGGCTACTATTCAGAGTGGAATATGGAGAAACAGAATGTTTTCCTGTAATAGATTAGATTCAGCTGAAGCAGAACTTAAAACCGATGGAAGAAATATCAATAACTTAAGACATGTGTACGATATGGCTGATATCCTGTTGCTCAGCACAATAAGTCACACTGTAAGTGTGCTGCAATGAGTAGGCCGATTGAATCAACAGAGTTTATGGGGGAGCTGAGTCATCAAAACCCTACTGATTCAATGAGTCTATTGTAGTTGCACCTTACTATGCTAAGCAACAAGATTTCAGTCCAAGTTACTGGCAGAAAATAGCAATGACTTGAAACAACTATTGAGGAAGGGGGAAAGTGCAATTAAACATTAAAGTTGACCAATAAGATGACAAAAATAATGACTATGGAGTGATAAATAATGTTCATGCTGTCAATGAAGTAAATCCAAATGGAAACAGTAGCTGAGATATCAAAATAATATGAAGACATGGAAGAGCATCTAGAAAAGAATCTAAAAATATTCATAACAGTATGTTGCTGGAAATCAAGACCAAGATGATCCATACTAAGATACTCTGAATTACTATCTACATATGTGCAAGCTGGACAAGGAACAAAGCTGAATTGATTCATTTAATAGGTGATGTTGGAGAGCTTTATGGATACCATAGTCTTGCTAAAAAGACAAAGTGAGCGCTAAGTCAGACTAAAGCTGCACTTTCACTAAAAGCTAAAATGACTAACATGAGGCTATTGTACTTTGGAAGTATGATGAGAAGACGAGGTCCAGTAAAAAACACAAGTCTAGGAAAACCTTGAAGCCAAAAGAGAGAATTGGAGAAACTTACATAAAGTGTGTTTAATCAATAAAGGAACTTCTGGCTGTTAGTTTGCAAGAGCTAATCTAAGCTGTTCATGACAATGTCTTTTGGATGTCATTAATTCATATATGTATTGTGCTGTCAAGTTGGAACTGACTTATAACAACCCTAACAGGGCTTTCAAGGTAAGTGAGATATTTAAAGAGTGGGTTTACTTGTTCCACTCCCCCAGTAGGTTTCCATGGCCAAATGGGGATTCAAACTCAGTTCTCCAGAGTCCTAGTCCGTCACTCTATCCACTACACCAGAGGTCCCCAACCCCTGGTCCATGGCCCAGTGCCAGTCCATGGCCCCACCCCACCCCCGCACACACTCCCCCCGCACAGCTCATTTGTGCCTGCGCACTAGCGCGCCTGTATGATCAGTGTGTCGCCCTTTGCACATGTGCATGAGTGTGTGCACTCGTGCATGAGCGCCCCGCTCCTTTGTGCATGAGCGCACATGTGTGTGTGCGAGAGAGACAGCACGCTCCTTCACACATGTGCACTAGCGCAGCCCCCCCGCCTTCCCAGCCAGTCAGCAGGGCTAAAAATGTTGGGGACTGCTGCACTACACCACACTAGGAATCCCTCATTAATTCACAGGGTCAACATTGGACATGACTTGACAATACATAACAAAAAAATACTAATCACCTGGTTTCCCCAAGTTTTGTGTAACACCAAAGAGTTGTTCATAAATGTAATCTACTACCTGTCTCAATCATGTGGCTTTAATTAGAAGCTCATTACCAGACATCATGATGCAATTGTAATCCTTTGTTTCCCATTTCACTTGGTTACACTCCCACTCCCATTCATAAACTCTCATCTCAGCACAACCAACTTCTTCCTGAAAATTCAAATCCTGAAAAGGCAAGTCAATTGACTCTATTACTGTCGTGTCAAGACTGCCAGGACGTTAACGTAATCAATACTTGGAACACTATGTTAATAATGATACATTTGTCCTTGAAACTCATTACAAGGTGTCAATATGCAATTCTTATTTTTAATTTCCCACTACATTCCATCCTACTCCCATACTCATACCACAATTTCTGCTTACAAAGCACCCAAATACAATCTGCTAAGATTGTTGGTGATCTAGTGTCCAACGGAACCTTTGGCTACCACAGTACTAGCTGCTAATATTAAACTATGAAATAGGAATTGGATTATTACAACAAAACTTTACTAGTTTTTAAAACCCAAAATGAAAAACAGAAGTCCAGCTAGGTACAGTTTATTTCAAGCCACACTCAACTCAATGTGATTTCTCCAAGGGAAATTTTTCCAGGGAAATACATTTATCTTATACTTTCTTTCAGTAAGTCAATGGGACTCAAATTGTAGTGATCACTAAACAAGACAGACATTAATCTTTCTTAACTGGAATGTGATGCCTTTGTTAAGATAATTTAGCCACAGCCCAGCACTAAGGCATTTTCTCACAACGTCTCATCAGTTTGCATTAGTTGGAATTTCACTTAAACGGAATGGAAAAGAGAAATCACATTTGAACAATAAATAAGACATTCAAAGAGGTAAATCCTGCATTTTGCTCAGCTTATGTGGGTGACATTAGAGTTGAAATCACAGGTGGAGCCTATAAGAGGGTTGGTCAACACAAAAGATGGAAGTTGAAAAGCATGTCATTAAAAAAATCAATTCCATGTAAGAAAATCCTGCAGCTGAACTCTGGATAGGATTCCAGCAGCTCAAGTATACAAATCTGGGACTTGGTGGAGGCAACATATTTTCTAATTTTCAGACCCCTCTCTACTGTTTATCTTGACACTTCCTGTTGAGTCTATAACTGCAATTAACTTGCACTGGCTTAACTATGCTTCTTGGACTCCCCACTTTCTCTGTCACTACTTGGACTGGCTTGCATCAGGTATGCTCTCAGAATTTAGCTTTTGATCCCCTGCACGTGGTTTACCTAACTCTCTGGCAGGACTCTGTTTACATTGTACTGCTTCTTGACTATGATTCTAGACTTCCCTGGCTGAGTCTGTTTATGACATTTGTGCCTCAGCCCTGGCCTTGGCACTAGCCTCTCCCCACCCCCGCCCCAGGAGCAGGAGGGTATTCTTGGTTCACATGTGTGGGGCTAACAGAATGAGCTTCCTCCCATCACTGTTTTCCTTTCTAGTTGGATAATATTTGGCTTGGAAGAATCATTTGCATTTGCTTAATTATGCTTCTTGTACTTCCCACTTTCTCTGTCACGGCTGGAACATTCTTGCATCACACCCAACTGTACAGTGGGGTCTTGACTTGAGAACTTAATCCGTATTGGAAGGCGGTTCTCAAGTCAAAAATTCTCAGGTCAAATCTGCATTTCCCATAGGAATGCATTGAAAACCATTTGATCCGTATCTGCTCTTTTCCGTCCATAGAAACTAATGGGAAGCTGCTATTCCGCCTTCGACCACTAGAGGGGGATATTTTGTTTCTTTTTTTCTTAGGTCAAGAAAGGTTCAGGGAAGGCAGGGAAAATACAGTCCAGGCAGTACAGTACCAGGCAGTCCGAAGACTGTCTCCCAATCCACTCTCTAAACGCTGGGAGGAGTGAGGAAGCAGACAGGCACCCTTTTCACTGGCCAACAGTTAACTGAAAGTTCAAATTTTGCACTTTCCCTGCCTCCCACGTGGTTTTTTTCAGTTTTTTTTTCAGTTCGTAACTCAAATCTAAGTACGTAAGTCAAGTCAATATTTTCCTGAGAGCGGTTCTTAAGTCAAAATGTTCTTAACTCGAGCCGTTCTTAAGTCAAGACCCCACTGTATAAGTGACCACCATGGCAACACAGAGGTTTGCATTTAGAGAGCTCATCCTACCACTGAGACAGCATCAGAAGAAGCCCTTAATGACACTTAATTGATAAACCATGACATAAGACAGAAGTGAAGTCATATGAGACCACCACTTCATGGTCAAAACTTTAGAAATGC
Source organism: Pogona vitticeps (assembly GCF_051106095.1). Lineage (NCBI taxonomy): Eukaryota > Metazoa > Chordata > Lepidosauria > Squamata > Agamidae > Pogona > Pogona vitticeps. Next base: position 322,850,538 of record NC_135783.1, on the reverse strand, counting down.
ATACTTAGTAAATTTTTGGTCAGTGATTGTGAAGAAACTGAGAGATTAGGGGAACATGGGACATTAAATCCATTTAAAATATTCAAGGCTTTTTTGTGAGGGCTTGGGAAGCTGGCTAAGAAGGCAAGGGTCAGTATTTGCTAAGAGGAAAGGAGAAAGAGACACCTTCAATTGACTTCCTGATAAGAGGACATCAAAGTAGTAAACAAACTAAATCTAACACTTCCACCTAATCTCTTCCCATCAAAAGGCAGTCCAATTCCTTCCTTCAAGTCATGCAAACTGAGCATAGATTTCAGCTGTGTGAAAAGAAGGATGAAAGTACTTTTGTTTTGGTATACATGAAAGTGAATTAAGATGTTGATTATGACAGGTCTAGAATAAGTCATTTAATGTTTTAAAAGGGTTCAGAAATTTGGTTAGATAGCTCAGTCTTACTCGAAGGAGGGGGCTGTGAGAAAGCCTAGCCTGGCTCTCTAAAGATTTAGGCATCCTTCAGTCTCGAGAGATTATGGTAACGTGCTCTGTATGGAGGACCTGAAACAGCATCTAGTATGGCTGATAAGGCCAATTTGACAGTGACAATTCTTTCCACACTGAAGACAAATACAATCTGTCCCCTGTCCAGTTCCCTGATTTTGCTGCTTTTGGGACTGCCTCTTTGCCTCGGCCTGCTGGACAAGGGTCTTTTCAAATTGGGAGAGCCCATGATGCACCCCCTGCCTCCAGGCTGAATGCTCAGATGTCAGGGTTTCCCATCTGTTGAGGTCCATTCCTAAGGCCTTCCGATCCCGCTTGCAGATATCCTTGTATCACAGCTGTGGTCTCCCGCTGGGGCGATTTCCCTAATTCTCCATACAGGAGATCTTTTGGAATCTGACCATCAGTCATTCTCATGACACGCAAAAGCCAACATAGACGTCACTGTTTCAGTAAGGTATACATGCTAAAAAGTCAAGCTCATTCTAGGAGTACTCTATTTGGAACTTTGTCCTGGCAGGTGATACCAAAAATGCATCAGAGACAATGCATATGGAACATGTTCAGCTTCCTCTTCTGCCGTGCATCTTCCACTCTGCCTGCTCTATAAAGAGAGGCTTTGCTTATCTGCTGTTCTATGGTGCCTGTAAGGATGCACTCTGTGTATGCGCTGAAACTACACTGACCCTGCACTAAGGAGTGAGAATCAGGTAGATAAGTTTAGCCTTTGTTATTTTCCACTGTGAACTCTGGAACTGCCCGAGACTATCTCTATTTTTGTTTGTTTGTTTGTTGTTGCTCCAAATGTTTTTTGAAAACTTTTTTTAACTTTTGCATTTCACCCCTTTACCTTTTTCCTTCTTTTAATAAAATATATAAACCTCTATCGAACTGCTTGGGTTTTTTGGCTGAGAGGGTTTGTGGTACTAAAACCAGGTTTTGCCTTGACCAGATTTTTTGTTTGTGTGGGTGTGGTGGCAGTTCTACATTTGCAAGGTAGACAATTGCTTCTAAGTGCCTAGCACTGTGGCTTTTTCGAATTCCCTGGCGACACTGCCAGAATCTCAGTTGATGGGAGATATCAGTTTTAGGCAGGCTCCATAGTCTCACCTCACCTCCAACTAGCTCTTCTCTGGGCTCATCCACCCCAGGACAAGAAGCGGCCAGGTGGCTATAGAGAGGAAGCCCTGACCAGGTAGCCACCTCAGTGGCTATGCTGCATGAAAGATTCTGTGACTTATAGTCTAAATTCAGACTCTGCTCATAGTCATAGAAATAAGGATAGTAGGAATATTGAATAAACACATCATAATGTTTGCTTCAAGCTGTGATGACACACCTCAACAAGTCATTTTCAAGCCCCATGATTTTTCTCATCTTTAAAGTAAATATGAGCCAAAAAAAGAGAGAGTAATCTCCCCAGCCCCAGTGAGGGTCTCTGCGATTTAGGAATAATGTTTTCTGTATAATGCTAGTGTCCTATGTCTTTGAAAAATAAAGTAAGCCTATGTACAGCAACCAGAGAACTGGTTGGTTACTCAAAAGATATTTTTTTAAAATGCACCCAGTGCAAGAACTATTGTCAAAAGCACCAGGAAAAAATTCACCTTCTCACAAGATGGGACCAAAACAATGGCACTGTCTTGTCCTTGCGTGGGTGAGAATTTACATCTCTCCTCTACAATTTGTTCCAAATAGCAGCAGTACATTGGAAAAAGCTGAAGTTCAGTCAAATCAAGCCAGATTCAACCTATTATTCCACAGTTCAGCACTGTAACCACAACACCATGTCTATCCTCCTGCCACATACTCTGGTGTCTAACTTGTGCAGTTTGAATTAAAATAACAAATTCTGCACAGGAAATGAAGTTAAACAGTCTGCATACTCAGCAGTTCTTTCAAAGGGAAACAGCTGCTCAATTTTAAGTAGATGTATTAGAAAAGGAAAGGACTAAATTTACTTAATTCTTTCAAAGATGAGAATGCAGCCACATCATCAACATGGCAGCTGAGCCATCCTTTCATTCTGAACCTGCCTGTTAACATACTGTACTTTCCTTTTGCAACTTGAAGAGCTGTCATATCAAGTGGAGTGAACCTTCATAAGTGCCATTGTGCTCTTTGCAATGCCAGACAAAAGAATATAATGGCCTCATGCAAAAAAATTCTGAAATGTGTATTCTGAGGTATATTCACTTGTAGTGTGACTGCACTTGATACATCATCTAAAAAGGAGACTCAAGCTTGAAAAAGGCAACCCTGTGGATCAAATATCTAGAACAACATCCCTTCGAGAAACTGGTAAAACAATTTAGGGTATTTTTAGGTTCGGAGTGGAGATTATGGGTACACAATTATGTTTTATAGAATTCTTCAATCATGTGGAGAAATGATTCCTGACAATAGTAAAAAGGTCACAGGAATTCAAAAGTGATGAACGATCGGGATAAAATAACATCAGGCCCTGATTCTCCTTTTATGTCATCAGAGAACAGGGTAACCAATAAGAGAATCACTTTAAAAAAAAAAGGAAGTGCAACACTACAAAAGAGGACAAAACAGGATATAGGTTTGTGCAATTTTTACTTACTTGCTTGATTACTTGCTTACTTACTTACTAAAATGCCTAGTGCGTGGTGTTTTTCATATTTTGTGAAAAGAATATTTTATATTTAGTACCAGTATATTTTAATACCAGTATATTTTACATGGAAATACCAATTTGGAATCCAAAATAAGATATACAGTAAATCATTACAATCACAACTGTTTGGCATATGTGTCTACTCACTTAGTTGTTCAAGTGCTCATTACTACAGATACAAATTCACATCGCCTCAACAACATGAGACTATTTTTTTTTCTCCTCATCTACAAGGAGGTAACATATTTTCTGTCAGTATCAACCAGAACAATTTTGTGTGCATATAATAAGAATTGCACAAACGTATGATAGTTTTTATATTTTATGGACTTTTAACAGTCAGAAGTACTGCATGGGTCTGTCCAGATAGTGCATGGGTTGTTTGCCCCATTCTGGACAGCTATGCAGTTCACTGCTTGTTGCATGTGTGTGCTCTGCTTTTCAAACAGAAAAGACACTAGCTTCATGCAGAGTCATTTTGCGGAGATCCTGATGGGTATGTGTACAGTGATTGCACATATGTATTGACATGAACAAAAACACATGTATGAACTGTTCCTAACACCGTGTCACAGACTATTAAGGACATTAAAGGATTATATTCTTTGATTAGGAATCCTTCAGTCTCAAGAGACTATAGTAACGTGCTCTGTACTTGGATTTTCAGAACTGTCGTGTTTTATGTATTCAGTATTCCTGGAAGCCTCACAGTGAAGTTTTCTAAAACCTTTAGTCTTGCAGCCTCTCATTGGCTTTCGTTGGCTGAAAATGCACAAGCACTTGAGAATATTTGTTCCTTCCTACAGAAGCAACACTGCTGTGATTAGAAATCCTCAGCAGTGGGACTATGTTAGTATAAGCTTTCCTTTGGTTTGTTTTATTTTCTACATCAATTAATTGTCACCATAGTTAATAAAACTGTGTTATTTCATCACTCACATATGGCTTGATTTCTTCTGTTTTTCTCAAATCTATCTGATGAGGCTCTGAGTGGATCAGGCCTCACGTTAGGACAGCTGGGAAAATGAGTTCCTTGTTTTGCTTTTATACAGGAAGTGGGAAATGTCTCAGGAATTCAAAACTCAAAATTGAGATGTCTCATTGTGACAAGGCAGCCTATATCAATGAGAACAGGATATTTAGTGGACATTCTTGACCTCCGGTCTATGTTGTTGGGCACTTGAAAGCTTCTGCTGTTCCTTCTATAGGCCTTTGGTCTTTAAACCAGACTTGGGTTGGGTAGTCTTCCAACAGATGACTGTCCTGTGACAGTACTTCAAAAACGGGATGGTTTTGGCACATAGCATCCTACAAATAACCACAGGATGGCATAGACTTCTGATTGTCAGAGAGTTATGAAGGAATGAAATGACTCATTTGAGTGGTATCTTAGGCATAATAAGCATAATGATTTATCCAACCTAAGTTATGTGGATTGATTTCTTCGTGTCCTAATTCAACCAGGGCAAAAGCCAAAAGGAGAACTGTTCACACTGACTACAAAGCTTACTTAGCCTTCTTTCACTAGAAAAAGAAATACACACAGTAGATTACCTCTTTTTCTCTCCCTTACTGATATGAACTAAGAAGAGTCCAGGAAGACATTTCACCACTGCCACACTGGGAGAAGAGGAAGTAGTTGAAATGCTGAGAAGTTTCTTTTAAATGCTGAAACAGGATACTGCACTTGGATTATTTCTTGCTCAGGTAGAAGCTATGCAAAATATCTATAAAGGAAGCACAATGGGAACTATCACCTCCCCTTCACTCACACTTTAAGGGATTCTTGTGCCCCCTCCCAAATGGAGGTGATTAGCCACTAAGAAAAAGGCCATCTTAATTATCCCACCCATTTTAGAACAAACTCTCCAGAAAGACTCATCTGATACCTTTCAGACTTCTTTTTCTGTGCCAAGGTGAAGACATCCTTACCTAAACAGTTTCTTTTATTTTATTTTTTCAGTTTTTTTAGCATAGCTTTTAGTTTGATGTGATAATTCCTTTTAAACACTTTTACAGTTGTATTTCTTAAAGGACCATTTTCCCTCCAGGAAACATTAAGAAACAACAGCTGCAGAAAACTGCATGTACTCCTATTCAGTGTTAGAAATTTGCAATGTAAACCACACGAAAAACAGTGCTGAACACAGGTTGAATCCATACTACCATTATGGATGGAGATGGGGGTATTTGCATATGAATACAAATATCCCTGCACAGGTGTAAATAACGAGGTTCCAGCCCCATGGGGCTGAACTGTTCCCTCACGATTTCGCTGCTGATGCAAGCTTGTCGGACCTTCCTATCGCGTCGTTGTCCACAATCAATTACCCAGTCCTGGCAGGATGCAGGATGACAAGCTTCTCTGCTATGTCGGAGAGTGGCTAATTCATTGCGGAGAACAGCACGATAGGAAGCCTTTGCGGAGCTGGCATCAGTGGTGAAATCATGAGTAACCATCATTATTTCCACCTGTGTGGCGACATTCATATTCATATACGAATACCCCCATCTCTAATTATAGACTGAAGTATACTAAGTGTTCACAAAAGGCAGGGCCTTCTTGTCTGTGTCATGGACTTCACAGAATGACCATCATACACAGGCCTGCGTAGCTGAACTCTAGTACTTCAATATGTCTAACAAAACCAAACTTCTCAGGAAGGCCTTCAAAACTGATTGCTTTCATACTGTTATTTATGCTGTTGCTAACTTGAGGCTATGTCATTTGTTGTTCATTTGTTGCTGCTATATCTGTCTTGATGGAGCTTTGCTAATTTATATAGAAGCATATTTGTTAACAATTATTTTCTCTTTTGTTTGATTTCTGATAATTATTATTATTTTAATGGATTTTTTCTTAGCTACTTTGACGTTGCTTTTTCAACGAAAAAATAGGGTATGAGTTTTAAAAACAAATACTTGGCATAAGGAGGAGGGTAATTTGTTCCTTCCTACTAATTTAATAAATTGGATCCACATAATATGCTGTCACATTATCCAGATTTCAGGGTTTGAAATATGATAATCTCGGAGAAGTTTTAGTTCTTCCTTTCCTTCTAATATTGCAAAAGTCAAACTTAATATATTTCATCTTTAACCATTACATAATTTATATGATTCTGCTTCAGTAATCCCCCCATCCTTGTTTCAGATCACATGAGATCATTCCCTGTAGTTATTATAAGGCATAAAAAGTAACAACAAATGCCCTTAAGATACACTACTTTCAAGCAATTTAATCTTGACTGTAGTGAAACTCAGTTCTTTGGACTTTGCTAACCGTCTTGAGCTCACCCAAATCTCTTTGCTCTACCATGAATTTTTGTTCATTTTGTAGAATTCTGAATCATGAAATCTATGTAATAACAAGAAAAATCAGAAAACTTAAATTCTAATCTAATATTTAACTCACAGCAAAACAAAACAAATAAAAATGAAAATGAAATATCAGTTAAAACCATGAGCACTCAGGTCAGCCATGTTAGATATGTACGTAGTAGTAGTATTTGCTAATAAGATTTGGACTGGAAGCTTTCACTAGTGTAATCAATCTTTCTTGCTGACTAGTTGGTGGACCTGTCAGTTACACTAGGCATGACTGCGAGATTAAAGAAGGCATACTTGCTTATATTTTTTCAAATGCATCATATTACTCTTGCAGAAAATAAAGACGATGGGTTAAAGATGCTTCCTCTATCAAAAAATGATAGATTTATGGTGAACATAAACCTTTTGTAGTCTTGCATATTAAGCAACAACTAGTTCTTGAGACTCCTCAGCATCTGGAAAATGATGACTGGATACTTTTATTTCAGTGAAACTGTTCACTCTCTATTAGGACTGCTGACTTATCAACTCCAAGTTTTTAAATCAGTTGCCAGCCTTCACCAGTTCCATTTAAAAGAATAAAAACTAAGAGTAAGACCTTAAGGACAGAGAAATGTTTTCTGAGAAGTAAAATGTTTCTGTGAAGTGTTGCACACAGATCTTCATGGGGCTTCCATATTCAACATGTTTCTGAATGACCAGGAGGAGTCAATTTCCTCTATTTCCACTCACAGAACTTTTTCTGTCTTTGCCCTTCACCATTCCCCTGCTTGTCTTTGTCCATCCTAGTTCTTCTTGGCTCCGTGATATACCTTTCTCTTTCAGAAAAGGACTGCCCTTGTTTTTCCTCCTTTATTTAGTTTACATGGAGAATATGCTCAGGATGGCATCAGTGCCTGCACTGTGCACCGTTGCTCATTCTCCTCACTCCATTTTCCTCTCAGCTCAGACATAGGAGTCATGCTTCAGTGCTGCTCTCTGGAGATTCTCACAGCAAGAAACAGCTATTTGACTGTCACCTCTTAAACTTCAGTAAGTTAAGGAAGAGTAAGGGGGAGCTGCTGGGAGGAGTTGGAAGCAGACACTTAGCTGCAGGTTAGTTATTCTGAAGGTCATGTTGCTAGGGCCTTTTCTATTACTTGATTCTCCATCTTGTTTGGGCCACCAACCATAATTATACTGAAAGGATAGCAGATAATGTGCCATGCACGACCCACAGTAATGATTTGTCCTGTTCACTAATAGCACAAGCTGACAGATTCCTACATAAATGGGATAGGTAGTGTAATGATACTTTTTGAATCATAGGTGCTCAACATAATGATCCCTGAAGATACATACACATCCTAAGGAGAGGTAGATTTTAAAGTCAGGAAGCTGTATTGATTTTCATCTGCCAATCAGTTCTAGTAGTTTTCATCCCCCTTATAAGCAGTGGTTGGTGGAGCTGGTTGTTTGCTTTGTCTTAACTACTCTTTGAAGATAGAGTCACCCTAAAATTCTGTATATTACAGCAAGAATAGATCCTGTTACTACAAAAATCCATTTTCTTTACCAGTTACTGTAGGAACTGCAGCTAAATTTAGGGAACAGGGAAACCAGGGGTCGAGGGAAACAAATTACATAATTTCCTATGCTAATTTTAAAAGGTTTGCATCCAGACCTCACAGACCCTGAATCTACTCTATCAATCCTCAGAATCTCAGAATTTGGGCTGAGAGAAGTCAAAATAGGCAACTTTTGAAGGTCCTGTTAAAACAGTACTTTTTTAAAGTTAGACTGATGTGCTGCAAATAAACTTAGTAACATAAGGCCTTGGTGTGTTTGACATGGCTATCTAGAGTCACAACTAGATTGGGGCATCAGGTTTTCATCCACAGTATTGAAATTTTGACACACAAACATATACATGATGCTGAGAGGTCATGAACCTATTGATTGGGGTTTATTGTTGGAAGGGCATGATACTGCCCTCCAAAGAACATGTATATTGCCTTCATTTGCTCCTCCCTGGACAGAAGGAAACAAAAAAACAGTCTAAGCTCAGAGCAGAATCAACTTGTTGCACACTCTGATGGTGGTATTATAACCTATCCATGTCCATATTCCCATTTTAGGCTTAACTAATATAGCAGCAAGACCCCCAGAACCAAAATTACTAGTTACAGCTACACTGTCTCCTAACGTAAATTTATACCATGTACCACAACCACTCACACTAGCACAAAGGGACTCCACCTTTTTTCCTCTTTAAGGCAATTTGATGAAGCTAGCAATACTGAAAATAGTAAAATATAAGCGACTGAGGTGCAGCCACAGGTTCACATGGGAATTCCAGCTGTTTACCCTCTTCTGTCAATTTCCAAAAGTGGTGGAAAGGGAAGATATTACATCTTCCTAAATAGTCACCACCAGATATCTGGAACTGTATTTATTCCAAATTACTAAATATTAAGAAACTATTCACTGTTATCTTCACTAGCCACAACTACTTGGTACTTACTTCACTGATACTTTGCAAAGAGACTTGCATTTTTATTGTGCATGTAATACTAATAGCCAGGTAAAGCTATTATTGTTCTTTCTGTTACTCTGTTCTGCAGAAGCAGAACTAAGGTTGAAACAGTTATTTACCCAAGTAAGATATAAATCTTTGCTTATTCCATCACAATGAAGTTCAGATCTTTTTCCCCATTTAGTGAAGTGACAACAGATACTGTACCTTTGCATTTTGTTGTTGTTGTTTTTTAAACATTCATAAAACTCAGTACTTTTAAAATTGCACAAAATACAGAGTTATTCTACAAAAACATCCCCCCTCAATGCTGCTATTGGAGAAAAAACTCACAGTGGTTGATAGTTTTTTCCAAGTACTATCTCAACATGTTGAGATGCTATGTCTCGCCTTGCTGAGTCAGCTTCAGAAAATAACTTCATTCAACTGAGACAAGCTGATATGGAAAGGGAATTCAGTGCACCAATGGTCAGTGTTCCAGATGCTTCAGAGGCAGCACAGCTGACAATAAGTATCAGAAGAAGAAAAGAATGCAGTAGACATGAGGCCCATTTGTCCCAGGGTGAGGCACAGGTTGAAAAGATTAGAGCAAAAGCACAATGAACATTTCATGGCTATCTAAGAGCTGATTTGAAGCAGCTGAGAAGCTGATTGGGAGCTATATAAATTCTGCATGTGCTGCCAACAGAGCTTTTGTATGAGGCAACATGAGAGTTCACCTCTTGCCTGCTTTTCTGTTCAGATTCCTAGAACCTTTGATGAATGGACAGCCATCGACCTTTCCTCTGCCTGCTCTCTATTGTGAAGGTGATTGATCTATTCCTACTGAACTAACGGCTTGACCAACAGATAGTACTGACCTCTAGCTTTGTGAATAAGGACTAGCTTAAGACAATGCACTTCCTGCCTGACATGGAACATGATACCTCTTTTTTTCACTGTCAGTAAGAACATTTGTATTTGTTCTATTCTCATGCTCAAAGGATAAGATAGAAAGAATACCCACTGACTTTCTCATTCTTGTCAATTTTGGCTGTCTAAAAACAGCAAGGTGTCATGATCGGGAATTTTAAACCTTGCAAGTTTTCCTGCCTCCAGCTAAGTTCTTTTATTTTTCTCCCTATGTTCAAGTGTCTGTAATTTGCATCAAATGTCTGTAATATCCTTTCCCTTTGAGAGCCATAATGCGCATACTCGGGTGCACTCACACATTAAGCACAGAAGTACTACCTGATGGTTAAGAAAGAGATCAATTATATATTTAGTGATTCAAATTTTTACCCAAGATATATTGGATAATTTGTGAAATTTGCAAACTGTGGCAATTTTGCCCGAACAGGCAAAAAGAGTCCTTTTCCCAAAACAAGGAATTCTATCAAAAGCCCATGAATGCCATTAAAAAGAATGTTGAAGTTTCTCATCTTTTCCTGTGAGACCAAAATAAGTGAAAATTTAGGTCCCTAGCTGAAGATCACACAAGGTTTCTTTTGCATTTCTTAGTCTTGAATCCAGGTCTGCCAGATCTATTCTGTAACTGCTAGTCATTTATTCAGTTGTGGGGGGGATTCATACTGGTGAAACCAGCTTACCTTGTTTAGTTCTGATGTTCATATCCTGACATGGTACTTTTTCTTTAAATGTTGGTGGGAAGGAGGCAAATAATGGGGATCAAAGAATATGTAGACTTTAATCTAGTGAGATCCAATTCACTGAAGCTTCACAGCTGAATGTGTGAGTGGTCCGTGTTTACATTGATCATGTTTGTATAATCATTTCATGACTGATGAAGAAGCACATGTGAAGTGATACTGAGCAAACTTGAGCTTAGTGTAACACCATTCATCTGGGCATTGCTGGAAAGAGGAAAAATTGGACAAGATGGCTCTTCACATATGAACTTAAAGAGAAGTTACTAACTTCGAGCACAAACGATCCAAGCAGCGGTTTGCTTTTGATTTGCTTACTTCAAAAATGGGATGGAACAAACAACTGGAGTTACAGCTCTGATCAAAAGTGGCATTATTTGTTTAAAAACATACATGGAAAATAGCCTTTGTTGCTGCATGAAGATCTGTAACTGTTTCACGTTGCAATGTACTAATTTTATCCAATGAAATGTCCTGATCCCTCTCTTCAGCTGGTTGTGTCACTTTGCTGTGCCATGCTTCACAGAGGAAGGAACAGCCATTGCTGAGAACCTATCAAGGGCCAACATTAACATTCAAATACCCAAACTTCTGATCTGAAAAATGCAGTCCAGGCACTGCACAACAACTCATCACTATTTGTCAGGGCTGGAACTCACTGTTCTTTCTAGTTCATGCTGACTAGTATAATAGTCTTCTTGAGCTACAATGATAATAATTTCATACCTTTCAATGTACCCTGTCATCAGGAAGGTGGCATTCAAAGCTATCATGCAAAAAGGACTTGCTCTATCTTCTGAAAATGTCTCTGCTGAAATGCAACAACTCTGAACATTAGAGCAGCCAAGTGAAAAACCCGGAACCCCAAAGGAAGCAGGCATTAAAATAATTTTTCAGGGAATAATCTGAAGGTGAAATGGGAGCTTGTAGTGTATGTCTAGATTGGGGAAGGAGGTTATGGAAACAAAATCCTAAACAAAAAACCATTGCAGGGGACCTCCAAAAGTAGTGGGAGATGACACAGAAGGAAGCTCAATAAGCACCTCTGGAACATTTGCAGCCTACAGGGCACCCCTGAATTTTGCCAGGCTACATAAAGATGGTTGTTGTGGGTGAACACGGCCAAAGAGCCCAAAAAACCCACAACAACCATCAGATCCCAGCTGTGAAAGCCTTTGAAAATACATTGCTACATAAAGAAATTGTCTGACCTGGTTCTTGTGTTCCATGATAATGTGTACCTTTCATGAGCCTGATGTGAACATTAAGATACTGTGCTGTCTGAGGCAGAACAGTAAAAGTTACCCACCCACCCCCGTTGTGATGTGTCTTACCCAAGGCTGATCACATTATATTGCTTCCTGAAGATGAAAACCCATAAAAGCAATTCCTCTTATCTGGTAGGGGGGAAAAAAAGTACATATAACTTACTGCTTTTTCAGGATATCCTAAATCATCTGCCTGAGTGATTAATAGTAGGGCTGGCCCTACATAAGGATTACAAACAGCTTGCCCTCTCTCATTTAAACAATTTGTTACGAATGTTGGACTTCCATTTGGGTACATTTGCTACTGGTTAGCTTTAGAGGGTTACTAAAATGACAGACACAGTTTAGGGTCTAAACTTTAGAACACGGCTGTCATATCCTCTTAACTACAAATTCTGAGATATTTGTTCTGGAGGACACCACATAGGAGTGGTTCTTTAGGGAAAAGGGGAAGAGCAAATAAAGATGAATGAGAATTTGACAGGAAAATAATAATGTTGTTGTTTAGTCGCTAAGTCATGTCCAACTCTTTGTGACTCCATGGACCAGAGCATGCCAGGCCCTCCTGTCTTCCACTGCCTCTCGGAGGTTGGTCAAATTCATGTTCGTAGCTTCAAAGACACTGTCCATCCAACTCGTCCTTTGTCCTCCTCTTCTCCACTTGCCTACACACTTTCCCAATATCAGGGTCTTTTCCAGGGAGTCTTCTCATGAGATGGCCAAAGCATTGGAGACTCAGCTTCAGAATCTGTCCTTCCAGTGAACACTCAGGGTTGATTTTCTTCAGAATTAATAGGTTTGTTCTCCTTGCAGTCAAGGGGACTCTCAAGAGCCTCCTTCAGTACCACAATTCAAAAGGATCAATTCTTCAGCGGTCAGCCTTCTTTATGGTCCAGCTCTCACTTCCATACATTGCTACTGGAAAAACCATAGCTTTGACTGTGCAAATCTTTGTTGGCAAGGTGATGTCTTTGCTTTTTAAGATGCTATCGAGGTTTGTCATCACTTTCCTCCCAAGAAGCAGGTGTCTTTTAATTTCATGGCTGCTGTCACCATCTGCAGTGATTATGGAGCCCAAGAAGATAAAATCTGTCACTGCCTCCATATCTTCCCCTTCTATTTCCAGGAGATGATGGGGCCAGTTGCCATGATCTTAGGTTTTTTTAAATGATGAGCTTCAGACCATTTAGCACTCTCCTCCTTCACCCTCATTAAGAGGTTCTATAATTCCTCCTCACTTTCTTCCATCAGAGTGGTATCAGCTACATATCTGAAGTTGGTATTTCTTCTGGCAATCTTAATTCCAGCTTCCTTTATCATGTTCATCTTGGCACAAAATGTTCCTTTAATACCTCAAAGTTTCTTGAACAGATCTCTGGTTTCCCCATTTCTATTATCTTCCTCTATTTCTTTGCACTGTTCATTTAAGAAGGCCGTCTTGTCTCTCCTTGCTATTCTTTGGAAGCCTGCATTACATTTTTTGTAACTTTCCCTATCTCCCTTGCATTTTGTTTCCCGTCTCTTCTCCACTATTTGTAAGGCCTCCTTGGACAGCCATATTGCTTTCTTGCATTTCCTCCACTATGAACACTCCACTATGACCTGTCCGTCTTGGGTGTCCCTGCATGGCATAGCCCATAGCTTCTCTGAATTAAGCCCCTTCGCCACGACAGGGCAGCAATCTGTAAAGGGGCCTAATAATGTGATCCCTAAGATATACTTAATTACTGGATTTCTTGCTTATGAAAGACAGGCAGGCATAGAGATAGCTGTGGATTTAGATTTCACTATAGTCGTGGAGGGGCTGTTTCCTACTGATCAGCTGAAAAAGATCACATCATCCGAATCAAATGCTAAGAAAGAAAAGAAAAGGAACACAGATGGAGACAGAGCAAGACAAGACGAATAGACTATAGGCCAAGCTTGCAAATTATCATGTCCGAAGGACAAAGTCTCAGACAAAGTGTCATTCAACCGTGTCGAACACCTTTCCCCCTAATCAGACAAGCACACCCCAGGTAGCTAGGGAGAAGGCACACAGCCAGCAGCCAACCTGAAGACAGCACAAGGTTAAATACTGCCATTCAAACCAGCTGGAATACTCTGGCCTCTGAGTAAAAGCACAAACCTACAATGCACACATGCACAGACATAATATATAGGCTATCATGGTGTGAAACCACAGCTCACCTTGGTCTTCTAGTAGATCTAGCCTGGCTGAAACAGAGAAGAGGAAATGGGACACTAATTGTACACATCTTTGTGGCAATTGGCTCTGGACTCTTTTTGAACAATAATTCCCAGCATGTTGGATGGGGATTCTGGGAGCTTTAGTCCAAAAGGTGGTCTCTCTTTTTGCAAATTATAATTGGAATTCACTTAAAACAGTTCAATCTGTCTTTCATTTACAAAGTCCTCTTTTCAGTAATTTAAAAGGAAAGCTGGTTAAAATGCCCCATATTCCACTTTCATAGGACCATTCATATACTACCAAAGAATGCCAATCACATGAACTCTCTGATACCTCTTAGGCCAGTATTTATTTTGATTATCCCAGGATCTTCCATGTGTGTCTCTTTTCTAGGAGAAAATTGGGATAAAAATATTTTAAATGAATGAATGAATCAATGAATCAGTTCTTTTTCTTATGTTTTTTACTCCTGCCTGTTTGCTCAAAAACTCTGGTGAAAGGTACATTTTAGTTCATTAGCTACAAAATCGTAATAACAATCCAAGAATCAAGGGTTGTATGAAAAAAATGTTAGAGCTACTGAATAGATTGTGAAATTGACATTAACATGTATTTAGGGGTCAGAAGGCATGATTGGCAAGCACATTATTCAAGGGTTTATTTTTTAAATGATTTCAATTTGCTTTTATTTATTAGTTTATTTATATGCCACATTTCTCTCAACAAGGGACCCAAAGAGGCTCACAACATTAAAATTCATTTTATAAACAAAATAGGTTAAACATTTAAAGATAAATTAAACAATATATGATTTAAAATACAATTAAAAGATAAAAAAAATGAAAAGATAAAAAATATTAAAATTTCTGCTGAAAGGGGCTTCAGGGATTCAGTTATAATTGTTAAAAGCCTGTCTGAAAAGATGCGTCTTTAGCTTTTTTTCGAAAGGATAAAACGGAGGAGGTCATACTGATCTCCTGAGGGAGAGCGTTCCATAGCCTGGGAGCTGCCACAGAGAAGGCCTTCTCCCATGTCCCCATCAGCTGTGCTTGTGCTGACAATGGGACCGAGAGGAAGGGCTCCTCTGCTGATCTTAATTGCCGAGAAGGTGCATATATACAGATATGATCCTTCTGGTAGCTTGGACCCAAGCTGTATAGGGATTTATAGGTAATGACCATCACTTTGAATTGGGCCCTGTGCAGTTTTTCTAACAGGTATGTGACTGGGGCTCACTGTAGCTGGCCCCAGTCAGTAGTCTGGCTGCAGGGTTTTGCACCAGCTGAAGTTTCTGAACCGTTTTCAAAGGCAGCCCCACACAGAGTGTGTTACAGTAATCCTAATAGGATGTAACTAAGGCATGTTTCACTGCAGCCAGATCCAACCTAGATAAAACGTTCGTCCTGAGGGTGGGTAGCCTCACCCTCATTGGTGGCTTGGGAAACTCCTTCTCCTTCGGGGGCGTGACTCTCGCCGCAAAGAGTGAGGTTCGCAGCTTGGGAGTACATCTGGACCCGGCACTCACCATGAAAACCCAGGTGGTGTCAGTGGTCTGCTCCGCCTATTACCATCTGTGGTGGATTGCCGAGCTGCGTCCCTATCTTGATGGCGGGGCCCTCACCACTCTGGTCAACGCACTTGTAATCTCAAGATTAGACCACTGTAATGTAACGTGGGGCTACCTTTGAGATTGATGCAGAAGCTTCAAATGGTGCAGAATGCGGCAGCCAGATTACTTAGAGGAATGAGAAAACACCAGCATATCTCTTCCACTCTGGCTGCCTTGCATTGGCTGCCCATTCATTTCCGCATTGATTTCGAAGTGTTAATGATGACATATAGAGCCCTAAACGGTTTAGGACCTCGATAACTAGCAGAATACCTTCTCCCACCTAGAGCTACTCGAGTCACTCACTATAGCCAGGAAAAACAGCTGAAGGGCCTAATGCCGAGAGAGGCCCGGAAAGAAAGAACAAGAAACTGGGCCTTCTCGGCAGTGGCCCCTCGACTCTGGAACAGCTTGCCACCAGAGATCTGCCTGGCACCCTCGCTGGGGGTTTTAAGAGCCAATTAAAGACTAGGCTCTTTAGGCAGGCCTTCCCTCCTGTCAATACTTGACTCTTACTTAGTCTTTTGTTCTATTTTCCATATTGATCAATATTAACATTGTTGATTTAATTCATGGTTTTAATTGTTTTATGAATAATTTTATTGTGAGGTGCACTGAGCAGACATAGTCTAAAAGGGTGGGATATAAATCTAATAAATTAATAAATAAACGAACAAACATCTCAAGGAATGGGCTCAGCTGGGACCTCACAGAAGCAGAATACATCAAGAAGAGGTGGCAAGAATACACAGAGGAATTATACCAGAAAGATCTGGATGTCCCAGACAACCCAGATAATGTGGTTGCTGACCTTGAGCCAGACATCCTGGAGAGTGAAATCAAATGGGCTTTAGAAAGCATGGCTAACAACAAGACCAGTGGAGGTGATGGCATTCCAGTTGAACTATTTAAGGTGCTCCACTCAAGTTAGGAAAACTCAGCAGTGGCCAAAGGATTGGAAAAGATCAGTCTACATGCCAATCCCAAAGAAGGGCAGTACCAAAGAATGATCCAACTGCCGTACAATTGCACTCATTTCACATGCTAGCAAGGTTATGCTCCAAATCATGCGAAGACTCCCTGGAAAAGACCCTGATGTTGGGAAAGTGTGAAGGCAAGAGGAGAAGGGGACGACAAAGGAGGAGATAGTTGGGCAGTGCCTTTGAAGCTATGAACATGAATTTGACCTAACTCCAACAACAACAAAATATATTTCACTGATGCCTTCTTGTCACTCCTTTACCATCCCCCCTGTTCCTCAGTCACTACACATCTTCCTCATGATTGCTTAAAGCCAGTTGTTTATTATTTCTATCCACTTCTGCCTCTAACCTAATGCTTAGGGTCCAAGTTCACATTTCAGAACCAAGAGAGGGTTTGTGGCAGGTTAAAGATCAGCTGATTTACTATGATATATGCTTTTGTGGACTAGGATTCAATTTCTGAAATACATAAAATCATTGGTAAGCAACTGGTATATCAGAAAGAGGAGGTGTGGGCGAGGAAATATTTTCATACTCATACACATTTTGGGGAGACAAACTGATGTGGCCTTCAGTGTGGCATAGTTAACAGAGTTAACAGAGTTTTTGATGTGTACAACAATGAAAATATATCCAAACTGCCACTCAACTATACTCACTGCGTGATCTTCAGCATGTCAGCTTAGCTCTCTAGCTAACCTGTTCTGTGTGGAAATGGTGGAATATCCATGTAAGCTACTCAGAGGAATAGGTGTGGAGATACAAATCTTATACATAAATGAAATCTTATCTCTTGAAACAATGGTTCAATCCCATCCTTACACATGTACAAACTATTAAAACATACACTATTTAAACAGAGTTATATTAGAATAAAAATGACAAGGGGAGAACCAGATTCTGAGATTCTCTTTATACAATAAGATTTTTCCCTACGAAGAGCTTTGTGGGGAGATAAAATTTTATGCAGACAATTTTTTTCTAAACAAACAACCTGTAGCAGATCACAGGTGGAAATGAGTGTGTCTTGAAACACAAAAGGCAAGGAGACAAATTGAAAATTGATCTTGGTGTGCCTGGAAGAGTGATTTCCTAGCTGTGATTCTGGAACGTTCCTCCCCTCTCCAAACACACCTTTTCTTCTCTCAGACATCCCCACTTCTTTTTAACAGCTATTGTAAACCAAAAACAAAGACCTCTGCCACCTTCCTCCACCCACCAAATCCTTTCGTCAATATTAAATTAATGGTTAAGGCTCTTCACCTAATCAATACAAAGCAAAAAGGAAAAAAGAGTGGGAAAACTTTAAAACTTTGTAGTATTTCAAGAAAGGTACTTTAGATAACTTAACCATATATGTTAACCGAGATTCATTGTCAGTGAGTGTTTATGTATCTCAGAATGATACCATCAAAACACAAAGGAGTGGCATTAGCAGTTCTTGGGAGAATTGCTTTAAAATACAGTATAATTTTTAAAGGGGTAAATAATGGATGTGGGGAAAGACACCCAAAACAACTTAATTAGGATTGGAGACACTCTGGAAACACTGAATGTTAACTGATTGTCCACAAAAAAACTGCAAGAGGAGCAATTAAGTATCCTTTAAAAAGTGCTTTGCCTAAAAAGCCTGAAATCACTTAGGACTACCTGAGAAGATTGCCAGCATCTCTCACATGAACCTTGTTGAAAAAAAGTCCATTCTTTGTGTTCCACTACTATGTCATGCATTGTCTGGGAAGATGATAAAGCAGTGGTTCATAACATGGGCAATAATGCCCCCCAGGGGGCGATTTTGTTTTTCAGGGGGGCGGTAAAACAAAAAGGGGCAGTGTGGGGGCGGCGGAACAAAAGGGGGGGCAGTAGGGGGGTGCTGGAGCAAGCCAAACCTGTGAAGGCGGCTGCAGCCATGGTGCTGGCAGTGGATCCAGCACTGGCACTGCCAGACAATCCAGCTCTTTCTGCCTGCCACGTCTTGCCTTCCTCCCTTAGGGGAGCACCGAGTGTGGATTGGTGGAAGGAAAGGGTCTCTCGGGTCCCCATCCTTGCCCGGTGAAGTGCTGCCTTGCACGTGGGTGGAGAGGGAGAAACGAGCCCCGTTTGTCCGTCCTGCCTTCCCGCCCACCTTTCCGCCTATTGCAAGGGAAGTGCAGAGAGAAACGGGTCAGTTTGGGTTGGTGTAGCAGGATTTCTAGGGATGGGGCTGGCTCAGGTTATCCTGTTGTGGCTGGCTGGCTGTCAGCGGGGAAGAAAGTTCACCTGGCCGACTTTAAATGGCTTTGAGGGACATTGAACTTGAGATCTTCCCCTGTCTTCCATGTACACAGATGTGATGTGCCTCTATGTGTAAATCCTCTGGGAGAGAAACCTCTCAAATTGAACTGAGAGCGCTGAGGGCAAAATCCACAAGGCTGTCATAGAGAGACTTGAGCAAACACACTGCGGAAAGTCAGCCGCTCCGCTTTCTCCCTGAACCCTGAGGATCCGTTCAGTGAAGGCGAAAAGGGCAGCATGTCAGTTTGCTTCAAAAAGGGGGTGGCAGGGGTGCTCCAAAAGGTTTAGACTACAACTCCCACAATCCCCTGCCCTTGGCCCACCTTCCTGCCCATTGCAACGGAAGCACGGAAAGAAACGGGTCGGTTTGGGGTGGCGAGTCATCTCTCATTGAGCTATTCAACAGTTCAGTTGAACTGAACAACAGTTCAGTTTTATTGTTCTGTTGGGTACTTGGAAAGTTGTTTTTAAGGTAATTTGTTATGGATGTTGGTGTAACCCTCCTCCCCCAAAGTAATTTGTGTGAGTAAATGTTGCAAAGAGTGCTAGTTGCTCATTACTTTCTGACTACTGTAAAATCCTTAGGACTGTGAAGTGATTGGCATAAAACTTGAAAATTCTTCTCAAAATCTTCTGAAAAGATAATGTGAAAATGTTACATTAAACACGTTTCATGTGTAGAAGGTTGCTTTAGTCAACAGACTTTTGCATTATTCTAACAATGCTCCTTGAATTAAAAAAAACAATTTAAAACTGCTACAAAGCAATATACAACCCTAATTTGTTTCTCTATTTCCTTAATACAAAGTCTACTATCTACAGAATTTCTCTCTAACTCTCTAGCTCTGCTTTTTCAAAAAAAAATATTTAGAGACCCAAGTGGGTTGCTATCTTGAATTTAGGGTTCAGACAGCAGCAAAATCAATATTCCTTTCCTTTCAAACAAATACTCTATTATTCTAAGATTCTCCGATTCTTAAAATTCTGTTAGGACTTGTAGATGAAGTGACAAAACCAATTGCCAGCGTATTATTGCCAGCAGTGGCAATAATATGCCAGCTGACATATTATTGGTCAGTATGAAGACTAAGTCTTTTGGTGAAACTAGATTGAGCCATTAATACATAGTCCTGGCTATGTTTTCATCAGGATGTGGCCAGAAGCTATGGAGACATATTGTTTTTAATTGCCACCCTTTAGTATCAGAGATAGTTTGTGGAAGATAAAGTGAAGCTTTTTATCAAGCTGCATTTTTTGAGCTTTGGAATACACAGGCTTGTGTACAGTAAGGATCATCTTGCTGGTTGAAGGAGAAATTAGGCTGCGTCCCTACCCCAATTTTCTTTCTCCTGTGCTGTTCTCATTCTTCATTGCCACCACACCAAGCTCAGTTACCCAACTCGCACTTAACATCAGATCTGAAGTGGTCTGCAAGAGGGAGGGGTATCACTGAAAACTGTCTCCTTCCCTTTTCTGAAAGGGACAGTGGCTTCTATCAGTGGAGTGACTTCCATTGGATAAAAACCTCAGCACCCTTTTTCATTTTCATGTCTTGCTTTCTGTTTTGCCCATTGATTGATTAGGCATCCTTCAGTCTCGAGAGACTATAGTTAACGTGCTCTGTATGGAGGACTTGGAACAGCGTCTATTCGAGAAGCCAATTCGAGAGGGACCATCCCTTCCACACTGAAGACAAATACAGTCTGTCCCCTGTTGATTTTGCTGCTTTTGGGACTGCCTCTTTGCCTCAGCCTGCTGGAAAAGGGTCTCTTCAAGTGGGGAGAGGCCGTGATGCAACGCCTGCCTCCAGGCTGAACACTCAGATGTCAAGGTTTCCCATCTGTTGAGGTCCATTCCTAAGGCCTTCAGATCCCGCTTGCAGATATCCTTGTATTGCAGCTGGGGTCTCCCTCTGGGGCGATTTCACTGCACTAATTCTCCATACAGGAGATATTTTGGAATCCGATGTCAAAGGGATCTGATGTTGAGCCATCAAAAACTACGGTGCCCTTCATTCCCCCATGAAAGGACCTGATGATGTTAAAGAGTTGGGGTGGACATCCAGTCTTGGGAAGAATTTTAAAAAGGCCCTCCTGCTAACCAAATCAAAGGCCTTTGTGAGATCTATGAAGGCCACAAAGAGTGGCTGTTGTTGTTCCCTACATTTCTCCTGCAACTGTCGGAGGGAGAATACCATGTCAGTGGTGGATCTATTAGCTCGAAATCCACACTGTGATTCTTGAAAGACTCTGTCTGCAAGCACTTGGAGTCTCTTCAGCACAACACAGGTAAGCAACGCTGAGACGAGAGATGCCAGGGTAGTTATTGCAATCGCCCCTGTCTCCTTTGTTCTTATATAGTGTGACAATGTTTGCTGCATTTTTGAATTCTTGTTGTGCTCTGTAAAACATTTTGTGTGTCTCCATGTATTGTACCTTTTTAACGTGCACTCCAGTTTGATATTATATTTTGATTTCTCAGTTTTACAGTTTCAAATTTTTTGTGCTCTTTGTGAAAACTTTTTGTGTAGCGATATTTATACATATACATATACATATACATATACATATATATATAGTTCCATTTTGTTGGCGGAGAGGGGGGTCCCCCCCAGCTCTCATCAGGGAATTGATTGCAACTGAAGAAAGAGAGAAATCCAAAATCTGGGAGCCACACAGGAAAAAGTGTTCTCCTGTGCATCTATCAAGCAGCGCTCTGAAGGTGTAGCTACTTTCAGAAGGGGCCTTGATAAGATCCTTTATCAATATCAAGGTAGCCAGACCAGCCGGCCCTCTACTCTACGCCTGGTGTTGTTGAACGCCAGGTCTGTATCTAATAAAACCCAACTGATTTATGATCTTATCTTGGAGGAAGATGCAGACCTGGCCTGCATAATGGAAACATGGATTGGCGGAGAGGGGGGTCCCCCCCTAGCTCTCATCTGCCCGCCCGGTTATGCTGTCCAACACCAGGGTAGACTGGAGGGACGGGGGGGGGAGTTGCCATCGTTTACAAGTCCACCTTGGAGGTAGTGAGGCGCTCCTCGGTGGTAAAGCCGGGCCTTGAGGCTCTCCACGTGTGGATTGGGGCCAGGGACGGTATTGGGATCTTGCTGGATTACCGTGCTCCCCGCGACCCAGCCATTTCCCTACCGGAGCTGGTGGACTTTGTCTCCACGGCACTGTTGGGTTCCCCAAGGCTATTGGTCCTGGGGGACTTCAACGTGCATGCGGGGGCAGAGACCTCTGGGCCAGCTCTTGAGTTCTTGGAGACCATGGCCTTCTTGAACATGTCCCAACATGTCAACGGCCCTACACACGTGGGCGGCCATATACTAGACCTGGTCTTTTCCACCAATGGGAGTGAGAGTGGTCCGATGGTGACTGACCTTGAGTCGGTCCCTCTGTCATGGTCGGATCACCACCTAATAAAATGCATCCTCAAGATGGCTCTCCCCCCTTGCAGGGAGCAGGGACCTATTGTTATGGTCCGCCCTCGAAGGCTACTGGATCCGATTAGATTCCAGGATGCCATGAGAGGGGTCACGGCTGACCTGGCTGGCGCTCCTGTCGAGGCTCTGGTCGACAGCTGGTTCACCGGCGCGGCTAGTGCCGTAGACACGATCGCTCCTAAACGCCCTCTCCGCCGCAGAGATCGCCCTGCACCCTGGTTTAACCAGGATCCCTGGGCATCGAAGCGGGTCAGGAGACGGCTAGAGCGCAGATGGAGAAAGGACCCGATGGTTTTTAATCATATAGCTGTTAAGGTCGCTACTAACCTTTACCTGGCCAAGGTAAAGGGTGCCAGTCGAACTTACCTCGCTAACTGGATAAGTGAGGCATCCAACCAGCTGGTGGAATTATTCCGTATAGTACGTGACCTATCCGGAGTTGGCCCGGGTGATAGGCCTCCCCTTAGTTTCTCACCGGACCAATTTGCAGCATTTTTTAAATCTAAAGTGGAGGCCATCTGCCGGGACCTCTCTCCTTTTTTGAATATAGTGAGTCGAGCTGAGATGTCCAGCACTCCGCCTTGTCCGGTGACTTTTGATTCCTTTCAGCCCATCTCGCCCGACACTGTGACCAGGACGCTTGATCGCTGTCGTGCCACCACCTCCTCCTTGGACCCTTGCCCGGCCTGGCTAATCAAGGCAGCCAGGCCCTCAACAACGGAATGGGCCACTGTAATAATTAATGGGTCTTTCCTTGAGGGCAGATTTCCTTCTGCCCTCAAGGAAACACTCATTAGGCCCATCAGAAAGAAACCTAGTTTGGCGGCGGACAAAATTGGCAATTATAGGCCTGTCGCCAATGTTTCTTTCTTAAGCAAGGTAGTTGAGAGGGTGGTGGCCGATCAGATTCAGGCATTCCTGGATGAAACAGATGCCCTGGATCCATTTCAGTCGGGCTTCAGGCCGCGCCATGGAACAGAAACGGCATTGGTCGCCCTGTGTGATGACCTATTGAGGGAGGCTGACAGGGGCAAAGTGTCTCTGCTGGTCCTCCTCGATATCTCAGCAGCCTTTGATACCATTGACCACGGTATCCTTCTGGAGAGGCTCACTGAGTTGGGAATAGGTGGCCAGACTCTCGCCTGGCTCCGTTCCTTCTTGGAGGACCGCCCCCAGAGAGTACAGCTTGGGGAGAATGTCTCGGCCCCGTGGAGCCTCAATTGTGGGGTCCCACAGGGGTTGATCATCTCCCCAATGCTGTTTAACATCTATATGAGGCCGCTGGGGGGGTCATCAGGGGGTGTGGGGCGCTGTGCCATCAATATGCAGATGACACGCAGCTCTACATCTCCTTCTCTCCAACTGCAGGAGATGCCGTTCTGTCCCTTCAGCGCTGCCTGGAGACCGTTCTGGAATGGATGCAGGAGAACGGGCTGAGGCTGAACCCGGACAAGACGGAGGTACTGAGGGTGGGCGCTCCCACAGCTGGGGACATGGGAAACTCCCTCACTTTTGGGGGGGTGTCTCTGCCCGCCAGGGATGGGGTTCGCAGCTTGGGGATCCATCTGGACCCGGCGCTCACCATGGAATCCCAGGTGGCGTCGGTGGTCCGCACCGCCTTTTACCATCTTAGGCGGATAGTCCAGCTGCGACCCTACCTTGATGTTGGGGCTCTCACCACTTTGGTACATGCGCTTGTAATCTCAAGATTAGACCACTGCAATGCGCTCTACGTGGGGCTACCTTTGAGGCTGCTGTGGAAACTACAGGTGGTGCAGAATGCTGTGGCCAGATTACTCAGTGGAGTGAGAAGATACCAACATATCTCACCCATTCTGGCCGCATTGCATTGGCTGCCCATCCGATTCCGCATCGACTTCAAAGTGTTGATGCTTACTTACAAAGCCCTAAACGGTTTAGGACCTCGATACTTGGTGGAACGCCTTCTCCCACCAAGATCTTCCCGTGTCACTCGTGCGAGTCAGGAGGTGAGGCTGAGGAGCCTAACGCCGAGAGAGGCCCGGAAGGAAAAGACCAGAAATCGGGCCTTCTCGGCGGTGGCTCCTCGCCTCTGGAACAACTTACCTCCTGAGATTCGCGCGGCTCCCTCACTGGGCATTTTTAAGAAACAACTAAAAACGCTGATGTATAAGCAGGCCTTCCCAACAGAAAATTCCTGACGATTTTTCTCTCTATATCTTTCTTTGATTTCTATCTCTGTTTAGCTATAATCGTTTTTAAAATTATATTGTTGCTTTTTATTGTAAGCCGCCTAGAGTGGTCTAGTATGACCAGATAGGCGGGATAGAAATAAAATAAAATAAAATAAAATAAAATAAAATAAAATAAATAAATAAATAAATAAATAAATAAATTTGTTTTTTCCCAATCTGTAGGTCAATTCTCCGGCTGCAAATCAAACCTAAATTTTGCGGACAGAGAAGTCTGGAAGCGGAGCCATCTGTAAGTCGAGGGTCCACTGTATTTAGAGAAGCTCACGTAGCCTCTCCCTTGATTTCCCATCCACTCTACTGAGAGAGAAAAAACACTCTTACTGTATTTAAACAGTCCTCTTTTGGTTACTGCACTGCAATTAACCTGCATTATGTGCACAGGGAAGCACATCCTCACCTGCTTTGCATTATTCTCCTTGCTTTGGAAGAGAATGCTGTATTTTGTAGCTCTTTTAATTGAAAGAGAGAGGAAAAACCAAAGCAGTTTTGGTACAAATTAAGCACAGTTACACAAGTGACAGCTCAATGCAAAGGGCAAGCGGTGCAAAATGGCAACGACTTTCTCGCATGGACTTTTAAGGACTGAGAAGCACTAAGGGCAGTTTGCTTATTTTAAAACAATCACTCAACTTCTCCATGCTTACTGTGCATTAATTTCACTTTTCTATTTTTGCATAGAGATTTCCTCTCTAACTCTCTATGTGCAACTTTTCTGAGAACAGGAAACAGTTTCCCCCACGCCTTTTAATGGCAAACAATACGTCCAAAGGACAAAAGCCATTCGTGATAAATTTTTATACGAATATAACTAAATGCACGTGGAAGGGGGACAGGCAAATGTGTTGAGGTTCTTACACCTGTCCACCCAGTCTTTAGGTATGAGACCCACGTCTGCATGAACATTATGTTTTTGTGCACTATCCACACTTCCCTCCTTTAATATTTTTACCTTGTGTAGGGTTCAAAAGAGGAAGATTCTAGAGAGAATTGGGGAGGCACCTCAGAAGCCAGCTATGAAATTCACATGCAAAAAACAGCACTCATCTCTTCTCTTTATTCACGGATGACAACAAGGATAGTTTTACAAGCTGATGATCATAGGAGTCAGTACTGATGTTCTTGTTTAATTTTTGTCTATGCTGCCGGATAGCTCAGTGAGCTGGTTTATCTAGCTGAAGCCAGAGGTCAGGAGTTGACAGCAGTTTTTGTTATTATAACTATAATAGTGGGAAGCCAGAAGGGATACGGAGAAAGCATTCGTCTGGCGCCGACACTGATGACATTTCGGCGCCAGGTCAAAACCTTCCTGTTCCAGAAGGCTTTTAACTGAAATAATATTAACTGTGGGTCTGATGGCAATTTTATATATATTTTAATTGTATTTTAATTGTACATATCTTTATTGTATTTTAAATGCTATAAGCCGCCCAGAGACCTTTGGGTAGTGTGGGCGGCATATAAATTAAATAAATAAATAAAATAAAATAAAATAAATAAATATGTGTGTAGATGCAAGGCATATGCATATGGTTATGTGGTGGTTTCCCATACTTGTGTTCAATTTCTTGCAAACAGGAAGAACAATGGAAGATTCAGGAAAGGTACAAGGAAATGCTACTTTATACTAAATATATTCACACTGGCTTTAAAATGGAACTGGACGAGTCCATAGAGGATAGGGATACTGTTGGCCCCATGTCATACTGGCTCTATTTCTTCCAGTGCCAGAAGCATTGTGCTTCTGCATATCAGTGCTGGGCAGCATGGACTGGCAGAGAAAGTGCTCTTCTACTCATGACCCATTTCTGGTCCTAGTTCCTTTTGGCAGCGTATTGAGCACTGTGTGAATGGATGGCTAGATAAAGGAAGCTTTGGATCTGGTCCAGTAGGGCTGTTCTGATGTTCTTAATAAAATGGTTCTGAGAGATTTGTAAAACTGTGGAATACATAGTTTCTCTTTAATGATGACTGTGCATATCAATTCACTATGTCTTCTTTTCCTGTCTAATTCAAGTGTGACTTTTTTTACTGTGGGGAAAAGAGAGAAGTAGAACTTTAGAATATCACCCATATGAATTTGCACCTTATATAAATCTGTATAGAGTCCGAAACTAACTAACTAACAGTACTACAGTTAGCTGTCACCAGTTACTTTTGGGTAACAAATCACAACAAATATATCTGACAAAAGAATTGTTTTCCTTTTGTCTGATACTCTTGCACAGAATAATACATTTACACCTTCAAAACTGTTACACAGCTACAGCAAAAGTAATGTAACAGACTGCTATAATTTTACTTTTTAGGTGTAATAAATAATACTTTCTTGTTATGTTCAAAGGCTGCTTTTTAAAAGGCATGTTAAGGCGTATTTGAAAGCATTGTTGTAGATTTTGTGTTAACTTCTTTCCAGTCCTAAGTAGAAAGGAAATATAATTTGTTTTTGTCTTTGTTAATATTTTCAAGGTGTAATGTTATAATTGTCTAGAAGGACCCAGAAAATACTCCTTTTGTTTCTGGCCTGTGAAAAATGATTATTTATTATTACCTGTTGCAAAGTTGCTTCTGACTTCTTGTACCTTTTTTAAAGGAATGTGAGATGCTCCACAAGTGGATTACCACACCCATCCCCCTCTAACCAGGAGTACCTGTGTCCAAAGTGGGATTTGAACTCAAGTTTCTTGAGTCCTCCTCCAACAATATATGCACTACACTGGCCGTGGCAATGTAAAAGCAGCTCTAACTGCTACTTCATGCAATCCGCTAGGCTATACTTCTACTCCCTTCTGAATTACATCTAAAGAAGTAACTAATGCTAACTTCAATGTGAACGCAGCCTATAACATAAAGCAATATTTAGCCTCATTAAGACAATGAAATATGTTAATAGCATGTATTGCCATGAATTACTTCTGTGATCAGAACAAGATAATAAAACTATCAGATTCCTGAATAGTAGTGAATAATATGAGGCATTTAAAAAAACAGATTCAAAGTTCAGGTCTTTCTTTCAAAAACTGTGTGCTCAACTCGGACAAAGGCATACAAAGAATCACTGGAAGTTGCCTTACACTCACTCAAACCACCAGAATCTCTAGCTTCATGGAGTGACAAGGTCCTCAAGGGATCCAGAGAAGGTACCCGTATGTTTCCTTGTATAAGATGCCCCCATGTATAAAATGCCTGCCACTTTTCTAAATCAGAATTTATTTCTTTGCAAGAAAATGAAGGGGGGAAGCTCCTGATTTCCCCCTACATTTTCGTTACAGAAAGCAGCTTTCCCCCTCCAGGTTTTGAAAGAAAATACAAAATAATTTCTTTTGCAAAAGAAATCGCTTTTCCCCTGCATTCTCCTTGCAAAACGTGGAGGGGGAAACAGGGATCAAAGCACTTTGATCCCTCCCCCTTCCTTCTTCTGAGTATAAAACAACCCTAAATTTCCCCTTTAATTATTTTAGGAAAAAGTGTTGTTTTATACACGGAAAAATATGGTACCAAGTGCACTTGGAGAAGCTAGGGCTGAATATGGTGTAATCTGTATTCACATATTGCTTTCATACTTTGGTGACCAAACTGTGCAGGATTGTTTCAAATGACTTCTTTTCTACATGTTAACAATTATGTCTATTTAACACATTTAGGCTACAGTCCTATTACTTACTTGCACGTTCAATTCCATAAAATTTAGTGAGATATAAAAAAAGATTATGAGAACAAAGAACCACAATTTAATTTTCCTTGCCTTTCAAGAGTGCAAAATCTTTTGTGGCATTCTTGACAACAATAATGAAATCAATGTTTGTGGATATCAATGAAATGGTGCAAATGTGTAATACTTTAACATGCATAATGCTTGAAACTAAATAATGCTAACTGTGCAAAATAACAATGGCTGCTGCTGCTCATTTGCAATAGTGTTCAAGGGTCAGAAGCATCAGAAGGGTTATTTGTGCCCCTTGCTTGGTGTTCTTTGTATGATTTACTTCTCAAAGGAAAGAAACACTAGTTTTGTACAGGTACAATATTCACAAATTCTGGAGATGCTAATCAGAGAAAATAATGGTCTTTGTCTCACACTCACACATGGCCTGAAAATTTCTCATTCCTCATGAAGGTGTCTCCTCAAGTCAAGACAGCTTATTGTCATGCAAACAAAGAATTTGGTAAAATTCCTTACATCTCTAGTCATCAGTGCTTTCTTTCTTATTTGCATATAATTCACACATGAAACATAGCTGTTAGTTTTTCTTCTTCAACTCCACTGAGTTATATTCTTCCTTCCACTTCTTCCTGAATAATCCCTGTACAAATAACTAATGCTAAGCTCACATGAATGCAGCCTGAGATGTAAAGCAACATTGGTATTGAGTATATCCAATAAGCTTTTTCTCATCTGCCAGCATTTTGGGTTTTAATAATCTTAGAACTGCAGAGCTGGAATGGACCCTATGGATTATCAAGTCCAGCCCGTGTCAAAGAGACACAGTGGAGAATTGAACTCCCAACCTCTGGTTCCACAGCCTGATGCCTAAACCACTAAGCTAGCCAGCAATTCCTCTCCTCCACATAGCAAAGTCTCAGCCCAACTTGCCCATTTCTCAGTGCAATCTTCAAACATATGTCAAATGGGAGTCTGTCAGGATAGAGAGATCAAATGTCCATGGGAGGCATTTTAATTACAAGGTCATTCTCATTAGAAAGGCCATCAACTTTTAGAGAGCTGGGGCAAAAGAAGATTAATTACACCCCTTTGTGTATTCATTTCACTAAGAGTTCATTTCTAAGACAACGAAGGTGTAACAAAGGAGCAAAATTTCAACTAATTTCTAAACTTTCATTATTCTTTTCATTTTAAACAAACAAATGAATCAAGGTCCTAAACCAAGAAGGCAATGTACAAGAAAAATAAAGCTTTTCTGTGAAATTAAAAACAAAGAATATCATACAAGTGTAAACTCACAGCCAAAAAGGTATGGTTGCTTCCAAAAATCTTTGAGACAATATGCTGATGCCACTCTGTATATCTTACATTAGTTAAGCAACCAGAGATAGCTGCGACAGTGCTTAGTCACTGCCTGGAGTCGGAGA
Organism: Pogona vitticeps; assembly: GCF_051106095.1. Classification (NCBI taxonomy): domain Eukaryota; kingdom Metazoa; phylum Chordata; class Lepidosauria; order Squamata; family Agamidae; genus Pogona; species Pogona vitticeps. Next base: position 322,820,825 of record NC_135783.1, on the reverse strand, counting down.
ATGTATCCAGTTGGCTGAAGATCAACAAACTGAAGCTAAATACAGACAAAACAGAAGTCATGCTGGATACTCATCAACACACAAATCCAGCAAAATGATTGATGGAGGGGAAAAAAACTGGGACCACAAGGGGGATCCAGACAAGACACCCAGAAAAGTCCACAAATTGTCTCATTAAAAAAAATGCAGCCACAGTAATCCATGCAACTGTAACCTCAATTTTAGACTACTGTAATTTGTTTTACATGGGGCTATCCTTGAAGACAATTTGGAAGCTACACCTGGTACAGTGGGGTCTTGACTTGAGAACTTAATCCGTATTGGAAGGCGTTTCTCAAGTCAAAAAGTTCTCAAGTCAAATCTGCATTTCCCATAGGAATGCATTGAAAACCATTTAATCCGTATCTGCTCTTTTCCGTCCATAGAAACTAATGGGAAGCTGCTATTCCGCCTTCGACCACTAGAGGTGGATATTTTGTTTCTTTTTTTCTTAGGTCAAGAAAGGTTCAGGGAAGGCAGGGAAAATACAGTCCAGGCAGTACAGTACCAGGCAGTCCGAAGACTGTCTCCCAATCCACTCTCTAAACGCTGGGAGGAGTGAGGAAGCAGACAGGCACCCTTTTCACTGGCCAACAGTGAACTGAAAGTTCACTTTTTGCACTTTCCCTGCCTCCCACGTGGGTTTTTTTCAGTTCTTAACTCAAATCTAAGTACTTAAGTCAAGTCAATATTTTCCTATGAGAGCGGTTCTTAAGTCAAGACCCCACTGTACAACATGCAGCAGCTAGGCTATTAACATTTGATTTCCATTGTGACCATATGATACCTATTTTGCATCAGATACATTGGCTGCCAGTGGTTTTCCAGGTTCAGTCCTATACTGACTGGGACCCACATATTTAATGGATTGCCTCAGCCCACATGCCAATTGAAGCCACTTTGAACTGTCCTTCTAAAGGTACTAACCATCAAAGCTGTCCAACTTGAATGTCTTTGAAAAAGACATTTCCATGTTACTGCCCTCATGGTCTGGAATTCTCTTCCTGAGTTCCTGTGAAGTATGACATCTCTGCAGGGATTCTGGATGTGATGCATGACAGAATTGCAGTGACAGATTTTTGGAGACCAGCAATGGCTATTCCACTACTCATGTGGCAAACATTTATATAGTAACATAAATAACATTTTCTTGGTTGTTGCTAGGTTTTATTGCAGATTATCAGTTATATAAACTATTTTATTGTCATGAATATGTATGTACTGTTATTGTGTTGTGTGTTGTTCTGCAGAGAGCTGGCAGCCATTTTGGAGAGGCGGCAGCCATTTTCAGAGGCAGCAGCCATGTGGCCCATCTCAAAATGGCTGCCATCTCTCTGCAGCTTCCCGACGGTCAGCTGTTCGGCGATAGAGACCGGCTGTTCCCGGGCTACCAAGGAGGAGCGGGGCTCAGTCTACTTGGTCTTACTGCCAGATAAATGACTTTTTCCTGATTTTTTCCCCATCGTCATCTAGTCGTTTAGTCATGTCCGACTCTTCGTGACCCCACAGACCAGAGCACGCCAGGCTTTTTCCTCATAGGAATGCATTAATTAAATTTCAATACATTCCTATGGGAAAACTTGCTTCGGAAAATAAAAAATATTGCAAGACGGCCCGTCTTCTGAGGCACAAAAAAACTCACAAGACCTGTTTGTCTTGCGATTTTTTCATCCCGCGAGGCATTCGTCTTATGAGGCACCACTGTATTTATTTTTTTTAGCCCCAGTGCCTTCCGATGGGGTTTGCTGTGTGCTTTGTTTTTGGTTTGTTTTTTAAAAGCTCCAGTTCCTTCCGATAGGGCTTGCTGTCTGATTTATTTTTTGGTTGTTTTTTTTTAAACCCTAGCACCTTCCGATGGGGCTTACTGTGTTATTTATTTTTGGTTGTTGTTTTTTTTTAAAAAAGCCCCAGCTCCTTCTGATAGGGCTTGCTGTGTGCTTTATTTTTGTGTTTTTTTAAAGCCCCAGCACCTTCCGATGGAGCTTGCTGTGTGGTTTTTGGTTTTTGTTTTTTTGTTATTTTGGGGGGGGGGGAACGGAATGCATTTCAATGGGAAATGGTGCTTCAGCTTATGACTATTTCAAGTTATGCCCATCTTCTGGAATGTATACTGGTCGTAATTCGAGGCACCACTGTATATTCTAAGAAATCTGACCTTCCAATTTACTGCTGCAGTGCATCACTTTTTTTATCTCATCTTGCAGCAGAGCTATGCCAGCCATTACAAACCTCATAGAGGTGTGAGTAGAGATGGGGAGGAAAGAAGGTTACAGTACAGTAGACACTAGAAAGATGTAATCCATTCTTTAAAAGCAAATAAATAAATCTGGTTTTCTACTCTGCACATAAAGGACATACAGACGGAATAGTAAGTCCTGCCTCCCAGATAAAGGATTAACTGATTTCTGTACATGTTAGGCTTCTCTGCTTTCCAGCAGGTCTTCCACAAGACAAATGGGCAGATGGAAAAGAAGAAAAACTTCAGATTTATAAGCAGGACTGGTAAAACCCACAAGGGCAAACTCAGAATGCTGTATTTGGGCTGAGAGTTTCAAGAGACTCTTCAAAATCCCATCAGACATCAAGAGGAAAAGTACTAGTAACCATGGGAAACCATTCTCATCTTAATCTTGGTCGGGTAAAGGGGAAAGCATCTCCAGATTAATAGCTAAAGTACTTGGGGATTAGGGATTAAGGGGAGAATCCTGTTTGCAAGGATTAAGAGGGCTGGGTTCACATGAAAACCTCAGTTAGCAATGGCCTACAAATAAATGGTGTTTTTCATTTATTGAGAAAAAAAATCAGGAGGGAGTCTGTGGGAAGGCATAAAAATTCATCAAAGGTCTGGAAAAGAGTATTTGAAGGAAGGTTAAAGGGGGGCATAATCAAGAGAGAAAGGCAGATATTAAATGGAAGAAGCACAGGAACATGATTAATAACACAGCAGATATTATTTATTTTTATGTCTTTTCCCCAGCATGGGGCACTGAAACTAGATACCACTTTATATTCTAGATTTTTGAATGATGTTCTTGCAATTGTTCCTTGCAAGTATTAACTGTTTTTTCCTCTGTACACCACTCTTCCTGGATTAACATAAAACATGTACAACTGGACAGGACTTGAGAAGATAATCTGAACAAACTCAGATCTTTCAATGAGATGAGAAAGAGGTCTTCACATTGCCCTGGGGATGCAATATTTCACTTCCTCTGTTGTTGCAGGTGAAATTTCAAAGATTCATGTATTTTCTTCCCACTGAACTACATTGTAACAAAGGTTTATGTTTATTGTTTGGGTTTTTTTTGGTTTTATCCCTGTTTTGTTCCCATTTTCACTTAAAATCATCAGAAGTATGTTTTTCACTGTAAGGAAACTTTGTAGTTTGTGAAAGAAAGTACATCCTTTGTGCAAAATGCTTTTTAATGCAAAAACAGTTTTTTGTTTCTTGTTTTTAAAATTCTGCCCCTGATTTTTAGGGAGTACCATCCATTGCTCTCACATAGGATCAAAATATTATGCAGCAGTTGACCATTTCAAGATACATTTCACTGAGGGAAAGACAATTTGTGAATATTTGTTAAATTCCTATATTGCCCTATGGTCAACTATAAAAAGAAACATGGGAAAATAAATAAGGATCACTCATTATTTAGTACTTCAAAGAGCCCTGCCCGTATGGATAATTTTGCTGGTGTATAATACTTAAATAACCTTATTTCCTTTAACATTTATGCATTTTCAATAACTCTTTAAAAAGAGCCAAAGATGTCTCAATATTCACTAAAAATACTAAAGTGAAGAAACTATCAGAGAGACATAGAGATTTTTCATCTCGGCAAATAATAATAATTTTCTCTAATTTTCTGTAAACATTTATTTGTTCACTATGGTGAGATTCTATTATTAACTTTAAATAAACATACAAATATGATTGTTATAGGAAAACGAGAATCATTTATCCTCTTTAATCACCAATGGCTTAAAAAACTAGCAAGAGGAAAATCAATCTAAAATATACATCAAAAGAATTAAGTGCTGCCTTTAGGAGCTGAAGAAACTAAGTACTGTAGTCTCTGCAGTTAGCAAAATACTATACACTATTCATGTATTGCTGCCCAGCGAGTTCTTCCCTGATAAGGGAAAAAGAGTTAAAAGTCTAGATCACTTTTATCTCATGTTGTAATTTGTGAGGAACAGCTCCAAGGTAAAGGAAATGGGCATGGACAGGACATTACTGATGTTTATTTCTAAGTAGAGATAGGCACAAAAGGCCAGTTTGTTTAGCTGCCGAACAGGTGTTCAACACTTCAAAGCCCTTCCTCTTCCCGCAAGCACCCACTCAGAGGCAGCATCCAGCTTCTCTGCCCTACCACCTCTGGGTGCTGCCTCTGAGTGGGGGGCCTGCTGGAGGAGGCAGGCTTCGAACATCTGCTCGGTCACTAAACAAACTGGCACAAACTACTGAACCAGCAGTTTACGCCCATCTCTATTTTTAATAAAAGATTAGGACTTGAGGACTATGTTCTCTAGCTACAGAAACTTGATTCTGTTTTCATGTTTCCATTCAACATTCAGTCCCTGAAAAACTAAGAATAACTGCTCAGAGGTAAGTCCCACTGAGTCAGTATTTCCGGAACAGAATGGAGAGCTGTTTGCGTCATAGTAAAACTGAAGCTTGTGCTGGGGTTCCTTTCCCAACCCCAGTGTGTACCATCTGTTAGACATGAGTTTAACGTTAAGCATATATGTGGTATATAATGGTAGTGGAGAGGAAAATCAATGTTGTGTTACAGTAGGCCTGATATCAGTGTTAAAATAAAGTGGGCGAAGTATTGTTATATTCAAACTCAGTGTAAAAGTCATGGTATCCACATGACTTTTAGGTTGGTGTGTACATGCTCACTGCTGCCCCACCATTGCCACTGGCTTCGTTGCCTCAGTCATCACGGAGGCGACGAAGGCAGTTTTGGCGACAGCAGCAGTGAGGCTGGGAGCTTGGCAGTTGCCATGGTAACCTCCAAAGAACAGACCTAGAGGAAGGAAAGATGTCCTCATTCCCCTCCTAGCTTTCTTCCTGACACTTCCGCTATTGCCTCTGCCACCACCTCCACTGCCTCTATCATTGCCAGCTCTGACTCTGATCAGGTGACTCCACTGGGCTGGGACAGGCAGGTGACAGGGAGAATGCTAGGAAGGGGTGGGTGACAAGAGGAAAAGGGGTGGAAAGGGGAAGATGAGACAGTAGGTGAGAGTAGGAATGGCAGGGGAAAATAGAAGATGGAAAGGATTTAGAGGGTGAAGAGAAGAGGTTAGTTGAGGGACTCAATTCCAATAAACCAAATCCACATCTGCCCCAAAATAAATGGACCAGAATAAGAGGAGCAGAAAAACTCACCCCCCTGCCACAGTGCTCCATGCATGCATGTACCTCATGTGTACACTAAAATATAAGTTTTTTTTTCTTTTAGCAGAACCCAGTACACCAGTGGGATCAAGCCCAGTGATGAAATGGGACCTGAGCAACTGGAGTGTAACTCTCATAATCAGCCACGAAGCTCAGTGTATGACCTTCATCAAACCACTCTGTTTCCCAGTTTAACCAATCTAACCAGACTGTTGTGAAAGGTGGAACTTGGAGGAAAGGCAGGTTTTAAATGTAACCAAAATAAAATAAAATACACAGGCAGCCCAAGCTGGATTACATTCTGAAAGTCTTCACTGCCTTAAGCCATTTGGGTAAGGGAGTTAAAAAGCAAAGTAAAACTGTTCCACACTGGTGACATCATGAGAAGATAAGACCTCCTGAAAAAGACAATAATGTTAAGGAAAGTTGAAGACAGCAGGAAACAAGGAAGCCCAAATATAAGATGGATTGATTCCATAAAGGAACCATAGTCTTGAGGCTATGAGATGAGCATGGCTGCGCATTATAGGACCTTCTGGAGGTCACTAATTCTATGGGTTGGTGTAAGTCAGAGGCAACATGAGGCATATGATGACAATATAAAATAACGACTACAATTAATACTACAACTACTAGGGATGTTCAGTAAAAATTATCATCCCTAATAAAATGGATATGGCAATTGGATTTGAATATTAAAATATAGGAAGCATAGATAGAAACACAGCTTTCAATTTTCCTGCCATACTTACCGGTACATTTGAAATCTTCTGCCTCAATAACTAAATACATGGCAGCTCCGTTATTCACCCTGGACAAGCTACAAGTACTTTATTTTCCCTTGCAGTATAGAACAAAGCAACTCAACCTCTATTATATGAAACTACATGAACTACCAAGAGTGATGGAAAAACTCTGAAAGGAACAGAAAAGACCAATTGAGAAGTACTTACAGGTAATTTCACTATAGCAAATGGCAGCCTCAGTAAGATCCTAATTTTGAAAACATAATGGCTAATCCAGATCTCTTCTGGGGATTTCTGTTTCTCATCCTTGGAGATGGTGGGAAATTCTTTCTTTGTTGAACACATTGGTATTCTGCTTTGGAATCAAGAATACTGCTTATATCACAATGGAACTAATATTTCTACACTTCCTGTTCATTTTAATATGCATATATGATTCAAGCACCAATGATCATATCAAACTTGAAAGCATCATTCTTGTTCATGTCATTTGAGCCACATGTATTTTATGAAGGTCTGTGGATGGTGGAAATTCCTATCATGTGGTGCGAACATAAGTGGTTTGTAATTAGGGAGGAAATATTCCCTCTGAAATTTTGAGATGAGCCATCCTACTTGATCCATGACAAGCTTCTAGTGATAATGCACATATTTCCTGCTGTAGATTAGAGAAAGCATGCCTTGCCAATCAGCCAACCAATTCAAAAAGCAGCAAAACATTTTAAGCACAGAGTTCTGTCCTCTGAAGATGCCGGCCACAGAGACTGGCGAAACGTTAGGAAGAACAACGTCCAGAACACGGCCAAAGAGCCCGAAAAACCTACAACAACCAAAACACTTAAAATTTGGAAAGAAGAAGGAACAGCATGAGTTCAGACTATCCACACGGCACAACAGAGACCTTCTAGGCTTGGGAAGCACAATAGTAAAAAAACAAGGAAACAGCCAATAGCCAGGCACAGGCTCCCTGGCACACAGAGGCACCCATCATTAAACGACTAGCAACATATACCAAGACCAACAGCTAAATGCCCCAAGCTGCACCTAATCAACAAAAATAACCAGTCACAAAGGCCAGTAGTACACTAGTACAGTCACAAAGTCCACCCATCTGCTCTATGTACATACCCCCAAAGCAACAAACAACTCTTTCCCACCCAAAATGCTTAGTAAATTAACCTAAGAACATATTAAGAAAAAAATCAGTCAAAATGGAGAAACTGTACACTCACAGAAAGAAAAAAAACAGCAAATAAAACACACACATGTAGGCCCCCCTTCCAAAAGCTACGAAAAAACAAACAAGCAAAAAAAATACACACAATCAAAGGCTCCTTCTGCAACCAAACAATATGTGAAGATTTCCTTCCATAGTATAATTATATGTAATTCAAGATGGAGGGCACTAGGAGCTGAGCACATAGTAACCCTATATGGAATGACTAAGACATAAGCAATTAAACTCCTTCCTGCACTCCCCCAGGGCATTCTGATTGACAACACTATTGGATGAAACATTTCTCAGGCAATTTGACATTCAAAGAGTTGCACAAAAGAGGGATCACAAAAGAAACATGAATTTTTTGTGTACCCTCTTTCTTAAACATGAATCACTCATGTTTTAGTGGCTCTCTTTTGGAAATAAATAGAATAACATAAAAAACCCTCATCCCCATTCATACAAAATTGAGAATACACAGTACCCTACAATGAACATTTTCCAAAGTTTCTGTTGCATATATCTCACTGTTCATCTCAAGGAAGTTGGCTCAACCAAATCGAAGGTTTTTCTGTCTCAATATTTTATTATCTCTTAACTGCACTTCTTAGTCTGCTTGCTTTCCTCTGATTATATAACAGTGATTTTCTTCGCCTTCATTTTTACACCAGGATCAGTACTTATCACACTGTTTTTATTAGGTGATCTTTGCAGACCATCTAAATTATCAGCTAGTAATACTGTACTGTGTACATGCTGAATGTTGTTGATAAAGGTTCCACAACAGTAATACCATAATTTGAATCAGTGTGTTTCTAAAGATATGGGAGTAATTCACCCCTAAGTCCCGGTCTGAAATAGTGCTGTGAACTCTGACAAATAGCACCATGTACCTCTCATCAGAAAAAAGCTATCTCCATACTATCTTTAATAAATCATCACCACTACTAAAATGGATTCAGCAGCATGGATTGCTAAATAATCCTTAGGTCTGAAAAAGTATTCAGCTAACTGGATTATGATTAAAAGAAGAAACCAATTCTTTTGGTTAACAAAATTAAGTTTTTTAAAAAGGGGGGATATTCTCATCTACAGCAAGAAACCATCTGAGAAACAGTGATGATTAACAGAAGGAATGATTGTTGTAGGGTTTTCGGGCTCTTTGGCCAAAGAGCGCGAAAAACCTACAACAGCCATCAGATCGCGGCCATGAAAGCCTTCAAGAATACATAGAAGGAATGATTATCTGTTGCTTTAAATTGGCCATCAGTCTTTTTTACACCTTCACCCATGCATACAGTACATGAGCGTCTAGGGTATAGGAATACAACAATAGTCTTGTATCTTCAACAGCAGGAGACATGTAGACTCTTCTAATTCACCCAGAAACCCAGCATAGCCAGCATTCCTGATTGCACAGAAGCCCTTCATTATGGGTTTAGTATATGTATAAGTGAATGGGTAACAATGTATTTTGAGGAAACCTAAATCTTTGGATCTTGTCTAAACCTGGGAAAGGAATCCCAATACAACTGCCCATCAGAATCTCATATACTGTATTTATTTGAGGTTCTAGGTCCCTATTTCTATGACATTAGATATTCAAAACTGTCCATGGTTGGAACAAGGAGGGCAACACTTAAATAGATATTGCAGCTGCCGTAAGTGTCCTATTTTGATTATAACACTTGGCCTTCCTAACCATGTATTTTCTGCAACTACCCTTTAATGTTATGCACTGGACATACACAATTGCTTCTTGAAACCAACCTGGATATTTTGCCTGCAGCTCTTTGCTCCTCAGAAAAAAAGATTTCTCAATTCCTGCTTAAACCTCAGTGCTCTCGTTCAAAATGGCAAAGCAAACCTAAGAGGCAGAATGTATCTGTATTATTGCTCACACCTAATAAGTCATTTATAATGATTTCTACTTTACCTTTGCCCTGGTCCCAATGAAACAAAATATTTAATACTGAGACACAAATCCCAGCTTGTCATTTAACACTTGTGAAATAATCTGGACAGCCTTAAAGTCTCCAGGATCGTTTGTAAGCCTCAGATAAAACAAGCCAGTTTTGTAGTGAGATAGTAAAAAAGGTAAAGGTAAAGGTTCCCCTTGACAATTTTTGTCCAGTCGTGTTCGACTCTAGGGGGCGGTGCTCATCCCTGTTTCCAAGCCGTAGAGCCAGTGTTTGTCCGAAGACAGTTTCCGTTGTCACGTGGCCAGTGTGACTTAGATTCGGAACGCTGTTTACCTTCCCATCAAGATGGTACCTATTTACTCGCATTTACATGCTTTCGAACTGCTAGGTTGGCGAGGAGCTGGGACAAAGTGATGGGAGCTCACTCTGTCGCGTGGATTCGATCTTACGACTGGTGGTCTTCTGACCCTGCAGCACACAAAGGCTTCTGTGGTTTAGCCTGCAGCGCTCACCACGTGAGATAGTAACAAACCATTAAAGTCAGCACATTCCAAATAACCATGTCCCATTTGAAAAAGAAGCTACAGCACATTACTTGAAGATTCTCATACACATATAAGATCAGATGAGGTTACAGTGGTGAATAAATTTTTTATGGCTATTGGAGGTGTTCTTCTTAGCGCTAGGCTGTGCTACCTGTGCTACCTGTGGCACTCCAAATATTGTTGAAGTGCTATGCTCTTTCACCACTGATTAGGACGAATAGGTGTTGCAGTCCAACAACATCTGGAAGGTCAAAGTTTCCCAACCTGTCTCCTTCGGGGTACATATATAAGCACTATAGAATCAAAAACCCAGATGTTTGAAGGAGCAGCAGGTGTGCGGAGGACCTTCTTGATCCAATGAGATGTAGAAGATACAGTCACTTATGAGAGTCCACTAGGAAAATATCTTGAGATTCCATCAAGACAATGCCAGAGACCTACCACTGCTTAAGGGAATGTTGTATCTTATGGTGGTTTCCAGCACAACTATAAATTCTGTGTGTAGGGATGTTACGTGAGTAAAAACTGGATTCTATCTTACAAGGCACACTGCAAATTTATCTGGTTTAGAATAAAAAAACAGTGGCCAGAATCCTATTGGCACTTTACACATAGTGTAAAGGAAGACTACATAAGACCTGGGGCCAAATCACCACACATTAATGATGTGTTAGTCATGTTCAGGCATATGCCAAGGAATTCAAGCAGCACCTATTACTGTAATGAGAAGCAATTTATTACTAAGATAAGATTTTGTTTATGCAAGTGTAACTTGGTAGTAGAATTATAGCAAGTAATGTTGTTGGAATTGCATGACTATGAGTCTTGTTTCCCTACTCACACTTTGGATTAGTGGTATGTAAAGCACCAATGGGGCACAGAAACTGCTTAGGCAGAGTAGAAGGTTTGCTAATTTTTAACTCTCTATCTCTCTATCTCTCTATCTATCTCTATCCAGCCCCCCAGACAAAGTCTACTCTACTAATCCTTATGTCATCTTGCCCACGTGATATGCCATTATCTTTGCATTTACATTAACAGTTAACATAGCATTTACATTAACTGCATATTACAATTTTCAATAACTAATGGATTAATATGATTTCATTTGTTTTTGTTTACCTAAAATGACACCACTGCATTTTGATGTCACTAAAATTTGACAATAAATAGGAAACCTCTGAACATATTACTATCCTTCTATGAAAAATAATGTTTTCTGTTTCTATTATAATGGATATCTTCCTTGATAATGTTATTGACAGGATACTAGGGAAAGTGGAAAGTGGTAAGAAAAGAAGAAAACTTAACATGAAATTGACAATAAAGGAAGTCACAAGCCTCAGTTGGCAAGATCAGAACAGGTGTGCTACCGATAGGACTTTTTAGTGGTCATTAATTCATAGTGTTAGTGTAAGCTGGAAGCAGTTTGTTGGTGTTGGTTATCATAACAATAAGAAAAATATGACAGAGTGAGAACCACTATTTCAGATTTCAGAAATGCTATATGGAAAAAGTATGCACAGCTCATCTTAAGTAATGCTACTGCACAGTAGTGTAAGTTCAAAGCAGCCTAAGAACTGTGAATACTTACCATTTTGTTCTTTCCAAAAAGAAAATGTGTGAGTACACCTCATACAGACAAACAGGATCGAACAAGGAAAAATCATCAAAAAGAAAAAGCACTGACAAGCTGCCCCTCTCAAGATGGCTGGCTTATATGAAATTAATTTCCACCAAGGTCTGGTTTCCCACTGCCACCATGTAATTCCAAGTGATTGCACATCCAAATAGATCTCTCCTTTTTTGGGGGGGGGGGAAGCAACAGTGGCTTGACTTTCAATCTACTGAAAAATGAAACTCTGTTAACGTGTTACATGACATATAATGGGGAGAATATCCACATAAATAAATTTGGAACAGAATGAGATTCTTCTTGGTATACTACCTATTCCTCATCTTGACCCGGTGGTGACTTTGCAATAAAAGAGGTGCAACCCACACAATCCACAAAAATGCAATTGTAGGTAGACTTTCCATTAACCACTACAGTTCTGTTTTTTTGTTTTTGTTTTTTTTAAAGCAGAACAAAATCCTTTTCAGGCCTGGTTCAGCCCCCTATGGATTCCGAGGCTGGAAATTTAATTTATTTATTATTTAAAATATTTATAAGCCGCCTTTCTTCTAAAAAGAACTCAAGGCAGAAATTGATCCTTCAATGCCTCATATACAGTAGTTCTCAATTGCAAGACACCCCTGATGTTTCAAGTATTGGGAGAAAACATACTCTTTTTCATTCTCTAGCATTAACTGAGAAGGAGGGAAACAATATACATACAGTATTCCATTGCTAACCTTTTTCTTTGTTCATGTCAGAAGCTGCAGTAAAATCAAGAAATATATCAGATAATTTTTGCCTAATACCAGGCAATATTAAGAGTATTTGGGACAGCCAATATAAAATCTCCCATACTGTGTTTCCCTGAAAATAAGACAGGGGGTCTTATATTAATTTTTGCTCCAAAAACGCATTAGGGTTTATTTTCAGGGGGTGATTTTTTTTCATGTAGAACAATCTACATTTATTCAAACACAGGCATGCCATCTTCTCCTGGCTGCTGCACAATGCTGCACAATGGTGGAGGGCATAGTTTCATTTAACTGGGGCTTATTTTGGGGGTAGGGCTTATATTACAAGCATCCCAAAAAATCATATTAGGGCTTATTTTCAGTTTAGGTCTTATTTTCAGGGAAATAGGGTAGTATATGTTAAGGGGCATAGAGTACACAGATATAGATATGAAGTTACCTGTTCTTCTCCACACTTGCAAAGAACAGAGAACCTGATGTGTAAAAACTACGTACATTATTCATTTAAAAATCATTGGACTAGTAAAAAGAAGGCAAGAATAGCATCCGTATTCATTAAAGGATTCTTGTTTGGAGGTTCATTTCTTTATAGTGCTTCTCACCTGCTCTTCCCCTCTGTTCCTCATGTACATGGATATGTTGTATACTTGTTTTCAAAGAGGACTGGAGCTGCTTTGAATTGGCTCAAACTCATGATTTTTGAACTAAGGAATAGAAAATGATCAAATGCAAACACTGGGATTCCCCTGAGAATGGCTTGGAGGTTTATCTCCCTAGACTCATGACCTTTGGGAACTTCTGGAAACTGAGATAAGACATGTGCACATTCAGAGCCCTTCAGAGCATCTTGTTTAATCCCATGACAAAGCTCTTTGGTCCAATAGTGGCAATGAAAATGGGGGAAGGGTTGATTAAAAATATTATTAAAATATAATTTAACCTCCTTGGATAAATTGCCAGTTTTCTGTACTGTGTGGAACAAAGCAAATTCATTGCAGGACTGACATTCTCCAACAAGCAAATGACCTGAAGGAGAACCCATGCAGACACTCCACCCTTGCCTGTTATCATGAGTCTGCCATCTGCACACTGTGCAGCCATTTTCTTGCTTACAAAAGAATAAAATAAGTGGCTAGATATATAATGAGCCAACAGGCAAAAGGGGGAGCAGTTGCCATGCAAAGAAGTGGAAAATAAAACTTACATATATTATTATTCACATGGCATCAGTGAACAGGGTGATGTGCATGTCAGTATATACTGGCAGAGAAAGGAAAACGAGTCTTTGTTTGTTGTGCACCAGGCTTCTATAGTGAGGTCATCAACTGCCAGAACAAATCCAAATCACCAAAGCAATTCTATCCTCTCCCCCAGAACAAATGATTTTGTCATTTATTACATTTTAAGCAGCGCCTGGATCCAAGTCCTGGATAATCGCAGTACTTAGTGTCTTGAGAGAGTGCTCTAAGCTCTAGAGGCCTGAATCATTACTGTGCTTTTCCATTTTTAACACCCGCACAATTCTGCCGATTTCAATATAGCTTCATAGCGTAAAACCAGGAAACAATAGCGGTAGATCAAATCCAATGACCTTAAACTGCCTTATAATAGCAAGGAAATATTCACCCCTCTCTGTCATCTCTCTCTCTCTCTCTCTCTCTCTCTCTCTCTCTCTCTCTCTCTGTGTGTGTGTGTGTGTGTGTGTGTGTGTGTGTGTGTGTGTGTGTGTGTGTGTGTGTGTGTTTGCACTTGCACATACATATGTGTGTGAGAGAAAAACAAGGCGGAAATGAGCTAGGCAGAGCCTTACAAAGTGTTAGTAACACATTACCTCCAAAATAAAGATTAACACATATGTATCATGCATTTTTAAAGTAACACTTAACGTTAGCCATTTTCAATAACAACTAATGCTAATGTATTAGCTTTTTTCACCAATACGTTCAAGCTCTGGTCTCACTTCATACTCCTGCTACAAAATCCCAGTCTGCTGAAATAAAGCCTGACATGGGAGAAATGCTTTTCCACATTGTTTTTCCCTTCTTCTCCCCCCCCCTTTTAATGGAAAGTCAGCTGCCATTAACGGACTCTATCAGTAGTGACATCATCAGTCTTTTCCACAGATGAGTGAGAAATGGGCTCAGTAGAGTTTGATTTAATAGATTTACCCAATTTATTTATTTGTTTGTTTGTTTTATTTATTGTATTTTTACCTCACCTATCTGGTCAGACAATTTGAAGAGCCACAATTTACGATCTGAAATTTGTTCTGAACTTGCAATGTATGCCATGCAACAAAGAAAAAATGTGTTCGACAACATTTACACAAAAACACATAAAGAAAATTGCACACAGTTCTAAAACACAAAAATACTTTAGTCAATGTGCATATTTTCATTCATACATTTGAAAAAATGCACATAGAAACTGTGTTTGAAAAGTGTGAACACATATACACATTTTTTTGTGACAAGAAAAAAAAACCCCACAAAACTGGGACAGAATAGAAAGTGGAAATCAGACAAAGCACAAAGTTTGCAGATGTATACAGTATATTGATTTCATAATTTAAAAAAAGCAACCTTTAGCAGGTTGGGAAAAAAAATATACAGAGACAAAACACACGATCAGCTAGGAGAAATGATTACTTTTCATTATTAACAATACTCAACAAGCATATAAAATTTGTAAACTGCTGTACAAAAACTGAAGAATGAGATAGTTTATGGCCATAGCCTTACCAGGAAGAGGAAACAAGGTATTGGAGCAACATTTGAGTTTTCTGGCCAATGCCAGGGACCAGCTCAGTCCCAGTTCGGAAAGGGTGAAGCAAAGTCCCTGCAGCTCCTCCTTTTGTAGCTGATGGGTTGTGTTTAGATTCAGTTTAGATTCCCCCTTACTGTGATGTTCTTCTAGAAGTCTGAAGGCACAGGTTCCCAGTGGCAATGGCTCCTCTGGGCCAAGTGATGGGGGGAGAATATGTTTCCCCTTCAGATTTCCAATCCTTCCCTTTAAAAAAAATTGGTTTCCTCTTTCCAGTCAAAGATCCAAAGAACATGTTTCATGTTTGGACGAACCAATTGTGAATTAAACTCGCTTGCACATTAGTAGGGTTGAGGCAGAGAAGGATCCATTATATTTTGCCTGAATTATTGAATTCCTGTAAATCTGACAAACATTTCAGTGATAGTCCTCAGTACACACCCTCACAGCACGCATACACCAAACGAATCACAGGAGGCTGGAACATTAGCTTTATTGTCTGGGAGGCACCACCCTATCAATCCCTGTTGCCCATTTACTACTTCTTGTCAAGATTGATTTTAAACACACTACATGATGGGAATCCCATCGTTTCTCTTGGGAGATTAATCCACAATCTAAAAGATTTGATTTTCAAGATACCTCTTCAGCTGAAATTCCACCCTTTTTAATTTTTCCAAGGAGATGTCTCTAAAGAAATGGTTTCCCTGAAGAGAAAGGAACTGACATGACAGCCAAAACAATAAATCAGCTTTTTATCCTGAAATATTTGAAAGGGGAGACACCTCTCAGAAACAAATGATCTCCTCTCTGTTAGATGAAGTGGAAGCAATCTGCCCAAGAGAATACTGAAGGGAAAGTATACTGATACCATTTTGCTTATGGCTGTGGGGTGGGATGAACATGCCTGCATGTGAATTACTCAATGAATTGCAGAAATTAAAAATAAAATTACAATTAGCTGCATGAAAGGTACGAAACAGAGTTGTATTACTTTGTATAGACATATTATGAACTTGGAAAGTTACTTTTTAAATTACCATAGTTACAGCCACATTTTTGAAGCTCCAAACTTTTGTTATCTCCTGCTATTGTTGTACATTTTACAAAGGGAACTCTTTCTTATTGGCTAAAATTTTATTATACGTTTCTTACACCAGCTCTATTCCACCAGGAAACACATTTAAGTAGATAGATCATATGCCCCCATAACTGTAAAAGTAATTAAAAACTAGCTTTGGTTACAATGCAATAGGGGTGAAGCTGTAATGCACCTAACTGTGACATTACTGCTACAAAAAAGGAATAAATTATAAGTAATCCTCTCTTTTTTTGCAACAGTAGTTGCTTTCAAACTCTGGATACTACGCAATAGGAAACCACGACACATGTAAAATGGCAATCTGTCTGCAAATCATTCACATAGCAAAATACTATGTTCTGAACAACAGGAAAAGGTAATATTAAGCCATCCATCCATTTCATGTATACACTGTCTCTCTTCCAATTTCAATATGCCTGAGACAAAAATATTCGAGAACTGTAAAAGAAGACACTTTGAAGTTAAAGAGTAACAATTTAGATTTGGTCATTTAGAAAGTTCTGAAAATGTTCAGAGCACACATAGTCTTCACATGTGTGAAAAGGACCAATCCTACAACTTTTTGACACCTAATGTTATATACCACATACAGATGCCTGCTATGCTTACAGTTGAAATTTACTTAACTGTTGGCAATGAGACAGTGGTCTCCACTGCAGGCCAGTTTAGGAAGTTCAGTACAGATACTGTGGCATATAGAGCTCTGTCCTCCAACAGGGGTGAAGACCTGGAGAGTTCAGAAAAGGGTAGATAGTAGATCACCTCTGCTGCCTAGCATCTGTTGCCAAAGACAATTACTTAAGTTTGCCTAATGGCAGGGCTAATCCTGCAAAGGAAGAATGAAATCTGAAAACCTTCATATCCAAACTTTTCCATGTTAATACATCCCAAAACTAAGTATACAATGTGTGTAGAAAATCACTTTCTCAATGCCACCATTTCTTAATATCTTTGGTCATCTTCCAGTTCTTATTGTAATATTTGGCAAGTGTAAATACTAAGTCCCTAATCACTTCCTGCAGACAGTTTTCTCTCTTATATAATTCCTGTGTTTTAGATACTCCATTGCAGTGCAACTTTTCTCAGTCCTTTCCTTTCCTTTCTTTTCATTTCAGGCCCCTAATTGCCAAGTCCCTTATCCTCAGAACATAGCAACAAATGTCTAAGGGTACTGAGTTTGAAGTTACTAATTCCTTTCCTTTGAATAAACATTTAAGTCATCAATGGAGGGCAGCATCTTTGAAATCTGAGATCACAGTTCTCTATTAAACAAACAAGCAAGGAAAGAACAAGGGTGGTTAGTATAGAACAAGGAGATGTAATTACAACCAAGACTGCATTCTACAATAAACATATGGATCCACAATATGCAAATATATTAATGGCTGACTTAGAACAACACTCTTAGCTGTTGTACCAAAACAAAACAAAACAAAACAAAAACCAAACACCAAGCACTCCCCTGTGTGATGTACATTGATGACAATTTTTTGACCTGCACCCATGGAAAAGAGGCCCTAGAGAAAATCCACCAGGATTTCAATGACTTTCATCTGAATATTAACTTGAGCCTGGACCAGTTCAGACAACAGATGGCATAGACTGGCACTACTATAAAGCTACAACATGGACATTTTAGCACGTGTTGTTGTTTAGTCATTAAGTTGTGTCCGACTCTTCATGACCCCATGGACCAGAGCAGCCCAGACCCTCCTATCTTCCACTGCCTCCTGGAGTTGGGTCAAATTCATATTGATTGCTTCAATGACACTGTCCAACCATCTCATCCTCTGTCGTCCCCTTCTCCTCTTGCCTTCACCCTTTCCCAACATCAGGGGCTTTTCCAGGGAGTCTTCTCTTCTCATTTTAGCATTACACTGTATCAAAACTGCGGGGCAGCTCAATGGTTTAGGAGCTGTGTCTTCTTGACAGGGGCTGGATTCAATGATGCATGGGATCCTTCCAGCTCCGCAGTTCTAAGATTATTATCATTATAAAAGCCACTGATTGATATACCTACCTGCATGCCTCTACCTTCTATCCTGAACACTCCACTAAATCTGTTATTTACAGCCAAGCCCTCAAGTACAATCACATGACCTCAGATCCACAAGATAGAGATTCCAAACACAAGGAGCTCCAAAATGTATTTCTCAGATTTCAGTACCCATCCAATTTGGTTAAAGAACAAATTAACAAGCCAAATACAAAAAAGCAACCTATTGCAAGACAAGTCTATAAGAGAAAACAATCGAATTCCACTAGTGAGACCAGTCACACACTTAATAAATTATCTCCAATCCATCTTCTACAAGAATACTTGATTTTTCCAAGCACTTGGTGGCAGGCCTATACTTGCTTACAGACAACCCTACAATCTTAAGCAACTGTTGACACACAAGAAGTTTGACAACACTGATAAAACAATGATTCTTACACCCTTCTACAAACTCAGTTGCCAGCTCCGCCCCCACATTTACTCAGACAATATGATCACAGGACCCAACAATGTCACACACAACACCAAGCACACTTTAGGTGTTCCTCTGTTAATGTGATCTATTCCATCTTTTGCCAACAATGACCATCTGCACTCTACACAGGACAAACAGGATGTCTCTGTTCAAAAGTATTAATGGACATAAATCCATGTCAATACACAGAAATCTTTCTCAAATCACTTCACTCTACTTGATACTCTTCACAATATATGGAAGCTGCAATGGTGGAAAATGAACCTGTATGGATACTAAGGTAACCCGGGGAGGCCTTTCCCTTGGTCCTACCAACTTTATAGGTGCATTTGATGAGAACAGAAGAGAGGCCCTTCTCTGTCGCTGTTCCAAGACTTTGGAACTCACACCCACAGGAGGCTAGGCTTGCCCCATCTTTGTTGTCCTTTTGCAAGCAAGTGAAGACCTTTTTCTTCAGGCAAGCTTTCTCTTGATCACTGGCTGTCTGAGTGTGATCTTTTTAGATGGATTTTTATGCATCACTGCTTTGACTGTGCTTTTAATATTGCTTGTGTTTTTCATTTCTAAGAGGGGTAATTTGTTTATTAATAATATTTTTAATATTTCTACACTTAATATTTTTAAATATTTCTATACTTAAGGGTTTTTAGCTTTAAATATTACCTTTTAATGATGTACGCCACCTTTGTATACTCATTGTTTTGTTCTTAAATATTGTCTTTAAATGCTCTAAGCCACCATGCATTCTTTTCTAAGGAGGAAGTCAAAGTAAACAAACAAACAAACAAAATTACAGAAGAAGAATTCAAAGGAAAACAGCTGAGATAAAATAGATACGTGTGCTGAATATACCTCTCAACTGATTAAATATTAATCAAAGTTTCTTAAGCCATTAAGAAATATAATAATTATGTTATCTACTGTTATTTTCCTTCTCAAATTAACCAAAGGCAAAGTCTGTCATTCTCTACATTACCTTAATGTTTGTTTCCTTAATCATTGTTGTTGTTTACAGAAACAAGCTTTAAAAGCACTGAATACCAAGCGGAGGTCTTAAATCATTACTAAGTGTGAAATGCAACCAAACACCACTGTGCCTTTTTTTTCTTAGAGCCTTGCATGAATGTTTTACCATGTCTGTATTGTAACCCTTATATCTGAAAAACTGGACAATGTTTCACAAAAGCTTACATTAAAATATAACAGTTAGTCTTTAAGGTGTCATAATATTTGTTTGTTTGATTGATTGATTTCAATGTATCCTCTCACACGAACAACTTCATCCCTGTGTACAAGATTGCGTGCACACACACACACCTGCACACAGGGTTCTGTTGCAACTGGATCCTAATGTGTTTGCTGTGTGGATGAGGAAGACAGCTGTGCGCAGGGAAGCAGTGATGTGTGTGCCCACGTACCCAGTTTAGAGGGAACCTTGCTGACTTTTGTTTTATTTTGTGTTTCTTCTTAAGATAAATTTATTTATTTATTTATTTATTTATTTATTTATTTATTTATTTATTTATTTATTTAGTGGATTTTTACCCCGCCCCTCTAGACAAAGTTGTTCCAAAGTTGTACTTCCCAGAGCATCTACATATTCTCCTTATCTCATAGAGTTACACAAAGAAAGAATTTTGTGGTGGGGTGGAGCAGGGCAGGGGAGAAGAATAGAGCTCCAGTGGCCATGTGGGGGGAATCTGGCAAGCCAGCCCCTCCCCCCCGAGTGACTTCATGGTGTCCAAATCTGGCCTGCAAGGTGTACTCTGCTCACCCCTGCAATAGGGCATGAATGGAAGCAAGTGTCATTTGATTATTAATCCTCTGCCAACAGCTGGAAACTGTTCTGGTTCTAGATGAAGAATGAGAAGAAACAAGATAGCTGTCTTTAAATATCAGAAGTGTTGTTGCATGAAATATAAAACAGTCTTGCTATCTGTTGTTCCAAAAAATAATACATTGCTGGAAATTGCAGGGTAGCAGTTTTCAGCTAAACATAAGTATAATTTTCTGATGGTGGGAACTGTTTGATGTTGGAACAGACTGTCTTGGAAGGTGGTGGCTTCTTCTGTGCTGGAGGCGTTTAAGCATAGGCTCGACAGCCATCTGTCAGAGTTCTTGTAGTCATATCTTCCATTGTACAGTCTGCACTGAGCAGGGAGATGCATTAGGTGACCTTCAAGTTCCCTTTTAGCTGTATGATTATATTCTATGCCAAAAAGCATTTAAAATCCACATCTCTTGGTTTATTGCTTGGTGTTTTTCCATGTGATTATGCAACGCATCAAGTAGTAATTTGAAGTTTTGTTCTGGTGCCAGCTATGGGTATTCCTGGTTTTCTTTGTAGTCCCCCCATATCTCTCTCTCTCTCTCTCTCTCTCACACACACACACACACACACACACACACACACACACACAGAGAGAGAGAGAGAGAGAGAGAAAGAGAGACACTCTTTTGAATCATCCCTCCCTTTTACATTTATTCCTTCTTATTGACATTTTCCCCATTTTTTCTAGCATTTTTCCAGATTTTATGGTAATATGTGAAAGGTATTTTTAAAGGCATATTTGCATTTTTAAAAGCAGTTCTCTAATGAAAGCAAAGGAAGTGAGGGTGTTAAATCATGATTTTTATTAATAAGTAATGAATAACTGACATTTACATAGCTTCCGCCATAACATCTATTCCAAACCACTTGATAGACTGTGCAGACCAGATATAGGAACTGATTCATCTAGCTATGAAATTCAGCTGTCTCTAAAGTGAGTGGTGGAAGCTGTTAAGCAGATTTTAAGTAGACTTTTATTCCAAATTAAAAAAAATCTTGGAAGTTGACAGCTTTAAATTTCATAAGGGAAGGAAAAGGTGTCAGAATAAAATTATTTGAAACATAATTTATCTGGCATTCCAGAGCAAATAACCAAACTTGATGTAGAAGGGAATGCAATAGAACTCTAAAGGCCAATGGCAGAAAATCTTTTGGATTTATTGATGCTCATTCCAGATCCCAAGGCAGTGTTGAACTTTTGTAAGTAGGAAATTCAAAGGAATGAAGTGATTTCCCGAAAGTCACATGTATTGGAAAGATGCAAGTGTGAGAGAAGGCACGGGCTCTGTAAGAGTAGGGGTTTGAGAAGTTCTTAGTTCTACACTTGTCTGAAGAACTAAATCCCAGTTGATTATATTAATATGCATGCCTTTTAAAGTTCTTTTGTAGGTATGCCTTAATTCTGTCTCGTGAAAGATTTGAGTAGTTTATATCCAAGGATTTTGAATAGTTTATATTCATTTTTATAGCCTTTGGCCCAGAAGGACTGCAAAGGATTGAAACTCAGAGTGGGACATTCAGAACACAAAGCATGCACTCCAGTTCCATGCTGCTGTGCCTCGTTATTCTATCGCTACACATCTTCAGGTAGACTGATATCTGATTCTATCATAGTACTCAGTCAAAAATGATCCAGCAGTCCCATGAAATTTATGAAAACCTATTTACAAATTTTAGTATTACTTAATACTATGCAGATCACAGCCCATAATGCCTCAAAAGAGTGTTTAAAATCCTACCATACACCTAGCACAACACAATTTGTCATAAATAAGCCACAACCTATTAAGGTAAAAGTGAAGAAGAACATAGAAGTCTTCATGAAAGGCAAGTGCTGGGTCAACCTCATATATATTTGCCTCTCATGAAGGGAGAATAATTTCTCCCCTCAACTACTTGGAATTCCTTGGAAGGAAAACACTAAAAATATATAAATGAATAATTAAGAATTAATCTACCAATGTGCTTATTATTCATGTGTTTCTTTAAGTTTTTTATGTATTTATGCTGCTGCTTCCAGAACAGGATGGCTCTTCAGAAACCACTATAGAAGCCATTCTGGGAGAGAGGGACAACCACCGGAAATTGGATGGGATCAAGTCACAAAATTGTTTCTGCTTCCTCTCTCTGCTCCTCAGATACAATGGAGATATCCTCAGACCAAGGCATTTTATCACTCTGTAAATCACTCACTGTTCAGTAGGCATTACAATCATCACTTATCTCATGCCTATGAATGAGAAACTGCTAAAAATTATTCTTGCTCAAAAGATGGCAATGTATTTTCTGTTGGTTATGACCAGAGCTTTTACATTTATGAGAAAAAATTCATACAAATAATATACATTGCACAAAACTGTGATTACTTATGCTTTCTTGTACAGACAATTAAAAACCAGAAACACTTTTGTAACTCCCCCCCCTCACCAATCAGCCAGTCTTTCTCTTACTGCTGTGTATATGTTTAGTTTCACAAAAGAAAAAGACACTAGTTTTATACATAGGCATTTTGCAAAAACAAACAAACAAACAAACAAACAAACAAACAAAAAACCTCCAGTATCCTTGGCAGGAAAAATAACTCACTATCTTATCTATGAGGAATCTCACAGAATTTGAAAATCACTTCCAAATGTGTCTTATCAGGTTGAGACAGTCCAAGTTAACAAGAATCCACAGAAAACAATACACCCACAACAATACATACTAATCATCCCATCTCACAGCCATAAATACTCCACGCCCTAGCTAAACTACACAAGAGCACAGTTTGCTGTCCTCTGAAGATGCCGGCCACAGAGACTGGAAAAACGTTAGGAGCAAAACCACCTTCAGAACATGGCCAAGAAGCCCGAAAAACCCACAACAACCATTAGATCCCGGCCGTGAAAGCCTTTGCGAATACAATGAAGAATTTATCAGCTGTTCTTCATAATTTTACTCTATGGAGTTCAAATAGAAATATCTTCACAAATCTTGCACTCAAATAAATAAACACCACTTTCTTCACACTTATGCTACAAAAAAACCCCCAAAGCCTCTAAAATATAACCTATATTTTATACAGTGGTGCCTCGCTTAACGAGTGCACCGTATAGCGATGTTTCCGTATAGCGATCCCTTTTTCGGGATCACTATACGGAAACATACCCATCTTCGCAATGGGGAAAACCCGCATTGCGAAGATTGGGTATTGTGGCGGCCATTTTGGAGCCGCCGAACAGCTGATCGGCGGTTCCAAAATGGCCACCGGAAGCCCGGAAATGGCTGCCGGCAGCCGTTTTCGCGCCCTGCCCTCGCTTAGCGAAGGCGCGAAAATGGCTGCCGGCACCTGGAATCCTCGCTGAACGGGTAAGTAATGAAGGTATTGGAACGCATTAAACGAAGGTCATATAGCGTATAGCGAGGGTTAATCCGGAACGGATTAACCTCGCTATACGGGGCACCACTGTATACAGATCTACATACTAGCTTGTGCCCACATTGAAAAATTAATTCTTCTTGCCTCACTAGATATCAGGAAGATAAATATTTTTGTGCAACTTAAGCAGAATTGTACAAATGGACAAACATATTAATGCAAACACTGTATATAAAATGGCAAAGGCTGCTGTTTGTTGCATGCATTCTTAAGATTTAGAAGCATCAGGGGCCTTTGTATGTCTCTTTTAACAATGAGCTATTGTTCTGTGCTTCCTGTGTATATTCATAATTTGCTTCTCAAAGGGAAAGGACACTTGGGTATGGGTAGAACCCTTAATACACACAGGAAACCTGATAAAGCAAGTTTCCTGGTACTGTGAAGGTATCCACTCATGTTCAGGTGGCCATGAATAAAAAACGCCTTTCGATGTTCAATGCTAGAGTAAGAAATTCAGAGAACAGAGCTAGTGCAAATGAGAATGTTGGAGGGCAGGGTCAGCACATTCGGCCTCATATCTTCCTTCCAGTACCTTGTTTCTTCAGGGCTTCTAATGATGCAAAAGGTTCTACTCACATTCCAGTGTTTGCAGATAGAAGCCCCTAACAGTCTTCTCTACTAAAGATAAGAAAAGTTCAGCCACATCACCTGAAGAGGCCTTGCAAAGGCAGGCAAACTGGCTGATGTTTTAGTTGGCGGTGCTTAAGTTGGTCATTTACTTTGCAATCTACATCAAATCAGGCACAAATGAATTCAGATAAATATCCAGTGTCTAAATGACAAGAAGTTCAATGGGGGAAACCTGTTGTGGAAGCATTTTTTTTAAAGCTGAGAATAGTCTTTTGTTGTTGTTCAACTCACAGGGGCTGTTTAAATTTGTTCCAATCAGGTTTATATCACTTTTCTTCACTTGTTGCCAGTATGATGACCTGATCTGATACAAAGGGGTGCTTGCAGGGGTGTCAGTTCCCCTCAACCAAACACTCCTAGCCTCCACACATGGACTTTTAAAAAATAAGTTAGAACTGGGTGGTGGAACATAGGTTTACTAAGTCACTTGGGATAACTAAATAAACAAAAAGAGAGAGAGAGATGTAAATTGCTAATTCACAGCTTATTAGCACCTTAAGGCAGCTTCTGCTGTTGGAGCTCCATGCAGACTATGCTTTCTGCCTCTGCCCCCCGATTTCTGCGAATTGTTGTCTGGACGGCTACCTCAATTCACCCAAGGAAAACCAATTTGAAAAACTGTGAATACACAATGGATCAAAATTTATTTTCTCCACTAAGTTTTTGCACCATCAATTTCCTAAAAGGGAGCGGAACAGTTTTGAATGTGTGCACTCCAAAACTGGAAAGACAACTTGAATACAAACAACATTTCCCTGATCTAGACCATTATCAATAAAAACATTTCTTCAGTCAACTAGATCAAAGGAGTGTGTTAAAGCAGTCAAGCTAAGCCAAGCTCAAATTGGAAAGCTGTGCAGTCTTCTTTCAATTGTGTCCACAATCATGCTGTTGGCAGTGCTGCTGTTTATTTAATGCCAGCCAACCTGGATAGATGCCTGTTGGGCTTCTTATCTTGTTAAAAAAACACTGCTTATTCAGTCATTAATATTTAACATCGGCATTAGTGCTTTGACTTCCCGCAGAGCAGCTTTTATTTAGGTCTTGAAATGGTAGATCTCCTCTCCAGAGAAGAGACAGACAAATTGAGATAATAATCCCGGATACTCTAAAAGGAAGTGGTTTATACTCTAAATTCATTCTGAATGCTGATTTCAGAGGCCCCAAACTTGTACATGTTAATACTGAATTTCTACTTAGGGGAAAGATGAATCTGTCGATTTTGTTTTGTTTCATATTCAGTTTTCCACATTTCATGTTCTTTCCATCCTCAATATGGGATTTTAAAATGTTGTTAAATTGTTCAAAAATAACTGAGACTGAATTTTTCATCCAATTGCATTGACAAATTCAGTCTCTAGCATTCCTCATGCAGATGAGAGACTGTTCGCTCTGCCCGGTGCGGAGCTGTCTGGAGAATGGCATCACAGAGTGATGATACCGTTCTCAGTGAGGGGAGGAGGGGCAGAGCCTTTAAGAGGTGGCGTCCCTCTTGCCCAGCCTCTTCTTTCTATTGGCCAAGCAAGAGGGAAGCTGCGCTGCTCCGGCAAAAGCGGTTTTGTTTTCCCCGCTCACGGCTAAGGAGCCTTCGGATTTTCGGGTCGCGCAACGACGCAGCCCCTGGTTGTCCTTACATTCGTTTGCTGGAGAAAGGAAAAAAACTGGTACCTTCCACCAATGCTGCAGTACCAGCACTGCCAATTGCAAGTGAGGCAGCAACCACATCACACTCAACACATATAGAAAGGTTGTGGCCTTGTGGGGGAAGTTAGCCTTAGATGACTGCTGGTTTATTCCCCGGCAGCATAGGGAGGGGTTCACCCACAGTGGGAGTGCCTGTACCGGATTTGAAGCCTTGAAGGGCACCTTACCCACAATGGTCCTTTCCTAGTCTAATGCTACCTGGCTGGATAGGTCAGTGGTTTAGGTATTGTCTGCAGAGCTAGATGTTTCAAGTTTGATACCCTGCTATGTGTGCTACAAGTAAAGCCACCTGTGTGGCCTTGGGCAAGCTGCACAGTCCCTGGATGCAAGTGCCTTGGGGTTTTTTCCCCTGTGCTCTGGCGGGCCAGGTGGTTCAACCCCGCCTGTTTGCTGAGAATTAATGCTAAGGGGTCCTGCTGCCGAAAACAGTGCAGGTTCCATCACCAGTGCTCGATATGTGAAGTGCCTCATGGTTCAGCTACATGTCTCAAGGATTGCCCTGGACCAGCTGGCAACAGGGACAGTGGTGGTCCCAAGCAGCATCCATCCAGCCCCATCTGCTGCTTCAAAAGGGCCTCAGTCCAATTAACCTGCCAACGCTAGTAACTGGTTGCTTTCATCCAGATAGAGAAACAGCCTGATATTCTACAGGATGAATTCAAGTTTGGTTATACTGTAGGATCCCTGTGCAAGATAGTCAGGGTGGCTACTACGACAAATAATTTGAAATCAGTGAAGGGTATGGAAGATGTTGCTAGAGAAAAGTTTAGGAAATAATTTGCTGAGGGGTGGATGGCTGTATCTTTCACTGAGCTATCTGTACCAAATTTGCAATTCTCCCCATTGGGAGTGGCCCCTAAAAAGGTCCTGGGTGGGTTTTGCCTAATTCATCATTTCTCTTATCCAGCTGGGGAATCAATCAATGGCAAGACTCCCCAGGAGCTAAGCACGGTCCGTTATATTTCATGTGAAGCGACAACTGGATGGTTAGATCCTGTGGCAAAGGGGCAGAACTCCAGAAATCTGACATTAGGTCAGCATTTCGATTATATCCCATTCACCCAGCAGATTTTGAGTTGTTAGGTTTTCAGTTCAAAAGGCTATACTATATGGATAGCACAATGGCAACAGAGTGTTCCATCTGTAGCACTGTGTTTGAGAATTTCAGCTCATTTTTGGAGTGGACACTGAAGCGCAGGGCAGGGCTTTCATGTGGACTTTTCAGGTAGTGACAAGGGAACTCAGGGTTCCTTTAGCAAAGATAAAAAACAGAAGGTCTCTGTTCTGTAATTATCTTCTTGGGGATTGCTTTAGACACCATCCAGTTAATATTACATAAAGCTGTAAAGCTTGTAACGTTATTTTTTAAAAAACTAATGTATTAGGACTAGTAATTGACCACAATCAATCTGAATAATAATAATGTACCATCAAATCAATTCTGGCTTATGGTGACCCTTTCCAGTGTTTTCTAGGTACAGAATATTCAGAAGTAGTTTGCCATTCCCTTCTTCTGGGGTCACCTGGGACTATGCAGCTTGTCCATGGCTACACAGGCTCTTCTCCCAGGAGGCATAGTGAGGAACCGAACTCCCAATCTCTTACACCAGTGTAAACCCATCAGTGTACATTTAACTGCTAAATCATTGCTAATTAAGAATTTCTTGTTGCGCACAAAGTCATGTGACTGCTGTGCAATAAGAAATACAACCCCTAAATTTTAACTAATGGCAATTGGCTTCTGAGATTTAAGCCAATGGAAATAAGGCTAACAGGCATTAAATATTAGGATTCTGGCAATTACTTTTTCAAAAGATTTTATGTGAGCATTCCTTATTCCTTGTTGCTCCTTCAAATTGGAAAATGGTCCTAACCCATCCAAATTGTCCCATTTTAAAAAACTTTAATAAAGTAACAACATGGGCTCAAGAGCTCAGAACCATCCTCTCCCCCAATGACCCTAAAGTAATGTTTTGGATGTAAGAACTGCTATTTATTATGAGAAAAAAAACTAATGCTGTTAGTGCTGCCACAGTCATATTAAAAATAAACATTGTTAAGCACTTGCTATCCTAAAAAGTAAGTGTAACATGTAATGTCCTTACCTGTAATGTGTTCTGTAAAATACCTTATCTCTGAAGGCACCATGTAAATAAATGTGTAAGCTAAGTAAGTAACATACACTGCTTTGGCGAACACTTGGTTTAAAACTCTTAAAAGCTTCTCATAGCTTTGTAGCTAAATATTTTTAGTTTGCTGCTGCTGTTTGGGTATGTTTTCAGTTTGCTTGTTTGTTTGCTTTTCCAGTTTAATTCTTAGTGATTTTAATACAATTTTATAATGTTAATGTATATGTTTGTTGTAAACCACTTTCAGAAGCTAGGTAGCAAATAAGTACTACATATATAAATATAATAAATGAATACTTCACATTTTATACTATGCCATATTATTTATTTTTCTTGTGGCAGCATTTTACAATTACGATCAAGAAACAAAATAAAAAAACCCAATCAGCTTTTGAAAGCAGAACACAGACATACACCAGGACATCAGAATGTTATGATACAGCTTATCACCACTACGTCTCCCCTCCCACCCATAGATCCTTAGCCAGCTGATACAGTCTGAGGGAAAGCAAGAGTCTGCGTTAGCAAGACAAAGGCAAGAAGTGCATGATTGAGAAAAAGCTGCCCAACTAAAGCTTGTGATGTGTGTTACTTATTGCTGGAGGATGGCGATTCAGCAATAAAATACAGTGTTGTCAGTTTCAATATGTACTAAAAGTGATTTAGAAGAGCTTGCTGGAAACAACTTACAGTGCTATCTGATTACAATACACAGGGTAAATCAAACTCATTGGGGGATTATATTATCCCCTCTGACAGCCCCAGATCAATGCCTCCAATTCTGCATGGTTCAGATGAATCTCTAACACTCATCCTCTTATTCCTAAAGGGTTCCTTTCACAACGTCCCAGGTTTGAGGAACTTACAAATACCGTATCTAAGAGCAGTGAAAAGCAATGCATTTCTCCACAAGCTATGCATTGATAAAAATAAAAATAAAGGAATGGAATGAAGAATGGCACCCAGTCCAACCCATGTTTTTAGACACTACACTGCATGAATCAATTTATAAATGCAATTAAAACCCGCTCGGTGCCCCAGATCAGGTGTAGGGTTATCTATCAGAAAGGGACAGACAGTTTATCCGTTTTCTCCTTCTTCTAATCATAATAAAAATAGCCATTTTCATCAAGGCCATAACAAGGAGCTGGAATTCCTACAAAATTATTAAGTCAGCTGCCACCTGAAAAGTACCTGTCTGCAAGAAAACAAAGTTATGGTTTGTCAGTAAAAATACTGTGTAAGGATGAATCATGGCTCATTTGACTCTAAGAGACCTTTCTTTATTGAAACAACAACAAAGGTTCAACAGGCATGATGAAACCATCTGGACAGCTCTTTCACATCAGGTGGTTTCTCACAGGAGTTAGCAGTGTGGCTGCAGGAAATCCACCCTTGTAAGTGGAGGGGGGGAAGTGCACTGCTTTTCTTAAGCTTTACAGAAATCTCTCCCTCCAGCACCTCTGTCTTGCTAAATTGCTACCAGAAATGTAGAAACTCACTGCCAATACACAGCCCAGACCAGCGTGAAAAGGAGGTTCGTTGACAAGTGCCTCTTTACCAGAATGGGTAACACACCAAAGGACACAAGTTTGCATCTCAGAGAACTACTGTTCCTATAACCACTATCTCAAAACAATGTCAAACTGAGAACTGTAGGGAGACAACTAAAAGAAGCAGCCTACAAACTAAGCGCTTCTCTCATTCCAAATACAATTCCCTGAACACCTTGTTTAGCTTGCGCAAAAGACCCCATACTCTGCTCCCCACTTCTGGCATCTGCCGCTTTACACCAACACTAGCAAGTATGGCCCCTACAGGCACAAACCTTATCTGTTCCCACTGGGGAGATTAACACTCCTACATTTCTTACAACTTCTTAATATAAGCACCTTGGAGGCAACCATGAGATGCATATAGCTAGGAGGTCCCCAGAGTCCCATCAGTTGTCAACCATATAGTAATGTACTGAAAGTAAGAAGAAAAGCCTGGCTCTTAGCAGAAGAAACTGACTCAAATCAAGCCTAACAAGAAAAGCCCACAGGGAGAAAAGGAGACAAGTGCGTTTGCATACCTTAGAGCTCTTCTACCTCTTCTTGCTATCCTGGTCTCCACTATGCAGGCTCACTAATATCCTGCAACATTAACAATTTCCTCTTTGCTCTGACATTTGCGCACAAGAACGGGTGAGTAAGCAGTTAATTCAACTGGATGGTAGCGAGGAGGAAAGCAAAGCTGACTCTTCTATGCAACTCTGACAAGCCAAAGAGCTCTGTGGCATCATAAAGGGGCGGAGAGCCAAGATGCAGGGACTCATACCAAAAATTGATCTCTTCCTGCCAAACTAACAAGTTATCCCCACAGTTTAAACAGGCAATACAAGTTTGAAACTTTTTCAATTTTTTATTTTACCTTTTTTTTTACTATGACTCTTACATGTTTCTGAATTTGGCCACTATTTTAAGTAGAGATCTTTTAGCATTTTTACTCTGATTGGTCATTATATTTTATACCTTTCCATCAAACCTATCTAGCTCCCTATGAGGTGGACTATACCTCCCATCACTTCCAGTAATCATCTACATCACTGGTTCTTAACCTTGGGTTACTCAGGAGTTTTGGACTGCAACTCCCAGAAGCCTTCACCACCAACTGTGCTGGCTGGGGTTTCTGGGAGTTGCAGTTCAAAAACATCTGAGTAACAAAGGTTAAGAACCACTGATCTACACCATCCAAGGGATGGTGCAAATAGTTGTCCAACACATATGGAGGGTGATGGTTTAGGCAAAAGGCTAATATTTTGTTTTCCTTGTTAGTGCAACTTGAACTTTTTGAAAAAAATAAACTGGGAGTACAATCAGACAGCTGTTCTATAAAGGATCGCTTTAATGGAAGCAATCTCCTTAAAATGACCCTTCCGTCTGCCAGGGAATCACTCCAGCCTAGCTCCAAAAGAGTAGAAGCCCTGCAGATGGACCAAAAAGGAACATCTTGGGCATGAACTGGGATCAGGCCGGAGTGAATCACGTCATGTATCATGTGATCATCAGGAAACGGATTCAACCAAACGGTTCCACAAGCAGTCCAAATTGCAATATATTTTCCTGTGTGATTATACATATATAAACACAATGTCTATGGGTAAGTTTTTTAAAAACATTAATCAGCAAGAAAGGCAGGTCAGCCTACTCATCACAAAGAAAATCACACTCAATTATTAAAAATGATAATTGAAAAATAAGGAAATACCCTGACCTAGATTTCTCTTCCTATTCCCTTGAATAGCAAGACCACCTAGAGTGGTCTTTTAGACCAGATGGGCGGGGTATAAATCAAATAAATAAATAAATAAATTGATGACTTTTCATAAACTAAGTACTAGATTTCTTTTGATTCTGGGAGTGGTGAAGGGAGGGAACAGAAGTCCTCTTCTGCTCATGTATCCTCTCTGTGACTAGATAGTGTATTTCTAGAATGAATTGCTTCAGCAATTGCCTTTGTCAAGATGGTATTTTATCAGATGCATCATGAGAGGAGAAAGTGTGTTTGATTCCCCACTTTCTCCTCCCATGGAGGCATCTAATGCCTTAGCTTTATCACTGCTTGCTTGACCAACCAAGTGTAAATCTACTGTAAATATTTGAGTTGCATATGAAATCCACATATAGATCTCATAATCAATACAGTCTGTAACCCGGCCACCAGGTGTGTGCACGCACACATACAGGCAATTATAAAAACACGCAGAAACAGCTTCGCACCTCTCCCTGTACCAAACTTGCCACATCTTCATCTTTTGGAGATCCATTCATTTGGTTGGGAAAAGAGCCTTTTCAGTGGTGCTGCCCTATCTTTCGAATGCTTTCTCTGTCAGAGTACCAATGTTACTATTGCAGGTTATTTACTTGCCTCAGTATCTTAAAGCTGTAAAAACTGCTTCAGACCTGGGCTGTGCTGGTGTTTTTCTAGCTGTTTGCATTATTACATTATTTCATTGTATTGTTTCTGCGGCTTTAGTGCTTCTCTCTTTTTTACATTATTTCTTGACAATTTAATCAATTTTTCCATTTGCGAGCTTCTATTAAGGTCATAGGAATTCTCTTTTCAGTCTGCTTTATGCTAACACTGATCTGTCACTCCATGCATGGCATGAAAAAGTTACACTACTTTGATGATGTCATGAGTGTTGACTTCTAGTCCTACTTGCCCAATTTTTCTGTGACTACATGCTATCTTCTCTCTCATTGCCAGATCCATGAGATCTCCTGCCCAGTGATCAATGCATATTGTAGCAAGAAACTCCCAGATCTGTTAAGATAACACATTTAGTCACCAAAGCTGTCCATAAGATCTGCAGTTTATACCTACCCCAAATATTCTTTCCGTTGGCAAGTATCCCAGCAGTAAATTCTATGTGGAGAAGCCCAATGCTGCTTTAAGTACAAAGCAGGGAGTAATAAGCAGGAACATAACATTTGGGTTATGGTACCCCCATGTTCACAGCATTTCTAGCATTTATTATGCTGCCACATGTTCTTTTAATAAAATCTGTCTGCACTTTCTTGGAACTGTTTCAATAGGAGAGTGTGAAACTTGCTAGACTCCTGTCACATCCCCGTTCCCTGAACCCATCCTTGCTCAGTCTTTTGGCTCTTAACCTGTTTTCCTTTTCTGTGTGCCTGTAAATATTAATACTGAGTGGCCAGCTGCTGGAAGAAGTAGGAAGGGAAGCTCCTGAACAGAGTGGAAGATCACACAACAGGGACGCAAGGAGCAGCATGTACTGGCAGGTCAGTGGGTGAGCAGGCAGGGGAAGGGATTGTGCAACAGCTGGGCTGTGCAGATGACTTATGACAAAGGGACATGAAGCATTTTGTGCCCATCTCTAGCCAGGACTGATAGCAGATATAGCCCAACAATATCTGGAGGACCTCACAGGCACCACTAGAGCAAAGGAGGACAAATCTGGCACTTCTTTTCCTGGGATGAAATGTCAACACCTGAGAAGAATTAAATTGGACTGCCATGAAAAATGAGTAAGTGTGTGTGTGTGTGTGTGTGTGTGTGTGTGTGTGTGTGTGTGTGTGTGTGTGTGTGTGTGTGTGTGTGTGTGTGTGTGTGTGTGTGTGTGTGTGTGTGTGGAGAGAGAGAAGGGTAGGGGCTATTCAAAATTTAAAGAATTCCACAAGCAGTAAAATACAATATTTACTACAGATTGGGAGGGGTCTCGGAAACCAAACTCTATAAACTAGTTCCCGGGGACTGCACATTGCCCTGGACCCACACTTTGCCTATCCACACACAGAGAACACCTCTTTTCCCCAGCACTGGAAAGAAGAGAAGATATGATTTTGTTCTTCCTGCTCTTTTTCCCATCCTAAAACGTCCACAGAAAATGAAAACCCAGTTGTTTCAACATGGGTGGAAAAGGTGAGAGCACAGGTAGCAGCATATAGTTCACCAGGGGAATGTGTTCATCTCAGCCTGGCTCAAAATAGTATCTGACAAGAGTGAATCACACAAGTTCTGAAAGACTCACAAGACATAAGCTTGGAAATCTATAGCTGCCTCCCTCAATTTCACTCCCTGTCTGGCTGCTTATTGACTTCCGCTGCTTATATTGACAATGTGTAACGGCGTGTCTGTCTGCTTCTCCATAAAAGTAAGTAACAGGGGTGGGATGGGGAAGAGAATGAGAAAGAGAAGTGGGAGGGGGAGAGAGAGAGTAGAAGAGGAGGTGTGGTTGTGATAGTTAAAGACAAGGAATAAGGAATCTGTGAACTGATGTAGCTGAAAATGCTTTGCAACATTCAGTGCTAAAAGCATGAAACGAAGCATGGTACAGAAGCATATATATCTCCAGCTGACAGAACAGAGCAGAAAGCTACAACAGTGATGAAAGACCTTTTCCAAGATACCTTTTACTACAGAAAAAAAAATGCCCATATGATGAACTGATACGGACCAAAGCTTGAAAACGTGACTTTTTAAGATAAAATTCCCAGAATCCAGCACACCTAGAGGGAAATTTTTTTCCTGGGAGACTTCTGGAAGCTTTAGTCACAAAAAAAGTAATACTGGAGCCATATTACCTTGGGTATGATGGTTACTTCTTGCCCACCTATGCTGTGGCCCTGTAAACTGTCTTTCTATTCAGCTGCGGAGAAAAATGTCCAGTGCCTACTCACAATAAAATGGCCTCAGAGGCTCAGACTGCAGCTTCACATGGCATTCTAGCCCAACCACAGGGATGCCCTTGCAGTCTGGCGAGTTATGGACAGTGAACGCACATCACTTTAGTCTGAACTTTAAAGAAGCTGTCCAAAGTACTAAACCATTCTGGGGATGGGTATCTGCACCTTGGGTAGTTCCTGTAAAGGCTAGACTAAAACTCAGAACAGATCCATTGCTCTCATGAAATAAAACACCATCCTCCTCTGGTCCCAGTTAACTATAGGAGGAGATATTGCATTCTTGTCTTCCTACAACATACTTCCATTTACTTCTTTAACTGACTATTAGCAAGAGAAAAGTCACATGCTCAAAAACCAAAATTTCAACCTGTAAAAATAATTACAGAAACAAAGAAGGTAAGTATCTACTGAGCTTTAACATGTGAATACAACTGCCATAAGAATTTTTAGTTTGCACAATATTTTTAAATGAAATAAAATACACAAATTACAAATATTAAAACAGAATTAAACTCATTCTATTACGATATAATTAAAATAACTAAAAATAATAATACTAGTTTAGGCTTAGTTTAGTTTAATTTAAAAGGAGAGAAAATCAGCACACCAGCTACAATCCAGGGTTTTCAGACTATTATTTTCTGAGGATCTGCCTAAATGAAAAAGTATTTGCCAGTGAAGGCAAGAAGGGAAGAGGCAAACGTTGCCTTTTTCCACAAAGAGTTCCAGAGCCTGGGAGAGGCCACAGAGAAGGCCCTATCTTGAGTCTCCACCAAATGAGGTTCTAAAGGTGGCCACATACAGCACACCATAACAATCCAATTAGGTTATAATGAAGGCCTATAACACCACAATCAAGTCAGAATAGGTTCCCAAACTTTTTTTGACCCATAGATCATTTGCCGACTTATTTGTTTTCCATAGACACCCTGCAAAGCTTTGATACAAGTCTAAACTTGCATCCCCATTTTTTCCCCTCTCTGACGTGGACCCCCTGCAAGTCAAAATCGACCCCTGGGGGTCCATATACAGTGGACCCTTGACTTACAGACGGCTTGACTTACAGACTTTTTGAGTTACAGACTTCTCTGGCCGCAAAATTTAGGTTTGACTTGCAGACTGAGATTTGACTTACAGACCAGAAAAAAAACCAAAATGGAACAAAAACGGCCTGTTACGGGATTAATCGGTTTTCAATGCACTGTAGGTCAATGGAGACTTGACTTACAGACTTTTTGACTTGAGAACCGCCTTCCAATACGGATTAAGTTCTCAAGTCAAGACCCCACTGTAGACCACTTTGGGAACCTAATGCCAAGACTTATGCATCTAGGTTCATAGATGAGTCCAAGAATATACCCAAGCTGCAAACTCAAGTCTTCAGGGAGCATGTAACTTCACCCACCACTGGTTACTTACTCCACAATGTGCCTTTTGACTGACCAGCAGCACACCTGTCATGCCTGGATTGAACTTTAACTTGTTGACCCTCATCCAGTCCATTACTGAATCCAGACACTAGTTTAGAACTGAAACAACATCTTTGGATTAAGATGAAAAGGAGCTATAATAACGGACATCACGAGCAAATTGGTAACTGGCTGATAGTTATTCAGTATGGTGGGTAGTGAGGAAGGCTTTTTAAACATTGGTCCTACAACTGCCTTCTTGAAGAGAGGCATTCATAACTCCTGCTACCTCTTCAGACAGACCTTTCCTAGCAGTTTTTACCAGCAAGGAAGCGTAAGCATCCAATATTTTTCAGGTGGCCTCTGCCTCTCCAAGAACCTGTCCATATACTTGGGCTCCGGAAGCAGCTTGATTTGATTTAGCGGCCACTGATTTGTCTTTCTGACAGACGCAATGACTTCTTAAAAAAAAAAAAAGCCTATGAGTGTGGTGGTGGTATTCCTCCTGTCCTTTTCTTCCAGGTAGCAAAACTCATGTCCTCTGATTCCTGGCATGTCTTTTATTCCAGATATATAGTGGGAATGGGGAAACATAAACATGTAAGAACCCTTTACTCTGCCTGACATAGCCTTATTTTCTTAAGACTGTGGAGAAAAGAAGAGTTTTCCTAATGCCACAGGGTTAAGAAGGGATTTTTAAAACTACCGTTCCTTAAGTATGAGATCTCTTGCCTTGGGCAGAGGGTTGGACTAGAAGACCTCCAAAGTCCTTTCCTACCCTACGATGATTCTATGATTCTCTTCAATCATCTGAAAGCCACTGTATGCCATTGGACAGGAAAGGGAAGTCTTTAATTACCACCACCTGTAAAGTTATGTCAGTACTCAGGGCTGTTACTTTAGAAACAACATGACACATTAGCCTTAAATAACTTTAAATAAAGACACCTCTTCAGGCAGCCTTTTGTCTCACTGCGGTTGTGAATCTATAATAGTTACCCTCTTACGTCCAGTCATTAATTTATTTCAGGAAGAGCTGGGCTTGGCTACCCCATAGTCATGGAAGCCAGTTGCTTCATGATTTGCATTCGGTACAGGGCAATTTATTAGACATGGATGATATTGAGTATATACAGGTTTGAGTTAGAAATGAATGAAAAAAGCAACAGCAGAATTCCAGGAGATGGCAGTGCATAAACAGTGAACATACGGACGGACACACACACACACACACACACACACACACACACACAGAGAGAGAGAGAGAGAGAGAGAGAGAGAGAGAGAGAGAGAGAGAGAGAGAACAGGAAAACAGCAAAAGCCAAAATAAAATGGAAAAGTAATACCACAAGAAGAGCACTAGTCTGAATATATACTTTAAAAATCTAGAGAAATCTAAATAAAACTGATAAAAGGGGAAGTTCACATAGTCAAAGCTATGGTTTTTCCTGTAGTGATGTATGGAAGTGAGAACTGGACCATAAAGAAAGCTGACTGCTGAAGAATTGATGCCTTTGAATTGTGGTGTTCGAGGAGGCTCTTGAGAGTCTCCTGGACTGCAAGGAGAACTAACCTATCAATTCTAAAGGAAATCAACCCTGAGTGCTCACTGGAAGGACAAATCCTGAAGCTGAAGCTCCAATACTTTGGCCATCTCATGAGAAGAGAAGACTCCTTGGAAAAGACCTTGATGTTAGGAAAGTGTGAAGGCAACAGGAGAAGGGGATGACAGGATGAGATGGTTGGACAATGTCATCGAAGCTACCAGAATGAATTTGACACAACTCTGGGAGGCAGTGGAAGATAGGAGGGCCTGGCGTGCTCTGGTCCATGGGGTCACGAAGAGTCGGACACGACTAAACGATGACAATAATATGGTTTGTTTTATCCACATTTTCTTTTATTTAATCTACAGAGTTAAAGAGTTCTGGATTTCTTGGGGCAAAAATCCACCTTCTGGGAATCAATTATTGTGTTAATTATGTCCCTATTTCCCTTGACCCTAGAGTAGAAAAGTTCAAATAGCCACATAGTCAACTCGTAGGATATGCACTAAAACTGAATGAGTTTTGTTATGAACTGTGGCACCTGTTGGAGAACTTGTGGGTTCAAAACCTCTTGAGAAGGAAAGATCAATCCTCCTGTATTTTCTTTACTCTTTCTCCTCCTCCCTGTCTTTCCCTTTCTCATTCCAAAGGTTATAAATCTCCTGATTTGTGCATCACATTTAGAATGCTAGTGGCAAACAACACTTTTTAGTCCGAAACCAGCATTTAGCATGACAACCCATCTGGCCACTCATAATTGCAACTTACAACCTACCCTAGTTTTCTACACCATATGGCCTATGCCTTCACAACTGCTCTCATCACTTCTACTCCTTCATATAAATGCATTTCACCAGATTAAGAGCTTTTTCAAAGACAGAGTTTATATGAGTTCAAATGAAACTGAGCACCAAAGACTGAACCTCTGGATAAATCCCTCAGTGCGGAAGCTCCTTGAATGGCTGAACACAAACTAGGGATACCCATTCTTAGCTCTGTTCTAGACTACCTTAGTAAATTCAGAACCCTGAGCTGAACAAATCTGTTTAATTATTAACACCTCACAGACAGTATTATTGCTGCCTGTATTCACAAAGTGT
Organism: Pogona vitticeps; assembly: GCF_051106095.1. Lineage (NCBI taxonomy): Eukaryota > Metazoa > Chordata > Lepidosauria > Squamata > Agamidae > Pogona > Pogona vitticeps. The sequence continues at coordinate 322,782,273 of NC_135783.1, read as the reverse complement.
GGGAGATGGAGGTCTTACATAAGCTCTGTCTCAACTCAGATTAAATCAACTTAGTCAAGTGAGTCACAAATCCACGCAAATAATAATAATAATAATAAAACAGACAGCCCACCTCTCCCAACAAAGCACTGGTTCCATTCATGCAGGGTGCAAATATTGTCAAGAGAAAGTTAAAGATGATTAGGCACAGAAGGTCTCCTAAACAGCTGTTGGGGTTGTTTTCACTGCATACTCACCCATCCACCCACCTCCATCATAGATTTCAGCTAACAAACTATTTCATCATCTTCATCTTAAGTGTGCATCTTCATTTTCCATGATATTGATTTATAATACAATATGTGGATCTTATTAACCAATAAGTCAGAAGCTGCACCTTGGGGAATCCTGTTCAAAATCCTGGCTGTTGGTCTGCAAAGCCCTAATTCACAAGGTACACTTTCTTGTTCTCCATGTTTATAATAAGCAAGCATGGAACCACTAGGAAAGACTGTCCAGAGATCTGGCGTTCAGAGTCAGCAGCATGTTGACAACACTTTATGGCTGAAATCCTGTTGCTTAGGGCAGTGGTTCCCAACCTTTGTTACTCTGATGTTTTTTGACTACAATTCCCAGAAACCCCAGCCAGCACAGTTGGTGCTGAAGACTTCTGGGAGTTGCAGTCTAAAACTCCTGAGTAACCCAAGGTTGGGAACCAGGGCACTAGAGTATGCCCACTGAACCCCAGAGAATTGTGTGAATCAACTTCGCTGTAAGTTTCATAGATTCAATGGGCCTAACTCTTACTGCAACTCACTATGATAAAACAAGTCACAGGTAGAGTAGGTCCATGTGAATCATTGATCCTACAGAGTTGACTCAGTAAATCTCTACTGATATAGTGGGTCTACTTTAGTGCAAGTTACTACACCAAGCAATGGGATTCCAACCTATTTCTCCTTTTAAGGGAAGTTGTTTTAGTTCTCAAACAGTTTTTGATGTCAGTCATAATGCTTCTGGGTGAACTGAAAGGCAAATAAAGGATTCAAGCTGTGCTGAGTAAACTTACATTCTTAACATGGGCATATTTCTGTATTCATTTTGAGCCTAGATGTTCAGGGTTTTGTGGTACCCATCAGTTAAAGCAGATACACCTGTCTACCTGTGGTGAAAATCGGTGTCACTATTATTTGTCCTCTGCTTAATTTGTAACTGTGCAGAAGATGCATCTTTCCCCCCTAATTTACAACAAGGTGCATGTTCTTAGGCTTATTTTAATATTAAACCACCTCTTTGCTCCTGTACCTGCTACGCAGTCATGTTTGCCAATATGGACTGGGAAAAAATGGGATATGGAGGAATGTGTGCCATTCATGGGAATGGGTGGCGCAATCTTTCCCCAATAGTTGTCTTAGGAGCGTACCTATGCACAACTATTTCACCTAGTTCAGACTTCATAGCAAACCATGGTTTATTGTGAGACAAGCAAACTGCAGTGAGATCGACTCCCCGCTGCTCTTTAGGCAAAGCATTTTGCTTCTGTTTTTAATTAAACTCTTGCTATTTTCACTGTGATTATGTGCAAATTTTGAAACTGTCACACTGAAAACAAGACAGGAGTTGAAAATTCCTTGCTACTGTAGTAAAACTGCCTAAATTGATGACTGTGAGGAATTTGTTGAGTAATCAAAATCACCTGCCTTACTCTGCCTCTCGGGATTTGAAATTTTGTATGTATAGACTTTTCAAAACACCTAATGAGAGGCTTGGCATTACATGGTCTTTCCATCAGCTGTCCAGCCCACTGAATTCTTGTTTTAGTTTCTGATTTAACATACGTATACAGTATTGTACTGCATAGACACATCATATTTTTATACCTTTTTTTTTCCTTGACTGTGGGTTTCATTTTAGCCTTACTGGAACCTAACTGCACCCATATGCCTTTCACACTCTCACAGACACACAGCCTAACTTTAGATTAGGTTTTTCGGAATAACCCCATAACATGATCTTTGCTGAGTTTATTCTGAATAACCCCAGAGCACGATCTCTGCCTTCTTGCTTCATCACATCCATTTCTTCTGTGGAGGTTAGCTATGAGAAGTGATGTTTACCCTTCATTTGCCTGTGACAAACCCTTGTGAATGTGTCACCACCTGATGAGAACCGAGACTTGCCATATTTAGGACAAAAAAAGTAACAGATGGTGCTCACCATAAGCAAAATATGCAAGTGTTCCTGTTGCACTTAACACAAGAAGAAAAGAAATTGAAGGTAAACTAGCTTTCAGACTATATTCAACTTACAGTATGGACATAGCACATTCAAAGGTTTTTTTGACAGCCTACACAAGATATTCTACCAAATAAGACATGTCTATTTCTTACTAAAATTATACAAAATATAGACAGAATCCTCTAGCATATATTTGTGTTTGGTGTAACCTGGATTGCACAGCCTTTAGAAGTCAACAATTGTTGTTGGGTCACCACCATTGAGACTACTGCCACTGATCCAGTGGCAATTTTTAACTTTTAAAGGCTTCTCCCAACCATTCCTGAGGTTTGCAAAGGCTTTTGCAGGGCAAAAGGGGACCTTAGGGAGCTTAAGAACTTAAAAAAGGTGGACAGGAACCTTTTAATTAATGCACATTAAATGTTTCCAGCACCTAATCTAAGCTACATTGGGCACAAAGTTACATACCAGAGTATTGCCCATTGGATCCAAGCTACCTGAAAGACTGCATTTCCCTTTATGAATCTGTCTGGGTGTTAAGATCATTAGGAAAAGCATTTCTCTTAGTCCCACTACCCTCACAGATGTGTTTGGTGAGAACAGGAGAGAGGGCCTTTTCTCTCACTGCTCCCAAAGTGTGGATCTCCCTCCCATAGGAGGCCAGACTGGTCCCTCCTTTGCTGTCTTTCCAAAAGCAGTTAAAGACCCTTCTTTTCAGGAAGACTTTTCCTCAGTAACTGGCTGCCTAAGAAGGGATTCTTTAAAATTGGGCTGTTTTAAATTGTTTCCCCCCACTAGGTTTCAATTTGATATCTGTTTAATTCTTTTTAAAATATTATAATAGTGGTTTTAAAGTTTGTTTTTAAAAGTTATACTGTTTTACTATAGTAAGCCACCTTGCATTCTCTTGAGGAAAAAGGCAGGGTATAAATATTTTAAATAAATATTGGCTGAAATCTAGTAGTAAGGAGGCCCATTGAATCAATGGAAATTGAAGAAGACTTTATTCATCAAATCCCAAAGATAGGACACTTGGGTAGAGCAGATTATAGAGAAGGACTCTGGACTACTGTCCTTATGTCCTTAGGCAAATACCTTCCTCTTAAGACAGACTTTTTAAGAAGTGCCTCAGGAATGATTGCTTATTAACTTACAGATTTTTGAAATGTTGTAAAATTGTTTTTAAATCTTGTTTTTTTTTTATTTTAATATAGGTTTAATTGTTTTTAAATACAGTATGACATTTACAATGTATTTTTATAACTGTTGTTTGTTTTATAATTTTAGTTCCTGAGACCTGCCTTGGGTCCCCTATGGGGAAAAAGGTGGCAAATAAATCATATAAGTAAATAAATATTATGACAGAGGACAAAATGCTAGTCACTTTCTTCACACCATACCTAATTTAGCTCTTGTATCATCTTCCCTTAACTGCATTTTTTTTCCTAAAATGAACAGCCCCAGATTTTGTAATCTCCATTGCTAAAACCATCCATGTTTCAGGTAATTGCATATGAGGGCCTACAGGTGTAGGAAGTATGACGTGTGAGGCAAAAGACAGATGCTACAAATGAAAGAAGGAAGGCACAGGCTAGCATGAAAAACATGGCTCTATCCATAGCAAGCAGTTGTTCAGGGTTGTTTGTGATTATTTGGGCACAATCTGTTTCACTTCTTTTAAACTACAAGGCTCTGGATGCACAGCAAAATGAAGCATTGTCTTTTGCTTGTTCCCATGGTTTATTATCCACAGAAGTGAGCAAAACAATTACTTTCATTTTCATACACTCAAAGGTTTTGTTGCCAACCTATGAGTCATTTATTTTAAAAAAGGAGAAGCACAGACAGATAATGGATGGAAAGCATGTTGGAGGGAAATACAAATGACAGAAACAGTTTAAGAAATCCAGTTACAATGTAAACTTAGCTTTTTTTTCACAAAATAGTGTTTTTTCTGAAAACTGCTTTTTCTTTTCCCTATAGTTCTTACGTTTCTTATAATAAACAGGGATGCAAAGAGACAACAAAAAGAAAAATCAATTAGAATGTGGTTTCTGAATGTTACTTTGATCTATTGATCACAGACTGCCTTAACCTTTAACCCACATTCTACCACTAGTTGGGTCAATGTATATAATCAACACTAACATACATGTCTTGCCTTTAGCGTTTATTCTACACTGATGACCTGTGAAATATTTAATATTGCTCTGTATGATTAAAGGGAGTGGTACTGTTCTAAAAAACCAGAGCACACTTGCACAGCTATTCACAAACAGTGAATAGCTGTTTGAGAATAGTTGTGTTCCCCTTTACTTCACCCTGTTAAAAGATAGATAATTAGGGTGAATGCAAAGCCAGCATTCCCATATGGCCTTTGCTCTCATCCCATTTCCAGTTATTGTACCAGAAAATAATTAAGTAAGATCACTGAAAAGTAAATATTCTACTGCTTGATAAACTGCACTGAAGCTGGACCCAATGTCCGCCTATCCTAACTGCTATACGATTTGTCCCAAAATATGTCATTCAACTATATATTTTATTTATGTATTTAAAATATTTTCTCCTTGAAAACGACCCAAGGTGGTTTACAAACAACGATTTAAAGTTGAAAACAGTGAGTTTACTATGGTGGTTAACATCATTAAAAGACAATATTTAGAACTACAAACAATGAATGAGGAGGTACCTTACAACATTAAAAGGCAATATTAAGGCAAAGATCAGTAAATATACAAAAAAGTCACTCTGAGAAATGGAAAATACAAAAATTGAAAACACAAGTAGTACTAAAAATCTAGTCAAAGCAATAATGTATCTAAAAATCTGACATAGATAGCTAGTTTACTGATGGAAGGCTTACATGAAGAGGAAAGGTCTTTCCCTGCTTGCAGAAGGACAGCACAGATGGGGCCAGTCTGGTTTCCTGTGGGAGGGAGTTCCAAGAGGGAGCAGCAACAGGGAAGGCTCTCTCCTGTGTCCCCATCAGACGCACCTATGAAAGTGGCAGGACCGATTGAAAGGCCTCTCCTGATGATCTTAATATCTGAGCCGGCTCATAATGGAAGATACAGCCTTTGTGATAGCTTGGACCCAGGCCATTTAGGGCTTTAAAAGTTAAAACCAACACTTTAAATTGTGCCCAGTAACTGATTGTCAGCCACTGAAGTGGATGTAACCGGGGGGGGGATCCCTGTAGCTAGCCTCAGTGAGCAATCTGGCTGATGCATTTTGTACCCATTGAAGTTTCCATGGCACTTCCCATCGGTAGCCCCACATACAGCGCATTACAGTAATCCAGGAAGGAACTACAGCATGTATCACAATGGCCAGATCAGAACTATGTACAAGAAAGAGACTATCATGATGCAAGACAAGAAATACAACTTCATTTTCAGAATCATCACACAGTATAGGGCTACAGCACTTCTGAATACCTAGAATTATTTGAATACTCTCCCATGTACAACTTCTGGCATGAGAGCTAAAGTACATTTTCCTATGAAGGAGTACAAGAAGAGTCCACTGGGAGTAAATCCCAATGGTGTGTGGACTCTAGTCCTCTGGTGGGGAGAGGCAGAGCTTATGATGAACAGATTTTCCAACACTGCAGGAATGCATAACTCTTTAAATCTTCCTATGTGACCCCACTGTTCCCCCAATCCTCTCTTGCAGAAATAAAGCACAAGAGGAGGCAATTCTCACAGGTGAGGTTCACAGACTAAGCACAGAACCAGATGACTGAAGAGGGTCACATGAAACTAGGCTAAAAGGCATTATATGGGGCCATGCCAATTTATACATTATTGTGGAGAATGTGTCTCAGCAAGTCTTCATCCTAATATGCTAGATTTCTATGTACACATTAGGCCTAAATAAATATGCAAGTGTTAAATATTGTACTGCAATGGATGCAGGAAAATGGTCTGAGGCTGAACCCGGACAAGGCAGAGGTCCTGAGGGTGGGTGGCCCCTCCACTGGCGGTTTGGGAAACTCCCTCTCATTTGGGGGAGTGACTCTCACCGCGAAGAGTGAGGTTCGCAGATTGGGGGTCTATCTGGACCAGACACTTGCCATGGAATCCCAGGTAGCGTCAGTAGTCCGCACCACTTATTTCCATCTCTGGCGGATAGTTCAGCTGCACCCCTATCTAGATGTCAGGTTGCTCACCACTTTGGTCCATGAGCTCGTAATCTCAAGATTAGATCACTTTAATGCTCTGTACATGGGGCTGCCTTTGAGATCTATGCGGAAACTCCAGATAGTGCAGAATGCAGCGGCCAGACTTCTTAGTGGGGAAAGGAAATATCAACATATTACTCCCACTCTGGCTGCCTTGCACTGGCTGCCCGTTCGGTTGCACATAGATTTCAAAGTCTTAACGCTTACGTATAAAGCCCTAAACGGTTTAGGCCCTCGATACCTGATGGAACGCAGGAGGCGAGACTCAGGAGCCTAACGCCGAAAGGAAAAAACCCGGAAGGAAAAAAACAAGAAACCGGGCCTTCTTGGTGGTGGCTCCTCGTCTTTGGAATAGCCTCCCTTCTGAGATTCGCATGGCCCCTTCCCTGAGCATCTTCAAATGCCAACTGAAAACCTGGCTGTTCAAGCAAGCCTTTCCTCCATCCACCATCTGATTTTGTTTTTTGTGCCTTCTCCCATCTGGATCATTGTGTTTTTTACTAATATGTTGTTATGATTTTAAACTGTATTTAGATTTGATATGTTGTTACCCGCCCAGAGTACTCGTTACGACTAGATGGGCCAGCCATAAATGTAACAAACAAACAAACAAACAAACAAATAAGAAAGTACTCAAATACACAATTGCCAAACTATTCAGAAGTAGCTATATCGTATGCATGTAAGGCAAAAGGGTAGGTACATGTGAATTTGGCTTCGACCCCAGAATTTAGTAAGGTCTTGCACATATAAGGACTAAAATGTGACACACAAGGGGGGTGAGGTAGAAAAGAAAGGGAGTAAACTTGAAGATGCATAAAACCTGTGAGTACCAAAACATTAGGAAACTTTAGGGCTTGTGTTGAGACAGTATCTGTTAGCCAAAATATATGTTAGCTTTGTAGATCAAGTAGAAATCCCGAAACAAATACAGTCTTTTCAGTGTGGAAAGATAAGTTGCCTGCATAGTCACTGGGAGTAGGGAGTCACATCAAAACATTTTAGAGACGTAATTGACAAACCTGATTGTTTTGTTCAAAGATAAGCACATGTTCCCAACCAGTGAGAATCTGGAGCATTCAATTTTTTGAGCACTGACAGAAGTGATATGTGAAAACTTCCAGACAGGAAGTGTTGCAGTTTTGAATTTTTTGTTAAATTCTTCTAGCTATGCAGTAGAAGTTCAGCAGAACTATACAGCAGAATAGCTTAAAGTTTCCCAGATTAGTCTGCCATTTTTTTCATTAACTGGCACATACAGTCTCAATAATACACTCAATACTATGCCAATAATTTTGGCCAGTGCATTTTTTGGGTTTCTGTGGGGGATTGTATCAGATTTCTCTTTTCTTCTCTCTCTCTCTCTCTCTCTCTCTCTCTCTCTCTCTCTCTGTGTGTGTGTGTGTGTGTGTGTTGTTCCAATGCAAACCAAAGAAATGAACATGTGAGTACCAAAACATTTGCAACTGCAACAATTTTCTGAGAGAAGGTTTGCAGTTTCTGACAGAATTACTGTATAAGAGTGCCAATATTTTTGGCTATGACTGTATATTCCAGGAGGAGTAGTAAATATAACTCCTCTGAGAAACAGAGTATTTTTGTGAGAGAGCAGAATGCGGGACTCCTCTGTTGTGTACATTTATGAGAAAAATCAGGATTTTTAAAAAGCAGATAATTTGGAAGGTATAGTTGTCATAACAACTCTTGTTAATTCTTTTGACACTTTTAATTGTTATGAGCATTGACTAGTAATTGTACTGAGGGAGCAAGGAGTCAATATTCTAGTTATTTTGGTTTCGTATGGATCAATATAGTACACATCAGTTTTCCTGTGCCCCCTTTCCTCCCACCCCACAGTTTTATTCTCTTTTTCTAACAAGAACATAAGGACTGTGTACGTGGTGTCCCACATCATATCCTTGTGGCAACTTGTTCAAAAAGATCAGGATGAGAAAAAACAATTAGCCCAGCATGATCAAAAAACATCTATTCTATAACAAGGTTTTGAGCTGAAGTCTCCTGACTTGGTCCTAGCCAACATTTTGGCCACTGCATCACACTGGCAGCCAGAGGAAGAGACCAATTTTGCATGGCAGTCTTTGGGGGAGGGGAACGAAAAGGATTCAGGAGCCTCTAGGTGACTGTAGTAGAAGTTCTCAAAAGTGACAACTAAAAATAATAATGTATAGTTAACTTCCACACCTCTAAGTTATGATTTCCATTGATGGCAAGCTTGCTTGATCACTCATTCTCTAGTAATGCCCATTCTCCTTTACAGTCAGAGGCAAAAGAAGCCAGTACTGAACTAAATAGGTCTTTGATCTACCATGGCTCCTATGCTATTGCACTGTCAAAACAAAACAAAAAACCCTAGCAGTCACCATTTTGCTTTACCATAGTACCTGGGAAAATATTGTGTCTGGGACAGCATGAGGGGATGGGGAAGCATGACAGCAGCTAGGAATTTATGTAGAAGCACACACTATCATGCAAAGCAAATTATAACACAGAAGGTGGCAGAAACGTGCAGCCAGGGCAACTGTGATAACACAGGCTTTGCCAGTGAAACGGTAATGAAAAATTGCAACAAGATTACTGAACAAGGTGGTGCAAATCTTCTACCCCAATTCATCAAGATAAGTTGCAGTTCAGTGCATGGAAATAGGGCTTACCATGATTCGTGTCGGCACTGCACAGCACAAAGCCAATTCCAGAGAACTGTTTCAGGTCTGGAAATCTTTGATATTTTTCCAAAAATATGTTAAGACATACTTTTCCTTGACAGAGCTTTTCTTCTGGAGCTATTTTGGGTGGAAATTAATTGAAGCTTCAATTAACAGCTTCCAACAGGGAGGCTGTCACCAGGAAATGAACTTGACACTAGAAAATGCCACAGCAATAAACCACTTAAAAGCACAGTCTTTAGGGGGACAAAAAAAAGAGGCAAGCTAAGGGAATCCAGGCTGCCCTTTGCAAAGATGGCAGCTGCAGCTTCTCTGCCCTAAATGAAGCCACAGCCGCCATCTTTGCAAAGGGCAGCCAGTGTCCCTTACTGCAGGCCGTGGCTGCGGAGGCCACTGCAGTGGGCGGCGCTGGATGGTGGCAGTGACTAAGGTAGGGAGAGGAAGAGGGTGGGGAATATGCTGTGGGGGGTGGCTGCCTATTGGCCCGCTGATCACCTGATCAGCAGGCCCGTAGGTGGAATGGGAAAGCCATAGGAAGAGAGGGAAGGCTAACCTTCCCTTTCTTCCTATGGGGGATGAATAAAAATGGGAAAATATTTATCCCTTCATATTTGTCAGGGTCTCTGGAACTGACGAATATGAAGGGATGAATATTTAATAAATTAGCGATTTCCTACAAATAGCACAAACCATTTTTTAAATTTATCTTCATGTCTAGATCAAAGTTTGAAAGCCAAGACTGGATACTGGGGGGACAGGTTGAAATTAGGGTCTGCGTATCACTGAAAGCTACCCTGATCGCAGGTAATATGAACATGACCAAAAAAAGTAAGAAATAGCTTTAACCTCAGCTGGTTACTGTGCTGTTGTTGTTATGTGTAAAATTGTTTCTGACTTACGGCAATCCCTTAATGACTTTCAAAAGGCCCTAGCATTAGCAGCCCTGCTCAGGTCTTGCAGATTAAAGCCCACAATTTATTTTATTGAGTCAATCCATCTCATATTTGGTCTTCCTCTTTTCCTGTTGCCTTGTGCTTCTCCTGTCATAAACATCTTTCCTACTGAGTCTTGTCTTCTCCTGGTGTGTCCAAAAACAACCAGTAGTATCACTGCAAGAACTGCTGCTTCTAGAAGCTTTATTTGATTTAGGTCTCTCTTATTTGCCTTCTTGGTGGTCCATGGTAATCCACAAAGCCCTCCTCCAAAAACAGCACATTTCAAATTAACTGACTAGCTGGCTAAAAAAGGGAGAAGTCACATGTGCCAGCCAAATGGTCCCTGAGTAAGTAGGCCCATATTATTGAGAAGATTGTGTTGTCCTGCATCCAGGTTCCGAGTCACATCTATGAACAGTATCCATAAGTGAAGATCAGGGAGTCTATATTTTTCTAAGGTCTGCTACTATAATTCAGACAGCACATTCCAAATGAACACAGGAATGGAATAATGGAAAAGGACACCCAGAGTTCCTAGTAACATCTCTGGTCACAGCCACGAAGACCTCCACAATTTTAGAAAGGCAATACGAACATCTCACAATCTTAGTTTCACTGCATTTCTTCCAGTTCCACCAGTATTATCTTCTTGTTTTGCATCAGGTTGTGAAGCTTTGCATTGAAATTTGTAACCTTTTTTTTTTGGCTAATTTTTTTCACAGATGAATATTAATTTTGACATTTTACCTAATTCTTGCATGTATTTGGACATTTCCACAATTTACACATTTTCTCCAATGACTAAAATGTGTGTGTCCATTTTTCAACTGTATGCTCTTTGCCTTTGCAGAATTTTATGTGCATTTTATTTCTCCATGTCTTGCCATGTTTGTCATAAACAGGCGGATTCTCAAGGCAGAAGGCATTTCTTCTTACAACATGTCTCAAGAAGTGCAAGACCTTCATAGAGGCTGTCAATTCTAAAAACATTCTGGTCCATCGTTGCCCTAGAAAACAAGCATTTTTACTTCCTGTGCCTACAAGAGTTAAGTCACACTAACACTACGTTCTATGTTATTTAAGAAATGCTTCAAAAACCAATTTTCCCCTTTCTAAATCCCATAAACATTGTCCCAGCTCTGCAAGCTGCCAAGCTTGATCTTATCATGAGCAACAAGCTTGTTTTCTTTAGTTTTTCACCTAAGCAATTCAGCAAAGGCAGGTGGCCCATTCCTTTTTCCTTATCGTTTGTTATTTATATAGCCACTGCTGGGAACCAGAGCTCCTATCTCTGTATGAGACTCCCTTATAGTTCCTTCGCTGAATCTTGCTCCTATACTAGCTTTTTTAAAAAACAGAAGACAGAGCTGAAAAGAATAGAATAGTCTTGGATCGTAGTGCAAATGACGTCTATCTATAGAGATCTCCTGCACCACCATGCAACAGCACAATGGAAGCTTAGTCCCCCATTAATGGTCTTTGCTGTTGGGTTCAACGTACAAAGAGGTAACCAATCATTTTGTTCCCATCTGTAAAGCTTTCCATTGACTAGGTGACGTTCAAAATGAACCAAAATGCAGAGTACTATTGACAGACAGGTAGAAAGTGTATTTATTATTACCCTTAGGAAGAAAAAGTTTGAAATTGGATTTAAAAAAAAAAAAAAAGGACATGGAACCTATATTTGTTGCTACAGTGATTTTGGTATTCAAGGATTCTATCCATGGCATCACTTATCTCTTTCCTTGGCAACAAAAAAATAAGGTTACTTCTTACTGCTCTATGTAGGGTCTGAATGCGAACACTCTTCTGTTGTACCTCCCCCACTTTCACACGTTTACCACCATCATGAATCTCCCAGGCAGCATGTTGGCTGTGGGATTCAGGAGTTATAGGCCAAAAAAGTAGCTTGTCCAAGCTCTGCTCCCTTATATTCATTCCATTCCACATTAGCCTATGCTACCATTCTCCACCCAGAGCAAAAGCTGCCATCATAGCTGTTGTAGCTGCTGTCTTCACTGGTATATTTGAAACACTGCTATTAAAGTAACCAGTGGGAACAGAAGCACAGATGTCCAAAAGCTGGCACTTCCTTGTTTGCACTGATCAGGATATACATGACCAGAGCCCAGAACTGCCCTACTGGATCAGGCCAATATACATGTAGTTCACCATTACTTTTCAGCAACTGCTAAGATTTGTCACCAGAGAATGGGTGTGATGGACTCCCATTCTTTATCTCTCTGTATATACTCAGGATATACTACTTATGTACATGAAGTTTCATACCTCAAACTAATTACTAATAACTACATTGAGACCATTTGTCATAGGGAACCTATCACCTTCTGGAAGTTTTTGGATTCCAATCTTCATCAGCACTCAACAACATGGCCAATAGTGTTTTATTTATTTATTTAAAATAGGTGGAGGCTTTCCACCATTAGGTGTCTAAGGAGGGGGACCTCTCAATGAGACCCCTCATCTATTAGAAGGTCTGCATTCCCAAGCAGACCTCCTTCTAGCATGGTAGCAAGTTAGAGGGTTGCCTTGAGCCTTGCTCATGCCTTTGGTGCTGCTTTCTTGGGCTGAGAGGAGGCCCTGTCTCCTCTGACTCCAGACCTGGAGCTTCTGATTCTGCAGAATGAGATTGTACAACTTCCTCTGAGAGTCTGCGATCCTCAGATGTCACAGGTTTCTCTGTGCCATCTGGCCCTGGAGGCCTGTGTCTTTATCTGAGGAAGATTCCTCCAGTGGGGTGAGACATTTCCTAATTATTGCTGCCTAAGATGCCTGCCTAACACTTCCTGGTAGTAGGACTTGTCCTGCCACTGGCAAGTCTAAACATTTAGGAGGCACTATTTCCATGTGAGGGACGTGGTGGCACTCTGGGCTAAACCGCAGAAGCCTGTGCTGCAGGGTCAGAAGACCAAGCAGTCGTAAGATCGAATCCACGCAACGGAGTGAGCTCCCGTCGCTTGTCCCAGCTCCTGCCAACCTAGCGGTTCGAAAGCATGCAAATCCAAGTAGATAAATAGGGACCACTTCGGTGGGAAGGTAACAGCGTTCCGTGTCTAAGTTGCACTGGCCATGTGACCACGGAAGATTGTCTTCGGACAAAACACCGGCTCTATGGCTTGGAAACGGGGATGAGCACTGCCTCCTAGAGTTGAACACGACAGGACAAAAATTGTCAAGGGGAACCTTTACCTTTACCTTTTTATTTCCATGTGACCTTGTGTGATGTGATAAAATGTTAGGAGATAAAATTTGAATTATGTTACGGATGTATTAGCAGGAAATTCTGAAACTGTCTCCCATACCCAAGCTTTCTGCCCACTGAAACTGCTTCTCTCTGCCTTTTTTTCTTTCAGCAGGATCCCAGAACAAAACTCCGAAGGAAAAGATGGAGAAAAGTCATCAGAAGACTCATAGGTGAACATGAGCAGGATGCAACATCATTCTTATCTTAAACTGCCTCCATCTCAGCTTTCCCCATTCACCTACACTTCATAGAAACTGTTACAGTTCTAATTCTGAAGCACACATAGACCATGTTTATGTTCCTTGTGCCCCTCAAGATGCTACCTTCTTTCCTACCATTCCTTCAGACCTCTCAATTGGAAGCACCACCATGTCTTGGGAATTAAAACAATGCCTCCATCACAGACTCTGTGAGAATCTCTTATGTCTGATGAATTCTCGGTTGTCCTTTGTCCCTTTCTTTAGTGTATCAGTTGCTCGAAAAACTCCATTAAGGGTTAGGATTGGTTCTTGTGTCAAAAGCATAATGAATTTTCCCAAAAGATAGGAAATCAAACAACTTGACCAGAGTCTCATGCTAACGTTACCTTAATAAGAGACTACTACACTGCATTGTATGGTTATGTGGGACGTCCTTTAAAGACTTGGCATAGGTAATTCAGAATTTATCTCCAAAACATCTAATTGGAATTGACAATATCTCACCAGTTTTAAAGCAACTTTCCTAGCTGCTAGTCTGCTAGGTCACATCTGAGAGCAATGTCAAATACTGCTGCTTAACCTTGAAAGTCCTAAACAGCCTTATACTGTAGACATGGTCTAGAGGGGCGGGGTAAAAATCAAATAAATAAATAAAATAAAATAAATACTATATCTAGGTATGTAAAGGGACATCTTCTCCCACACAAGCCTCCACATACAATACTTAAAACAGTCTTTGGAGAACCATGAACAGGTATCCCAAATTTAGAGATTAGCTGACTGCTGGAGCCATGCCTTTGGAATGCCCTTCTAAAGACAGCTTACTCATGGCCTACCAGGCAAAAATTGTTTTATTTTTCCAAGTTTTCTTTTAAAAGTGTTTTTAATTTAATTGGTTAAATAAAAGCCAGTTGCTGCAATGTAAAGCTGGGGGGAGAGGAGAATGGGAAAGGTAGAAAGAAATTCTAATCTCCCTTTGGGGGTGGAAAGGGACACAGCACCACTTTTCAGAGAACACCACTTTTTCTCACTGTAGGCCTTTTGAAAGCAATGCTGAGTCATCACTTACTGCCACGCTCTGGGACTCTTAAACTAGAAGTATGATGGATGCCAGTTGGCAATCACCAGAAGCAGGTGGTGATTTTCTCTTTCCCCTGAGTTTCAGGCACATATCTGAAAAATTATTTTAAGTGCTGCCTCTCTATTTATGACCTCAGATAAGACCACGGAATTTGGAGAAGAGATGTTGGCTGCATCCTAGCTCATAAATTATTCCAGAAAAAGAGTTCACTGAAGCTAATTTGACTTTACAATTATTTTATTTCTATAATTTATTTCCTTACCTTTCTAAACCAGAATACACTCAAGACAGCTTACACACCAAAAACCCATTCATCAATAAATAGCAACACAATAAATAAAATAAAAAGAACAATATAAAAACATAATTGTTGTAGGTTTTTCAGGCTGTTTGGCCGTGTTCCAGAACACAGCCGAACAGCCCAAAAAACCTATAACAACCATCGGATCCCAGCCGTGAAAGCCTTCGAGAATACAATGTAAAAACAGTCAAATAAAATAAGAATTTAGAAGCAACAGGCTAGAGGCACACTGAAAGGAACTACATATTAACAACCAACAGAACAAAATTGTAATTCAAAGCCTATTTAAAACTGTACTGCCTAAAAGTGGGCCGGAATACTTTTTCTGAAGGTCTTTTGGGAATCTCACCAAAAATTCATATGCAACTATCATAAATCTTACAGTGAAAGGATAGAAGGACCTCAGAGGTACAGCAGGTTCATGTATACAGCCTCCTATGGAGGGGGCAACATCAAATATGAAAAGTTTGATGTTTACTGATCCTGTGAACTAGAGATATAAATTCTTGCTTGTCTGCTGTAAAATTATTCTCATTGATTTGAGAGAGGGCAAGGGATTTTGTTACACTCTCAACAAGAGAGTATGATTTTTTATGCAAATGAAGTAAATCTTTGAAAATAAAGGTTCAATGCAAATATTACAAACTGACAACTCGTTCCATGTCCTGGTCTTAACTGCCAACAGAAGTCACAAACAGCACACAACCCCCTTTGGTTTTCAGAAACAGCCACCTATTCTGGAATCCCAAGGATCATAGAACTCAAGACTCCTCTCCTCATGGAAGTATTTGTCTGATGCTGGTGTGACACCATGACCATTTCCTTGCTGCATGGAATTTTAAGGATTAGATGTGTAGGGGGCTAGAATATTTTTTTTAAAAATCAACCAATCATGCTAATACTTCCTGCATATGTGTGTCTTACTTCTTTAAAAGAAAGAGCATTGTGTTTGTGCAGAGACAGTTTGCACAAATTGCAAAAACCCTTCCAAGAAAAAATAGCACTCTAGATCTCCTCCTCATCTGGAGGCAAGACATTTGATAAGGCTGAAACTTCCTTGTTGAGGTGTCTTGCCAAGTTAAGACAGCGTAAATCACCATGACCAAAGAAATGTAATGAGTTTTCTGTACATCTTTACTATAAGTATGCATCTCTGAACCAACCCTAGAAGAGTGTATTCTCCCATAGAGGCCTGCATAGGCTTTAAGATTTGCAAAAGCCCTTCTCTTGATCGCACCACCTTTGAAAGCGCTCTTGGTGAAGACACAAGAGAAAGCCTTTTCAGAAGACTATGGAACTCCCTCCAAAAGAGAAATAGGTTGGTCAATTCGCTGACGTCTTTCCACTGGCCACAAACACTTCCTCTGTAGGCAGGCTTTTGCCCAATAACTGACTGCTAAAGAAAGAACATTTTAAGGATGTTTTGCAGGACTTTTTGATGTTGTTGCTAATCATAAACATTATTTTTAGCTGAGAGGATTGTGAATGTTTTTTTTAAACTGTATTCTGCTTTAATGACAACTGATTTGATTATGTTTGGACATTTTAAAAAAATTAATTTGCTTTTTGTTTTATTTTTAGTGTCAACTGCCTCAGGTTCCAGTTTCTGGGAAGAAGGCAGGGACCAAATCAAATAAATAAATAAATAATGAAATCAGAACTAATTCCTTCTATGACAGCTTTCTTGATCCCAGCTCTTCCACTCTCCCTTAATCTATCTTGCCTATATTAATGTGAGAGAGCAAGACAACCACAGTCAATACAATAAATAAGGATAAACCATATATTTCACAGCACTATATTTTAAGTACTTATATTCCATTTTTTTCTGTCCATATAGTTTTTCATCTTACATTGCACATTCAACTGAGATTTTCACAAAGCTGTCCAGTGTTACATTTTCAATGTCAGCAGTGCCAGAATATGTGAGAGGCAAATTGAAATCAGGTTCACTGGGGAGAGAAGACAGAAGAGTGTATTTAACACATTAGTGGCATCATGGAAAGAAAAAAATGCTAGTAGCTCCGAATGACATGGGAGGAGGGGGCAGGGTAGACATTTTCAAATTAAATAGCAAGGCCACAGAATCATAAGAGCTGAAAGGGACCCCAAAGGTCACTGAATCCAACCCTGCCACTGTTTAAGGAAATACACACCCAAAGCATTCCAGCCAATCTTTCTTTAAAAATCTTCAAGGAAAGAAAGTCTGCAGCCATCTGATATAATCCATGCCACTGATCAAATGCTCTTACATCAAGACATTCTTCCATAGGTTCAACGAAAATCTCCTATTTTGTAGTATGAATTTATTTGTTCGAGTCCTGCCCTGAAGAGCTGCAGAAAACAAGCATATCCCAACTTTGATGGCAGAAAGTGAGGAGGAATTAAAGAACCTCTTACTGAGGGTGAGAGAGCGCAAAAATGATCTGAAGCTCAACATCAAGAAAACTAAGATCATGGTCACTGGTTCCATCACCTCCTGGCAAATAGAAGGGGAAGATACGGGGGCAGTGACAGATTTTACTTTCTTGGGCTCCATGATCACTGCAGATGGTGACAGCAGCCACAAAAATAAAAGACACCTGCTTCTTGGTAGGAAAGCGATGACAAACCTAGATAGCATCTTAAAAAGCAGAGACATCACCTTGCCGACAAAGGTCCGCATAGTCAAAGCTATGGTTTTTCCAGTAGCAATGTTTAGAAGTGAGAGATGGACCATAAAGAAGGCCGATCGCTGAAGAATGAATGCTTTTGAATTGTGATGCTGGAGGAGACTCTTGAGAGTCCCCTGGACTGTAAGGAGAACTATCCATTTTGAAGGAAATCAACCCTGAGTGCTCACTGGAAGGACAGATCCTGAAGCTGAGGCTCCAATACTTTGGCCATCTCATGAGAAGAGAAGAATCCTTGGAAAAGACCCTGATGTTTGGAAAGTGTGAAGGCAAGAGAAGAAGGGGACAACAGAGGATGAGATGGTTGAACAGTGTCACCGAAGCAACCAACATGAATTTGACCCAACTTTGGGAGGCAGTGGAGTACAGGAGGGCCTGGCGTGCTCTGGTCCATGGGGTCACAAAGAGTCATACACGACTTAACAACTAAACAACAACAAAATGATGTCACCTCTCAAATTTTCTCTTCTCAAGTCCTGAATAATTGCAAGTCCCTCAACCATACCCCATAGGGCTTGGTTTCCAGTCCCTTTACCATTTAAGTCACCCTTCTCTGGATGAACGTCTCAATATGTTTATTAAATTTCTATGCTTAGAACTAGATACAGACCGAAATCCTGTTGTTTAGCACAGTAAGTTACACTAAAGTAGGTCCACCGAATGGATTTGAGAGTCAACTCCTCTATAAGTTCCAGTGATTCAAGTAGACCTACTCTAGTTGCAATTTACTTCGCTAAAGTAAGCCACAACTAGAGAAGACCAATTTGAATAAACAGAACTTATGGAGGTGCACACAGATTCAATGGGCCTAACTCTAGTGCTAAACAAAAGGATTTCAGCCACAGTATTCCAGTTGTGGTCTGAATGAAGCACAAGAGAGCAGTCGTATTATTTCACATGATCTGAATGCTGAACTTCTTTCAATGCAGCTGAGTTTTTTGTTGTCTTTCTCCTCTTCCATATCACATTGTTCACTCATGGTTAGCATGTGATACATTGTGATTTCAACATCCTTTTCACGTATATTACTGAAAAGCCATCCCTTGGACCTTTGGTTCACACACAAAAAAAAATAAAAAATGAAATCACTTTGTAGGGGGGAATGAACATCTATGCCAATATAACTTATCCCTAAGTAGCAGAAATATTAAAAATCTGAATGCCTGCATGCTGTCTCTCTCTCACACATACACACACATATCACACAGAATTATTTCTTCTGTTACTTTACCAGTGTCAGTGTCACTTTTGCATCATAACTCTGGAACCAAACTCCAAAGGGGGGCTGCATAGCAGGCCATGTGACATAATAAATTGCCTGATCAACAATTTTTTGCCCCTGAGGACAGAGAGCACCACCATAGTAACTAACTAAATTACATCCTTCAGTCCTTCATATATTCTAACATAGCAGCATAAGATGTAGCCATGCAGAAGGGCAATCATGTTGCTGAAGTAATGCAAGAGTCCATCCACAGAGACTTACAGATATAGATCTCTCATTGACTAATGTACCTCAGGCCTTGACCTGCCCTAAACCCTCCCGTGGGCAGTCACAGATAAGATACCTTCATCTCTCCATTAAGATCTCTGTCAGTTTTAAGCCTAGTCTAGACATCAAAACATTTAACCATCATTTTGCATGTAGCTTTCTACTCCTATCTCTTTGCCTGAGCATATTTCTACCTATTTGTACAGTCTTGCAATAAACTTATAGATACACCCATGTTTCCAGAGATAATCTTTATATTTGTATGTCTTCCTGCCAAGATTAACAGACAAGGTTCCTGTTTTAATCAATGGGTTAAAAAAAGGTTCCAGCAAAAATCTACTTGACCATACTGTGTGTGTTAAACCCTCAGTTTAAAATATTTTCATAATCTGCTCACCCCACCTTCATTTTACATCCTGTTATTCTATGTTTATATAACATATTTTTTCCATTTATAAGACACCCCCATGTATAAGACACCACCCCACACTTTTCTAACCCAAAATTTATTTATTTGCAAGAAAGTGGAGGGGGAGGACAGGGATCAAAGCACCTTGATTTCTGCTTTCCCCCTCCACCTTCTTGCAAAGAAAGTGCTTTCCCCCCTCACTTTCTTCGCAAAAAGTGGAGGGGGAAAGCAGTAATTCCCCCTCCACTTTTTACGAAGAAAGTAGAGGGGGAAAGCACTTTCCTTGCAAGAAAGTGGAGGGGGAAAGCAGGAATCAAAGTGCGTTGATCCCCCCTCCTTACTTCCGTGTATAAGATGACCCTCAATTTTTAATGTAAAGATTTTAGACAAAAGCATCATCTTATACACGGAAAAATGCAATAGTTGCTATTTCCTTTCACTTTTGAAAGCCACTATGACCAATGCAAACACATTGATAGGATGTAATACTATGTTTTCTAAAATAAATAAGTAAAGAATGTTTGTTTTGTTATAGAGAGCTGAACTAAGGGCTTGGGGTTGATTGGGAAATTTCAGTACAGTATGCAGATATCATTAAAGGGACAGATTGAGAAACATACTTAAATAAGATACTTTAGAACTAATAGAATTGATTAACTGAAGTCTCACTGACTGAAGTCCTGTTATTTAACATAGTAAGCTACATCCAGAGTAGCCCCATTGGATCAGCTGGGATTTGGGGTCAACTCCTCCATAGGTTCCACTGATTCAGTAGGCGTGCTCTAGTTGCAATTTACAATCAGATTTCTGGCACAGAATCAGGGGGATTTACATATGTGTTGATGTTCCATTCAACAGTGCACAGTGTTATAAATTGGAAGTAGGCCCATCTGAATCAGTGGAACTTAATTGTGACTTACTACACTAAAGCAACAGGATTTCAGCCAATGTTGAGATCTATTACCAACTTCCATTTACTAAAGAAACATCATTCACTAAATACAAAAGGTGTCTAGGGTTTTTGGCAGCTAATACCAATTTGAGTCACAAAAACATAGACGAGTACTCTTCTGTAAACACAGTGGATCAGTAAGGAAGATGATGTCAGTAGGAATATTCAGCCAACCAAAATTCATTAATACCATACCTGCAATATGTAAGAAAGAGGAAAAGTCTTCCTTCATCAGAGGCAAGTTAGGAATGTTGTATCAGGGACAAGTTGGGAGTGTTAACATTCCAGCTCCTGAAATCCTCTAACTAGCTTGGTCACTAGTCATAGTGGCTGGTGGTACTGGAAGCTGTAGTCCAAGAAGTAACTTTTCCAAGCTGCCCCCTTCCTGTAACCATTTTTCCCCCATGTGAAAAAGCAACTGGGCATAGGAAAAGAGGAAAGAGAATCATTTTTTGTAGATCGAGATCCAAGCAATCTCAATCTTTGAACCTCTAAAATAACCTCTTTTCTTCAAAAGACAGCACTGCTCCTGCAAGAACCTAAGTCCCAGACAATAAAAGTCGATGGATGGACAGCATAACTGGTGAACCCTATGGTGAGAGGTGATTGCTTGCAATTAAGTGCTACCATGAAGCTCCTATTAATGAAAAGAGACAAACCTATATGTAATCAAACACTCTCTGCTAACCTTCTTTCCCCCTGACTATAGCTGGTCAAAAGGAAAATGAAGAAGGTTCAGAGGTGGGCTTTTCTCAGGTTCTTCTGCTCTGTTAAGCAGGCTCACTCAGTCATGAGTGTGCATAATCAGGCAGTAAGAATTAGGCCATGAGCTGCCTGCTCCTGTATACTGACAGCGCAGCAAAGACCAGGAACATGTTTCATGAGCTTGTACTTGTGGTAAGAGTATATTCTGATATTCCCCAAAGAATCTCTGGAGAGCTATTTGTCAACACATGAAACAAACACATCCCTACCAGCATTGCTCAAAGCAAAATACACACTACGAGGAAAATATTCATAGACGTCTCCACAGTTAGAGAAGAGCACACAAAGGTGGCTGCCCTGTTTATTATTACCTTTACATTTTACTGAAGAAATCAGAGCAACACCCATGGCTTCCCCTGCCCCCCTCCACTTTTTCCTAAGAATAATACTGTGACGTAGTTTGGGCTTGAGTGGCCAGTGGTCAGCTAGGAAAATATATGGTCAAGTGGGGATCCAAACATGGGTCTCCATACATTTTGTCCGACACTTTAACCACGACACTACACTGGTTCTTATACTTTGTGAGGCCAATAATCTACATAGCCAAATACTGTTTCCTCTGACTGCACTCCCTTTGGCAGGTCTACAAAGCAGGGCTTCCTGCCATTATTCAGCTCACAACAATGAGATCAGGATTTCTCAGTTTCAGTATGAGATCCCCAGTCCACCTCAGTTCCAATTTGGCCTTGTAAAGAACTTACATTATACACCGTTGGAACACACAGAAAAGTAGGATGCCAGGACCACTATGACTGTTTATGCTTTGTTCACATGAAAGAATAATTAGCAAAGCAATACCATTTATCACAACTGCAGCATTTCAAAAGAATGGTGGCATTTACATATGCCTGAATATATGCCAATATAATCAGAATTGAGATCTTCAACATTTACTTAAATATCCTTCTAAAATAAAATGAAAATATAAGAATTTCACAGATTATTGCACACACTTATTCAGTCCCCCAAATATTACCACAGATTTTCTAACAGAGGCTTTGAGGAATTCTGCAAGTTCTACCACTCTTATACCCTGCCCATATTGCGCGCGTGGGGGGGGGACCATTGTAAAAGAGCTGGACTAGAGGCACGCATGAAGAAAATACATCAGCGGCTCCAACCAGCCAAGTGTTTCCCATAAAAGATATGGTGCCCCTGACACCAATTTCCACTTTATTTTTTTCTGAGCACTTCAATATGACTCAAGTTATCAAACTGGTACCCAGTCAAAGCCAGAAATATCTAATGATATGGGCTCCATATCTGAGCGTTCCACTCAGGTCTTACTACTGAACTACCCATGCCAAGGCCATTTGCCCTCAGATAGGCCTAACCACTGTTGATGCATCTCAATGAGGCCCTGGCCAGCTGCCTGCAGAGGTTGCCCTGGTAACAGCTTTCCAGCTCAGTAGGATATTGATTACCCCAAGGAATGAGATGCCACTTGGAGAAAGATTTAGGGAATGTGAAAGCGGAAGCAGGGAACCAAGGAAGAGGTTAAGAGGAAAAAGGGAGGAATTCATCTCTGAGCCAGTGGGCAAAACTGCAAGAACGATATACACACTCTGGGCTAGTTACCACAGAGAATGAAGACTCCAGACTAGAGGTTGAAAATGTCTCACAAGCAGCACATGACTCCAGCATTATGAAAATGATTATGTAGATGATTACTACAAGGTGATTATGTAGAGAGTACTTTACACTGATATTTGAAAGAGACAAACCAGCTTTCTGTTTTTTGCACAGATCTATGTGTAAGGCAGCTATTTTTTACTATACAGATGGGAAATGTAAGCTCTGAAATGGTAAAACTCATCTTAGGGAAGTTTCATTTCACACAACACACTGGCATTGTTTACTAAATCAGAAGGACAGACAAACAAACCAGCACAATGTTTCCCAACATGGGAGTCATGACCCTCAAGGGAGTTCCCAAAGTGTTTTCTGGAGGGTCACAGGTCACCTTTTATGTGTTGCAGCCATTCTTTAATAATTTCTTCCTTTACCTTTCAGAGCAGAATATTAAAGTCAGTGTGTATGTGTATGTATGAAAAACAGGCCCTCAGGGGAGAGAAAGAAGCCTCTACTTACTGAGAAGGGATGACTTATCCCCTTTAAAAATGCCTTTGTATGCAGACATGGCAGGGGTGTGTGTGTCCGCAGGTTACTTGGCTAATATAAAAGTGGTCACAAGTTGTAAAAGATTGGGAAATACCGCACTGGTATACAGGTATAAAGGATCCACAGCCAGTCCTGCTCAGAGAGAGTTATCTGTAAGATTCACATTTTTTAAAGTATTTGCTTCCTATAGGAACTCTCATAATTCTATTCTTGTTATGTATTTTCAAAGTCAGAAGACACCTGGAGCGATATTAAAAGGGTTTTCAAGGTTAGTGAGATATTGAAGGAGTGGTTTACCAGTTTCACATCCGCAGTGAGTTTCCATGACGGAGCAAGTATTTGAATCCAGGCCTCCTGAGCCCTAGTCTATCACTCTATGCAGTACATCACACTGGATGTTCTATAGGGCCTCTTTTTAAATGAGTACTGCAAGCGCAATGCACTTTGCAAAGTTCTGAAATTTTAAATCAGATAACATAAGGAACAGCAATAACAAAAACACAGCCTGACCTGGAATACTGTACATGCCTCTGAGTTCCAGGCACCAACAAGGTGTGAGAGCAGGTGCTCAATGCAGAAAATGAACTCTTAGAGAAATTTAATCCAAAAAGTGTCTGGAATTAAATCCCAAGACATCACTATCTCCAAAACTCATGTTTTATATAAGGATACGAGGGACAAAAAATAGTTCCAAAGGTAAAAATTTTAATGCCACAATATAAAATATAAAGACAAATAGAAATTCATAATATTACTACAAGGATTTGCTGCTCCAGCGCTCATATACAGTATCAATATTCTATTATTTAAATCAAGGTGATAAAGACCAAATTTCTGCTCTCAGGGAGTAGAAGTGTCTTTCTTGTCCAGTTCTTCTCTCTGTCTAAACAGATAGTGTACCTAACAATAACATCCATTCCTAAGGATTTCCCCACACACTGACAAAACACAGAGGTTATACAGTATATAAAAATCCCATTCCCTCTCCCCCCACACACTTCCTGTAGCCTGGGAATTTTCACAGATTTTCACACACATTTTCACATGGAAGAGAAGGAATTAATTTTAATAACTGACAGATTCATCCTCTAACCTTGTAGTCCCCAATGTTGGGACTCCAGATGTTCTTGGACTACAACTCCCAGAAGCCTTCACCACCACCTCTGTTGGCCAGGATTTCCAGGAGTTGAAGTCCAAGAACATCTGGGGGCCCAGCGTTGGGGACCACTGCTCTAACCCTTCAAGGGATATTATGAAAAGCTTTCTGACTGCTGTCCTTTTAGGGAAGCCAGGTGACGGTCTTAAATATCCAGGAGCAGTCTTCCTCCACCTCGCTTCACTACATATTTCTGTACAATAGAATGGCATGACTTCAAATATTATCCTTTTCTTAAATCTCAGTGCTTCTTTTCCCATTAAATGGTTTCTGTAGGGGGAAAAAATCTTACTTTTGTTTATCAGAAGTCTACCTTGGCTGATGTTTAGTTCTTTTGTGCAGAATTGATCAAGCTATGACTCTATTTTTCTATAGCAAACAGAAATTATGTCTTTTTCTTGGTCAATAGAACTTTGACAGTGCCTTCCACCACAGCAAACTTTTAAAAAAACAAAGATAAGAACTTGAACTAGATTTCCATTGCACTCTTCTAGCTTCTGTACCTAAACTTCTGAAAACTGGCACTTTTAAAAACATCGTGCCACCTCTGTGTTGTCTGTCATTTTTATAGCAATGGTTCATAAGGGACATACTGTAGGGAGATTTCAGTACTGTATATCCTTTCCCCCATTATCCTTCAAACTGAATGATGAATGTTGCAATACA
Source organism: Pogona vitticeps (assembly GCF_051106095.1). NCBI lineage: Eukaryota > Metazoa > Chordata > Lepidosauria > Squamata > Agamidae > Pogona > Pogona vitticeps. The sequence goes on along the minus strand of NC_135783.1, from coordinate 322,757,171 downwards.
AAATAAAAAACACCTATAACCTTTCCTCTGCAATTCAGCAAGCATACTCCTCTCTTAAGAGCTCAGGCCTTCACATGTCTTCAAGTTTTGCCAAGAAATTAAAATGTGGTTTCTATTTCAATTAAGATCAACAACACTAATACTGTACACAAATGTAGTTTAAAAGCATGTGACCACACAACCTCCTGCCCTCATACAGCATCTTTATACTTTGGAATGAGTAATCCCTTATTAAGCGATGACTAAACCTACCAACGCCATACCATTTTGATAAAGCAATCAGTGGGAGACACGAAGTACTCAGATCTTCAAATACCAATCTGAATTTGGCACCCATGTTTAATGATGGACCATTTTTGAAGCCTTGCAGGCAGGATCCCAGGTGCAAGGAAGATTAACCAGGCAAAGACAATCCAGAGAACAAGCTGATGGTCAAGAAATTAACTGTTTTTTACAAGACAGTAACATAAGAAAGAAGATCCAAAGCCAAATTCTAAGAACAAGATATGGTTTAAGCAGTTCAGTAATAAATAGCAGAGTGTCAGGCACATTCCAGGAGGTGAATCAAGATCATTCAAGGTCATTCAGAACAGGGTAGTCACAGCAAATGTCATCATAAAAGAACACAACTCTATGATCACAGATCTAGATCACTGTCTGGTGTCAGTAATGGACTGCATGAGGGTGAAGAAGCTGAAACCTGAAAGTCAGATCAAGGAATAGGGATTCAACATGTGCTGGATGGGATTACACTCCTTCTGTAAACGCAGGTGCACAGCCTGGGGGTACTCCTGGATTAGTCTCCGAGACTGGATTCCCAGATTTCGGCAGTAGCCAAGAGTGCCTCTGCACAATTAAAACTAGTGTGCCAGCTGTGTCTATTCCTGGAGTTATCTGATCTGGCCACAGTGACACCTTAGTTACATCCTGGCTGGATTACTGTGATGTGCTCTGTTACGGTAGTGATGATGTCATCCGCCTGTCATTGCTGTGGCTGGAGTTCATCTGCCTATAGCATGACGGGAGGTGGGACTTCAGAGGGTGGAGCCATGGTATTTAAGGGGGGAGTGAATGAGGTGTGAGTCAGATAGGGTTTAGATAGGGACTTGGTTAGGGTCTGGTTAGGGACTTAGGGAGTTAGGGCTTATACCCGTCGTGTAGTACGGTGCTATATTTTGAGAGAAGGTCTGAAAGAGAGTGTGTGTGTGATACTTTATATTGATTGCCTTATTATTTCGTTGATACAGTGATTTACCATTTCTTCTGTTATTCTAAATAAACACAAGTTTTTATTTTAAAAGTCATTTATTTGCCTGAAGAGTCTCAGATGAAGGAATGGTTGGTGGCAGCGTGAACAAAGTGTGTGTATGTAAGAGTGACGTGACACCTCCTTTGTGACGTGAGAGGAGGCCGTCACATGCTCTATGTGGGGCTGTCTATGGAAAGTGTCCAGAAACTTCAATGAGTCCAAAATGCAGCAACCAAACTGCTAAGTGGAGCTGGATATAGAGATCACATAATTCCCCCTGCTGCAGCAGCTCCACTGGCTTCTGATCCATTTTTGGGCAGAAGCCAAAGTGTTGGTTCTACCCTTTAAAGCCCAAAACAGCTCAGGTCCAAGCTATCTCAAAGATTGCATCTCCCATTTTGTGCCTGCTAGAGTGTTAAGGACATCAGGAGTAGCCTTTCTTTTGGTCCCACCACCTTCACTGGGACATGGGAGAAGGCCTTTTCTGTCACTTTTCCCAACTCTGGAACTCCCTCCCACAGGAGGCTAGGCTGGCCCCATGTTTGCCTTCTGAAAGCTGGCAAAGACGTTTCTCCTCTGGCAGGCTTTTCCTTAGTGACTGACTGGCTAGGAGAGATTTTTAAACAGGACAGTTTGTATTTTGTTGCTTATAAATCTGTTTTAGTAACACTTTTACTTAACAATTGTAATCTACCGTGTTTCTCTGAAAATAAGACAGGGTCTTATATTAATTTTTGGTCAAAAAAAAGCATTAGGGCTTATTTTCAGGGGATGTTTTATTTTTTTGATGTACAACAATCTACATTTATTCAAATATAGTCATGTCATCTTCTAGTTGCTGCACGATGGTGGAGGGCGGGGTTTCACTTAACTAGGGTTTATTTTTGGGGTAGAGCTTATATTACGAGCATCCTGAAAAATCATACGAGGACTTATTTTCCGGTTAGGTCTTATTTTCAGGGAAACAGGGTAGTGTTGTTAATTCTTTTTAAATATTTGAATAGTTTATTGTTTTTATCTTCAAATATTGTGTTTTTAATGATGGAAGCCACCTTGGGTCTTTTTTTAGGAGAAAGGTGAGGTAACAATTACAAATGAATAAATGAACTACAGATACAGTTGTACTAAATATCACTGACTGTCAGTTACCAAATCGTGTACAATGTCAATTCATACAAATAGCAATTCCAAATATAAATAGTTTCAAATACAGATATTCAACATTTAAGAGATTATTTCAGGATAGGCTGAAAACAGATCATTCTGAAAGGGTGTTTTAAGAGTAAATTTAATTCCCCGTCCCACTTTCTAACCCCAGTTTACTCATTAAGCAATATAATTACAAGTATGCAGCATTTTCATTCAGCTCTCATCATTCATGAAAGTCAGACTTAGATGATCAGATCAATATTTGTCAGCAGCCAGAATGAACTCATTTCATGCATGTTCTAATTAGACAATAGAGATTATTACATAACACCTGCAATGTTTGTAATCATTTAAAAATAATGAGAATCAATATTAGCTTCTAGAGACACCATATGGTAAACTCATTCCTGGCATGTGGCCTCTGATTGGCTCTTAATGCATCAATATTTATTTATTTGAATGAACTTGCATTTCGTTAATAAACTAGCTGCTTGCCAAGCCCCTGTTTAGTGGCTATATTTTAAAACTGCTTTGATGCTAATTCAAATAGCTAAGTTCAAGGCCTTTAACTGACCACTGCTTCCAAGAAAGCAGAGCTTTTTCAGTTTCATGTCATTGTCTATACAAAGAGTTTAAGGAACTCCCTGATTATTTATTTATTAATTTATACCCTGGTTTTCTGCTAGAATTGGCACTCAAGGGAGCTCACAAGCAGGTATTTACAGTTATTTATTTATTTATTTATTTATTTATTTATTTATTTATTTATTTATTTATTTATTTATTTATTTAATATCCCGCCTATCTAATCAATTAAGACTACTCTAGGCGGCTTACAGCAGCATAAGCAACAACAATATGATTAAAAACAATTACATAAGGAGGACTTTCAGCAAGATGGGACAAACACTGGGAGAAGAAGGAAAAGGGAGGTCAGGAACTGACAAAGGGGAAGGCCTGCCGAAACATCAATGTTTTTAGTAGTTTTTTGAAAATGCCCAGCTAGGGAGCCGCGCGAATGTCAGGAGGGAGGTTATTCCAGAGGCGAGGAGCCACCGCCGAGAAGGCCCGATTTCTTGTCTTTTCTTTTCGGGCCTCCCTTGGCGTTAGGCTCCTCAGCCTCACCTCCTGGCTTGCGTGGGTGACACGGGTAGATCTTGGTGGGAGTAGGCGTTCCGCCAGGTATTGAGACCCTAAACCGTTTAGGGCTTTATATGTAAGCATCAACACTTTGAAGTCAATGCGGAAACGGATGGGCAGCCAATGCAATGCGGCCAGAGTGGGGGAGATATGTTGGTGTTTTTTCACACCACTAAGAAGTCTGGCCGCCGCATTCTGCACCACCTGTAGTTTCCGCAGCAGCCTCAAAGGAAGCCCCACGTAGAGCGCGTTCCAGTGGTCTAATCTTGAGATTACGAGCGCATGCACCAAGGTGGTGAGCGCCCCCACCTCAAGATAGGGCCGCAGCTGGGCTATCCGCCTAAGATGGTAAAAGGCGGTTCGGACCACCAACGCCACCTGGGATTCCATGGTGAACGCCGGGTCCAGATGGATCCCCAAGCTGCGGACCCCATCCTTGGTGGGCAGAGTCACCCCCCCAAAAGAGAGGGAGTTTCCCAAACCCCCGACTGTGGGGGCACCCACCCTCAATACCTCCGTCTTGTCCGGGTTCAGCCTCAGCCCGTTCTCCTGCATCCATTGCAGTACGGTCCCCAGGCAGCGCTGAAGGGACAGAACGGCATCTCCTGCGGTAGGTGGAAAGGAGATGTACAGCTGAGTATCATCAGCGTACTGATGACACCGGGCCCCACATCCCCGGATGACCCCACCCAGCGGCCTCATATAGATGTTAAACAGCATTGGGGAGATAATCGACCCCTGTGGAACCCCACAGTTGAGACTCCACGGGGCCGAGAGATTCTCCCCAAGCTGTACTCTCTGGGGTCGGTCCTCCAAGAAGGAGCGGAGCCAGGCCAGCGCCAGGCCACCAATTCCCAGCTCGGAGAGCCTCCCCAGGAGGATACTGTGGTCAATGGTATCAAAGGCCGCTGAGATGTCGAGGAGGACCAGCAGGGACACTTTTCCCCTGTCGGCCTCCCTCAGTAGGTCATCGCACAGGGCGACCAATGCCATTTCTGTACCACAGCGCGGCCTGAAGCCCGACTGAAATGGATCCAGGGCATCTGTTTCGTCCAGGTGCGCTTGAAGCTGATCAGCCCCCACCCTCTCGACCACCTTGCTTAGGAAAGAAACATTGGCGACGGGCCTATAATTCCCAATCTCGTCCGCCGCCAAACTTGGTTTCTTCCTAATGGGCCTAATGAGTGTCTCCTTGAGGGCAGATGGAAAGCGGCCTTCCAGGAAAGACCCATTAATTATTACAGTGGCCCATTCCGTTGTTATAGGCCTGGCTGCTTTGATTAGCCAGGCCGGGCAAGGGTCAAGGGAGGAGGTAGTGGCCCGACAGCGATCAAGTGCCCTGGCCACAGTGTCAGGCGTGACTGGCTGAAAAGAATCAAAAGTTACCGGGCAAGACAGCGCGCTGGACGTCTCAGCTCGACTCACTGTGTTCAAAAAAGGAGTCAGGGGTCCCGGTGGATGGCCTCCACTTTAGATTTTAAAAATGCTGCAAATTGGTCCGGTGAAAAACTAGGGGGAGGCCCATCACCCAGACCAATTCCGGATAGGTCGTGCACTATACGGAATAATTCCACCTGCTGGTTGGACGCTTCGCTTATCCGGTTAGCAAAGTATGCTCGACTGGCAGCCTTTACCTTAGCCAGGTAAAGGTTAGTGGCAACCTTAACAGCTATCCAATTGTAATCCATTGGGTCCTTTCTCCATTTGCGCTCTAGCCGTCTCCTAATCCGCTTCAGTGCCCGAAAGTCCTGGTTAAACCAGGGCGCCGGGCGAGCTCTGCGCCGGAGAGGGCGTTTAGGTGCAATCATGTCTACAGCCCTAGCCACAGTGGCGAACCAGCTGACGGTCAGAGCCTCGACAGGAGCGCCGGCCAGGTCAGCCGAGACACCTCTCATGGCATCCTGGAATCCATTCGGATCCAGTAGCCTTCGAGGGCGGACCATAACAATAGGTCCCTGCTCCCTGCGAGGGGGGAGGGCCATGTTGAGGTTACATTTTATTATAACTGATTATGGGATCTGGTGACACTGCAGGTCAAACCGCAGAAGCCTCTGTGCTGCAAGGTCAGAAGACTGCAGTCATAAGATTGAATCCACACATTGGAATGAGCCCCCGTCGCTTGTCCCAGCTCCCGCTAACCTAGCGGTTTGAAAGCATGCAAAATGCAAGTAGATAAATAGGTACCACATTAGGGAAGGTAACGGTGTTCCGTGTCTAGTCGCGCTGGCCACGTGACCATGGAAGATTGTCTTCAGACAAACGCTAGCTCTATGCATTGGAAACGGAGATGAGCACCACCCCCTAGAGTTGGACATGACTGGACAAATTGTCAAGGGGAACCTTTACCTTTACCTATAACTGATTATTGAACTGCTGGATAGCTCAGTAGCTTAGATTTCTGGCTGCAGAACCAGAGGTTGGGAGTCTGATTCCTCACTGTGGATCACAGTCAAGGGCTGGACTCAATGATCCATAAAGTCCCTTCCAGGTCTGCAGTTCTAAGATTACAGTATTATTATTATTTATTGAAAATTATCCATAGATATTGAGAGACTTTATTACCTCTTCCAGCACGTCCATTCCGAGAACTACTTCTTTCTTTTTCTTTTTCTTTTTATTATTATTATTTACAAAGTCTGTCCATAGTTGTTTAACATTGTGTCCCCTGGGTTCCACTTACAGTCATTTTTTGATACATCTACTGTACAATACTTATTAAGTCTTTAATCTATACAGCATATTTCTAGCCACTGATAGAACAGATTCCAAATTTGATAGTATTCTAAATCTTCCTTCCCTTTGATTTTTAATGTCAGTCTGTCCATTTCTGTGCAGTCTAGTATATTTTTAATTATTTCTTCATCTGGAGGTGTTTCTTCATTCTTCCACTATTGTGCAAATATTCTCCTCACGGCTGTTAAAATATGCAGTATTAAATATACATTTTGTTTCTCAACATTTTCTGGTATTATACATAACAGAAAGAATTCTGGCTTAAAATCAATGTGTTATTTTATTATTTTAACAAGCCATATACGTATTTTTATCCAAAACTTGTTTGCTTTATCACATGTCCACCAAAGGTGATAGCAAGTTCCAGTTTTTTTATGACATTTCCAGCAATTACCTGACCGATTAGAAACCATTTTAGCTAGTGTATCAGGTGCTAAGTGCCATCTATAAAACATTTTGTATAAATTCTCTTTATAAGATGATGCCATTGTCATTTTATAGCTTCTAGTCCACAACTTTTGCCATTTTTCAAGATCAATATTGTATCCAAAGTTTTTGCCCATTGTACCATTGTTTCTTTGACTTGTTATCAGCCATTTTCCAATTTAAGAGACATTTATATATTTTCCCAATTAATTTATCATCTGACATTAAAATTATTTGGTCAAGTGTTGTTTGTTCTTTACAGAAATCATATATTTTAAAATCTCTTTCATACCTAGATTGTAATTGCATTATGGGCCACCAAGATGAGTCTAATCCCTAGTCTATCAAATCTTTTTTCGGTTTTAATTTCTTATTTACATCTAACATATCTGTATATGTCAAGATTTTCTCAAAGTTCAGAAGATTGGGATGTACAAATGCTTCTATAGGTGAAACCTATCCTGGTATTTTTGTGTACATTTTCATTTTTCCCGAAACTACTGTATATACAATGACTTTCTAATATAGTGGTTTTGAAAGTATTTGTGGGCTTTGGCTTTCTCGTACCGTAAAAAGGCATGCCAACCCAACTGTAAATCATGTCCCTCTAAATATAACAGTCATTTGTTTCTCAGACTAATCCATTCTTTCAGCCACATTAGGATAGATGATTGATAATATATGGTCCAATCTGGTAAGCCAAAGCCTCCTTTTTCTTTGGATTCTTGCAACATTTTCAATTTAATTCTGGCTTTCTTCCCTTGCCAGATAAATTTTCATATCAGCTTGTTTAGGTCACCAAAATATTTCTTCTCTAATTTCAGTGGCACTGTTTGAAACAGGAAGAGTAGTTTTGGCAGGATGTTCATTTTAATTGTTGCAATCCTCCCTAATAGTGATAGTTGTAGATTTTTCCATTTTTCTAAGTCCATTTTTATTTGATTAAATAGTTTTATATAGTTGTCTTCTTTTATAGTTACACATCTAGCAGTTAGAAATATTCCTAGGTATTTAACTTTCTTAGCTATTCGTAGGTCTGATCTCTCTGAGAATTGACTTTTTTGTTTGGCTGTTTTTTCACTATGACTTTAGTTTTTTCTTTATTTCTCTTCAACCCTGCTAATTCTCCAAATTCATCAATTTTCCCCAGAAGTTTCAATACTGTTTTTAGCGAATCTATCTATCTATCTATCTATCTATCTATCTATCTATCTATCTATCTATCTATCTATCTATCTATCTATCTATCTATCTATCTATCTATCTATCTATTTACTTATTTACTTATTTATTTATTCGATTTATATCCCGCCTATCTAGTCGGGTAGGACCACTCTAGGCAGCTATGCTAAAAACATTCCGAGAACTTCTTAATGACAACATTAATGGATGACCTATGCAGTCAGTAGAACCAAGTGGTAGATGATTTCTCTGGACATCTACCATTTCAAACTGCAAGTGTAAGAGCTGAGTTGTTGCATGCATGTAGTAAACTAAACAAACTGGAGGAAAACAGTATAATCACCTCAGCATGACATGCCACTTTTTCCCATTTAAGTACTTTTAAATTCTACTTTTATTTTATTTTGAAGAAAAGAGAAAAACATACAGTCTGTAGTGGTACATACAAAGAAAATGTTAACATATTCCATAGACTAGATGTAAATCATACACTACATTCAGAAGGCTCTGGGCTTTGTCTCAAGTATCTATAAAAGCAGAGCTGTCCATTAAGTCAAGTAGGACATTACCTCCAAGGTGCTGTATATACGATCTGTGTAGGCCTAGACTGCAACTTGCATGCCTTGGTAAATAAATACTGTATGGTTCTCTTGGTAGAATTGGTTGCAACAAGTCAAAACAATTTCTACAGCATCTCCTGTTTGTTTAAAGAAGGTTTTGAAGACACTCTATTTATTACTCATTGTCTGAGGGAAGATGAGTTAACTACTTTTTTTTCAAAATATGAGTATCTTTCACCACCCAAAGAAAGTGGGAGTTAAATACTACAAAAGGAGCAGGCTCCTTCCAGACAGCCCAGCCCTGCCTGCTGTCTTATATAAAAATAGCCCATGGCATTGGGTTGGCTGTTGGCTTTCTCTTTAGTCACTCTCAGCTTCGCAGAGATCAACAGGCAATTCTTTCCCTGTGAAGACACAGCAGCACACAGCAAAGAATGTTTTTCATCGATGCAAGCATCTGAGGGCCAAGAATGAGCACTCTTATTCTTATTTCTAAACTCTCCTACCTTTTGAGGATTGAGCTAGCTTATAATTTTAAATAGGTCCAAACAATCACGCAATATTAATAGTGAATTTCACTTCCATACAAGAAAAGCAATCTTAAAGTGTTTAAATAATCTCACAAATTAGTGAACTCCAGCACCTTCTTTAGAAAAGTACAGTGGCTGCTACACAACTGTTAGCAATAAAGAGCTAATATAAATGCATCATGCTACACTGAATCCAGAAGAATATGGAAAGACAGGTTATGTGGAGTGGTAGCGATATCACATTAAATCACTCTGGGTTTCTTTAAAATGCTTGATGATTCCATTTGTTACTTGCTATGTTAATTTTAGCTGACTAAATAGCTCAATGAGGTAGGTTTCTAGCAGTTATGTACAGTGGTGCCTCACTTGATGAGGATAATCCGTTCCAGCGAAATCGCTGTAGAGTGAAAGCCTCGTCAAGTGAAATAAAAAAGCCAATTGAAACGCACTGAAAACCGCTCAATGCCTTCCAATGGGCTAAATACCTCAGCGTCCAGCGAAGATCCTCCATAGGGTGGCCATTTTCTGATGCCTGTGCAGCAAAAAATCCGTCCTAAAGCACAGCGGGGAGCCACTTTACATAGCAGGCGGCCATTTTGAAACCCGACAATCAGCTGTTTTGATCGTCATAATGCGAAGAATCGGTTCCCGAAGCAGGAAACCGATCATCGGGAAGCGAATTTTGCCCATTAAAACACCATTCTGCAATCGCAAAAACCTCGTCAAGCAGATTCGTCATTTAATGAGGTAATCATTAAGTGAGGCACCACTGTAGTAGTTATCCAGTAAATTCCCCACTGTACATCCCAGAACAGCCAGCCTATGTGGCCTTGGACAAAGTTGCACAGTCCCAGGATGCCCCCAGAAGAAAGGAATTGTAAATGACTCCATACGTGGAAAATCCTGAAAAGGGTCACCACCAATGTTCCCTCTAATTTTCTGGAGTGCTGCATGGGAGCCTCGCCCCATGCATGCAGAGTTCTGACTGTGACGGGAAGCAAATGGGCGGCCCTGATCCAGCGCCATGTAGCCATGCATCTTAGAGAGAACATTGTCCACCATGTCAGAATTGGCTTAACGGCACACAATATATATAAATTTTGCTTACCCTCAATTCCTATATATATTTATGTTCCACCCTCTTAGTTTACTTCATTCACTGGGTGAAATAGCTCACTGCCACTAAAGTGTGGTACCAACTAAAGGTTCTTTTTTTTTCTATAAGACATTAAACGAGTTCTAAGGTGTGAACCTGTGAGGCATGCTGATTAGAGTACAGAACAATTGGTGGGATGCCCAAGATTCAAGCCAATTGGTCTTTCTCACAGAAAGTGGGTCACAGGTTAGTTGTAGGACAGATGAATTTTCAGGATCCCCAAGAGATAGCTAGTTTGAAGGATTTTTTTAAAAAGTTTATTTCTTCTTCTTATTGACTCCAACCAATGAGGAACCATGTAGCCTGTATGATAACACCTGAGTACCATATGATTAATCTGTATGAGATGTGGCAACACACAAAGCAAAATCAGAGGATATTAATTCCTGCATTTCCTCTCACAAAGACTATTTTCCATCTATTTTGCAGGCTCCCTAGATTAGTGCCAAAACAGGGGGCATATTTTGCAGGGACCAGGTTTATTTTTTTCACTGACTGCACCCTTCCCTATTATAATTCAGTACAAGAATTTAATTGAATCTAAGCACACCACCTCTACTATTTGGCAACTATTTTTATTTAATTTACATAGAGTTGGCTTCTCAGAATCTTAGCCCAATGTACATAAGATATAAACAAATACAAAGTATTTCCAGGTCCATCTTGCTTCCGCAATTTAAGAAAAATATACGAACAGCTGGTATAAATTTTCCTGATAAAATAATGCCTGCTAGAGAGGTCACAATCAGAAATTCTCAGGACATAAGCATTTGTCACCACAATCATAATTCACATCACTGTATGACATACACACACACCATGCAACAACTATAGCCATCAGGGGGTTAATAAAACAGCTTTCCAGGCATCTCCCTCCTTCAGCCAATAACTTATTCAAATTGTAATTGCCTATAATGTGCACCCTGTATCACATTACTACTTATGCCACATGCAGTCTCCCAGGTCATAAATCACCCCAGCTGCCAGGAAAGACCTTGTTCTTGTCCTACCAGTGGAACCAGTGCATTCTAAGTACTTCAAGTATCAACCTAGTAAAACTGACTGCCTCTTATTTTCCACAGCTTTTTTAAAAAAAGCTTTTGAGATATCTCCTTTCGCTCTTCCACACAAGCAACCTTTTTGGCACAGCAGATCAATTTCATAGCATGTAATTCCAAGACACCAATAAGCAAATTGCAAAATGAATCCCTTTTTTTCTGTAACAAATATCCTATGTGCATTTCATGAGAAACTTCAGGGCTGTCTGCTAGCTCCAGTCTCAGGTGATTAAATACCTTGTTTTCTTAAGCAATTAATCAGTTAGTTCACCAATTAAAACAAATATGACAGAATCTCAATACAGGTGTTATTATGAGAATGCTTAATGGAAGCAATACTCCCCTTTCTAATACCACATGTGTTGTTTGCAGAATAAATGTGAACATGTTACTGGAGAGAGTGAAGCATCCTTAGAGGTCCCACTGAAATCAAGAAGGGATTTTGTAGCACTACTGTCTTGCTAAATTCCTCTTATTAAAACAGCACTTAAAATATACTGAAATGTCTTTAAATTCAATCTAAAATGTGCATTTGTCTCACAACAGAGATAAGAAAAGGTGAATTTAGTTAATCCTAGCCCTCTATTTGTTCTTGCAACTTTTCCTTCCACTGTATTTTTAATACTGTATTATCAGAATGGAGAATTGTTAGCAATCATAACTACACAAATAAGATAGATGAAGCTTCCATGAAGAATTTGATCTTTGGAGAAAATATGCAAATGAATTCTAAATACTCGGTTTTCTTCCTCTCCACGCTTCCCTCCTTATCACTAATGACAGAACAAACTAAAATAAGTAACCTGTGTAAACAAGGTATACTCCCTATCTGTGCTTTTCTGCAGATTCATAAGTAGCCAGCATCTCTGATGAAGAAACTACAAGAGGTGGCTATGGCTAATGTCAGTGATTGAAATTAGACCTCTTCTCACCTCCTGTCACAAGACAAATGATTTATTGTCTTCACAACTGCAAAAATGTTCCTGAAGTTTGCAGGATCGCTTTTCTGAACAAGAGACTTAACATTCCTACACAGGATGTCTTCAGAATGAAATTGCGTTTTCCCCTCCCATTTACATTACCGAAGAGTCCTTTATTAGCCTGATATTTTATCTCTGACACTGTGAGAAATATCGCTTCCATAAACCTGGCTGCCCTTAGTAAAAGCTAAACTACTTGGTGAAAGCTAATAAAGCGGAGGGCAATGAAGGCAATTGCCAACAAATCCTTAAGTATCAAACAAGGCAGCTGCTCACACTTCTATAAACAAAGACCCTCTCTCTTTCTCTCCCTCTCCTCTGATTTCAAGAGCAGCAAGACAGAATGGCAGAGCACGGGTCCTTTCCTATCTATACTGTTATATTGTAGGACTCCCTGCCATAATGACAAATAAATCAATTACTGTACATGCTATCTTTAACTTTTATTCCTTGTTCCTTCATAAACCTGCAATTGTTTGTAAAAATATTTGAAATAAACCTAACCTTTATAGGCAATGCTCAAGTAACGGGGTGTTCCACTTCTTGCCACAGCTGCAGCATCCACTGTGCCTTAACTACCTGCATCCTTCTAGTCTATTTCATTATAGCAGTGGAACATCCAGAGCTTTACAGTTGCCATGTAAACTCAAGATCCACACAGCAAGTTGTGTCAGATACACCATCCAGGATGCAAAAAAAATACCACATGGAAGGAAGTTCCTTCTGGATTTACTTGTCATGTAAAAGGAGAATCAGCGACTATTCCGGTCGGTCTAACATGGAAAGATACGGTGTGTAAGAGAAGATACATGTATTCTAACTAGGGATATTGTGAAATGTTAAACAGAGCTATTTGTAAAACCAGACAATTTCAACAGGTAGAACTGGGACATTCAACAGCTCAGTTTCAACAAGAAGATCTTCTTATGGGTTGCTGACCCTGCCCATAAAATGCTGGCAATAGCAGAAGGACAACAGGGAGTGCACCATTTCTTGTTCACATGTCCTGTCCATTATTCCATTAGTCCCAAGGCTAAGAAAAAGCATCTTCAGGAATAAAATTGAAGCTGAATCTTGCTTGCATATTAGTCAAATGAGTGTGACCTTAGAGCTCAACAACTTATAAATCAACTTATGAATTGTTTTACAGTAGTAACGCCTGCCAAGATTTTGGATTAACAGTCAGCCTGAAGAAAACACAAGTCATGGGCCAGGCTGTGGAGACACCTCCCTTTATTACCATATCTACACAAGAATTGGAGGTTGTATACATTACTGAAACAGTGACGTCTACGTTGGCTTGGGCACGTCATGAGAATGGCTGATGGTCAGACTCCAAAGGATCTCCTGTATGGAGATTTAGTGCAGGGAAACCACCCCAGAGGGAGACCACAGCTGCGATACAAGGATATCTGCAAGCGGGATCTGAAGGCCTTAGGAATGGACCTCAACAGTCAGCATCCCAATATGCAGAATTAAGGGAAATCAAAGGCCCGTGCTAGCATTTTAAAAAGGCAGCTCCAATAAGTTAGCTACAATATTTGGCGGAACGCCTACTCCCACCAAGGTCTACCCGGATCACCCGTGCGAGTCAGGAGGTAAGGCTGAGGAGCTTGACGCCGAGGGAGGCCCGTAAGGAAAAAAACATGAAATTAGGCCTTCTCGGCGGTAGCTCCTCGCCTTTGGAATAATCTCCCTCCAGAGATTTGTGCGGCCCCCACGCTGGGTATCTTTAAAAATCAATTTAAAACATAGATGTTTATTCAGGCCTTCCCTCCAGTCAATACTTGATCTTTTATTTTCTGTCTTTATTTCTTATTTTATTTTTCTCATTTTATAAATTGTTATGGAACTTATTTATGTAATAACTTTTGTGTTATTTTTATTTGCTAATTTATGTTGTATTGGAAGCCGCTTAGAGTGGTCGCAAGACCAGATAGGCGGGGTACAAATGAAATAAATAAATAAATAAATAAATAAATAAATAAATAAATAAATAAATACAATAATTCTCTTTTCCTGTGTTGACCTGATTCTACTCAATACTAGACTCGACTTAGATATACATAGCACCAACTCAAAATTTGTAATTCCAAAATTTGAATGCCACATATACTCCAAGGCATCTCTTCACAGTGAGACATTGAAGGAAACAGTGGTATTGTGCCTAAGCTTTCTGCTATGCTGCAGTGAAATATAAAATGAACATATACATGGCTGGATAGTTCAGTGGTTCAGGTATCTGGCTGTGGAGCCAGAGGCTGGGAGTTCAATTCCCCACTGTGGTTTCTGGGAGAAGAGCCAGGCTGTTTGGCCCTAGGCAAACTACACAGTCCCAGGGCACCCCCAGAAGAACAGTAAACTACTTCTGAGTATTTTCTACCGGAAAACTTTGAAAAGGGTTACCATAAATCAGCATTGACTTGACAGCACATCATGATGATTATAAAACACAATCATTAGGGCTCACCATGTTTTCTTGATGAGTATAACTACATATTTTACCTTTACACATTTGCTTCAGAAAACCATGGTGCAAAAGATATGCTTTCCCACACACCCCACCAAAGAGGAGCAGGAATAGCTTCTGGTCTGAGCACAGGGGCTCTTTGATCAAATATATTTCAAGGCTGCACACTGCTCCGGAGATGAGCCATCTATTCCTGTGTAATACTTTCCTCCAGAGACCAGTGATATTGTACTACAGTAAACAGTTGCAGCAGTTGCAATTAATATGATTTAACATGAATGGTTACATATTAGTAAATTCAAACCAAACAATTTGTTTTTAATAATTGACTTCCTGTTGACTGACCCAGTTTAATATGAGAAGAAATATGTGAATAGGACAGAAAATATATGAAGGGAACAGAAAGGATGACAATTCTGCCCCAAAAAGGCATTAGAGATAGCCTATACTTAGAAATGAAAGCAAATTAATGTTGGAGAGAAGCAACTAAGACAGTCTTTCTGGTTTGCAAGACCAGACTTTAAAGAAACCTTTTGTTTAAGTCGTAAAGACCTATCACCAAAGAAAGAAAGTTAATCTGCATATTTGTAGAGGAAAGAAAAGCTCTTGCTATGATACTTAGATACTTTTATTACTCAATGATCTTCATCTTTTAATTACAGGTTATCTTTGATGGCAGCTTTTGCCCTGAGACAATAAACAGTCAAGAGAGATGAATAAAAACAGGATCAAAATTCTTGATTCAGATTTCATTCTTATATGGCAGTATTATAAACCAAAGCCAATTGCAAAACTTCAAAAGATGACCATCTCTAAATGAATATTTGGTATTCAAGTACACAGGTGTCTGTTAGGGATACTACATTATATTCTTCACATTGTGATTCATCTTCTAATTCATTACATCATAGAATTATAGAATAACTTGAGTTGGAATGCATAAGGCCATCAAGTCCAGCTCAATGCAGGAATCCAAATCAAAGCAGATCATATAGAATACAGGGGCTGTTCACTGTATTTTAATTAAACACTGCATTATATTTATTTACTATATTTTGCCACTATATTTTAATTGAGTATGTTACCACTGTTGCATTGTTTTATTCATTTTATAGCATTTTTTGGTTTTTAACATTACAGTACTATATAATAAACCACTTTGGGAGTTTTGAAAAGAAAGCAGGTATAGTAAGTACATTAGAGATATTATTATTAATCTCAGACACATTCATGCGCGCGCGCATACAGTTTCCATTTAAAATTGGCAATTCTCGGCACAAATTATTAAAGTAAAATAAATGGTGATCTAGTTTCTAGTTGTTTCTGGTCTCTTATTTAAGCTACACTTAAACATAAAAAGCCTTCAAATGTTTTAGACATCGAGGTCAGGAACATCTTTTGTGAATCAGAGGTACAGCTGCACTCCCATCCTACTAGCAGGCTCCCTGAAGGAGACTGACTGGCCATTATGTGAACAGAATCCTGGAGAGATGGGTCTCTTTTGATTGAACATGACTCTTCTTGTGGCCTTTTGTTAATTCTGCCAACCAGGTACATCCTAATTAAGCACAACTTGGTGGTAGCTGGACTATAATACTTCCTACTGTTGTTTCTTATTAGAATAATACAACTGGGTATTTTCAAAACACTAAGAACATTTAGACTGCAATTGAATGCCAGGCAAATACCGTAAGTCCCAGCATAAATAGTCAGTGGATTAACTGAAGGCAGCACTAATGAATGAGCGAATAGAAACTGTTACAGGACATTATGCTTTGACATTTTAACTTTCCTCTTCTTCATTCTAACAAAGCTAACACAGAGAAAAACAAAATAAAACTTTTAAAGGGGGTAATATTAACTGTTGCCACATAATGTGATCTTTCACCCTTGGGATTCTTATCTTTTTGCTTCGAGGCCACCATTCAGGACACACAAGGGGGCATAAGTCTCTGGAGAGCTAATCCTTTCACTGCCTCTTTTTTTGAATGGCAATTTGACAGAATTTTTCATCTGATTTCTATTTCCCTTTGCTCTCATTCTCTCACCAACTGCAAAATGCCCGCTGATTATCAAGTCACATCATGCATCTGACTTTGTTGGTATCTCAATTGCATGTGATTCAAAGGTATTTATATAGCTCTCATGTTTTCAACAGGTCCCAGAGCTTAAATAACTAACTCCCTGCTGAACCCACCTGTTCAGCCCATAAGACACAAAATCCTATGGATCTCTTAACTTTCCCAACACATTGGCCTCTGAGTGTTTTATTTATCTGAAGCGATATACAGTACATGCAAATGTCAAAGTGACATTCCCTCAATCTTTTTCAATTATAAATCAATGCCAGCCATCTTGAAAAGGACTGTCTCCAAAAGAGCAAAAACTCTGTTCCACAGTAGCCAACCTTCTCCAGCCTGGTGCCTTCTTAATGTTTTGGACTACACTTCCAAGGATTCTTGAGCCTGTGTTCATTATAAAGGTTAACTCCAGAATGAAACCAAAGAAGTATAGAACCATAGAAAAATGGAGTTGGAAGGGGGCTACCTATAATATAGACACATTCTAGATGGCTGGTATATAAATCAAATCAATCAATCAATCAATCAATCAATCAATCAATCAATCAATCAATCAATCAATCAATCAATCAATCATTATAGGCTACTGACTCCAATCCCTTGCTCGATTGACAATAATATCAAAATTCATCTGTCATGGTATATGAAGGCCTTAGGAATGGACCTCAACAGATGGGAAACCCTGACATCTGAGCGTTTTTAGCATGTATACATTACTGAAACAGCAACATCTACGTTGGCTTGGGCATGTTGTGAGAATGACTGATGACTGGATTCCAAAAGATCTCCTGTATGGAGAATTAGTGCAGGGAAAGCACCCCAGAGGGAGACCACAGCTGCGATACAAGGATATCTGAAGGCCTTAGGAATGGAACTCAAGAGATGGGAAAACTTGACATCTGAGCGTTCAGCTTAGAGCAGGGGTGTCAAACTCAAATTCATCGAGGGCCGCATCGGCAGTTTGGTCCCCATCAAAGGGCCGAGTTAACTTGAGCCATTTTTAAAATGAATTTACTCCGTGCAGGCACGGAGTAAATTCATTGAAAAAAAAAGGGGAGGCTGCAAGGCTGGTGGCGGCTCTGCGGGCCATCAGACAAGGTCTGGCGGGCCGGATTTGGCCCGCGGGCCTTGTGTTTGACACCCCTGGCTTAGAGGAAGGCGTTGCAGCATGGACTCTCCCAATTTGAAGAGACCCTTGTCCAGCAGGCTGAGGCAAAGAGGTAGTCCTGAAACAAGCAAAATCAGGGAGCTGGACAAAGGACAAACTGTATTTGTCTTCAGTGTGGAAGGAATTGTCACTCTCGAATTGGCCTCCTCAGCCACACTAGACGCTGTTCCAAGTCCTCCATAGAGAGCACATTATTATTATTATTATTATTATTATTATTATTATTATTATTATTATTATTATTATTATTATTATTATTATTATTATTATTATTATTATTATTATTGTTATTGTTGTTGTTGTTGTTGTTGTTGTTGTTGTTGTTGTTGTTGTTGTTGTTGTTGTTATTATTATTATTATTATTATTATTATTATTATTATTATTATTATTATTATTATTATTATTATTATTATTATTATTATTAATTTGATTTATATCCCGCTCATCTGGTCAGACTGACCACTCTGAGCGGCTTCCATAAAAAATATACAATAAAGCATAAAAATTATTACAAGTAAACAACACCACTTATAATACCATAGTCTTTTGAGACTGAAGGATGCCTAACATGAACATGGTATATGTCTTTTAACAGTTGCAGTAATTCTAGGCAACTTGTGTAATTCTACGAGCTTGTGTAATTCTACAAGCTTTTTATCTACATCACTTCTGTGTTCCATAAGTACAAAACACTTCAAAATAACAAGTCAAAATAAAATGAAAACATTCTTATGACATGTAGATGTGATTGCCATTCAAAGCAACTAAGAGAAGTTGCAAAAACAACAGCAACCGAATAACATTCAAAACAAAACTTAAGGTGTAGGCAGAAATTAAATGTTATAATTATGTTTCAACATTTCAGGAACATACATTCTAAAAATGCAAGCACTTAGAGCTTTAAAAGGCATGTTTAAACAGCTGCGAATACATATTATAAAATATTAAAGCTGCTCACATTAAAATCAATGAAAATATAATGTATTACTTAGCATTTTAGCATATCTAGAGACACACACAAAGATTATCCTCAGTGCTCACCAAGCCAAACCAATTTGAATCTACGGAGGAAAATCCATGATGACTCTTTTGCTATTGGGTATGTGTGGTGAAGCTTGCAGTGATGAGTTGAGTTCTGAATGCCTGTGTACCTTTCCCTTTTATTTATGAACAAACCTTTCTGCAAGGCTTGGAGGTCCAAAAGCTTAGAGATCAAAGAATAAATTTCAATGGGATAGTGAAATACTCTGTGGTTTGTGACACAGTATCCCAAAAATCAGTGATTTGACTAAAATTTTGCAAGGCGTGAAGGAACAAGGGCCAATAGGATAGATAAACGATCTAAATTCCCAGAAACCTAGAAAGCTAGAAAATTGCTGCAACATATTGTATCCCTATGGTATTGACACTACAAAGAGTGCATAAGTCTTGTAAACACCATCTCTAAAGACCGTAAAATAAACAAGTTCATTATAACATAAACATGTTCAGCTGGTAGGATGTTACTGTTCAGTGATCTTGCTCAGCAGTAGAGATAGCATTTTGTTTTGGAATAAACACACCGCAAAATTTATCATTTACTACCAACCTCTCAGGTACAATTGCATCTCCTTTGAACCCATAAGATGGACACTCCAAACTCGAAGATCTACTAAACACATTTCTTAAACTACAAAATCCATTGAATATGGTTAAGGGACACATTAACCAGGCAAGACAAGACAAATACCCCAAAACAACCTACTGCATGATAGAACCAGAAAAGACCATACACCACTAGTTTTCATTTTCAGCCCACAATTCAGACTACTCACAATTATCATAAATGATCTCCAACCATCTTTGACAAGAGTACCACACTCTCCCAAACCCTTGATGGGCTATACTTGCTTATAAACAACTCCACAATGTCAAGCAACTATTGATGCATAGCAGACAATGCAACAGTGATACAAGATGGGAGCTAAACTCTGCTACAAACTCAGATGCCAGCTCTGCGCCCCACATTTACTCTGGAAACACAATTACAGGACCCAGCAATGTCACACACAACATCAAGGACACTTTTACTTGTTTGTCTGCTAATGAGATCTATGCTGTCTTCTGCCAACAATGCCCCTCTGCATTGTACATAGGACAAACAGACAATTTCTGTGCAAAAGAATTAATGGACATTTACTGGACATCAGGAATGTGAGTACAAAAAAACCTGTTTCAAATCATTTCTGTCTGCCTGGATACTCTTCACAGAATTTGAAAGTTACCATTCTGAAGAAGAAGAATCACAGGACAAGAATCCAGGGAGTCAGCTGAGATAAAAACATACATTCTTTTGTTGACTATGAGGGCTACTCCATTTCTTCTATGGGATTCTTGCCCACAATAGTAGATATGATAATCGTCTGAATTGAATTCGCCCATGCTCATCCATTTTAGTTCACTGACGCCCAGGATGTCAAGATGCTTGCCACCTCCTGTTTGACCACATCCAGCTTACCAAGGTTCATAGATCTTACATTCCAGGTTCCTATGAGCTATTTTTCTTTGCAGCATCGGACTTTCCTTTCACTTCCAGGCGCGTCTGCAGCTGAGTGTCCTTTCGGCTTTGGCCAAACTTACTGGAATCAATGGGACTTAAATTAGCCATGTGAAACTTAAGTCCCAATGATTGCACTTTATCTGATCTAAGGAGGAGTAAATCTGCTTCAAAACCTAGATTCTCAAGGGTTAGTTATGAATATTTTAAATCTAGAAATGTGTGTATATATGATAAGGGTAGGGAAAAAACCTCATGGAATTCTTTGTTCTCATTGATTTTTTTAATTATCTCAACTTGAGATACCTTTATGAAGAATTTTCAAGCCCTTTGAGATTATATAAGTCCTGGCACAGTGACACGAATACTATTTCTTCTCATTAAGCTGTCATTTGTGCAAACTGTTTTTGTGTAAAACAAATATTCTTTCCTTTAGAGAAGCAAAGCATATGAATGCACACACAGGAAGTACAAAATGTAATTGTTAAACATGGAAATAAATCCTCTGATGTTTCTGATATTTAGAAGTCCATGCGACATAGCTCAGAAATCGGTAACCCTCCCCAACTCTTGACACCAAGTTGTCAGGCCATTTGTTCCTTTGAACTTTGTGCCAGTGCAGCCACAGTCAACAATAACTCCTTCTCATTGAACCGCAGCTTCCTTGCACAAAAGAAATTTGTTGGCATGTACTGTATTCCTCTTTCATTTTTTCTGCTGAGCAATTTGAAAAGGGAAAGAAGGAAATTCCCTAAGTAGAGTGCTTGGCCACTGGGGGAAAATTCAGAGAGACATCCCTAATCTCCAATGTTCTCTTATAGACCAGCATTCCATCACGACAGCTCTCACCATCTGAAATGGTAAAGCTCTAACACAGGTTTATAATCTTGGAAAGAACTGGAACTTAGTGACAAGAAACACATAATTGGGACTTAGATTAGCAAACTGTTAATGTAATGAAGCAGGGGAGAACTGTAAAGAGAGTGATAGCTAACACCTATAAATTATTAGCAGGTTAGAAAAACTATGGCACCTGCATAATAATTTGTCTGTCACACCTTGTCTAATTTCTTACACATTTCTGCTTCATTTATGACTGTGCTTCCCCAAAGGCTTGCAATACCTAATGTACTGCAGAGTATTTAGGGAGTGCATCTTCACTTACTTTAGCTTGAAAAACAAAAACATTTCAAAAGTCCTCACCACCCCAGATGAAATTACAAGAGCTTTTGTGCATTTTTTGCATTCTAGTACTTTTTTTGAAAAATAATCATGAAGGTGGTTTTCATGCCAAAACTTGTATTTTGAGCACAAACCTTGTATTTTGTGCAACATACAAGTGCTGGCTGGCTGGCTGGCTGGCTGGCTGGTTGGTTGGTTGGTTGGTTGGTTGGTTGGTTGGTTGGTTGGTTCTGCAAGTTTGTGCTAAGGTTGCTGCTAACAAAAAAAGTTGCAGGTCTTTTTACTCTTCTTTGAGAGTGAAAACCAATGCTGACTTTTGTTTTCTTTTTCTTTATTTTTCTGACACGGTATCTTGATGTGTCAGCATACCATTTCTTGGCAAGGACAAGAATATTTGTGAGTATTAATTACATCCTTACACAGTATCACACCAGCTGTTATAGGCACAGGGAGAAATGAAAGAGAGACAGCCTTCTCCCATCTGGAGCACTAACTGCAGCTTAAGCAAAAAATAGAATAGTTTAGGAAGATCATTAATGGGGAAGGAGAATGGCTGGTCAGAAATATTTGAATTCTTCTTCTAATTAAATTAAAACCTAAGCTAGACCATGTCCACGTCCCTACTGCTAACCCAAGACTTCTGTTTCCGAGCCAACAAATACTGGCAACTTTTATTGACTGTGATAAGTTCCTGGCCCCTCTAAAAGGTTATAGTACCTTTAAAACTAACTTACTTATTTCAGTGTGAGCTTTCATGGATCACAATCCATTACCTCAGATAGACCCATGAAACTGCATCATTTTATTTCGTGTATTTCACATCCTATAAAGTGCTGTGAGTGTGTAAATTATGGGGCTATATACACGCTGAAATCATAAATAAATAATTCTCAAGAGGTGTCATTTTCAAAACACAGGCTACCAGTTCTGTCAGTAGCCATTTTCTGACTATTTACCTAATATGACTTTTCAGAACATGAAAAGCTGTTTCAGCAGCAACTCAGAAAGTTCCAAAGGAAGATCTACCATGTTTTCCCCAAAATAAGAAAGGGTCTTATATTAATTTCTGCTCCAAAAAATGCATTAGAGCTTATTTTCAGATGAAGTTTTTTTTTTCATGTACAACAATCTACATTTATTCAAATACAGTCATGTAATCTTCTTCTAGTTGCTGCACAATGGTGGAGGGCGGGGTTTCACTTAACTGGGGCTTATTTTGGCGAGCATATTACGAGCATCCTGAAAAATCATACTATGGCTTATTTTCAGGTTAGGTCTTATTTTAGGGGAAACAAGGTATTAGACATCTGATATTTACCCTTACATTTGAAAATAAAGGATTTTACAAGGTGGGCTGTCTAAGAAGTCATAATAAAAGTACAGAACTCTTCAAAGATTTAGACTTCCTTAAATGCAGAGCTTGCTCAAGTACACTGGGTATGATGCTCAACTTCCTTTCACCATTTGGGGTATCTGGATCAGTGATTTCATGTTGGGATCAATTATAACCACAAGATTCCCTGGCAATTGCTTTTAACTCATCTGCAGCTAGAACAGATGTTACAATTATTTGGCATCTCTCATGGGGCCATGCTTTGTTCAGTTGTCCTCCCAATGTCAAAGACTCAAGAGCGGTTGGACTGGCTCAAATGAACAAAGGATGCACACGTCAATGCCCTTTCCTGAAGCCAGTTTACGAACTCATGTCATTTACGGCATGGAGACTCCCTGCACAGCTAGATTGTTCGCTCCTCCGCGCGAAGACATCAAGATTACCAACATCATAATGTGGCTTGTCCAGCAGCACCTGGACATAGCTGCATTTTAGAAGAATACATTAAGACACCAGCCTTAATGAAAAAAGAAACTGCTACAATAAAGCCAGGAGATACCATCCACCTCCCTTTTTTAAAAAAAGGCAGTTACCCTTCAAGAGTAGAACTGAGGAAAAAAACATTTGTCTCTGGAACTGATTTACTGGGAATGTAGCTGGGGTTTTAAAATCCAAATTCTTTCCTGAAAAAGTTCTTTGAACATACCATGTTATGTCTTTTCTTTGGTTGATGGAAGAAGGCACTCCTTTAAAACAAATGAAGATCGTCTATATCACTAATGGATGGATGGACAGCTAACTTTATTATGGTCAAAGCAAGGAATACCACTAATAACTACCCTAACTTCCTATAAGAAACCCAACTCGTAACTAAAGCATTGTACTTGGCATATTATTGCTTCTAACTTGAGACAGAGTACTTTCACCTAGCTAGACATCTTTCATAATTTAAATTCACACTACAGTGGTGCCTCACATTACGACAAAACTGCTTAACGACGATCTTTTTTCAATCGCAATTGCGATCACAAAACGATGGTCTGAATGGGGGAATTTCGCTTTGCGATGATTGGTTCCCTGCTTCGGAAACCAATTCTTTGCAAAATGACGTTTTTTGAACAGCTGATCGGAGGTTTCAAAATGGCCACCGGGTAATTAAAATGGCTCCCCGCTGTGTTTAGGGACGGATTCCTCGCTACACAGGCAGCGAAAATGGCCATCGTATGGAGGATCTTCGTTGGACAGTGGGTTTTTACCCCATTGGAACACATTGAACGGGTTTCAATGCGTTTCAATTGGGTTTTTATTATCGCTTTACAATGTTTTCACTTAATGGCGATTTTCCTGGAACGGATTATCGTCGCTAAGCAAGGCACCACTGTATAACAATTACAGGTTCAAGCCATTAACCCCAAAAGCTATGGTAGGATTGAACCAGCTTAAATGCTCATGCTCTGGTCTCTATTGTATTTGCATTGAGCTCTTGAATTTATGAGCAAATGTATACATGTAGAAGAATCATATACTCCAATCCCTGTTAGTCTATACCACCCCACAAATAAGGGCACATCATCTTTGACTATGCCATCATTTCGAATGAACCACTTTTACAAACAGTTAGCATTACAACAAAGGGTACTAGGTTAGCATTCTCTCTTACATATTGGTGTTCAATATAGAAGAAACGCATTAAATACAAGGAGGGGATCAATTATTTTCCTACTTGCAGGTGAAGAGTTACAACCTAAGAAAAATTGTTTACATGACTTTTCTCTGTGTGAAGATTGGCCTTCTGTTGTATTCTCTATAGTGGTTTCAGCATTGAATTCAACAGGTGAGGAAGCATAGATCCAAACCTCTATTCATCCCTGAAGCTCACTGGGTAATCTTGGGCTAATCAGAGTGTGACCAGACAGTCTAGATATTCCAAGCTGGATGAGGCTAAATAGGGTTGCACTGAAGTGTGGTATGGCATTTACATTGATCCTTGCATTCACATGAAAACACCTATACAGTATAATGTTTCTATATGGCAATGATTTGATGACCGTTGTTTTAGGAATTATATATTTCAGCAACCTGAGCTGAATCCTTTTGCAGCAATATGTGTGCTTGCACGTGCGCTTTGGATGGGAGTGTACTAATAACTACATGAGTGCAATGTATCAAAAGCAATATGCTAGCATTATAGTGAACTACAGGTCTTAGAAAACTGACAAGAGTGCTAGCAGTTCTAATCACCAATCAAATATAAGAATACTGTACCTGTGTGAAAACTGTTTAGAAGTGCATATCATAATACAAGGCTTCCCAGTACCCAGTGGACTGTGACTGCCGTAAATGGTACATTTTTGAGGAAGTACTGTAGATGAGAGAATCACATAAGCTTGTGTGAATACAACACAGCATTTAAATCATGACATGCTGTGCATCTTTCCACCAGTGGTTCTGTGTGTTCCCAGAGAGTTTATTCTGGACATATTTGGTCCTAGACACAATGTGTGTGCTTCAGATGTTTCCTACCACCCATTTTACCAACTTCCCAGACATCAAATGGGTAGAGTTTTGCAGATGTCAATGAATCCTGTAGATTCAATATCAATTTATAGCACAATAACCAAATCAACCTTCAGAGCATTCACTACATAGGGATAACAGAAACAAAAGTTTAAAAGAAAGTGATGCGTGAGAGAATGGAAGGACACGTCCTGTATATCATGATGGTCCTCCAGCATCATTACTATTTACAAGAATGTGAACCCACTGCAGTCTCCAAATGCTGGGCATTAATGGCATGAATAAAGGGACTAGCCCCTTCCTGCTCTCTCCATGCCCTGCCTAAGCATTCAGAGTGGATTCAACCATCCCCAGCACCTGGTGCCCTGTATTCGTATTGTCACCACTTAAGCATCTGATTTCCATTTTTAAATGTTCCGGGCAGCAGAAGCCATAACGATAATGGAAAGCTCTGCTGGCTGAAAAAAATGGCCTGTTGTGCGCTGTCACTTGCACTGCTTCATTATTTGTCTCTCTGGGAAGCCCACAGACCTATAATTTAACCTTCCTGTGAATGGACTGAATAACTACTTTTATTCAAGCTGTTTATGGAGCATCCCAAAAGGCAATAGGCAAACACCTGAATGCTGAGAATTACCTGCCTTTAACCAGAGCCATGCCATGTAATAAATATGCAGCCCAGTCAAGAAGCAGCCAGATAATCTGGTAATAAGAGATGCCTGATTTCATCTTGTTCTTCCAGTGTCTCCCTTCCCTCTTCCCTTGCTTGTGCACTATACCACTTACGGGATCAAAACAAAACCTCCATCTACAATGAAAGTTAATCATCCCATTTCCTGGCAAATGATATAATTCATATTTCCCAATAAATGTTTGTTTAGTTTTTATTTGCCTATATAGCATATTGATTCTTTTCTACCACACATCAACTTGGCAAACAAAGCCCCATGAGAAAAAAACAGTTTTGCAGAGAATACACATCATCTCCTATGCATGTTCTTAAATGTTGGTCCGATGTGCCCATAGGTGCTCCTCGATAGCTAATAGCAAATGCACCGAAATACTCTGAAATCTAATATAGCTAATGACAAATACATTGTTAATAAAATCACTGCAGAAAGCTGATTTTCTGGGTTCCATTTTAGTCATTAGTTCACTGTATATACCTTACTCAGACAGCTAACAGCAAGATTGAGAACAGAAAATCACATGAAGAGAAGCTGACCATATTTTCATGTTACAAAACAAAAGCTCAGGTTTACGTCATCATTTAGGTGCCCTGTCCCTTTCTTGGCCTTCAGTTACTAGCTGATTCGATTTACAGACATTTTTAAAAACTGACCAAAAACTTACAGTACATTGGACTTTCAAAGGCCCGTTGTTGCCATCTACTCTTCTCCCAAAAAGCAATTTGGAGACCTTTACCACGCAAATTTTTACTTGCCACTGCTTTTAGCAACTGAGCAATTTCTTACTATCCTTCTGTATAATGTACAAAAGGAGCAACATGAGCAATACTCCATAAAATATCCAGCTCTCTTTTACCATTACTATGGATCAGTATATATGGACAGAGCTAGTGGAGAGCCTAAACCTAGAACAGGGGTGGTTTTCACAATCAAGCTAAATAAACTAAAACTTGGGGCCTAAGAATTTATTTCTGCATTTCTCTTATGAGGTTCAGTGCATAAATAAAACAAGCAGGAAAAGAATGACTGATAGCTTAAGAAGAAACAGAAAACCAACTCAACATTTTTTTAAAAGTCCATGCAACAACAAATACCTGATTTTTGCACAACTACACAAGTTGTACAAAATTCAATCTCATGAATACAAAGGCTCTCATCAAGACCAACAGAGAAAGAAATTGTGATCATCTATGAGATACAGAACAGAATCATTGTGGTTAGGATGCAAATAAATCACAAAGAGGAAAACAAGAAAGGAATTCCAGAACTCTGGGGCAACTACAGAAAAGTCCCTGCTATATGTGGTAGGCAATCAAACATACGTACATGAACATTTATACCTTCTGCTTGATGAAGACAAGTAGGTTGGGGAGTGGCTGTTTTAAGGGAACAGGTAGTCTTTGAGATATGCTCAAGGACTCAACCTCCTTAAGCTTGTTTTAATAATTAAAACTGAACAAATAAAGCAATGGCATTTTTCTGACAGTCAATCAGCTAAAAGCATGCTTTAGACCTAAGCAGTCTCTTCAAACAATTATTCAGCAATGGAATTAAAACTAAGGCAACAGCAACCAATACAGGGAGATTAAGCAAAGGTTGGGAAACTCAACAGAAGCAATTATCACCTGATGAAAGTTTAAGCTTACGCTTAGATGTTTATTAAAGGACTCTAGTATCTTGCCTTCAGAGTCATCATGCAAAAGTATTTCTGGAACTGTCACAACATTGTCTACCGCAAAATATCATAATATATTGTAATATCAGGGAAAGGGAATAAAAACAATTAGGGGGGAAGGAGAATAAAGATCCAGAGAATCCGCAGAAAATGTTAGTGACTAATATTTCTCTCATTGGAGACCTGAATGTATGGTTGAGTCAGCAAAACAAACAAGCAAAAGTTGCAGATTGCACAGGACACCGGAGTGACTTGCAAAGTAAACATATAGTTTGACATGACTGTATATCTGGCATAGATACAGATAAAGATAAAGATGTGGGGCCATACAGAAAAGCTTTATTATTTCTCATCAAGTAATTTTTCAGCCCAAAAGTCCCCCAATTTTCTGTGTTTTATATATCACTCCCTGAAAGGACAAAGAAATGGGGATCTCACAGCCCTCCAACTCTGAACCGACGACCTTCAATCCTTTCAATTTCACGCATAGATACATAAAAACATATATCCTACTTATTATGGTCATTAGGCAGTTGACAAAAACACAGATAAAAACAAGGTATACACGACTGTAGCTTTTCAATTACAGCAGGAACCCTGCTGATCCCTTCTATTACGAATTTCATTTTGTTTTCATATGTCTGACGAAGTAGATGTATCCAGGAAAGCTTACATTAAAATATGATGGTTAGTCTTTAAGGTGCCAGATGATTTTGCCTTTTTGTTTTGTCTTGTTTCTTTGGATTTTTGCCTGATATGCTTTATTTCACCATTTACGATCAGTATACCATTAAGGCAATAGAACTTTTAATCTGGCAGTTTTACTGGGATCTCCCTGCAGAGGTCTCAGAATGCGCACAGAAATCCAGAGGGCAAAAGTAAACAAAACATGGTGGGGTCCAGACTGGAATTTGGCAAAATAAACTGCCCATGAGAGAAATGGTTTGCAAATGAAATGAAAAACCCATGTAACTCTGATTTTAATCAGTCAGTCAGTTACTGGAATGGCACAGGGATCTCCTTTTTCCTTCTAGTTTAGGCCTTAAGTTATGGCTCTGATTCACCAACTCTGTCCTATAAATGAAGAAAGTTCTTTTCAGTTTCTTCTTTCTAGAAAGGTCTTTCCACCAGGGCAAATAGGGCGGGGACAGTAGCGTGTCCTCGCCAAAGTTCAGAATATTAGATCTGACGAATAATTTGTTACTGTGAAACTTTTGAAATGGGAACATTAATTTGCAGATATAAATGGTGAAACCTCAGAGGATTTAATTAGTCAACATGGAGTTATAATTAGATAATTAAATTAGAAATTTTGAAATAAACAGCGAAATTTGCAGAGGAAGGCAGGCAGATTGTCACTATAAAGATCCAATGGAATCTTTTGTTATTGGCTCCACCTGAAGTGATCTTTTTGCCATTTTAAAATTGCCTTCCCTAATCTGGCACTTTTTTCTGTGGAAGGAAGTGACCCAGTGCCTTCTGCAGGGGATGCAGCAATGACTAATAAGTGGGGTCTCGACTTACGAATTTAATCCATATTGGAAGGTGGTTCTTAGGTTGAAAAGTTCTTAGGTCGAATCTGCATTTCCCATAGGAATGCATTGAAAACCATTTAATCTGTATCTGCTCTTTTCCGTCCATAGAAACTAATGGGAAGCTGCTATTCCGCCTTCTGCCACTAGAGGGGGATATTTTTTCTTTTTTCCCCTTAGGTTCAGGAAACGAGGAGGAAGGCAGGGCACAGTTTGCAAAGCACTTTAGAAATCTTTTTTTTTCAATGAAGCCAATTTTAAATCATGTTTTAAAGCATGTTGTGCTGATTTTTTTCAGCACAAAGACACACAGGCAGGCTTTTTAGGTGCTGAGCAAGCCTGCCCAAGCCTCTTCAGAGCCAGCCCATCAGCTGATAGGCGGGGACAGGAGGGTGCAGGAGGGGGGGAAATCACAAAATGGCTGCCAGGCTCCCTTCTGGGTGTCGGCTTTTAGCTGTTTCCTGCTCTTTTTCCTGCTGTTTGGGGGCTACCAAGGCCTGGTAAGTGACTTTCTTTTATTTATTTTTAAGTTTCTGACCCTTTTTTCCCCTCCAGAAGCCTCTAAGGGGAGGGAGGGGGCACTTTTTTTCCTGTACATAACTCGAGGGAAGTTCGTATGTCGAGTCCTTATTTCCCCTATAGTTGAATTGTTTGCAAGTAGGGTTGTTCGTAAGTCGAGCCCCTACTGTAATACTGAGTGAGAAACAAACTGCTAACATTACAGTATTCTGTTTTAAAAGGAACATTTAAAAAGTTACATGGATTTGCAGCATTCTACCCCATAGGTTAAAAATACACATGTATTAAAGATATTACATGAGTTCCCAGCATTTTATCTATTTGATCCCAAACTATCATATTTTATGTTAGGACATTAACAATACAAGAGATAATATCTAAAGGCTGGTTTCTCCCTCCCTCCCAAAACCTGGATGGTGCACTTTTCCTTTGGTATTCATAAGGACTATTATTGCTGCTGCCACCTCCTCCCCCCTCCTAGTTTAAATCACTTTCCTGCTAGCACTTTTCATCACTGGCACTAATTTCCATTGTCTATACACCATCCTTTTGAAATATTTCACCTTTGTTGTTTGGACTGATTTTCTTCGTCCTCTATTCTCTAGGCTTCCTCTTTGCCCATTTACTTTTTAAAAGCTCAATTTCTTTCTGTTCCTAGTGTGACTTTATGACACTACAGCCCATGACTGTTTTTATGACTATACACACAGAGAGACAAACAAATATCACTACTACATTGCCTTTCTTTTATCATGCCTTGTTGTTGCTATTACATGTTAGTCCTCTCTGTTTTCTTGTGCACTACGTAGGTCTTCAAAGTTAATAAAGTGTCATGATGCTCTTTATGCTATTTTTTTCACTCTTAGGTCTCAAAGAGACCTTTATTTTAGCATCACACTCTGTAACACCTACAGTCCCTCTTACTTGGTTTGCCACAATATCCCCACTTCTGCACCCACAGGATGTTAGGATGGACACATTTTCTTTTCTCACCATTGTGTCATGTCTAATTCCCAATTCCTCTCTCTTCATTCTTCTTCTTTTTAGCTGAAATTCAAGTCCTTACCTTGTTTTCAGCAATTTGCCTTTAAATAAGTGTTTAATGTCATCTACCTGTATTGCTGCCTTGTCGTGGCGAAGGGGCTTGAGTAATTCAGAGAAGCTATGGCCTATGCCGTGCAGGGACACCCAAGACGGACAGTTCATAATGGAGAGTTCTGACTAAACATGATCTACGTGGAGCAGGAACTAGCAAGCCACTCCAGTATCTTTGCCAAGAACGCCCCATGATCAGAAACAAAAGGCTAAAAGATATGATGCTGGAAGATGGGCCCCTCAGGTCGGAAGGCGTCCAGCATGCTACTGAGGAAGAGTGGAGGACAAGGACAAGTAGCTCCAGAGCTAATAAAGTGGTTGGGCTAAAGCCGACAGGACGCTCAGCTGCGGACGCGCCTGGAAGTGAAAGAAAAGTCCAATGCTGCAAAGAAAAATACTGCATAGGACCCTGGAATGTAAGATCTATGAACCTTGGTAAGCTGGATGTGGTCAAACATGAAATGCAAGATCAGTGAACTAAAAAGGACAGGAAAGTGTGAATTCAATTCATATGATTATCTGG
Source organism: Pogona vitticeps (assembly GCF_051106095.1). Lineage (NCBI taxonomy): Eukaryota > Metazoa > Chordata > Lepidosauria > Squamata > Agamidae > Pogona > Pogona vitticeps. The sequence continues at coordinate 322,725,687 of NC_135783.1, read as the reverse complement.
ATGTCGAAGACCTGTTCTTTTTTCCTTTCACTGCACAAAGTAGCTGCAGGAGAGGGTTTCACCTCTTAAACTGAAGGCTTATCTACATTTAAGTTTGCCACCCAATCAGCTCCATTCTAAATTGATTCAATTTAAAATTGCATGACTATATGAAACACTGTTTGCATTCCCACAGGGGGGAATGCCGACAACAGCAATCCCTGTATGGAGTTGTGTGTTTAGGTCTCTTCACACACAACCCCAAAAAAGCACAGAGACAGGTTGGTAATAAATAATAAGCAGGGTGCATCCTACCTTTGGGATGTGCTTCTCCCCCACCTTTTTCTCCCTCTAGCCTTTCCATTTATGCCCCTTCAGTATCAAGATTTCATCCCCAGTTCCCATTCCCCTCTGCCTCCATGGCTACCAACCTGCTGGCCCTCTCTATATGGGGGATAAATAAAGGAAATAAATAAAAAGAAGGAAATATGTGGACCAAGCACACATGAAATGCTGGCACAAACATTTCCTGGGCAAAAACACTCCAAGATGCAGCTGGACTTCATCATCCATTACCCCTGCCTACTTGTCTCCAAGAGACCAACCAGCAAAAGCATTGTTAAAGGGATAGAAGCAATCAAGCCTTTTACAACAACTTTCCAGAACACGTTCCTTCCCTCCTTCTTCCTGTTGTCCTCTCCCACAGCCTCTGCTGGTTATTCCAAGGCACAACTTGCAACAACAGGGGTGTACATATGAAGACATGAATAAAATAAAGCAAGTTTCACACGTGTACTATTTTAAACAATTCTCTAGCAGAACAGTATTTTAGCTCACATTCCACCCATAAAGCACGCTTCCCTGTCAAAGTAATCCAGGCTTGCTTCTGCATAATGGAGGCACTCTTTTAAACTTCAATTTATTTGAAAGTACCTCACATAGTGACATTAATCCGTGCAGCAAAAATCGGTGCTAAGCGATTTCATCGCTATTCGATTTTTAAAAGCCCATAGAAACGCATTAAAACCTGTTTAATGCGTTCCTATGGGCTTAAAACTGACCTTAAAGCGAAGATCCTCCACACAGCGGCCATTTTCGCTGCCTCTTAAGCGAGGAATCGGTGCAAAAACACAGTGGGCGGCCATTTTGGAACCACCGATCAGCTGTTTAAAAATCATCGCTTTGAGGTGATTGGTAAGCGAAACAGGGAACCGATCATCGCAAAGTGGTAAAACCCCATAGGAAACATCGCAATGTGATCGCTTTTGCAATCGCAAAAAGTTAATCGCTATGCGGTTTCGTCGCTAAACGGAGTGCCCGTTAAGCGAGGCACCACTGTAAATGTATTTTAAATAATATTTCTTTTTACTGTGTAATCACAACCTGAATTTGGAGAAGTCTCCATCTAGAAAATCTACCAGTACAACTGTAACAAGCTCTTCTTTAGGAAACCTAGTCAATATCTGTCATGCATAAAACAATGTATTTTTAAGGTGTTTTGCTAGCTGCTAGACCAGTCAAGATGGAAAGAAAGATACAGAAACAGAGTCCTGAATTTGATCCTTTTCCAGTTATTTTTGGAAAGGGAAACCAAGAAGTGTAGAGAAAAATACCATGGAAAGCTGAGAAAAATCATTACTCTCAATAAATTGCTTCAATATTGTATAAGCAGTGACCTTCACAGTGCTACTAGTTTAATGGCATTTCCTTCAACAGAAGCTGATTTCACTATTGAACAGGGAGACACGGCACAAGATTATACAACTAAATCACTCTTATAAATATTTAATACACTGTTTCCCCAAAAATAAGTCCTAACTTAAAAATAAGCCCTAGTGTGATTTTTTCAGGATGTTCATAATATAAGCCCTACCCCAAAAATAAGCCCTAGTTAAGTAAAACCCTGCCCCACTGTTGTGCAGCAACAAGATTACATGACTGTATGTGAATAAATGTAGATTGTTGTACATGAAAAAAATAAAACACCTCCTGAAAATAAGCCCTAATGCATTTTTGGAGCAAAAATTTATATAAGACCCTGTCTTATTTTTGGGGAAACGCGGTATAATTGATTTTCTCACCGCCCCTGCCCCACCTTCTTTTTAACAAAACAAAACACTAGAAAAGGGAAAGCACACATTTGAAAATGCTTTTATTTATTCTGTCCTGGAAAAAGCTTAGTACTCATGCATTTTATCTATCTATTTCTCCAAATGACTTTGACACTCGAAAGCCCTTGTGATCAAAACAGTCTGAAGGCAGGCAATTTTGCAGCCATTTAAGAACTGATTTCATGCACTGATCAACATCTACCAAACTTGCCTGATAGAATAGCACAACTTTAAGCTAGTGGATGGATAGCCCCCCCCCCCAAAAAAAAAACCTGAAGGAGAAAATTAGTAAGAAAGTCACATTGGTTTGAATAAAAAATCTTGGGCAAGAAAAGGAAAGAGAACAAGATGCCATTATTCACTTCCCTGGGACACAAAAAAATAATGTGAAAAGATTATTTCAGAAGTGAATAAAAGGTATGTGCATGTTTTTTTTTAAAAAAACTGATTTTAACCACCATTAACTATTGTAAATACAGTTCACTAATACTGAAATACATACTCATATATAGTCACTCTTCTGTGGAATCCAGGAAAATAAAGAAACCTATGCTGCCTAGTTCAACTGTACTGATTTTTACAGGCAGTCTTTCCACCAAATAACACCAAAACAAAGGTCTGATCATTTTTCTCAAAAATCATAATTGCTGGAGCATCTTTGTTATGGCTCCAGTCATAGAATTCCTAATGCATTCTATATGATTTTTATGTTCCATTAAGTTGCCTCCAACTTACGGTCACTCCATGGACTGGAAACCTCCAGAAGGCCCTATCATTAAAAGCTCTGCTTGGCGCTTGCAAATTTAAGGTTGTGGCTTTCTTAATTTTGGCAATCTATCTCTTGTTTGGTCTTTTCTTCCTGATGCTTTCAACTTTTCTCAGCATTATTGTCTTTTCCAGTGAGTTTTGTCTCATCATGACGTATCCAAAGCATGATGGTCTCAGTTCAGTCATTTATGCTTTTAGAGAGAGTTCAGGCTTAATTTGATCTAGTTCCACTACTCTGTCTTTCTGAATGTTCCTAGTATCTGTAAAGCTGTCCTGCGATATCACATTTTAAATGAACCCATTTTCCTCCCTGTCAGGTTTCTTCACTTTATAGCATTCACATCCATATATAGTAATTAGAAATACCATAGTCTCCTCATATCTAGGTTGAGATGGGTTTTTATCTACACTTCATTTTAAAAGTGTGTTTTATTTTAAATGGTTTTACTCTAATCAACTTCTACCATTAATTTTGTGTTTTTTCACCATTTTTAACTTCCCCATTAATTTCATTATTAAATTATTCTTGCTTTGTTTTTCCTCCACAGAACTAGAGGTGCTTCCTAAGCAGTTTTCCATTTAGGCAACTTGCTTTAAATCCTCTTAAAGACTAATGGAGAGCAGACTGGGGCTCCTTTATTTAGTAGTCTGGCAGACCAAACTGAAAACTGCATCAATCAGTTTGGCCAGGCCAGGAGAGCCTATCCTCAGCACTGTTGGCCATTCCTGATTTGTTGGCCAGCAGTGCACTCTCTGGGGCCCTCTCCTGGGAAGAAAGTTAAAAAAAACAACCCTAAACTAGATTAACATATAAATGGAATCAACTCGTGTACTACATATATGAGCAAGAATTTTAGAGAGCTTTGATTTTATTTATTTATTAAATTTAAAATTTCACATATAGATGTGCTATTTCAATGTGGGAGAATATTTTATCAGACAGCTAAAAAGCTAACGTGCAAACTGAACTTGTTTCCTCCAAGATCCAAATAATAGCCATCACTCAGAGCCAAGCTAATAAATGTGACAAATAGCTATCCATTAGAAGAGGGACTTTTTCAGTCTGAACATGTCTAAATGTCACAGGACACATTTTATGTACAGTATCTCCTCAAGTTTGCAAATCGGCTTGTTTTGTTTTGTACCTGGCCATCAGGAGGGTTCATTTGTAAATACCATATTTGCCGGCATATAAGATGACTTTTTTGCCCTGAAAAACATGCCTCCAAGGGGGGGGTCGTCTTATACGCCGGGTGCACCCAGAGCGGGCAGCACATAGCGCAAGGAGGAAAGAGGAGAGGTGAACGAGGAAGAGGAGGAGGAGGAGGAAGAGAAGGCGGCAGAGGCGGTGCCTGTTCTCCCGAGGAGGCAGAGAGTGGCTCCAGCTCTCAGGTGCCGCATGGCCCAGCAGGAAGCAGCATGGAGAGGCCAGGCCAGCCCAGAAAGTGGGTGGAGCTTGGTCCCCACCGGCTCAGTCACTTCCTCACACAGTTGCCCTCGCTGAAAGCAGCAGCAGCAGCGCTGGCTCCTTCTTCCCTGTGACCTACCACCATGTTGCCCGGGTGGAGAGAAGCTGCCAAACAAACGGCGCCTGCGACAAGCCACTGCCGCCCCGCTCATCACCAGAACTGCCCCGCTCGTCGCCAGTGCTGCCACCGCGCCAGTCTCCCGAGGAGACTACCAGAGGCCGGGTGAGTGAGCAGGCGCTGGCCTCTGCCTCGGGCCAGCTGGTAGCCTGCCCCAGAAATTTGCTTTCCTTCTCCTCCCTCTTTGGCCCCTCTGGCGGGGTAAAAGGCAGAGGGAGGGGTAGTCTTATATGGCGAGTATATAACGAATGCTAGATTTTGAGTGGAAATGTTGGGGTCGGCTTATACACCCAGTCGTCTTATATGCCAGCAAATAAGGTAATCACGGCTCAGTTATGAAGATCTGCCTGAATCCCGCCATTGAAGCACAAATGGATTCTAGTTTCTAATGGCAAGTGAACTGTAAGATACAGTTTGGCCCTAAAGAAACAGAGGTTCTTGATGAACAAATGCACCTGTCTCAGGATTGTCTCTATCCCAGACCTACTGGCAGCAGCATAGGTGTCTTGTAGCCAATAGAAAGAGGACACCTCCTTCTGACATTCTGGGGTGGAGCTGGTTGAGGCACCCTCACTCTTGTTTGATCTATGACACACCCACACCCCACACACATACTGTTTAATTTATCTTTTAACATTTAACGTATTGTCTTTTTAAATTGTGTGAACTTTAATGACGTCAGCCGCTTTGGGTCCCTTGTTGGGATAAATGCAACATATAAAAAATTATTATTATTATTATTATTATTATTATTATTATTATTATTATTATTATTATTATTATTATTATTGAAAACTAATAATATTAATAATAATAGGTCAAGGGAACTCGGTCAGACTTTGGGATCAAAGGACCTATGCAATCTCTGACTCTGATATATTTCAGAAACTCTCTGACCCACCTGCTGCAAAAGTTAGACAGAGCCTTTTAATACTATCCCTAAGCCCTACCTCAAACTATACAACCAATGTTCTTCCTCATGCTCCTTCCTCACCAAGCCCAGCTTAAAATCACAAAATCCTAGAAAATGTTCAATAGTTTTTTTCCTGGGCTATATTTTTAATTCTTTCAGATCAGTAGGGTAGGCAGATGAAGAAGAGGGCAAGGTTTCTGTACCAGAAAAAGGATTTCTGCAGGTGTGGCTTATTCTGTAAATAAAACTTGTTGAAATCCCCCTTTCCATACAATAAATGAAGATACAGGCATCCTATGGTTCTGTTTAGTTTTTGACCACGCTATATAGATCAGAGAGTCTCCTCACACTTCAATCAGCTCATAAGCTCAGGGGCTGCAGAGCTCCCTTTGCACTGCCCTGTGTACTAACACAGGGACTGCACACTTCCCCTGAGCCTTCAAAGACAGACTTTTGAAGACTTTGTACAGCTCTGTTGGAGTAGCCATTAGAACACAGCTTCCAAACACAGACACAAAAGATGACATTTCACAAGAGGACTCAAAAAGCACCCTGGTAGAAAAGGAACTTTCCAATGAGAAACAAGAACAAAATTGAAAACAAAATTAAGTAGACTCATTTGTCTCCTCTACTGGCCCAATATTGTTTTCATTAACTAGCAGTGGTTCTTTTGGTTTTGAGGCAGGATTCATTTCTAGCCCTAACTAGAGATGCTGGGGATTTCATCTGGGACCTTCTATATGTGAAGCAGATTTGCATTGCCTCTCCAAAGTTCAGCTTCAGAATATATTTTTGATGTCTGGATTCAATCATGGAATTCATATTGTGGTTTTTTGTCTGTTTGTTTGTTTCTTTTTTGCACACTACAGACAGTACAGTATTCCGAAACAAAGGTGAAAAGCAATGAGGTTTAATCATTGACAGTGTCTAGAATCAATCAGCATAAAAACAATAGTATTCTCCTGAACAGCCATTCTCAGCAGGAACAATGGAACCTTTGAAGAGGATCACAGAATGGAAATAATTCTTCCCACACCACCTTATAAAAATGTTATGTGATTTATACAATCCTGATTTGGCCTTTATTTCTTTCATGTTGTGTTTATGGTTGTAGTAAAAAAAAAGGCAGAGAATGGCTGATCCTGAAGAAAGGTAAAATAGGACAACAAACTTGCAACTTGCTTCCATTTGCTCATTCTTGTATCAGTTGTGTAATCAGTCACACAACTGATGCAACAGGGAGTATACCAGAGTGGGGAGGGGGTGACTGTGCTTCCATTCCCTGTTTCTGCAGTGGATACTGGCCACCGTCAAAGGTTGTAATGCTGTCCATAATGCTAAGAGGTAATAACAGTCTTTTAAATTAATTCAGCCCTTGAAAGAAATGTACATTTTAAAATATTTTGTACACATCATGATATTTAATTTAAATTGTTCTGCTAGTTTTATACTGTATTCAGTGTTCTCTTTCTAGGATCAATCCTACATTTAGGCAGAGGAAGGTGGTTGGTTGCCTTACAAAGCAGAAAACAGATGGTAAGGAGAGAACACCAGTAGCAGCCCCTCCTCCCAACTTTTTTAGACTTAGAGGGGGAGAGTTGTGCAATCTTCTCAGAAATATAAAATGGAAGAAACACCGAGGGTCACCTTGCCCAACCTCTGGCAAATGCAGGAAATGGACCATCTTGTCCTCTGCCTCAGGAAGCAAAATATCTTAGATCACATTTAGAGCATTACAGCTACAATTATTAGTTAGGTGAAAGAGTCTAATGAAATTGAAAGTACACAGCACTGTGAATGATACTTTAGCAGCTGTCTAAAATTATAGAATCTGTATTCCCAGATGTCACGTATTCTTTGCAGCTTCTTTTTCTATGTGTGGGTCCTTAAATAGCCAAAACAGTGTCACAAGAGAGAGGTACCATCAAGCAGGAGAACACCCAAATGTGGGAACAGAACTTTAGAAAGAGAATTGGGAGAGATTTAAGAAGAGCATCGTGCTGACTCTCAAAGGGAAGATAAGAGATGGAAAATTAGCAGAAGAAGGGGAATGTAATGGAATATCTTGAACTGTAAATAGGAGCACCTTATGCTGTAACATTTTATTCCAACCCTTTCTGCTTGACCATTAGGAACTCAACTTTCTGTTCACCATTTTTACCAGAGAATTAACTACCACTGTAGTTGTCCTTCTGCTGCAAACAGTTCAGCAGTGATTAGCAGTGTTTGTGTATTATTTAATTTGAAAGTTGCATCTGTTATAATGTCCATCATGTGTGGCACTACTGTGGGACACGCAAATTAACCTTGCATTAATGGAAGCAATGTCAAATAGCATTAACATTTTGCAACACCCACTTAAGTATGTGCATGAACTGATGTAAAGGACATTAAAAATGGATTCAAAAAAAGACTAAAAAGCTTTGCACTTTTCAAGGACATTTTTTGTAATGTGTTTTGTAATAAATGTGTTTTGTAATAAAAGCCATTCTGTTTCGTTGTTGTTATGTGCCATCAAGCCAGAATTGACTTGTAGTGATCTTAAGAGATCTCTCAAGGTAAGTGAGAGCATTGTGCTGACTCTTAAAGGGAAGTGAATTCTTTAAGGACTCTTTAAGGAGTGAGTTTACTAGTTCCACTCCCCCAGTGCGTTTCCATAGCTATTGGGGATTGAAACCCTGGTCTACAGTCTTAGTCTGTCACTCTATCCACTACACCACACTGCATAAAATATTTTGTTGTTATTGTTGTTGTTAGTTACTACTAAATTAATATTTTAAAAAAATCATTTAGGTTTAGTACTGTTTTGACTTATGCCAAAAATATATATTTTGTTTTATATGTACTATATATGCACTAATGTGCATGCGGAAGATATGTGTATTCTCAGTTATTTTATTTTATCAATATAACCCTCAGTTATTTTATTTTATCAATAAACAATGCTAATTTGGATAAATGTTCCTCCCAGATAGACAGTATATCTATGCTTGCAAATTCCAATTGCCCAAATTTATTTGTCAACTTCATTAATGGGTGCCTCTGCCAATTCCAAAACACATACGTAGCTCACAAAATATTTTGGGGAGAAAGCTTCCTGTGTGCGTACCTCAAATTATGAATGGTAGATTAGAAATGAATTCATTTACCGTATCTTGGTCTTTTGAGCATGAAAATGTAAAAACCCACAATTTCTTTTGGTATGCAAGGTGGCAGTGATCAAGATAATTTGTCTTGCATTTTTTTGTACATATGACTGTCTTAACATCTGAAAATTAAACAGCACCTAAGAGCCAGAAGTGATATTAATCACACATACTCTCAATATCCTTTATTGTTGTCTTGTACCATTATATATTTTAAGAGGTCTTGAGCCACAACACTAAATATTAGATTCCTGGAGGTTGTCCAGAGCTTTGTAAAAGCACTCTCAGGAAGTTTCATGGAGACCAAGCCAAGAATCTATAATCTTTGTCCCATAATCTTATAATGCACTGTCAAGGTTTTTAATTCTCAGGCTCACAGAGCAAGCCAAAACCTAAGCAAGGTTCTTTTTTCCTGCATTCACAGGTCTGGAAAATAACTGTTCACAGTTTGATTCCCAACATCATAGAATGAATCAAGGAACTTCACTGGTCCAACTCCTCAAGGCACATTGAAAAGGTAAAATCTTTTGGAGTGACATTTAATCTAAGCAAGCTTTAATGCTTCTGCTTTCACACTTTCACCTCAGTGGTCCCCGTAGTCTTTGGGGCTTTAAGAACAATACTGTATCAAGAAATGTCATACAGTACTATAAACAGTTGCAGATCTCAGAAATAACATCACCATCAGAGCTACAAAACCCTGGCAATATTAGGAAGTATCTGTTGTATAATACCAGTCAATGTTTTTATAATTTTGATTGACTGGGCCTGGTGTTTTTGAAGAAGAAGAAGAAGAAGAAGAAGAAGAAGAAGAAGAAGAAGAAGAAGAAGAAGAAGAAGAAGATGATGATGATGATGATGATGATGATGATGATGATGATGATGATGATGATGATGATGACGACGACGACGACGACGACGACGACATGGCGATGAATATAAAAACGAATCACAATATTCAATGAATATCGCTGATTCGTCAGATATTCGTTGCTTCATATTCTTGAGGTCCAGAGACCCCAACAAATATGAAGCAATGAGTGAGACTTTCAGGGGCCTTCAGGCATCATCCCACCCACAGACAAGCAGCTCCTCAGCTGCTGGGACTGGAAGTCTCTGGGCTGGAGGATGCCAATCTGGACAAGAGAGAAACCATCCCCTAGAGAGGACCCCTTCTACAGGTGATGGGCCCATATC